>NC_056058.1:93465195-94090195 GCF_016772045.2 Ovis aries
AGTTTTTTCAGCACTATTTATTTAGAAGCCCATCTTTCTAAAAGCGGTGTGGTACCCTGGATTGGATCCTAGAACAGAAAAGAGCAGTAATATCTGAGACTCTATGTTCTCTTGAGTATATTGTTGATAATCTCTCTCTCAAAATACTAGTGTGAAACTTAAATGATCTAACCTATACACTACTCTGGCCACTTAATAAGTACTAATTTCCTTCTTATTAAACAGCTACTGTCTGTCGGCTCAGTGTATCTAGATGAAACACGGTCTAGAGCAGTGGTTCTCAAATACTAGTGTTCATGAAACTCTCCTGGCGTGCTGGCTACAAGGCAGAGTCCTTGGCCCTGTCCTTTAGATATTCTAGCTGAGTGGGTCTGGTGTGGTTCAGGAACCTGCATGGTGCTCAAACCCATGTGTTATTTTGAAGCCAGATCCCAGGAAGCATGAGCCTAAGGGAAATGCCTATCTTATCCATCCCATGGTAATGACTGCAAACATGCAAAAACAAACCAGCTAGGATCATAAATCACTATATTCATGAAACTATTTTACATCAGTTACAGACCAATATGTGATAAAATACTAAAGATTTAAAAGCTAAAAGTGCAATTAAAATTGAAGTGCCATTGCGATGGAAGTGCAATTAGAGTTTGTTTGAAACAGGTAATTTTTGAGGCAGATTACAAAGAACATTAGGAATGAGGGTGTAAAGGGAGCTGTTGTTTGTGTATTTAGTAACTTTTGGGTACATTAGTACATTGCCCACACCAAAATATGTCAAATGGAGGAAATATATCAAATATGTCAAATGGAGAGAAAGACAGAAAATGCATTATTCTTTGGCATTCCAAAACTAACTAGAGAAAGCAGAATACAAAGGGGATCTCTCCTAGAGCAGATTTTTTGTTTGTTTGTTTGTTTTGAATTCCAGTTAAGCTAAGAATCCGCCTGCAATGCAGGAGACCTGGGATCAATCCCTGAGTTGAGAAGATCCCCTGGAAAAGGGAAAGGCAATCCACTCCAGTATTCTGGCCTAGAGAATTCCATGGAATGGGGTCATAAAGAGTCAGATGTGACTGAGCAACTTTCACTTCACTTAAACTAAAAAGAATATGTGCTTGGCTTATACACAAATTTAAATTTTATGCCAGAAAATGTCTCCCTTGCTTTTGACTTCAATTAATAGATTGATGCCAAAAGCACACTTACTGTTCAGATCCCCTTACAAAAGAATTCTGTCTCTGTGTCTCTTACTCCACTACTGATCCAGGCAGGAGGTGAAAGGGAGACCACAGCTATGATTCATTCACATGTATTGTGTCTAAAAGTAATTTTTGTGGCAGCTCAACCACCGAGTAATTTCAAATTTCTAAATAGGTGGTAAAGTACATCAGCGTGATTAAATGCACTCCCACAGGGGCAAGTGTTTGTTCTCAGTATCGTCATGTAGCCTGCAGACTCTAATCTGAGAGTCTAGATGTTCAAAAACACCTGTCACAATACATTGAATATGATTATGTTTTCTGTGGCGAGATGGTATATGCCAGTCAGACTCTGGACTAAAGAGTAAAATCCAAAGTGACCTCCTTCTTCCAGAAAAAATTCAACTGCCAAGGTTATTTTTTTTCCTTTTATCTAGGAATTTCCAAAGATTAGAAACCAACTTTGCATATTTAGAAAACTTGGTCATTTTATTCCAGTTGGGTGATTCCTCAGCTGGATGACTTTGAGGAATCAAATACAAGTTGAGATCTAACCACCTCTTATCTCATTCTAATGGAGACAATAGAATGCATTGGAAATAACTGTCAAGGTCCCTATACAAATAATATGCACTATGGGTATACATGTATCCATATGATTTACATCAGACACTTTTCTAGTTTGATGATGATTTGCAGTCTTTTGAAAAAATTGTATCTCTGTAAAGAAGCATCCCTCACAAATAGAAGGGGAGAAAGGGGCAAATAGATGTGTATTTTGTGTTTGTAGAAAGTTTCCAAAAACTTTAAAAATGTTAAAAAGATGATGTGAATACAAATGTAAAGCATGCGTATCAGCTTTTCTTAAATCTGTTATCTCTGTCTTGTTCTGTTACATCGTACCCGTCTGTGTTATAATATCTCAGACTTCTCCAGTGTGGCCTGCTTTGGCAGGACCCAAGATCCCTTGCCGACCCAACCACCCCACCAATGGCCCACTTCGCAAAGGGAGAAAGAATGAGGTGAAGAGAAGGAAGTCTCACTGTATAAGCAAACACATACTTGGAAAGAAAAACAGAGAAAGAGAAGGCATTCTGATTTTAGAAATGGTAGAATGGATGATTTGTACCAAAACCACATAACATAGATGCATAAAATCTAGTCATTATGGAAATCATGGGTCATAGGCCAAAAATATGGTTTATGCGTATATGTATCACCATGCACTATAGCATTAGCCAAGCTACCACAATAAATAAACGTAATAGCGGAGCTAAAATAATGATAAATTAGAATGGAAAGGCAAAAGCAAACAGCATCTTGAAATGACATCTATTTTAAGCCAACACTGGTGCTGCAGCAATACTAGAATTAAATTATGTATGTGCATGAAATATTCAAACTCTGCCACATTTGATAACAGCATGGTCTTCAGATTAGAATACTGAATTTAAGTCCTCGATATGCCCAGTTAATGTGCTAATTTATTTTGCAAATATCAAATTTAAATAACTCTAATAGCTCACCCTTTAATTTAGCCATAAACAGCCTTAAGTCCTATGTGAAAATAAGAGTCTCTGGTTCTGTGTATCCCTTGCACGTGAGAACTGAGAAGGAATGTGTGTTTGATACTAGTAATTCACTCACAGCCTTGGAGCTTATTTTAAGAGTCTTTGGTTATGTGGCCAAAAAAGAAAGTACATATTTTTTAAAGCACCCAGAAATTAGTGTATGCAGATGTCACATGTCATTTGGCCTGAGATTTTCACACTGTTAAGAGCTTAATGAAATTCAGTGCTCAGTTGTCACTGGTTAAGCTGACCTCAGGGCCTCTTAGCACAAAAACACATTACAAAATTGAAAAGGGCTTTGAGGCTATGGGGAGAGGACATTCCTCCCAATAGCTCTGCAGTCAGATTAGACAGATGTGGTGGTCTTTGTAATTGTGTTAGGACCTGAGGGTTACAGAAGTTATAAATGACTTGACTGAGGTCACAAGCCAGATTGAAGACAGGTCAAATTTGTGCAGTTCCATAATTTCTGAACATTGAATTAGTAACTCCCAGAGTCATATTCTACTGATAGCAGCTGACCGAGAATAGAATACTTGCCAGAATATTTACCAGAAAGTTCAAGCCATACCTCACATTGATCTGTTATCAGGACCTTTCCAGATTCTTGAATAACAATATTATAGAAGTGAATACAGCTGCCACAAGACTCTTAGCAAGCAAAGCTTTTTTTATTAAAAGAGCTTGTGCATAAGAAAGAAGGTGGGAGCAAAAAATGCCAGCTTTCCAAGTAGAAGGGATGGGTTGCTTTTCATTCAAAAGGGAGGGTTGTCTCTTGATCACTGATAATTTCCAGAAATCCTCAAACTTCTTTGATCAGTAGCAGGTGTCTCCATGGTGGCAGTCAGGAATAGGGAGCATTTCTTTGAGAGGAAAGAAATGCATGAGAATTTTCTGCAAGAAAGCACAGGAGCAGATAAGGTAGGACTTAAAGCTGAGCGTCTTGTATTGTGGCAACTGTTGTTGTTCAGTCGCTAAGTCATGACCGACGTTGCGAGCATCATGCCACGCTTCCCTGTCCTTCCCCCATCTTCTAGCGTTTGTTCCAATTCATGCCCATTAAGCCAGTGATGCTATCTAACCATCTCATCCTCTGCCGCCCCCTTCTCCTTTTGCCTTCAGTCTTTCCCAGCATTGGGGTCTTTTCCAATGAGTCAGCTGTTCATATCAGGTGGCCAAAATATTGGCGCTTCAGCTTCAGCATCAGTCCTTCCAATGAGTATTCAGGATTGATTTCCTTTAGTATTGACTAGTTAGATCTCCTTGCTGTCCAAGGGACTCTCAAGAATCTTCTCCAGCGCCACAGTTTGAAAGCATCAGTTCTTCAGTGCTCAGCTTTCTTTATGGTTCAGCTCTCACTAGGTATGTGTTCTGTGTGTTAAGTCACTTCAGTCATGTCTGACTCTTTGCGACCCCGTGGACTGTAACCTGCCAGGCTCCTCTGTCCATGGGATTCCCCAGGCAAGAATACCGGAGTGGATTGCTATACCCTCCTCCAGGGGATCCTCCTGACCCAGGGATCAAACCCACATCTCCTGCAGCTCCTGCATTGCAGGCAGATTCTTCACCTCTGACCCACTGGGGAAGTCCCTCATTAGATATCCTCATGGCAACTAGGTATACTCATCAGTATAATAGGAATAACGTTCACCTTTTATCCCTGCAAGCCTAGTGTTTTTCCTCTGGGAGTCAGGCCCCCAGGGTCTTTGTTCTTTAGCTTGCAGGACCTGTATTGGTCAAGGCCAGTCCCCATTCCTTTTCCAAAATGGGTATACTCCTGTCTTCCTGTGTCAGAACCAAAGTGTCCCCCTGAGACTACCATAATATCCTCATATTTCCTCAGCCTCCAGCCAAAATTATGTTCCATTTCCTTTTTTCACAAGCAAATTATAATAAAAAAAAATGATTTTGCTTCAAATACTGTAAAAAGGCCTTAGGTACAGTCAAGAGGAGATGATATATCATGTATTGAGGTGTCTGGCATGATGACACAAAAATTCTCCACACAGACTGGAGAATTTATGACTTACAGACAATAATATTCTATTAATCTGAAAAATAAAAATGTTTACACAGCACCTGTTTCCAGTTGATTCCTGACTCTCACCAAATTTTAAAGCCAGCTTGATTGAGATCAAGAGAACATTTTCAATTCAGTTGAGTACAGTCTCTCAGTCATGTCCGACTCTGCAACTCCGTGGACTGCAGCATACCAGGCTTCCTTGTCCATCACCAACTCCCGGAGTTTACTCAAACTCATCTTCATCGAGTCAGTGATGCCATCCAACCATCTCATCCTCTGTCGTCCCCTTCTTCTCCCATCTTCAATCATTCCCATCATCACAGTCTTTTCAAATGATTCAGTTTTCTGCATCAGGTGGCCAAAGTACTGGAGTTTCAGCTTCAACATCAGTCCTTCCAATGAATATTCAGGACTGATCTCCTTTAGGATGGACTGGTTGGATCCCCTTGCAGTTCAAGAGACTCTCAAGAGTCTTCTCCAGTACCACAGTTCAAAAGCATCATTTCTTCAGTGCTGAGCTTTCTTTATAGTTATCTTTTCAAATTGAATATATGGTGTACATGTGTATGTGAATTTCGCATTTGCAAATTGAACTGATTAAGTCTAAATTTAGCTTGCATTTATTTTTCCTGTTATCTCTCAGAAGTTCAACTAAAGACATGGTCAACCTCCTACCAGGCTTGTTCTGGACAGCTCTCCACAGCTGTTATTTTAAAGTTATCTACATACCATCCAACATCTAGCTTTTAGTCTCTGATGGAAAATGAAATTCTTTGCTTCACTGAGGTACACTCTGAATTTCTTGAGAGTATGATTTAGGCAAGAGAATGTCTTTAAACTCTTCTGGGTTCTAGCAATCTGTCTGGTGTCACACCAAGCATTCAACCCCTCCTCATCAAATTGAGGTCTTCCACTCTTGTGCTCTTTAAACATTAAAACAAGAAAGAGCTGCAATCAGACCTAATTGAAGTGAACTGTTTAAATGAGATTCAAAGAAGAGATATAGACAATTGTGAAACTGCCTGAAAATCCAATGCCAAGGGTTTGGAAGGACGGCAAGTGGAAGGTAAATTGCTTCAATTCCTGTCTCCCATGTTTGTGGAAGACGTCTTTACTTAGTCAGGACACTCTTTCCAGGATCAACTGTATGGAGACAAGGATTGATAGATTGGTTGATTTCTTTCTTTTGTGTGTTTTGGATTCCCAGGACATTTCCTGACATATTCACATAGTAGGCATTCTGTAAACAACTGTTGAATGAAATGACTCAAACGCAGCCTCAGAATCCTATGCAACACATTGTACCACAATGTAGTATAATGCAATCCTATGTACTTCATAACCTATGCAGTACTCTAGGCAATCAAAGTGAAGACCCGTTTACCATCCTTGGATTGTCGTTTCTTAGATGCTGACTTCGTTGTGAGGATGCCAGGCCATAGCATACGGAATTAGCCAATTGTTGCCTCACAAAGCAGGCCCAGTATCTCCTCTGGCTCTGATCCACCTGCATTATGGCTTGAGGGCTGACCAGCTCTCAGAGAAGTACTAGCGTTGGTGACTCTAACATAAAGTGACATGGTACAAATCTGGACAATGCAGGCATGGGTACCATGTTAGATTTCTGGGACTGCTGTTAACAATTTACCAACTATTGTATGGCTTAAAACAATAGATATTTATATTGTCTCATTTCTGGATGCTAGAAATCAAAAGCTGACGTGTTCACAGTGCCACACTCCCTCTGAGGCTCTAGGAGGAAGGCCTCTCATCTCTTCCAGCTTCTGGAGGCTCCGGGTGTTCCTTGGCTTGTGGCAGCTTAGCCCCAGGCTCTACTTCCATCATCACGTGCCCTGTTCCGCTGTATGTGTCTTTGTATCCAAGCCTTCCTCTTTGTTCTCTTGCACAGACCCCAGTCACTGGACTTAGGGCTCTAAGCCAGTGAGATTCCTCTTAGCTTGTTTATATCTACACAGATCCTATTTCCAAGTGAAAGTCGCTCAGTCATGTCCAACTCTTTGCGACCCCCATGGACTGTGTCCAGGGAATTCTCCAGGCCAGAATACTGGACTGGATAGCCTTTCCCTTCTCCAGGAGATCTTCCCAACACAGGGATTGAACCCAGGTCTCCTACATTGCAGGCGGATTCTTTACCAGCTGATCAACAAACGAGATCCCAATTCACCGGTGCCGGAGGTTAGGATTGGAATATAACTTTGAGGGAACACAACTCAACCCACTCTAGTCACTGTCCTCGTAGAGCTTACCATTGAGAGTGAAGATACAAATACATAAATAGGAAATCCATAGGGGGAATAAAGGACGCTGTGAAAACAACTCAAAAGAGCACCTAGTCAGAGTGCCTGACGGACTCAGAATTGCACTCCGAAGTCTGACAACAGTGGCCTAAAGAGGGATTTGTTTGTATTACTTAATAGGAAATTGGACGTAGGCAGTCCGCATCTGGTGCAACCATGCCAGGGAATCACCTCCTTCTTCTCCACTGTGGTTCTTATGGCCTCAAAATATTTCCAAGCTGGACATCGGGTCTACATTACAAATAAAAGGGGAAGGAGCAGGGAAAGGGCATCTGAGGACTGGGTCTGACCCTTTATGCCCTGGAGTCCCCACCTGACCAACTTCTATTTGTAACTCATTGACCAGAACTGAGTCACATAGCCATTCATAGCTTCAGAGACACTAAGGAGGTGAGTATCAGTAACTGGGCCCACACCAGTCTGTACAAAATCATGGTTCTGTTGACACAGAGAGACGAGGGGAACTAGCAGATTCTGCCATGGAAGCTGTCCCAGTGATAGTGGTGCCAAAGCTGAGACTCAAAGGATAAGTGCAGAGGGCACAGAGGGGTTTTCCAAAAGGAAGGAAGGAAGAGTGTTTATATAGATCTGGAAGTAAGAAAGAGCTAGCAAGATGAAATACTTTACGTCTAAACTGCAGCATATGCGGTAGGAAGTCACACTATGAGATGGATCTAGGGAAGAAAGTAGTGGTTGAATCATAAAAGGTCCAGTAAGCTATATGTCTGGAGAAGGAAATGGCAACCCACTCCAGTGTTCTTGTCTGGGAAATCCCATGGACAGAGGAGCCTGGTGGGTTACAGCTCATGTTGTCGCAAAAGAGTTGGGCATGACTTAGTGATTAAACAGCAAAGTTATTAATATGTATATATATATATATATATATATATATAATTTGGGTCTTTGGGATATAATAAGAAACCAACTTTGGCTGTTTTAAGCAGAAAAGGAAAGTATTCAAATGTTCTGAGTGAGCTCACAGAACTTTCCAGACCTAAAGAAACACATAGGGCTGCATTGTCAGGAAGAAGGTCCAAATCAGGACGCAGAATTGACGAATGAGGCTGCCCCTGCCACCGCTGCTGAGCCCTGACCTCACCAGATACCAGATGCCCCTAAGCTGTGCTTCCAAGGGCCTGGGAAGGCTCCCCTCCTGGACTTACTTGCTAATTACAACTTGCAACACCTCCAAACTCAAAGTCGGGGCAAGAGGTCTTGATGTCTTGGGGCCCCTGTCATGGGCCTGAATTCCAGCTTGCAAGGAAGTCTGCATAGTTGGTTATGTTTTATGTGTGTGTGTGTGTGTTTTTTAACTTCTGGCATGAGAAGAGGCTCTTACTTTTACCAAGAAACTCCCCAAACAAAGGAAGAAGCTTCAGATGCTGGGCAACCAGAATGGCCAAGGGACTCTGAGATCACAGAAAGGATGTCCAGGAAATCCCTGAGAGAAAGCAAGAAGGCTGGTCAGGAAGTGGGAGAGGGGAGGTTGAGGTTAAGAAGAGGAGCCATCCTGGCGTCTGGTCAGGGTCTTGTTCTCAGAAAATGCCTTCACACAAGGGGATAGTGTGCACACTGAGACCAGATACTAGGTCTTCTGGACGATGCCAAACTGCCTGGTGGAATAAGACGACTGTGATATTTTGCCCTTCTGTGCCTGTCTTAAAAACGATAGCAATAAGAAAAACTGTGCTGTTGGACAAGAAGAGGAGACAAGGCCTTGCCTGTCCTCTGCCTCTTGGCTGGTGCTCTCGGTCAAAGGCATCAGACGTTTACTCCCCATGCAGGGGAGATGGGCAGGAGCCCACCTCTGCCCCTGTCCCCAGGGGAAGCCCTAAATACAGCCTTGATTCCCTGAGAACCTGACCCCAAGTAGTTCCTTCTTTTGTTTTTGTTCAGTTGCTAAGCTGTGTCTGCGTCTTTGCCACCCCGTGGACTGTAGCACGTCGGGTGTCTCTTTCCTCCACTATCTCCCAGAGTTTGCTCAGATTCATAACCATTGCATCGGTGATGACACCCAACCATCTCATCCTCTGTTGCCCACTTCTTCTCCTGCCCTCAGTCTTTCCAAGCATCAGGGTCTTTTCCAATAGGTTGGCTCTTCACATCAGGTGGCCAAAGTATTGAAACTTCAGCAGCAGTCCTTCCAATAAATATTCAGAGATGATTTCATTCAGGATTGACTGGTTGTATCTCCTTGCTATCCAAGGGACTCTCAAGAGTCTTACCCAACACCATGATTTGAAGGCATCAATTCTTCAGCATTCAGCCTTCTTTACTGTCCAACTCTCACATCCATACCTCTGTGTGTGTGTGTGTGTGTGTGTGTGTGTGTGTGTGTGTGTGTGTGTGTTGCTCAGTCATGTCTGACTCTTTTCAGTCCCACAGATTGTAGCCCACCAGGCTTCTCTGTCCATGGAATTCTCCAGGCAAGAAGACTGGAGTGGATTGCCATTCCCTTCTCCAGAGGAACTTCCCAACTTAGGAATCAAACCCTGGTTTCCCTCGTCACAGGCAGATTCTTTACTGTTTGAGCTACAGGGAAGTCTGTATCCAAAACTGACTACTAGAAAAACCATAGCTTTGTCAAGAAAGTGATGTCTCTGCTTTTTAATATGCTGTCTAAGATTTGTCATAGCTTTGTTTCCAAGGAGCAAGAGTCTTTGAATTTCATGGCTACAGTAATCATCTGCAGTGGTTTTGGAGCCCAAAAAATGTCACTGTTTCCACTTCTCCCTTTTTGCCATTAAGTGATGGGGCTGGATGCCATGATCTTAGTTTTCTGAATATTGGGTTTTAAGCCAGCTTTTTTCACTCTCCTCTTTCACCCTTATCAAGAGGCTGTTTAGTTCTTCTTCACTTTCTGCCATTAGAGTGGCATCATCAGTGTATCTGAGGTTGTTGATATTTATCCTGGCAATCTTGATTCTAGCTTGTAATTCATACAGCCCGGCATCTTGCATGATGTACTCTGTGTATAAGTTAAAAAAGCAAGGTGAAAATATACAGCCTTGTTGTACTCCTTTCCAGTTTTGAACCAGTCCATTATTCCGTGTCTGGTTCTAACTGTTGCTTCTTGACCTGCATATAGGTTTCTTAGGAGGCAGGTAAAGTGGTCTGGTGTTCCCATCTCTTTAAGAACTTACCACAGTTTGATCCACACAGTCAAAGGCTTTTGCTGATGGACATCTAGGTTTTTCTTTCTGGCTTGCTTCCTAGATGTCCATCAGCACATGAATGGATAAGAAAGCTGTGGTACATATACACAATGGAGTATTACTCAGTCATTAAAAAGAATACATTTGAATCAGTTCTAATGAGGTGGATGAAACTAGAGCCTATTATACAGAGTGAAGCAAGCCAGAAAGAAAAACACCAATACAGTGTACTAACGCATATATATGGAATTTAGAAAGATGGTAATGATAACCCTGTATATGAGATAGCAAAAATGACAGAGATGTATAGAACAGTCTTTTGGGCTCTGTGGGAGAGGGAGAGGGTGGGATGATTTGGAAGAATGGCATTGAAACATGTATAATATCATATATGAAACGAATTGCCAGTCCAGGATCGATGCATGATACTGGATGCTTGGGGCTGGTGCACTGGGACGACCCAGAGGGATGGTATGGGGAGAGAGGAGGGAGGGGGATTCAGGATGGGGAACATGTGTACACCCATGGTGGATTCATGTTGATGTATGGCAAAACCAATACAATATTGTAAAGTAATTAACCTCCAATTAAAATAAATAAATTTATTTTTTAAAAAGGCTTTTGCATAGTCAATGAAGCAAAAGTAGATGCTTTTTCTGAAATGCCCTTGTTTCTCTATGATCCAGTGAACGTTGGCAATTTTATCTCTGGTTCCTCTGCCTTTTCTAAACCCAGGTTGTACATGTGGAAGTTCTTGGTTCATGTACTATTGAAGCCTAGCTGGAGGGATTTTGAGCATAACTGTGCTAGCATGTGAAATGAATGCAATTTTGTGGTAGTTTGTACACTCTTTGGCATTGCCCTTCTATGAAATTGGAGTGAAAACTGACCTTTTCCAGTTCTGTGACCACTGCTGAGTTTTCCAAATTTGCTGACATACAGAGTGTAGTGCTTTAACAGCATCATCTTTTAGGATTTTAAAGAGTTCAGGTCATCTTCCAGTGTCATATCTTGTTACCTTTTCATACTATTCATGGGATTCTCATGGCAAGAATACTGTTGTGGTTTGCCATTCCCTTCTGCAGTGGACCATGTTTTGATAGAACTCTCCACTATGACCCATCCATTTTGGGTGGCCCTGCACAGAATGACTCAGAGCTTCCTTTGAGTTATGCAGGCCCCTTTGCTGTGACAAGGCTCTGATCCATGAGAGGGGTTCGTCCTTTGAACCTCCTTTCAAACACTGCACTGCCTCCGTCTTCCTGACTGCAGTCTTCTTTCACTTGGGACTCCGTGTATATCTGTACACACTTTGTTATCTCCCAGAGTCCCTTGGCCATTCTGATTGCCCAGAATCTAATGCTTCTTCCTGGGCCAGTGGTAGGTCTGTCAGAGTGAACCCTCATCCCAGCTTTTGGGGAAATGAAGACTAGGGTGAACAGCTGAGGACAGGATCTGGGACCATGCCTCCCCATCTTTCCTCTCATAGTAGCATCTTCATCTGAAATGAATTCCAAAGTATTTGTTACCATGGTACTTTTCTCCTGCTGCCCCTAAGAAGCTGAAATCTCTAAACCCCACTAATGTTAAGCCCCAGCTTTTGTTGCAGGAAGTCATAAATAATGAAAATCTCTGAATATTCTTCTTTCCATCTCACACCAAAGCATAAGAAAGGAACCTGGATATTAACTTTAGCAGCTTTCATACCCAGCTGCTTTTACTGTTAAATAATGAGAAACGCTGCAAGGCAGATCAGAGTGGCTGAGTGCCCTGGGGTTTGCAGGTGGGCAAGGATCAGCAGTAGTGGGTCAGAGGGTGCCCTATTGATCACACAGATTACTTTGACAAATTACTGGGTCCATGAGTGGCAAGGAGGGATCCTGGAAGTCCCCATGCCCTCAAGTGAGGGGACGTGGATGGGCAAAGGATTGGGGGTGAAAAAAGAGGTTGCTGCTAACAAGATTGTCAAACAGGGGAGGTTTCTAGGGCTATAGCTCCCAAGAGTAGGGGGCAGCTCATCTTCTCGAATGGCCAGATGGAACCAGTTGAAGCTTAAAGGTCAGCAGTGCAGGAAGAGAACAGAACAGTAGAGACAGGAGAGGATCCAGTGTACCGTCAGGGGATCTAAGAGTTCAGATACTCCTACCATAGGGTCACGGTTCATGTCCCTTCATATTCTGGAGCTCCATTGCTTTATTTTGGTCAGGAAAAGGTAGTCTCCAGAAGAAGCAATTTCAACCCTTCTTTACTTGTGATTGAACATTTAGAAGAAAGTAAAATACTATTTCTTGGCAAGTCTTCTCCCTGCTGGTAAGGACCTCATAAGGAAAATCACTTCTACCATAGAAAATAAGAAAGCTGCTCCTTTGGGTGCACATTTGGGGTCAGAGTGAGTAAATTTAACATGCAACTACATTTCTCATTAGAATTTATTTTTGTTGATTTTTTTTCATGCCGAGGGTTTTTTGTTTTTATTTTCAGATAGCACCAAACTCATTTTTCTCCATGTTTGTGCTTGTTTGCATCACTTGATTATTTCTTAACAATGTTCACTTGAACATTGTTAGAATGTCATGAAAGAATGTCATGGTTATCTGATGCCAAGTTGACTACTTATCATCATCCCAGCAACACTTCTGAAGTGATGCTAGGAATTATCCAGAAAGATGTTTTAGCTAGAGCTATGCTCTGAAATTTTTAAAGCCAGGCCAGAGCAGTATCACACCACCTCTTTATTTCTCATTCTTTTTTCTTTCTTCCAAACACTTGGAACATTTTAAATGGAAGCTCCAAGAAAATTATAAATGTATTTCAAAGACATCACTTCCTTGGCTAGCCCATTCTCTATGCTTAACCTGAAAGGCTACCTACGTGAGTATCCCGTGGGATAGTCCTGATATTCATGGCAAATTAGTCCAGCTTCCAATCAGTAGGAATATAATTGTTCAGTATAATACTTTTCTTTCCTCTTTCATTCAAGCACACATGCACACTCTATTAACACATCCTCCTGTACATACACTTCACAGTTGTCTAATAATAAGTGGACAGATCTTACTGTAGAAAGAAGCCATATCAATGCCTGTCATGATGTGGGCAGCTCAAAAGACAGTTTATTCTTAGCACTCTTTTAATTAAGTTCGAAGATCCCAGCTAGACATCAATCTCTATTTCCTTCACAGTTGTTGATCTGGTAACTGGTAGATCAATGCGTTAAAGAAAAAAAAAAAACAACAGAAGTTTCACAGAACTAGCAAATTCAAAAGACTGCTTTTTATGTTTCATAAGGTAAAAATATACAAAGTCTGCTGAAAACTTGCAAGATCGCCATAATCTAGGCAGGATACTTATCCTTCCGGTTTAATCAGATTTTGGTAATCTACATCAGGAGGTACATACATGGATATATGGGTAGAGAGTGTAGAGACATAGGCACACGTACACACAGTATGAGCATCTCTAGACTGGCTCTGCCTCTATGTGGCCCATTCAATTCTTCCTTTTATTTTCCAAATGGATCCATCAAGCTAGGTTAAGTTGTGCCTTTGTGAAGCCTTCTTACAAAATAGTTACTTCTCAGAACAATTTGACAACCACCTTGACAATTTGCTTTCACTAACATTATCGGCAATTATTTTGACAATAGTCACCATTGTATTTTGACCCATAGCGCTGCACCATCCAGTGACGGTGCCCAGTGTTCCTAGGCTGATGGCTCAGGCGATATATGCTCTCAGTGCCACCGCTGGGCTATTTTAAGAGATGCTAACACAAAAATCTGCATGTCTTCTCTTTCTAGTCTTTTGCAGGTGAGAATATTCATTTTCTGTCCTCAATTTGATTCAATTATCCAGGTTGCAAATGCCAAATCTGAACATATAATCAAGAGTTCTAGAATGAGGATAAAGAGCATCAGAGAGGATGACAAAGTGGGAGGATAGGAAGGCTTGCAAATTTTCCTCATCAAGCAAACTGTGTAAGAAGGCACGTTCAGGCTCAGAGGCTGAAGATGATAACTAGATTCTAAGGCAGCAGGACAGGAGAGCTTGTGCTACCCAGAGACACAAATCAAATGTTCAAACACCCATTTTTATGACCCTGATTCATGCTGCTAATTTAAGCATTTCTTTTTAAGCAGTGATATAAGTATATTTTCCAGATAATTGATAACTTCAGGCAAATATCTCACTTCTCTTTTTAAGAAACTTAAATTATTTGTATTTTCTAAAATTTCACCATTTTATAACTTATTGCAGTTTGCTTTATCAAAATAAAGTACGAATCCCCTTCTCTTGCTCTTATGTCTGAGTATATTATCTATCCTAACAAGGTCCCAGTAGAAACCAATTTTGTTGTTATTGTTCAGTGGCTGAGTCATGTCCAACTCTTTGCAACCCCATGGACTGCAGCATACCAGGCTTCCCTGTCCTTCACCATCTCCTGTAGTTTATTCAAACTCATGTCCATTGAGTTGGTGATGCCATCCAACCATTTTATCCCCCTTCTCCTCCTGCCTTCAAACTTTCCCAACATCAGGGTCTTTTCCTTCACATTAGGTAGCCAAAGTATTGAAGCTTCAGCTTCAGCATCAGTCCTTTCAGTGAATATTCAGGATTGATTTCCTTTAGGGTTGACTGGTTTGATCTCCTTGCAGTCCAAAGGATTCACAAGAGTCTTCTCCAGAACCACAGTTCAAAAGCATCATTTCTTTGGTGCTCAGCCTACTTTATGGTCTAATTCTCAACATCCATGTATGACTACTGAAACACCAATAGTATCGCTAATAAATGAAATATCTGTGTAATTCTTTGCTATGAAAAACTAATAGAATAAGAACTGAGTGCATTTTATGCCTCATTTTACCCCACATCAAATTTATCCATCTTAAATATTATACATCAGTTGAAGTGAAGCACATTTAATACAAATGCACATTGGCCAAATTATAGGATTTAACTGCAAAGTGAAAATTGTCTCATTGTTTCCAATCATCTTGTCACAATCTGTTCTTGGTTTTATGGAAAGTGTTACCAGTTTTCTGGAAGGTTTTTGGTCCTTACTCTATTGGTCAAGGTGAACCTTCATACCATTTCTATCTTTGCTGTTTCATCTGGTTAATTATTTGAGTATGATGATTGTGCTTAATATACATATATATAGTAATTAAGAAACTACGCTAAAACAGATTAACATAAAGTAGAAAGAATACTCTTTCTTGTTTCTAACATCCTAATTTATTTACTGACGTTTATCCAATAAGCAGTTACTGAGTACTTACTTTATGTCCTGCGCATGACTGGTGACAATGATGTATTAAGAAGACTGTCTTCTCTCCAGAAAGCATAAAATGAATTGGAGTGAGAGTCCAGCTTGGCCACTGAATACTTTATGATAACAAGCTTCAGTTTCTTCCTTATCTAATAAGGGGTAGTGACTAGTTCTCACAGCATCCTTGCTAGAGCCAGTGGAACACGTGGCGTGGTACACGAGCCATGGCTGGTGATAGAGATAAAGGCGGTGAGAAGGGAACTGTGATGCCAGCTGGGTATAACTGAGGCAGCTGAACAGGAGCAGAAATTGGAGATGTGAGAAGTGCGCACTGGCAGGATACACACAGGCCAGGGTATCTGTCTGCAGAACCCAGGTCAGGCCGCCAAGTCTCCTGGGAGGAGACTGCATTTAGAGCCCTGTAGCCTGACGTCTGCCTGGTGGAACCTCTTCCCAGGTGGCTTGGAGACCTCATGTACATGGTGCATTAAAAACTCCCATGTCAGCGTTGATAGAAGGACTCATATCATTAGTGGTTGCTTCTGGATTTGATTGTCTGTTTAATTAAACTACCAGACAATCAGCTTATCAACACTAATTCAGCAGATCTTTTTGAAAGTAAGTGTGTATAGTGAAAATATTTGGGGAAAAGATTGCTGTGAAGTTAGACTTTGAAATTTATTCAGTCATTGAAAAAAGATATACTGAGTAACTACCATGAGCCAAACACCCTTACATATTTTGGAGGGGGGAGGGAAATTACAAGAAATTATAAGAGGGCAAATACAGCTGAGGTCTAAAGAGAGAAAACCCACTTACTAATTGAAAAGGGAGGCAGGAGCAGTCTAGGCAGTGGGAGCAGCTAGCCCTAGATAAGGACCAGCCAAGCTCTGCGGGAGAACTTTTTTGTGGGGGGGTGGATGCTGGGTTTATCAGAAGAGGCTAGAGAATTAAGAAGCCACAGGAACAATCAGGCAAGTGTAGGTCATGTTACACAGCTGCATTTGATCCTAAGACCTTTAAAAGACATTAATGGTTTTAAGTGAGGAAAAAAAAAAAAAAACGCCATCAGATGTGCAGAGAAGTTGACTCTGGCTTCAGCGTGGAGCATGGTTTGCAGGGAGTTAAGGCAGGAGTTAGAAAAATTAGGAAATTCACTGGGGAGTCCAGGCAGGGAAATTTGGTGGCCTGGACTGAGGTAGTTCAATGGAAACGGGGAGAAAGGAATTGAACATAGAAATAAGGTACAGAGGAATCCAGGTTTATCCTAGTAAACTGCTGTACATCAGGATGGATAAAGAACACCATGTGTTGAAATGGTTAGGATTGAAAGGGACAGGATGAATCCTATTTTGGGCAGGTTGACTTTTTAGTGCCTACAAATATATCTAAGTTGATCTGACTTGTAGGCCATCGCATCAGTGGATTGAGAAACTCCAGCAATAGGCTGAAGTGAAGCTAGAGATCTGGAAATCTTGACATTTACAGTCCTAAGAGGTGCAGTTAGGCAGTTGGATAAGACCATCCACAGAAAGTGAGAAGACAGCCTGGGAATGAACTCAGAGCCGTTACATACAAGGCAGGAGCAGAGGGCAAGAACTTCACAAAGGCTAAGGAAATGCTTAAAGAGGCAGGAAGGAAAGCAGGTGTTTTGGTGCCATGGAAACCAAGAGAAGAGCATCTAGTAGGAAGGACAAGGAGTCTATACGATCATGGTTCACAGAGAAGCAACCAGTGACCTTTGGAAAGCAGTTTCAGCGAAATGGAACAGGAATGAGCTAAATTAGCAGAGAGCAGATTAAAGGGTGGCAAGCACATGCAGATAGTGGTAACAGCTCTTTCAAGAGCTGTGGCCATCAAGAGGAAGAAACAATTAGGATGGCAGTTAAAGTGGGGGGGGCAGATTTAGACCACAAATAGCCTTCCAGAGAACAAGACAATCCCTGGAGCTGAATTCATTGGCACTAATGGACACCCCTCAATAGCCACTGCCAGAGCGTGGCCTACAGCTGAACTGGTACGTAGAGAGAGAGCTCTCAACCAGAAAAAAGAATGTGTACGAAGGAAGCGGTGAAGGGATGTTGGGCTCCTTCTCACTGTATTTAATAAGTAGAAAAAGGCAAATAGATTTACATTTTGATTCATGCTGTCTTTTTCCCTGCCTCCCTTTCTAGTCCTCTCCTGTATGTGCTGTGTATTCCATTTAAGAAGACTCTAGTCTAGAGAAAAAGGAGCTCCTCATGAGAAGAAATAATCACCAAGAGTCACTAACTGTAGCACTGTCTTGTTTTCATGCAGTCAGTATACAATTCTTGTTTGTCATGTTCTGCTCAACAGCTTCTCTCTTTGCTCACAAATCATACTTACTGTGAATCTGCAAGAGCCAAGTGACAGGTGATTCTAATTCAGATCAGAGCCTACTTTTACATCCATTAAAAGTGATTTTGAGAATATCTTCTGGCATTTTGAGTAAATATGCAGATATGGTCATGTATGGATGTGAGAGTTGGACTGTGAAGAAGGCTGAGCACCGAAGAATTGATGTGTTTGAACTGTGGTGTTGGAGAAGACTCTTGAGGGTCCCTTGGACTGCAAGGAGATCCAACCAGTCCATTCTGCAAGAGATCAACCCTGGGATTTCTTTGGAAGGAATGATGCTTAAGCTGAAGCTCCAGTACTTTGGACACCTCATGCAAAGAGTTGACTCATTGGAAAAGACTCTGATGCTGGGAGAGATTGAGGGCAGGAGGAGAAGGGGACGACGCAGGATGAGATGGCTGGATGGCATCACTGACTCAATGGACATGAGTTTGAGTGAACTCCGGGAGTTGGTGATGGACAGGGAGGCCTGACGTGCTGCGATTCATGGGGTTGCAAAGAGTCGGACGCGACTGAGTGACTGAACTGAACTGAACTGATGCAGATACCCAATTTGTAACCCAAGGAAACCAATGTAAAAACTCTATATTAACCACTCTGTTAAAAGGCAGTTTGAGCTGAATCGTCTGTGCAGCTGGGTTATGGCCTGCTTGGGGTCCAATAAGAAGCAGATAGATGTATTATAAGTGAGAATGTTTGTATTTATTTACAAAGCAGCAATATTTCAACCCCCTCGTGGCCATAACATTTCAGGAACAGTCTTTAATATTCTTTTTGGTATTTGATTTCAAGATGAACTCAAACAAGTTTCTCATCTGCAGAATACATGAAAAGGTAAATAAGTGGAAAAATACTTTTGAAAGGATTTAAATTAGTGGCCTTCAGTGACTAAAGATAAAATCCTACTGGTTAAAAATTGCCTACTCGTGTCTGAAGGGGAAGTAATAAAATATCATACCAATAAAAAGTAATAATCACAGTCACGGTGGATCTGCAAAACCTTATTAAATATCCCTTGACAGCAATTTTGAAGAAAACTCTAAGTAATTATCGAGCCTCATTTTAAATTAAAACCTGGCCCTGGTGCCCACGTCATTCTTACGCACTCATGCTAACGAAGGAGACTTATGATGGCTTTGTGTATATTGCTGTAGAGTTAGCTGACTGGCCACCCTTATGATATAATCTCTCTCTACTGCAATTTAATTAAAACAGAAAGATCTGACCTTTGCTGGAGATTTTCTTATCCATAGTGCTAAAAATATCCCCTGGAAGCAATCTGTCAATATGATCTGTCAAACACAATCCTGCTAGTACTAGAGAAGAAGAGAAGGAAATGAGAAAAACTAGGACTCATAAAGGTTAGCACAGGTTAGCACATGGTTCGTTGTCACTGAACCAGAGTTGCAAGGTTGTCTATAAGGAGGATAAGAAATGCATCTGAGCCACCGAATTACATGAAGCAATGGGTGAAAGTCCTCCGTGCAGTGCCCATGTATAATAAGGGCCTTATATAATAGAATAGGGTGATGAGAATTGCCTGTCATTCCCCCACCCCTCTTCCAGAATTATGCTTGCATCTGTTTTGCTTTGGATGACCCTTAGAGAATTCAGAGCCATGATTTATAGATATTCACAATATTTTCCTGTCCTGTAGCCCCAAGAATTCTGTGCAGCCTGTAACAAGATTTTGTAATGAAGAAAGAACTCTCCTCTTGATGGTGACAGGAGTTCACTACCCACTCTGTTCTGATGATTGAGATGTTCCTGTCTGGTCACAGGACGGATGTTATTTATCTTTATAGCTATGATGAGAGAGGAAATTGTCTCCTTTTCACCATGTGAATGCTGGCTTCTAATTTTGAGTACAATCTTATGGATGAGAAATGAAAGTGTTAGAGGGAAGAATAGTTCAAGGAGAAACAGGACCCATGCTGTTAAAGAAGTTCTGCTCATCATTCAATGGAGAATGGTAAAAAGGTCCAGATTTGAGGTTAGACAGACAGACCCAGAGTCAACTTCTTTAGTACTTCCTAGTCATCACACCTTAGGAAATTTGCCCATCACTTCTGAGTCTTCAGCTCAGCCTAGTAAGTATCTATTAAAACAGTTGTATCAACTTCACAGGCTTGTCAAGATAATAAGGATGACTGTAGTAAATTATCTGGTATTTGATGTTGAATAATAAGTACATATTTGATGTTTAATAATAAGTAGAAAAGGACTTCCTTGTAGCTCAAATGGTAAAGAATATGCTTGCAATGCAGGAGACATGGGTTCAATCCCTGGATCAGGAAGATCCCCTGGAGAAGGAAATGGCAATCTGCTCCAGTATTCTCGCCTGGAGAATTCCATGGACAGAGGACCCCGGCAAGCTACAGCCCACGGGGTTGCAAAGAGTCGGACATGACTGAGCAACTCACACACACAGAACACACACAATAAGTAGAAATTATTATAAACAGTCAAGAAAATGGAAACATCACTAAAGAAACTGTGGATCAAAATAAGAAGCCACAGATTCCCCAATAAAATACAAACACAAGTTAGATTCAAATGGCCAAACTCATATTGTCAGCCAATGAATCAGTCAGCACGCTGGTCAAAGCTAACTAGCGCTTCAACTATCTGTACTCTGAGTAGTGTCACTTACCAGCTGTGCATTTGGAAAACTGAGATGATCTAAGGTGTGGACAAAGGCTAAGAGGGGCTATGTTTTGTTCATATTTGTATTCAGAGCAAATCCTCAAAATCAGCATGGAATAAGCGTTAGCCGTCAGAATGTGTGCTGACTACTGACAAGTGAGGTAACTGTGACACTGTTTACAGCATGATCTTCACTCTTACCTCCTCTGTAATCTCTAGCATTGGACTTAATATGTAGCAAATGCTCATTAATATTGATTGAATTAAACTCTTACTGTATGTTAACCTGGTCATTTTTGCAAAGGTGAGGTTAATTAGGAAGAAAAAAGTTGAAATAAAAGTGATCAATTTGAGGGTTTATAAAACAATTATTCTAACTTCTGCCTCTTGAAGATTTTTCTGTTTTTGTGTCTGTTGTCTGATTTAAATGTGATCGTCACTATTTTTTCTTTTGATTAAATAACATTTTAGTTACTTTAAAAAATATAGTGATTTTTATTGATAGCAAAATCCATTGGTATCTGACTTGTTCTAAAAGATATGAAACAACTCTGTCTTGATTTGTAGTTTACAAACAGCTGTCAGGATTCTGATGACAACTCTTGCAAATTGAGAAAGCAAGTTCAGAGGGTCAAGTAATTTGCCAAAATCAGACAACTGGTGAAGCGCAGACTCAAAGCTCATACCCAAATCACATGGACTCAAGTCCAGAGCTATGTTCTATTTACACCACACAACTTATGAAGTCAATGCCAGACTTTATTTGGGGCAGACTGTAAGCTTCCTGACGATTCTGTTAGTGCTGTGTCCATCTTCTTATGCTCCAAGCTTCAAAGAATCTGCATAAATGCATGTTTAATAGGTCTGTTCCATGCGTTTGAGGACTCTTGTTGATCTTTTTACATTGCCAGGATTCTCTGTTTCTCATGAGAGGCTGGAATTTCTCTGAGCATATTCCTCTCTTATGCCTACGGTTGCCATTACCAATGGCTTTGCTCATATTCACAACTGTTACGTTTCCCCAACACATACCAGTTGTTACTCTTAAAGACACTTGCAGCCCAGCTAATGATTTTGTATGAGCAGATTAGAGTTGTCTGAAAAGTGAAGCCATCAGAATTTCAGTTGTAGTGAAACATATATACTCTGCCCGTCTACATCTGGTTTTAAATCAAGTACAAGCTTTCTAATTATGCTCAGCAGAGGCATCTGGAAGAGGTGTTGATACTTGTTGGCAGTAGACACCAGATGGGTTATTCAATCTGGAGCAGATGGCAAATTGATATTAAATAATGATAAGCCTGGACTTCTCCACCATTCATGATTTTCATTTTTTATTGATAGGTTTACCATTTGAGTTTAACTGAGTTTTCTAAGTTTCTTTTTCCAACACATATGATTTAAGGAGAAAAAGAGGATAAATATTCTCCTTGATCAGAGAATATTTCTGGCCCTCAAGATACTTGGGGCTTGAAAAATGAGCTCTGATGAGCCTGTGATATTAAGGTAGAGCAAAGAGACTCATCAGTCTCTCATCAGACTCATCAGTCAGTCTCTCCCATCAGGAAGCTTCCATAAGCCTCTTACCTTTTTCCATCAGAGGGCAGACAGAACTGAAAACCACAATCATGAGAAACTAACCAATCTGATCACATGGGCTACAGCCTTGTCTAACTCATGAGCTGTGCCCTGTGGGGCCACCCAAGATGGATGGATCATGGTGGAGAGGTCTGACAGAATGTGGTCCACTGGAGAAGGGAATGGCAAACCACTTCAGTATTCTTGCCTTGAGAACCCCATAAACAGTATGGAAAGGTAAAAAGATAGGACTCTCCAGGACAGTAGGTGCCTAATATGCTACTGGAGACCAGTGGAGAAATAACTCCAGAAAGAATGAAGAGACGGAGCCAAAGCAAAAACAATACCCAGTTGTGGATGTAACTGGTGATAGAGGTAAAGTCCAATGCTGTAAAGAGCAATATTGCATAGGAACCTGGAATGTTAGGTTCACGAATCAAGGCAAATTGGAAGTGGTCAAACAGGAGATGGCAAGAGTGAACATTGACATTTTAGGAATCAGTGAACTAAGATGGACTGGAATGGGTGAATTTAACTCAGATGACCATTATATCTACTACTGTGGGCAAGAATCCCTCAGAAGAAATGGAGTAGCCATCATAGTCAACAAAAGAGTCAGAAATGCAGTGCTTGGATGCAATCTCAAAAATGACAGAATGATCTCTGTTTATTTCCAAGACAAACCATCACACTAATCCAAGTCTATGTCCCAACCAGCAATGCTGAAGAAGCTGAAGTTGAATGGTTCTATGAAGACCTACAAGACTTTCTAGAACTAACACCCAAAAAAGATATCCTTTTCACTATCAGGGACTGGAATGCAAAAACAGAGAGTCAAAAGATACCTGGAGTAACAGACAAAGTTGGCTTTGCATTACAGGATGAATCAGGGAAAAGGCTAATAGAGTTTTGCCAAGAAAATGCACTGGCCATAGCAAACACCCTCTTCCAACAACACAAGAGAAGACTCTACACATGGACATCACCAGATGGTCAACACCGAAATCAGATTGATCATATTCTTTGCAGCCAAAGATGGAGAAGCTCTATACAGTCAGCAAAAACAAGACGGGGAGCTGACTGTGGCTCAGATCATGAACTCCTTATTGCCAAATTCAGACTTAAACTGAAGAAAGTAGGACAAACCACTAGACCATTCAGGTATGACCTAAATCAAATCCCTTACAATTATACACTGGAAGTGACAAATAGATTAAAGGGATTAGATCTGATAGAGTACCTGAAGAACTGTGGATGGAGGTTCGTGACATTGTACAGGAGGCAGGGATCAAGACCATCCCCAAGAAAAAGAAATGCAGCAAGGCAAAATGTCTGTCTGAGGAAGCCTTACAAATAGCTGTGAATAGAAGAAAAGTGAAATGCAAAGGAGAAAAGGAAAGATATACCCATTTGAATGCAGAGTTTCAAAGAATAGCAAGGAGAGATAAGAAAGCTTTCCTCACTGATCAGTGCAAAGAAATAGAGGAAAATAATAGAATGGGAAAGTCTAGAGATCTCTTCAAGAAAATTAGAGATACCAAGGGAACATTTCATGCAAAGATGGGCTCAATAAAAGACAGAAATTGTATGGACCTAGCAGAAGCAGAAGATATTAAGACGTGGCAAGAATACACAGAAGAACTGTACAAAAAAGATCTTCACAACCCAGATAATCACGATGGTGAGATCACCAACCTAGAGCCAGACATTCTGGAATGCAAAGTCAAGTGGGCCTTAGGAAGCATCACTACGAACAAAACTAGTGGAGGTGATGGAATTCCAGTTGAGCTATTTCAAATCCTGAAAGATGACGTGGTGAAAAGTGCTGCACGCACTATACCAGGAAATTTGGCAAACTCAGCAGTGGCCACAGGGCGGGAAAAGGTCAGTTTTCATTCCAATCCCAAAGAAAAGCAATGCCAAAGAATGCTCAAACTACTGCACATTTGCACTTATCTCACATGCTAGCAAATAATGCTCAAAATTCTCCAAGCCAGGCTCCAACAGTATGTGAACTGTGAACTTGCAGATGTTCAAGGTAGATTTAGAAAAGGCAGAGGAACCAGAGATCAAATTGCCAACATCTGTTGGATCATAGAAAAAGCAAGAGAGTTCCAGAAAAATATCTACTTCTGCTTTATTGACTATACCAAAGCCTTTGATTGTGTGAGCCACAACAAACTCTGGAAAATTCTTAAAGAGATGGGAATACCAGATCATCTAACCTGCCTCTTGAGAAATCTGTATGCATGTCAAGAAGCAACAGTTAGAACTGGACATGGAACAACAGAGTTGTTCCAAATTGGGAAAGGAGTATGTCAAGGCTGTATAATGTCACCTTGCTTATTTAACTTATATGCAGAGTACATCATGAGAAATGCTAGGCTGGATGACTCACAGCTAGAATCAAGATTGCCAGGAGAAATATCAATAACCTCAGATATGCAGATGACACCACCCTTATGGGAGAAAGTGAGAACAAAAGAGCCTCTTGATGAAAGTCAAAGAGGAGAGTGAAAAAGTTGGCTTAAGCTTAATATTCAGAAAACGAAGATCATGCCATCTGGTCCCATCACTTCATGGTAAATCGATGGGGAAACAGTGGAAACAGTGAGAGACTTTATTTTCTTGGGTTCCAAAATCACTGCAGATGGTGACTGTAACCATGAAATTGAAAGACACTTGCTCCTTGGATGAAAAGTTATGACCAACCTAGATAGCATATTAAAAAGCAGAGATATTATTTTGCCAACCAAATTCCATCTAGTGAAAGCTATAGTTTTTCCAGTACTCATGTATGGATGTGAGAGTTGGACTATAAAGAAAGCTGAGCACAGAAGAATTAATTCTTTTGAACTGTGGTGTTGGAGAAGACTCTTGAGAGTCCCTTGGACTGCAAGGAGATCCAACCAGTCCATCCTAAAGGAAATCAGTCCCGAATATTCACTAGAAGGACTGGTGCTGAAGCTGAAACTCCAATACTTTGGCCACCTGATGTGAAGAGCTGATTCATTTGAAAAGACCCTGATGGTGGGAAAGATTGAAGGCGGGAGCAGACGGGGATGACGGAGGATGAACTGGTTGGATGGCATCACCGACTCAACGGACGTGCGTTTGAGTATACCCCGGGAGTTGGTGATGGACAGGGAGGCCAGGAGTGCTACAGTCCATGGGGTCACAAAGACTCAGACATGACTGAGCGAATGAACTGAACTGAAATAAAGAGACTCATTGTTTTTATAGCCACAGATCAAGGATTTTTCTACTCCTACTCTGCCAATTAGTGTAGCCCATTTCTCACAATCCTCCTACCCCTCTTCTATACTATCAATAAAATTCCCAGCTCAGTTCAGTCACTCAGTCGTGTCCGACTTTTTGTGACCAGAATTTTTCTTGTGTTCCTCAGGACCCTAGGAGTTCATGCAGGTTTCCCATGAACTGCCTCAAGGCGTGCCAGGAAAGTTCAACAGCCAGAGCCTCCCCCTGTACCCCATCACCATTTCCACCAGAGTAGCTCACTTTCGTCTATAGATTACACTGAAGTTCTATGTAAGATCTTTTGGTGACTGTTTCTGCACCTAAAAAATTTATAAAAATTCACTGCTTTGATAAAGTCAACTTGGATCCTCCCCCAAGGACTCTTCTGTGGTTCCCAGGTGGCCTTCAATTGAAGTACGTTGGTATCTTACCATATCTATGATGTGGGCCTCTGAGAGATTCTCTAAGAAAAGAGAAGCACAGGATCATATAATCTCGGAAAAAAGCCAATCAAAAAGTGGGCATAGTGTACACAAGGTGTGGATTTTTAAGTTCTTGATCCTTTCCATTAAACTTGTGGATCTCAGCTAGAGCTGAGGCAGGGAAAGTGGAACACTGAATGTATCTGAGACGGCTTTGGCTTCTGTAATGATTGGGGAACATCACTGTGATCTCATTAGGGGCCAGGAATGCTAAACATCTATGATATGCTAGACAGTTCTGTATAATGAGATTGGCCCTCTCTACCAGAAGGCTAATACTATACTTTAAAACTACTGTATAACAATGGTCTATTCTCTTAATGTAGTAAATCATGGGGAATGCTCCTAGAATTCTCCCTAGAGGTTAGAGAATGCAGATTTGTTTATATAAATTAGTATATCATGTTGTCATAGCATAATAACGTTAATGTTGTTTAGTCACCAAGTTGTCTCTGACTCATTGCGACCCCATGGACCGTAGCCCACCAAGCTCCTCTGTCCTCCACTGTTTCCTGGAGTTTGCTCAGATTCATGTCTGAGTCAGTGATGCTATCTAACCATCTTATTCTCTGCCGCCCCCTTCTTTTGCCTTCAATCTTTCCCAGCATCAGGATCTTTTCCAATAAGTTGGCTCTTTACATCAGGTTGCCAAAGTATTAGAGCTTAAGCAACAGACCTTCCAATGATTAATCAGGATTAATTTCCTGTAGGATTGACTGATTTGATCTCCTAGCAGTCCAAGGGACTCTCAAGAGTCTTCTCCAGCACCACAGTTTGAAAGCATCAATTCTTCAGTGCTCAGCCTTCTTTGTGGTTCAGGTTTCACATCCATACGTGACTACTGGAAAAACTATAGCTTTGACTGTATGGACCTTTGTTGGCAAAGTAATGTCTTTGCTTTTTAATATGCTGTCTAGGTTTGTCATAGTTTTCCTTCCAAGGAACAAGAATATTTTAATTTCTTAGCTACAGTCACCGTCTGCAGTGACTTTGGAGCCAAAAAAAATAAAATAAAATCTGTCACTGCTTCCACTTTTTTTCCTTCTATTTGCCATGAAGTGATGGGACCAGATGCCATGATCTTCATTTTTTGAGTTTTAAGCCAGCTTTTTCACTCTCTCTTTTCACTTTCATTCAAGAGGCTCTTTAATTCCCCTTTCGTTCCTGCCATTAGAGTGGTTATCATCTGCATATCTGAGGATGCTGATATTTCTTCTGGCAATCTTGATTCCAGCTTGTGATTCATCCAACCTGGCATTTCACTCTGCATGATCTACTCAGTATAGAAGTTAAATAAGCAGGGTGACAATATACAGCCTTGTCGTACCCCTTTCCCAATTGTGAATCAGTCCATTGTTCCATGTCTGGTTCTAACTGTTGCTTCTTGACTTGTGAAGGGTTTCTCAGGAGACAGGTAAGGTGGTCTGATATTCCCGTATCTTGAAGAATTTTCCACAGTTTGTTGTGATCCACATAGTAAAGCTTTGGCGTAGTCAGTAAAGCAGAAGTAGATGTTTTTCTGAAACTCCTTGCTTTTTCCATGATCCAGCGCATGTTGGCAATTTGATCTCTGGTTCTTCTGCCTTTTCTAAATCCAGCTTGAACATCTGGACATTCTTAGTTCATGTACTCTGGAAACCTAACTCAAAGGATTTTGAGTATTACCTTGCTAGTATATGAAATGAGTACAATTGTACAATAGTTTGAAGATTCTTTGGCATTGCCTTTCTTTGGGATTGGAATGAAAACTGACCTTTTTCAGTCCTGTGGCCAGTGCTGAGTTTTCCATATGTGCAGGCATATTGAGTGCAGCACTTTAACAGCATCATCGTCTAGGGTTTTAAATAGCTCAGCTGGAATTTCATCACCTCCACTAGTTTTGTTTATAGTAATGCTTCCTAAGGCCCCCTTGACTTCACACACTGGGAAATCATTGAACATAGAATTAAATCACCATTTCCTCATTCCATACTTTCTGAGCATCATTTAGAGGCTCATATGTTTCTGCTGCTGACTGTTTCATCCCCTACATCAACTGTAGTCTCATTGTAAATTAATATATTAGCTAACATCCCACGGACAGAGGAGCCTGGTGGGCTGCAGTCCACGGGGTCGCTATGAGTTGGACATGACTGAGCGACTTCACTTTCACTTTTCACTTTCATGCATTGGAGAAGGAAATGGCAACCCACTCCAGTGTTCTTGCCTGGAGAATCCCAGGGACAGGGGAGCCTGGTGGGCTGCCATCTATGGGGTCGCACAAGTTGGACACGACTGAAGTGACTTAGCAGCAGTAGCAGCAGCAACAGGTTCTTAGACATTGGTATCTCAACAGTTTGGGTCAATGTAAGGTAGTCCGTGAGACAGATCTATTTTCAGACACTGAATCAGGCTTCAGATCCTGTAGAACAAAGGACTCCTAAATCAAAGGTCTACTTGACCCAGGGATCGAACCTACATCTCCTTCATTGCAGGCAGATTCTTTACTACTGAGCCACCTGGGAAACAAATCTGTAATAAGCCACAAAGTTTAAGCCACTTTAGAAGGCTCTGAATGGCCTCTGATCTTTCCTTGTATATCACTACCTTAACCTGAACCTTATTCTGAACTATAACGCAAACATTCCTCTCGTAGAAAGTACTTGGCCAAGAGCAGATTAAAGATTTAATTTTGGAGTATGGCTTTTGAAAGTGTGTGAGTGAAACTTAACTTATATTCTGTCATCACTGTGAATCCGGATGGCATCTGGAAATGGCACTGAACACATCATGTTAAATAGAAGATTAAGGTATATGGCATAACGCATTAGGAACAAAAAAATGCAAACCCTTTTAAAATAGTTTTTATTTATTTTATTTCTGGCTGCACTGGGTCTTTGTTGCTCTGCTTGGGCTTTCTCTAGTTACAGTGAGTGGGGGCTACTCTTGGTTGTGGTTCTTGGGCTGCTCATTGCCGTGGCTTCTCTTGTTGCAGAGCACGAACTCTAGGGTGCATGAGCTCCAGTAGTTGCAGCACACAGACTCAGTAGTGGCAGCTCAGAGGCTCTAGAGTGCTGGCTCAGTAGTTGTGGTGCATGAGCTTAGTTTCTCTGAGGCATGCGGAATATTCCTAGATGAGGGATCGAACCTGTGTCCCCTGCAATGGCACCACAAGGAAAGTCCTGCAAACACTTTTATGTAAGATTTTTCTCTAGCCTTCCACTCATTGTTAATAACTTCTTCCTTGTTGCTTTTACGTAACTTTACTTATGAGAATCTTATAGAATATGACTAACACATAAAATTTTAATACAGTTGGACACATGACTAAAAATATCACCTGTTACTGTAATTAATAATCAACTTTAGACTTCAGAACAGAACCAAGTAGAGTTAGGAAAAATAATTCCTTTGAGAAAACTGTTTGCTAATTCAATGTGTTATGGGAAAGACTGCCTTTGATTCAATAGTCTATCCCAGGGTTGAAGTGATTATAATAATCTTTGAGGATTGCCTGATGTCTCAGCTGGTAAAGAATCCACCTGCAATGCAGGAGATCCCGGTTCGACTCCTGGGTTGGGAAGATCCCCTGGAGAAGGGAACAGCTACCCACTCCAGTATTCTGGCCTGGAGAATTCCATGGACTATATAGTCCACAGGTTCACAAAGTCGGACACGACTAAGCAACTTTCACTTTTCTGTGAATTCAGTATTCTGTTACAAACAGATATTTCTTTCCTAGTGACAAGAAGTCATCAACAGTATCTAATGATATCCAGAATAAAAAAGCAGCAGTCAAAAAACTGAGTATGTGCAATGAACATTGATGAACCATTTTCTTATTTTTGTTAACATCCAACAATGCATTTTCAATGTGAAAAATACGAGACCTCAATATAGTAGCAGCCTAATCATGACTGCCATTTTTTGAGTCCTGGATATGAACAAGGCACTTTGTCAAATGCTTTACACATTGCAGAGTGCTCAGTGTTTCTTTTAATCTAGAGAAGTCATCAGATAGTTGTTTCTAGATGAAGATAGCATGTTCCTTAAAATGGATCTTTGTTAGAAAAAGCTTCATTTCTTAGATTTTTGGAGCTATTATTCAAACGTACAAGAAGTAAGTGGTAACCTTATCTTGAAGGAAGGATGTAGCAGAGCCTTCTGTGAGCTGACAAAGGTTTCTCCCTGGCACTAGGAAAAGTTTAGTAAATTTACCTGGAGAATAGTGTCCTTTTGGAGAGAAGCAAGACAAAACCCCTCTGTCTCCTTTTGAGGCTCAACTCTACTGAAGCTTCTACAATGTTTGGGCATGGCACAAACTGAGATTTTCAGGTGGAAAAAAAACAAGGATACCGAAGAGCAGTTTGGCATGAGGGAAGGGGGCATGTAATGGTGGATAGGATCAATATCAGACCCACCACCTCTGTACAAAGTTCACCTTGGAAAAACTTAACTCAGCCCAATAATTGGGTTCTCAAAACTCCTGGAAGCCCCCTTTAGTTTATATAAGACGTGCTCAGCTATCCCAAGCTCTCTGGACAAACTGAGTGAGGGAATGTGAAATTTTGAGAGGATAATTACAAACATTTGTCCTGCCCTTGCAAACATAAACCTAGGTTTCCACAGAGACTCATAGGCGTGACAACCTCTGCTTTGCTTTTTAAGCCAGCTTGAGGCAGACCTGAGGGTGACTAGGGAGTACCAAGGCTTAGGTTTTTCTGAGGTCAAGCCCCTCCTCTTCCATGGATAAAGAAACTCGTGGGATAGGACAGTTGCCATTTTTAAATGTGCAAGATGGGTAATAAGCAACCACAGGGAATCCCCTCCTCGTTTATTACAAAGGGAGTGGTTCTCCTGGTAATGCAGATTGTGAATAGTTCACGACATTTCTAAAATTATGATATGTTTTATAATATATACTATAATATATAGTAAATAATATGCACTCAGTACACGAATCCATAGTAAAAAGAGAGCCATACTCCCGGATCACCGAGACGTTAGAGCCACACGATCATGCGTAAGTCACGGCTGGGTGGGACGTCAGACACAAGAGTCTGTCTGTGTGCTATCCTTCTCCCTTCCTGCCCTTCCCAGCCTTGCCCCTCTTCCATCCCAAGACTGTCAGTAACAACATGTGGGCCCTCCCATTTGCTGACAGGCTGTGACAGCACTTAGACAATGGGCCCCCTCAGCCTCTAGGAGATGCCATGCTCTCTCCACACAGCTGGGCTTAGAGGCGAGATTCCTATCACACAGACACAGGCAATTAAACTGGCCACAGCTTATTAGTGCCACTTAGTTCAGGAACAGTGAATCTGAGGCTCTGGGAATAAGAAAGAATCTACTCCTTTGAGATGGACTTGATGACCTCTGGAGGTCACTTCCATGTCCTTTTAGACAGGAATGAAGAAGAAAACGCAGCTGAAGACCAGACTTTGTAAGAGTTGACATTTGGATGCATGTACTTCAGACATCCACAGTGCAGAACTGCCTCCTTACCGAGCCTACCACTGGAGAGGGCCTGATAAGGATCACCAGTGATTATCAGATCACCTCGAGGTGGATTTTCATTGCTCTGGGAACAAAGCTCAAAATACCTAACTTGATCTATTTCACCTTCCTTACCTGGACTGGTGAACCTTCTAGCCTCCTCTCTTCTGACTCTCCCGCGTGCTGCATATAGAGAAGACAATAGGCCACTACCCACGTGATCCAAATATTCAACAAATTTCAACCAAAATTTCAACAGAGGGACACGTGTGTGTGTAAACTGTCATTTTGGCTTGCTGATCCAAAATGCATGTGAAGTGCAAAGAGCCAGGGAGAGCAGCTCAGAGTCAGTCTTGAAGAAGAGTAAAGCTGGAGGAGATACAATGTGTACTCTCAAGGCATATTATGAAGTGATAATGACAGTGCGGTGTAGGCATCAGTTCAATTCAGTTGCTCAGTCGTGTCCAACTCTTTGCGACCCCATGAATCGCAGCACACCAGGCCTCCCTGTCCACCACCAACTTCTGGAGTTCACTCAGACTCACGTCCATCGAGTCCGTGATGCCGTCCAGCCGTCTCATCCTCTGTCGTCCCCTTCTCCTCCTGCCCCCAATCCCTCCCAGCATCAGAGTCTTTCCCAATGAGTCAACTCTTCGCATGAGGTGGCCAAAGTGCTGGAGTTTCAACTTTAGCATCATTCCTTCCAAAGAAATCCCAGGGTGATCTCCTTTAGAATGGACTGGTTGGATCTCCTTGCAGTCCAAGGGACTCTCAAGAGTCTTCTCCAACACCACAGTTCAAAAGCATCAATTCTTCAGTGCTCAGCTTTCTTCACAGTCCAACTCTCACATCCATACATGACTACTGGAAAAACCATAGCCTAGATGGACCTTTGTTGGCGAAGTAATGTCTCTGCTTTTGAATATGCTATCTAGGTTGGTCATAACTTTTCTTCCAAGGAGCAAGCATCTTTTAATTTCATGGCTGCAGTCACCATCTGCAGTGATTTTGGAGCCCCCCAAAATAAACTCTGACACTATTTCCACTGTTTCCCCATCTATTTCCCATCATCAGAGATATGCAAACATATATATGTATAATATGATATCAGTGCACACTCACCAGAATGACTGAAATTGAAAAGCTTGACAATACTGAATCCTGGTGAGGATCGACACAATTTGAACTTTTATGTACTGCAGGTGGAAATATAAATAGAAACAACCCGGCTGGAAACTCTTTGGCAGTGGTTTTTAAAACTGATTATAAGCAAAACCCATGACACTGCAATTCCATTCCTAGGTATCTACCTAAATAGGAAAGGTACATAAGAATACTCAGAGTAGCAGAATTTGTAATAACCGCAAACTGGAAACAACCCAAATGTCTATCAACAGTTGAGTGGATAAGTATATTGTGATGTATTCAGACAGTGGAACACTAGAAGTAATGAAGACGAATAAACCATAAAACTACACAAAGTGTATGAATCTCACGATGTTGAAAAAGCTAAACACAAAGTAGTACATACTACACAATTCAGCCGTCTATATAATGTTCTAAAACAGGCGAAACTAACATACTGGGATGGAGTCCATGTAATGCTCATCTCCAGAGGGGCTAGTAATGAAGGAAGCGTGGGGTGGAGGGTGTTCTGGGATGCTGGTTATATTCTGTGTCTTGACCTAGGTGTGTTGGTTATGCAGGTGTGCCCAGCTTATAAAAGTCATCAAGCTATACAGCTGATGTGCACTTTACATATGCAATGTTTGAATAAGATAATTCAGTTTTTATAAAAGTGTTTGGGGAAGGAATCTGCAATGTTTCCACTTACTCTTATTTGAGGGAGGCCCTGGTTCTCTTCAAACTTAGCCAAGGGAAGCTGCTGGGGACACTGTTTAGAAGGAAAGGGAGATCTCTGGAGAGCAATAACTGTTCCCATTGGACCATGGCTAGCATGTGATTTCATTATGTTATTCTCTCTAACTTTGCATTTGCCTTTAATCTTCCATAATAATTCTTTTTCTAAAAATCTATAGAATATAAAACCTGACTTGCATGAAAGCAAATCAGCAGCCAGAGTAGTCTCTTTCTACTGTGTCTAGTATGTTAGCCCCCTAAGGAAACATTTTTTTTTTTTTTAGTTTTTTATTTTTTTAAATTTTACAATCTTTAATTCTTACATGCGTTCCCAAACATGAACCCCCCTCCCACCTCCCTCCCCATAACATCTCTCTGGGTCATCCCCATGCACCAGCCCCAAGCATGCTGCATCCTGCGTCAGACATAGACTGGCGATTCAATTCTTACATGATAGTATACATGTTAGAATGTCATTCTCCCAAATCGTCCCACCCTCTCCCTCTCCCTCTGAGTCCAAAAGTCCGTTATACACATCTGTGTCTCTTTCCCTGTCTTGCATACAGGGTCGTCATTGCCATCTTCCTAAATTCCATATATATGTGTTAGTATACTGTATTGGTGTTTTTCTTTCTGGCTTACTTCACTCTGTATAATCGGCTCCAGTTTCATCCATCTCATCAGAACTGATTCAAATGAATTCTTTTTAACGGCTGAGTAATACTCCATTGTGTATATGTACCACAGCTTTCTTATCCATTCATCTGCTGATGGACATCTAGGTTGTTTCCATGTCCTGGCTATTATAAACAGTGCTGCGATGAACATTGGGGTACATGTGTCTCTTTCCATTCTGGTTTCCTCGGTGTGTATGCCCAGAAGTGGGATTGCTGGGTCATAAGGTAGTTCTATTTGCAATTTTTTAAGGAATCGCCACACTGTTCTCCATAGTGGCTGTACTAGTTTGCATTCCCACCAACAGTGTAGGAGGGTTCCCTTTTCTCCACACCCTCGCCAGCATGTATTGCTTGCAGATTTTTGGATCGCAGCCATTCTGACTGGTGTGAAGTGGTACCTCATTGTGGTTTTGATTTGCATTTCTCTAATAATGAGTGATGTTGAGCATCTTTTCATGTGTTTGTTAGCCATCCGTATGTCTTCTTTGGAGAAATGTCTATTTAGTTCTTTGGCCCATTTTTTGATTGGGTCGTTTATTTTTCTGGAATTGAGCTGCATAAGTTGCTTGTATATTTTTGAGATTAGTTGTTTGTCAGTTGCTTCATTTGCTATTATTTTCTCCCATTCCGAAGGCTGTCTTTTCACCTTGCTTATATTTTCCTTTGTTGTGCAGAAGCTTTTAATTTTAATTAGATCCCATTTGTTTATTTTTGCTTTTATTTCCAGAATTCTGGGAGGTGGATCATAGAGGATCCTGCTGTGATTTATGTCTGAGAGTGTTTTGCCTATGTTCTCCTCCAGGAGTTTTATAGTTTCTGATCTTACATTTAGAGCTTTAATCCATTTTGAGTTTATTTTTGTGTGTGGTGTTAGGAAGTGATCTAGTTTCATTCTTTTACAAGTGGTTGACCAGTTTTCCCAGCACCACTTGTTAAAGAGATTGTCTTTACTCCATTGTATATTCTTGCCTCCTTTGTCAAAGATAAGGTGTCCATATGTGTGTGGATTTATCTCTGGGCTTTCTATTTTGTTCCATTGATCTATGTGTCTGTCTTTGTGCCAGTACCATACTGTCTTGATGACTGTGGCTTTGTAGTAGAGCCTGAAGTCAGGCAAGTTGATTCCTCCAGTTCCATTCTTCTTTCTCAAGATTGCTTTGGCTATTCGAGGTTTTTTGTATTTCCATACAAATCTTGAGGAAACATTTTTGATGCTTTTGAACTGTGGTGTTGGAGAAGACTCTTGAGAATCCCTTGGACTGCAAGGAGATCCAACCAGTCCATCCTAAAGGAAATCAGCCCTGAATATTCATTGGAAGGACTGATGCTGAAGCTGACACTCCAATACTTTGGCCACCTGATGAGAAGAACTGACTCCTTGGAAAAGACCCTGATGCTGGGAGAGATTGAAGGTGGGAGGAGAAGGGGATGACAGAGGATGAGATGGATGGATGGCATCACCAACTCAATGGACATGAATGTGAGTAAACTCCGGGAGTTAGTGATGGACAGGGAGGCCTGGAATGCTGCAGTCCATGGCATCGCAAGGAGTCGGACACGACTGAACGACTGAACTGAACTGAAAGAAAACGTCATCATCAGAGCTCTTTGCTTACATTGGAAAGCTCCCTTTCCAGTGACTTGAATCTTTGGAGTTTGTTCTTATGTATTCTTTTTTTCTCTCCTTGGAGCTAAAGATGTTCACTTTTTCCTCTCACACCAGACTCCCATCAGCCAATTATATTCTCTTCCATCCCAGTGCCAGAGCCTAATGAATGACCAAATGATGAATATAAACTTCAGTGAAGAATGTGTAAGACAGTAGATAAAACTAAAGAACATGAGCTGAGAATAGACTAAATGTCAAGCTAACATGAGGCCCCATGCCGAATCAACAAAAAGGAAGTGATTAATTATGGGAGTGGAGCAATAGGGATGCACGCGAACATTTCAGTGAGGTGCAGTGACGCAGCTTAAAGTCCAAATCAACAGGCCAGTTGATTTTGGAGTGGGAAAATTTTTTTTAATTCATATTTTACATAAATATGACCCGATTTTTACCACAAAAAATAATCAAGAAATGCTTTAAAAGATCGATAAAGTAAAACTGCAGATAAAAGCTATAGATAATTTTATTTCCTCTATACCAAGATATTCTTCCTAAATTAACAGAAGCAGCGCTTCATAAAATCGATTTATTTTGGAAAAACAAGGAGAGAACAGTTGCCATTCAAGAAGTCACACAACCCTCTATGTAAAAATACCCTAACTCTGATTGAGTTTTACTTTGAAATTATTGTTTTTATGTACATTTTTATACTGTTCTCACTTCAGGCTTAAATGTTTGTTCATTTTTTTTCTCCTCTTCAGTCTGGGTAAGGTACCCAGCTCTCCCAGGAATGAAGCAAAAGTGAAATTTCCCTTTGTCCTCACAATCTAATTCTACCCCTATCTCGCCTCTTCACCAGAGAGAGATTAAAGGGAAGTGGGTTCAATTTCCTCACCAACTAAATGACAGTCTCCAGTTAGAAGTTGGGCAAGCTGCAAAAATAAACCTCAAATATAGTTCAGTCCCTTGGAAATTCTAAAGCAGTATGTATTCCCACCAACCCTGAGCCCCGTGCTGTGCATACTAAGAGACACTGGGCTTCAAACACGGCAGGGAGGAGGTTTAATGATGTTCCGCTGGAGTAATAGAGGATCCATGTTTCTTTGCAGTGAGGAAATTCACTGAAAAGAGCTGAAATACAAAACATTTCAATTTTTTAAACTTTTTTTTCTTTAACTCTTCATCAGTGTCTGTACTTCTGCTAAGCACAAGGCATAGAGGTGGAGAACAGGACAGGATCAGGGACAGTCCAAGAACAGCAAGGCCAAGCAAACAGGCTGACCCATTTCTAAGAGATTAAGAACAGAGCCTCAAGTTTCTTTGCGGATACTCAGCTCCCTTGTAGCAGCACAATATAAGGGTAATGGTAGCTTGTGCTGGGTAGTTTCCAGCAGGTATTGAGGACGCATCCTTATCCATACTTGGACAATGTCTAGAATTTAAAATGAAATACAAGTAATCATATGAGTTGGGGCTGAGATTTGTGTTTATCTGCAAACTAGACTCCCAATAAGGACAAAGAGCATGGAACAGCAAGAAGAAAAGAATGAAACCAGAAAGTCTTCTTAAGCTAAACCTTTTAACTATTAATAGTTTTTTTAGGGTGGAAAATTAGTGTGAGTGAAATTAGTATCAAAAGAAACATCAACTTTCTTATTGATATTATGGTTTTCTTTATATAATTACTGTGGGGGCTTCCCTGGTGGTTCAGACGGTAAAGTATCTGCCTGCAATACGGGAGACCTGGGTTGGATCCCTGGGTCAGAAGGATCCCCTGGAGAAGGAAATGGCAACCCACTCCAGTACTCTTGCCTGGAAAATTCCACTGGAAGAGCCTGGTAAGCTACAGTCCATGGGGTTGCAAAGAGTCAGACATGACTGGGCAACTTCACTGGTATTTAATTACTTTAAGTTAACTGTATAGTAAATATATTTACAAATAGTTTCAACCAATAGTGAGAGCTCTCACAGCCTAAGCTATTTTGTTTTTGTGCTATAGCCAGAAGACTTGCCTAGAATTGGCAGAAACTGTCCAATATGGATGTAGCTGGTTCCAGGACCGATTTTATCCATAACCCAGACTCTTTCTACCTTTCTGCTCTCATCTTGAGCATATTGATTTTCTTCCTGAAGCTTGTCTCCTTATGGTAACAGGATGGTGATTTCAGCTTCAGGCATCACTTCTATATGCAATTACACCCCAAGACAGAAAAGCCCATTTCTCCTCAAGTGTCTTTTTTTCTTAGAAATTTTTCTGAGAATCTTTCAGCAATCCTGCTGTATCTCATTGGTCAGAACAAAGTCATATGCCTAAAGGTAAAATTAATCACTGATGAGAATAGACCATTCCTGGTCTAGACTCATCGTGATTTGTTCCCTGGGGCTGGATGGCCTTCCTTATGTACCATACTTCTTAATACCTAGACAAAATAGGGATTCTCTTAACATGAGAGAAGGGAATATTGCCTGTTGAAATGGCAACAGATTCCATGGGCCACAAGTATTTTCATAAAGTTCTGAATTAAGAGGTCTACCAGGTATTATTACAGGTAGATATTGGAACTAGGTATATAAAATATTAGGGACTTCTCTGGTGGCTCAGACAGTAAAGCATCTGTCTACAATGTAGGAGACCTGGGTTCTATCCCTGGGTTGGGAGGATTCCCTGGAGAAGGAAATGGCAACCCACTCCAGTACTCTTGCCTAGAAAATCCCATGGACAGAGGAGCCTGGTGTCAGAATGACAGTCCTGTTCCCACAGTGGGACAACCAATTCATAATAGTGTGTAAGGAAATCTTCTTTGACACTGTCCTGTCACCTGCGTTATGATAAGACACAATTATGAAGACATCAGTGTCAACCCTTCAGGATCTCACAGTCTGATATAGTTTGGAGGTATGATCAAGATTCTGGTGAGTAAGAAATCAAGGTGATGAGAAAAATGAAAAAAAACAGACAAGATGGAATTCCCTACCGTGAAAGATTATAATCTAGGTTAATGCTAGAAAATCAATTAGAGAGTAATTAGATAGAGTGAAATAGTAGATTAGGAATTCTACACTAAGGGTAGATTTAAGTTGTTTGGAGAGCAACAGAAAGCTTTTGAGTGCAGTAGTGATATGACCAGATCGCGATAATGGAAGATGAACATGATGGCCATTAGACATAAGGTGAAAATACTGTGTCTAGCAGAGCCACTGTAGTTGCTATTAAGTACATAACTAGGAAGCACTAAGAACCTAAACTCAGGTTGGGATTGTGGTTGTGGAAATAGGGGGTGGAATAAAGATAGATTTTAAAGGAACAATGGCCAGGGTTTTGTTGACTGCAAAAGACAGAAATGAAGGTAAATCCAATAATTAGAGCCTGGATGCCAAGAATGCCCAATAGCTCCTCCCAGAGAAGCCGTAGCCACAGGTACTGGATCTGATCATCCTCCTGAGGTTCCAGGGACATATGGAGTGGGGTGGAGTGGGCTGCAGGATGTGGTACCAAGTGTAAATAGAATCAAGTTAAGAAAGCTGTAACTGAAAGTTAGGTAGTGTCAACCTAATTGAGGTGTCAACCGGAAAATTTATGCAGAGAGGCTTGATCCAGATAAAGGATAAAGTTCAGACAACAGAGGTATCAAACATGGAAAGAAGTTATTAAATATGAAACCTTGGGGCAAATATACAAACAAGGTAACATGGTAAAAACAAGCATCAATATGTCAGTAAACACAATAAATGTACATGAACTAACATTGTTTTCAGTTAAAAGACAAAGATTAGAAATATGAATTTTTAAAAATGTTATCTATAAACAGTTAACAAGAGACATACATGAAAGATAGGCATGGAGAGGAATAAACTTGTCATCCCAGTTAAATACCAATCAAAAGAACATGTGTAACAACATCAATATCTGACAAAACTTAAGTAATACAGTGCTCAGTTCAGTTCAGCCGCTCAGTTGTGTCCGACTCTTTGCGACCCCATGAATTGCAGCACGCCAGGCCTCCCTGTCCATCACCAACTCCCGGAGTTCACTCAGACTCACGTCCATCGAGTCCATGATGCCATCCAGCCATCTCATCCTCTGTCGTCCCCTTCTCCTCCTGCCCCCAGTCCCTCCCAGCGTCAGAGTCTTTTCCAACGAGTCAACTCTTCACATGAGGTGTCCAAAGTACTGGAGTTTCAGCTTTAGCATCATTCCTTCCAAAGAAATCCCAGGGCTGATCTCCTTCAGAATGGACTGGTTGGATCTCCTTGCAGTCCAAGGGACCCTCATTAGAAGTGTTTCTATATTGCACAGATCATGAAAAATTTCCCCAGATTAAAAAATATGAATCCATTCATTTCTTTTGCTGCCTGCATGACACTTTATAATATAGATGCCTCATAATTCTTCATCCCTTTTTGATTGACTGGTTGGGGTTTCCAGTTTTCCTGCCTCCCAACATGGTGCCTTTTCTTTTCTGTAGGACAAGTTACCAAGAGGGGAATTTGGGAGTCCTTTTTTAACTTTAAAAGTTGGTTCTATTCTCTATGTCTGTTTCTCCATTGCTGCCCTGAAAATAAGTTCATCAGCGCCATCTTTTTAGATTCCATATATATGTGTCAGTATATGATATTTATATTTCTCTTTCTGACTTACTTCACTCTGTAGAATAGGCTCTAGTTTTGTCCACCTCCTTAGAACAGATTCAAATGTGTTCCTTGTATAGCTGAGTAGTATTCCATTGTATATATGTACCACAACGTCTTTATCCATTCATCTGTCGATGGGCATCTAGGTTGCTTCCATGTTCTAGCTATGGACATGGTGGGAGGAGAGGAGGGAGAAAGGGAGATGTATGGAGAGAGTAACATGGAAATTTACAATGCCATATGTAAAATAGAGAGCCAAAGGGAATTTGCTGTATAACTCAGGGAACTTAAACAGAGACTCTGTGACAGGCTGAAGCATAGGATGGGGAGGGGGATGAGAGAGAGGTCTGGGAGGGAGGGCACGTGGGTGTGCCTATGGCTAATTCTTATTGATGTATGACAGAAAACCACAAAATTCTGTAATTATCCTTCAATTAAAAAAATCTTTTTTTTAAGTTATCTGTTGTCTTACCAAAAGCCTTCTGCAGTTCACATCTCTACAGGCAATATTTTGAAGGGCCTGCTTCCTAACTTCTGTGTACTATTGTAGCTTTTAATTTTTGTCAATCTGAAATGTGAAGACTAGTATCTCATTGTTCCTTTGGTCTGCGTATCCCTAGTTAGCAGGGGCAATAAGCCTTTTCATGTCTTAACTGTAATTTACATAATTTTGTCTGTGAGCTGTCTGTCCATATTCTTTGCCCATTTTTCTACTTTTTTGTCTTAGAAATACTTGCTCACTGTATATTCTTTTATGTGAGATGGAAGAGACGGAGGAGGTGGGGTGGCCAAGGCAGTCCTCGTTGACCTGAGTTATTATGGCTTTGCCTCAAACCTCCCTTTCACTTTGACTGTAAAGACATGGTTCCATCTCTCTGGGAAGTTGAATGCTTCCATTAAAAAAAAATTTTTTTTTTTTAAAGGAAAGAGAAGAAAGGGGGAGAAAAGCACTTCCCCGGAGCACATAATCCTCTTTGCTACCCATGAAACGTGCTGCTGCTGCACAATTCATGTGGGATTTATATTCTGGCAACCAAAGAGCACAGCATAAAACCCACCTGCAGAGACCCTGCAGTCTGGAGTGCCAATGTTCAGGAACCATCTGCTTAATGTCATGCTGGTCTATTGAAAAACGTGGACTCCTCCTGATAGTCTCACTTGAGGGAATAGAAGCCCCAAGCATCGCAGCCGAAATGACAGGGCCCCTGCCCTCCCTGACCACCCTTTGATTCCACCTTTTTACACATGCCCGCATCTGTCTTTTCTTCCCCCACCTTGCACCCCACTTTTCGTATTTCACAAATGTCTCACTCACTTTCCTAATCTTAATGAGCTTCAAGCTGGTTTTTTAAAAGGTGGGAAAAAAAATAGGAAAAGAAACCTCATTTTGCAGCCAATATGCCTCCAGCAGGCTTTCCCACAGAGAGAGAAGAGTGAGTCTCAAGGCTGTGGGGAGGCTGACCCGCAAGGCAGGAGGCAGCTGTCTGCTTTTATTAAAATGCCACCTGGGCCAGAGTCTGATTTCTTTGAGGACCAGTTGACTATCATTCACATGCAGGACCTGTGACACACTTCTGCGGCTTTTGTCCCTAAGCCCTCTTAACAGGTCAGTGTTAGGGAAGAGATTAAAGCCCTGCCGCCCGCTGGACGCAGCAGTAAAGAATCCGCCTACCAATGCAGGAGACGCAAGAGATGTGGGTTTGATCCCTGAGTGGGGAAGATCCCCTGGAGGAGGACAGGGTAACCCACTTCAGTATTCTTGCCTGGAGAATCCCGTGGACAGAGGAGCCCGGCAGCTTACAGTCCCTCACTCTCCTCGCACCCACCTCCCCGACTCAGTCTGGCCCCATCAGCCGCTCTAGAAGTGGACCAGCACATCCAGTTCAGCACAGTTCCTGTTTGTCTCTTTCCCCGTTTCCTGTGTGTGGCGGCAGTTTATTCTCTGATCCTGTCAGGAAGTCCTCCAGAGAGTTCCAAGAACAGGGTAACATGAATGCACTTGCATATTTCAGCCCACACAAAGACCAGCTTGAAATGTCAGATGATAGCTGTGTTTGAGCAAATATTAATCTCTCTATGAGCAGATTTTAAAATTAAACCATATCCCAAGAATAGAGTTTGCATTTAGGATACTCCTGTTTTCTTAGTCTAATATTTTTTTGTTTTAATCTTAAAGGAAGACCACGCCTAAACAGTCTCTGCCCCTTCCCTCTTTCAAGAGCTGTATTGAGGTGTCGTGTCTCCATAAAAGCTTACTGATTCTAAGTGTGCAGTTTGTAAACTTTTGGTAACTGTAAGTAATTGTGCAGCTATCCCCACAATCCAGATGTAGAACAGCTCCATCACCTCAAAACTTCTCCCTTGATAATCAGAGTTGATACCTGCTCCTACTTCCAACCCAGGCAACTGCTGCTCTGCTTTCTGTCTCTGTAGTTTTGCCTTTTTCTAGAAGTTTCGTAGAAGCGAAATCTCACAATGCATAGTCCCTGTGTCTAGCTTCTTTCAGTTAGCATGATGTTTTTGAGGCTCGTCCATGCTGTTGCCTATATCGGTGTTTCGTTCTTTACTACAGCAGCATAGTATGCCACTGAGTGGCTATACGTTTCATCAATTCATTCACCTGCTGACGGACACTGGGGTTGTGCCATGGTTTTGACTATGGCGCCTCTACTACGAACATTTGCATGTAAGTCTTTGTGTGGATGTGTTATCATTTCTCTTGGGTAAATTCCAGGTAGTAGAGTTGCAAGATCATGTGGTAAGTGTATGTTTAACTCTCTCAAAAACTGTCAAACAAATTCTGCAGACATTTGTTAATAATTCTCATCTTTGTAAGGTTGCATTTGTCAAGAAATTACCCAGTCTAAAGGAATAATAAAAGTTCTGAGCAGCATTTTTTGGTTTTTAGGATTGGAATCGTGGGCGGTCATAGTAATGGAACCAAGGAAAGGGAGCAGTCTTAAGTCTTTTTCCATTCCTTCTCAGCCTTCATCCAAGAGCTGTTTAGAATTCTACTGACAAAGGAAAAGTGCACAGCCACAACCAGCTCTCAGTCCTTCGGTTCCCTCTTTCCTTGCCCTGCCTCTGTGGGCCACCACTGAAGGTGCCCCTTTCAGATTTCTTTGGCTAAGAAGACTCCAGTAAGCCTTCCTAGGGGGCAGGAACAGAGGATTCTGGGTGCATGTACCTTGTTGGTCCTATGGACACCAGCAAAGTGGAAGCTGCTACAGTTATAAGGTGATGACTGTAGATTGTGGACTCCTGAGATCAGGAAAGAAGTTAGTCCTTACCCAGGTGGTTTGGGAAGACAAGGCCATAGCCACAGAGGAAGAGGTTTTTCAACTCCAGTTCTGCTACTTGCAATTTTATGACCTTAAGCAAATTTTTAAACTTTATAATTCTGAGTTTTCACCTGACAGGGTTACTGTCAGGATTAACTGGGATAATGATAGAATGCATGTAATGTAAGGTCTTTGATGGCAGGAAATCTTTGTGTGAATCCCAGGAGCTTAGAAGAAAAGATTCAATGAGTGAATGAATGAATAATGTCTATAGGTATCACATATTACGTTAAGGACTTTAGTCACTCTGAAAGCATTTGCTAAAGTAGTTAATGTAATACGTGATACCTATAGACATTACTCATTCATTCACTCATTGAATCTTTTGTTTAATATTTATTGAGTACCTACTGTATGTTTGTTGAGAGCTGAACTGAGCTGCCAACATCTGAGTAGCTGATTAAGACAAGTCAAAATGAAACAGTCTAGCCTTGAACAACTTCCTGTGATAATATTAGCATGAGGTTATAGTAGAGAAAGCACAGATTCCCTCATCATTCCACTTTCCCAAGAGAAGGACACTGGCTAGGGTTAGATGGGTCAGCCCAGACATGGGGAATTGTCTCACTATCAAGAGTCCTGGTCGAAAGCCTCCTGCCATGTTACGGACCCCAGAGCCATGGGGTGGGAGAGGGGTAAAGGCGGAGAGGAAATAGCTGGAAGAGAAAAAGCACCGAGTACTGAGCAGAGAGGAGAAAATGTCCTCAGATTTTCATTTCTCCAGCATCTACCCTGCCTCCCGCCACCCACAACCCCACTCCCAGCTCCCAGAGGCACCTAACAAGGCCTCTACTTAAGGATCTTTATAAAGAGACCCTCATGTAAAGATCCCTTGGCTGCAAATATAAATACCTGTAAGAGTTTGACCAGTCGGGGGTAGGGGTGGGAAGGCTGGGTCCATGACTGATGATGTGAGTCTGATGTGAGGAGGGCAGACTTTCTCCATCAGACTTTCAGGCAGAGCCTTGGTAAAGGCCTGTGGTTGGGCCTGAAAAAAATTACAACACAGGCTTCTGGCCAGGAGTCAAACTCCTGAATGCTGCTGTTAGCGTGGATGTGGCCTCTGCCTTCACAAAAAGTTGCAAGCTATTGAGTAGGCAGAATATAGTCAAACAAAAAAATCCCTCACTGCAAATTGTGATGAGAACCCTGAAAGTGTCAGGTGGGTGCGGGGCAGAGTCTGAGGCAGGAGACCAGCAGATGCTCCTACGCTGTGCTGAGCGCTCCAGCTCGAGCTCTCTGAGGGTAGACCTGAGCGGAGGATGGAGGGGAGTCCGCCAGGCTGGGGGCGGGGGGCGTGGTTGGGGGAGGCGGAGCACACAACGAGCTAAATAGTGTTCATTCGTCCCCGCTTTGTTCCATCAGGCTTTAACTAATTATAGATGCTACGCTTGAGGGGCAATGTGACTTCTGCGGTGGCTCATCCGAATCTGTGTAATAATCCTCCACTCGGTAGCAATTATTTCTTTGATGTATGAAACTGGTGCACCCAGTCAAATCTTATCTGTAGTTATGCAGATCTCAGACACGCATGAGTCAGATGTTCCTAGGATCCAAATAATCTTTTATAAATCTGAACAAACCTCTGTCGTGTAGCTATACGGGAGGGTCAGAAGAATCGATTTAGCTTAAACGCCTTGGTGCTCTCGATCTCTCTTTGAATGTTAGAGCCTGGAGATGCTGCGGAAAACAGTGGTTAAATTGACTTTAGGGAGGAAGGGAAGGGTCTGTGGTTATTTTCCTCTGGGAGGGTTCTGGAAGATGCCCTATACCCCTCAGCCTGTCTTCTGTAAGCCCCTGACACAAAATTTACTGTCAGGAACAAACTGCTCCTTCAGTTAATTGTAAAAAATAAACATGTACACACAGTACATAGCAGGTATTGTAAATCTTTTTGCTCAAGATTATTTATCTTTCTAAAAAGTCTGCTCCCTTTCATGTTCATTGCTTAATGGTCAGCTCAAAGGAGTCAGTCCCTTGCACAAAGTCCCTAACATTACACACCTAAATTTTCAAAACTTTGTTTTGGACAAGGTTGGACTGAGGTACTCAACTATTTATACCCCTGATTTATTACTTCTTAAATTGATAACCTCCTGTTGGGCACTGCAGGGTGGAAGTGGGGGCCTATACTGGAGGAGGTATGTGGGCGTTGGAGGATCCCACGCGAGCACAAGCGCACAGTTCGCCTGGGTCCCTCCTGAGTGGAACGCCACCTTAGGGCTTTCCTGTAACTCAGTTGGAGAGATGAGTTTGTTAAAAGGAATTCTGGCCAAGTTGTGAGCGTGTAGACATCAAGTGAACTGTTGGGAGCAAATTCTCCCTGAAGTTTTCCTATGACCTGGGCTAAGTTACTTACTCAATCTCCACCTCACTATCCTTGTTTATTAAAAAAAAGAAGAAGAAGAAGAAAAGGATTTGAGATTAATATTTTCTACCTTAGAAAGTTGTTCTCAGAATTTAGTTCATAGATAATGCTTCAAGTCGTTCTTACCTCCTATTGCGTTGGTCTCCGATTCCCTTTCAAAGTTAACTCCAAAATCTCCTTCCCCACTGTAGTTTTCGAAGTTTCTAAATGTGAAATTTAAAGGAAAAAAACGTTTTTAGAAGTCTCTGTCATGTCTCATGCAAATGAGAATTAGCAGTTCTGTTTGCAATTAGCAGAGTCAGTAAGTAGCTGAGAGCGCTGCTGTCCTCGAAGAAAGCTCTTGGAGTGGCCAGGAGGTTGAGCCACACCTCCCAGAGCCCAACCAGCAAGGCGGCAGGGTTAATTACGTACTATAAACCACCTAGTGGTTTCAATCCAATTTAAAACGGTCTGGATGTTTATAAAGCCTTATTTTTAATTTGGCTTAGACAAAGTGCTATCTCAATTTTAACAATCCCCCTGAGCTCTGTGACTCATATCATCAGAGATCTGACCTTTCAGCAGAAGTGGGAAAGGATCTTAAGTTGTTACCTTGACAACACAAGGTAAGCAGGATGCTTTGAGCTCTGGTGTTTCTGCTATAAATAATCTGTCTTTGACCAGACGCTGGCCAGAGAAATATTAACATGAACACAGAGAGGAATGAGCTGGGTTGGCAATGGGGAGCATCTGCATTTCAGGAGATTGTTTTAATCACCATTTTTAGGAATTATTCCCAGAGGCACTTTTGAAGCAATTATCCAATAAACCGATAAGAGAGAATGGCTTCAATTTCTGAAAATGGGAATTCACACAAATGAAGATTGGTAATACTCGATTGTGTGAGGGTTTCTCTATACTTATGTGTACCATTGTCTAAATTCTGTTTTCCTTCCAACTATTTATTCTCTGGTTTCCCAACAGCCTGTAAAACCGAACAGAGAGAAGCTAACAATGAACTTTAGCCTTTTGGCCATAACTTATTTGATATTATGCTGCACAGTAGCAGGAAAGGAACAGCCATAAAACTGGGTGGCTTTTAAAACACTGTGGATTATTAAAGAAAGAAAAATCAAAGCCTTTTGGATTAAAGTAACAAAATACTACAGAAATTTTTTTAACCAGCTATACTCTTGGATCGGTTTAAGATTTATGGCTGTGATTATCCTTTTGCTTGCTGACGTAAATTAGTCTTCTGGGAAGTCCAGGTTATTTCTCAATAAGCTTTAATAGTCTGTGAGTCAGAGTAGGTGCTGCTTATAATGAGTCTTACAGGATTTACAAGATGGCAAGGAAGAAATTGAGGAAGCATGTTCATCCAGTGGCCTTTGTAATAGTGCAGAAAAATATTTTCTGAATAAGAGCCTTTGCTCCAGTACATTCTTGCTGCTTTTTAATATAATTTACCCAGGAAGATTTCCTAAATGTACCTTCCAGTTGCATGAGATTCTACATGACTATTAATGCTTCTTCTTGTTGTGGGGTCAAAATATACACTCTCAGACTCATGTGAGCAAAAGAGGATAATGATTTGTTTTTTCCAATTGATCTTGTTTTCTTAAATTCTTGCTCTGATGATTGCAAGGGAGCTGCTCTAAATTAAGAGACACTTAAAGAGACATTAACAAGCAAACATAACATGTCACCCTTGATTAAACCTCAATTCAAACAAGCCAACAGAAAAAGGCAATGTGAAACTATCAGAGACATTTAAAATGGACTGCATATTATATGGGAGAAGGCAATGGCAACCCACTCCAGTGTTCTTGCCTGGAGAATCCCAGGGACGGCGGAGCCTGGTGGGCTGCGGTCTATGGGGTCACACAGAGTCAGACACGACTGACATGACTTAGCAGCAGCAGCAGCATGTTAGATAATTCATGAAATGGTTGTTAATTGCCTAAGTGTGATGATAACATTGAGGTTAGAAATGTTAGAATGTTAGAAACTGTATTTCTTGATATGCCTACTGAAGTACATAGAAGCAAAATGGCATGGGGATTTGCTGTAAATTTTTTTTTAATTGAGGAAACAAGAGTGACAAAAACTATAATATGAATAATTTATATATGGAATTTATTATACTATTCCATTTTTCAAGTTTCAAAATATTCATAATTTAAAAAAAAAATCTTTTCTAACCCAAAGCAGTCTCTCTCTCCTCTTTTAAAAGATAGTGCCTTGTAAAGATGGCTAGTGTCTCCTCTTGGAATAGAGGATGGTGTGAAGTCTGCCTCTCAGGGCATTCTCTTCTCTGGGTCCTCTACTTCTGAAGAGACTGTGACTTTCAGAATTGAGTCAGGTTAGCACATCGTGGCGGAGAAGGCAATGGCACTCCACTCCAGTGTTCTTGCCTGGAGAATCCCAAGGACGGTGGAGCCTGGTGGGCTGCCATCTGTGGGGTCGCACAGAGTCGGACACGACTGAAGCGACTTAGCAGCAGCAGCAGCAGCATGTTGTGGTTGAACCCTCATGGTTTCCCCCTTGCCCACTTGTCTCTTTTCTCAGCTTTTGGTTGCACTGCTGATGCTTGGAGGCCTAGCTCTGATGACCAGTAGATTTGGGGCCTGGGTGATCCATGCTGTGGCTCCCAGCTCCAGAGCCACAGTGCCTGTCTACAGCAAACCCTCCTGGCTAGTGAGCTCACCAGCTGATCAGTTCAGTTCAGTTCCATGGCTCAGTCGTGTCCGACTCTTCTCGACCCCGTGGACTGTAGCACACCAGGCCTCTCTGTCCATCACCAACTCCTGGAGCTTGCTCAAACTCATGTCCATTGAGTTGGTGATGCTACCGGCTCAGCATCACTGACTCACCAGCTGATACCTTCAGTTATTTCCACATGCCGGCCCCTCACCCCAGACACAGAAATGTCTCAATTCCTAACATTCTGGGAGAAAGCCATGGAGGATCAATGGAGCAGAGAGGATATTCCATACAATCTCTTAGCCACTCTTCTCAGCCGATTTTGCTCTCCTCCCCCTGCCTGTTGGATGTAGGGGATAGTTTTAACCCCGGGGCTTCTCTGGGAAGCACATAGTCTTTTCAGATGGGCTTAGAGAAGGACAAACCAGGACTTTTTCTGAAATCAACTCAGACACACCTGAGGCCTTAAACCCTTCATAGCCAGCCTCTTGGGCTTCTCTTCCTTTTTTGCCCAGCCTGGTTACCGGGCACAGAAAGGCTTCCCCAAAGGCATGGTGCTCACAACCATGGGTTCTCATTAGAATGTGTGCTCGTGATCTGTTTCCCTCACTAAAATGAAAACTCCACAAGGTCAGAAATCGTATCTCTTTTATTTACTGCTGTATGCTCAGCATCTAAAGCCGTGTTTAGCACATGTTAGGTGCTTCTGTCCAGTGGCCCATGCTCCTGGGACCCAGCGTTACCATCCCGCTCATTTCTGCATCTGGCGGTGGGAGGGCCTTCCTCCGGTTGCTAATCAGGTTTCTTGCTGAATCCCGCTTGACTTCTCAGCTCTTTCATCATCTGTGTAACAAACACCTGTATGTAATGCCCTTTTCGGAGAAGGCATGGGCACCCCACTCCAGTACTCTTGCCCGGAAAATCCCATGGATGGAGGAGCCTGGTAGACTGCAGTCCATGGGGTCGCTAAGAGTCGGACACAACTGAGCGACTTGACTTTCACATTTCACTTTCGTGCACTGGAGAAGGAAATGGCAACCCACTCCAGTGTTCTTGCCTGGAGAATCCCAGGGATGGCAGAGCCAGGTGGGCTGCCATCTATGGAGTCACACAGAGTCGGACACGACTGAAGTGACTTAGCAGTTAGCAATGCCCTTTTTGACTGTCTGTTTTCTGACTGGACCCTGAATGATCCAGTACCAAGGTCTGCAGGAGAGAGGAAATCCCAGCTGAACTCAAAGCCTGCCTCTTATATCTCCCATCAGAATTTGTGGAAGCAGCAGAGCAGAAGCCTCCAAGATCTAAAGCCTGTCGATGCCGCAGTTAAACCCACAGATTCTAGCCACTTGCGCCCACCGGATCAGAGCCTTTCCTGAACGTTCTGAACCAATTTGAGAGAACAAACTGGAAGGTCTCATCTCTCCTGGGCGGTCCTGAGTGTTTGCTGTTGGCAATCACTTCTCTGTCATAGACTGTCCTTGGAGCCGGCAGACAGTCCCATGTGCACCCTGCTTCTCCGCTTCTGCCCCTGGGACTAGGTAGAGTGGGATCCTGGGGTCTCACCACGATCTTCCTCCATTGTCTGCTCTTTGAGACATTCTGTTTCCTAGAGTATTTCCTAAATGTGTGCAAGCAGTGGTTTATACTCCTCCCTTTGGCATTCAATCCACAATCTCCACAAACACCTTGCTTTCCCACTTTGTGTTCCACCGTCCTGAAGGGTGTGAACCAGTTCCAGCATTCCACTTGTATCCTTCCCGTCCTGCCAAGGACTAATTCCACCTTCTTTAAAATCTATATTGGCCGATATGAGAGTCCATAGTTCCCACTCTGCCAGTGTCTTCTGTAGGAAACATTCTGTGGAATCATACTGATGAGCCTTCACATCAAAGCGCAGGTCTAGATTTCTGCTAAAAGCCATTATCCACACAGCAGATTTCAGCACTTGATGTTCCTTGTCATGGAAGGATACGCTGAGTACACCAGCAGCTCAGGCTGAATCTGCCCATCACTTGTCTACCGCAGTACGAAGGTCCTGGCTTATTTCACTTGACGTGGCTACTCCCCGTACTACAGTTCAGCAATGCCACCCGCTTCCATGTTCGTGAGGTATAATTCAAGAATGAACTCAAGTGTATTCATAGGTGATCGTACGCATGCAAAGGGTTTGGATGATGGTTCAAATATTCTATTCTCATTCCCACAAAGATTGCCTTTCAGACCATACAGAATTAACTGGCTGTTGACACCAGGAAGTTCTTTTTCCCTTTGCATTCTCTCCCCTGCCTGCAGTCTTCCCTGCCCCTTGTGATCATGGCCAGCAAAACCTGTCCCTCTTTCCAGCGCAAGGAGACAAAACTAGACTCATGAACCCTTGAGTGAGCAGCACTTATGTAAGCAAACAAAACTCTTTTTGCTAATATTGATCAGTTCTCATCACGTAGCTTCAGTGTCTGTGTGTCCTTGTTCTCTCCCTTCAAGGGCAAGAATGAGGAGTAATAAAAAGTTCAAGGTGACCGTGGACTCCATCCTGCTGCAGAAGAGAATAAGCAATGGATTAACCTTACACTAATGAGGAAAAACCAGTAAAATTATTTTTAGAGAGTTTTAGGGAACATGGACTAAACAGACATGGATATAAGTCCAAAGGATTTCTAAGATAGAGCGTTATAACTAAAAAGTCCTTTTTCCTTTAATGTTTCTCTATATAACTGTTGTTTTATAAATAACATTCTTCAAGATAGACAGCTAGAGACTGACAGATAAACCTGCTAGGCAACCCAGCCTATCAATTATGAAACTGCCGGTGAGCAAGTCTTCACATCAAAGTCACCAAGTTGCAAAAGAATTATCTGTGAAGAAAGAAGCCTCTCCTAACATGGTAAACATGCATTTCAGGGGAATGAAAAAATCTTGCTCATAGTCCTTCTACAAAAACAACAATTTTTCTTCACATAGAAATGGTTGAAAGGGATGTACAATGCTGTGAACTGAAATGGAAGCACACCAATACATTATTTGTGTTCAAAACATCTCGGCTTGACTCACCCATCTCCACAGTCTGGAATAACATGGTGAACCTTCCAGTTGTGGGAAAATAAAAGAGATTGTTTCTGAATAATTTCTACTTTTTACATGTGTTCTCTCATGCTGTGAGGCAAACAGGTATATTGACCTTGCACCTTTTAACATCCATCTTATTTCTCAGGCTGAGCCTGCACACCAGTGACTTTCTTACTGGTGGTTGGGGGTATTTTGCAATGGCAGGCTATGTACCCTAAAAATACACAGTTGCTTTGAAACATAAATGTTAATCACTCTTAATCCCCAAAACAGATTTTCCTTATTTGGTGGAAATGTTAGGGGACAAGCCCAAGTGAGAAGAATGCATATGATTTAAAGCAGTTTGCTATAGTTTACAACTTAACTAGTTGCTTGACCTCTATTGTACCTAAGCACACTCAGCTTTAAAAGAATTGCACTTTTCACTTCTAATATGCATTTATAATTGGGAAATAAAGTACCATCTACCACGCTCACACTGAACTTGGGTGGTCCTAGGGGAAAAATATCCAGCTCTATTTTGTACAATCACAAAACATTCAGTCTGGAAGGAACTACCGCAGTGGTTCTCTCCAGCACCCCCATAACAGTGAAGAAAAAGAGGACACTTAGAGCTGGCCTGATTTTAGCACTAGCGTCTCCTGTGCTGGGGAGCACCCTTGACCCTGGAATACTTGGTCAGTCTAAGATTAGGTCTCAATTTCAGGTCTTCTGATTACTGACTCGCTGATGTTTATCCCACCCATCTTTGTTTTTACTGAGATTATAATTGTCCTACCACTGAAGACAATTTGTAAATAATTGTAAGTGCTAATTATGCATTCTCAGTATATTTAAAGGATGAAATAAAACTTAGAGTTTTAGTTTCCCCATATGCTCTTTTAGAGGATTATTCTGATATGAGACATGCCCTAAATATTATTTTACTTTATTCTCTCCCTTTTTATTCCTAGAGAGACATAAGTTTGCGTTGTTATACATGGCTTAGGCTGATAACAATCAGTAGACGGTTCAGATAAACAGAATGAATTGGAGAGGTTATGAGTTATTTGCACATGTCACCGTGGCGACCAGAGAATGGATTGTCACCATGGAGACTTGCATAAACACTCTGCCTGTAATGATCTCCATGTGAAATCAGATGTAGGAGAGCTTTGGGGAGGAGGGTATGTAAATGAAGCTGTATGACTGGAGTGAGTTGTGTAAGGTTAAGGATGTCAAAGTAAGTTGACAGATTCTGCATTCACCATCCCTCCACTGCCAATGAGCAGGAAAAAGAACTTCAGGGAAAGCCTCAAAGTTCAGAGGGTGAGAAAAGTGTGCTTCATCATGTCCTAAGATACTGCAGGATTTGAGATGTTTCCCATTCACTGTACAACTTCTTTTTTTACACTGGCTATTCATCACTGTCATTATAGCAAGTTCTCTGGAGTTAGCATGTGATAATAAGAATTGTTGTTGTTCAGTCGCTCAGTCATGTCCAACTCTTTGCAACCCCATGGACTGCAGCATGCCAGGCTTCCCTGTCCTTCACCAACTCCTGGAGCTGGCTCAAACTCGTGTCCATTGAGTCAGTGATGCCATCCAACCATCTCATCTTCTGTCACCCACTTCTCCTCCTGCCTTCAGTCTTTCCCAGCATCAGGGTCTTTTCCAATGAGTCAGCTCTTCACATCAGATGGCCGAAGTATTGGAGTTTCAGCTTCCAATGAATATTCAGGACTGATGTCCTTTAGGATGGACTGGTTGGATCTCCTTGCAGTCCAAGAGACTCTCGAGAGTCTTCTCCAACACCACAGTTCAAAAGCATCAGTTCTTCAGCACTCAGCTTTATTTATGGTCCTTCTGTCACATCCATACATGACTACTGGAAAAACCATAGCTTTGACTATATGGACATCTGTTGGCAAAGTAATGTCTCTGCTTTTTAATATGCTATCTAGGTTTGTCATAGCTTTTTTCCCAAGGAACAAGTATTTTTTAATTTCATGGCTGCAGTCACCATCTGCAGTGATTTTGGAGCCCAAGAAAATAGAGTCTGTCAGTGTTTCCATTGTTTCCCCATCTATTTGACATGAAGTGATGGGACTGGATGCCAGGATCTTAGTTTTTTGAATGTTGAGCTTTAAGCCAGCTTTGTCACTCTTCTCTTTCACCTTCATCAAGAGGCTCTTTAGTTCTTCTTCACTTTCTGCCGTAAGAGTGGTGTCATCTGCATATCTGAGGTTATTGATATTTCTCCTGGCAATCTTGATACAAGCTAAAATCAAGATAATAAGGATAGCAGTCTTTATTCAGTCTTATCATATTGCCAAGATGGTGACAAGCTCTTTATGACTGTTTTCACTTTGAACATTTTACCAGTGAAGAAACTGAGGTGCAGAGAAGTTAAATATCCTGCCCAAGGTCACACAGCTAGAAAATGATAGAGCCAGGACTCCTATCAGGCAGTCTGGTAGCAGAGCTCATGTTCTTAAATACTAAACTCTCATGAGAAGATGTCCTTGTCTTTGAGGTAATTCAAATATAACTAAGGAAATGAAGTAATGAAGAGTGACACCAGGGACCTAGTACCTATACACATTTCACCTGGTATTTAATTATAGCTTCAGTGCGCAACATGAATCTTGTTCGTTTACCTTCTTGTCCTCTACAGATAGCACATTGGACTGGGTCACCATTCCCTTCTCCAGGGGATCTTCCCAACCCAGGGATCGAACCTGGGTCTCCTGCATTGCAGGGAGACTCTTTACCATCTGAGCCACCCAGGAAGCCCTTCACGTACAATGTGAATCTTATTCCTTTACCTCTTTATCCTCTACAGATAAATATATATCAACTATTGGAGTTTTAGTTGCAGAGAGCAGAATCCACATTAGCTAGCTAAAAGAAAGGAATATACTAAAGGGAGTCAGCTTAGTTATGGGATATCTGGGAGGATCAGAGAATCATCCTCAAAAGCTACAGAACCCTAATTATACCATCTGCCTGTTTTAGTGTACATCTGGGCTGTTAATAGGCATTTAAATCAGATTTACCTTAAAAATGTACATTTACGCTTTCAAGTGGATTAACTCAAGGGTTGGACTCAGTTGGAAAAACACTTGACTTTTCCCCATAAATTCAAATACCTCATAGAACACTTGTGGACAGCATCCCATGGGCACGGCTGTTCTGGTACAAAACTGTGGATAGGTGTTTCTGGTGATCCAGGAAGCTTTGTGTTGGGTCAAGCAACTCTCTCTGAGAAGGAATAGTATTGCTCTTGGCCTGACAGCAAGGATCAACAGAATGTATTGTAATCTTAAAAGATGGCTGCGAGTATCAATCATCTTGGATAAAGTCCTTTGATTCACATCTCGTGGAAGATTCCTTCACAAATTATCGATACACACCAGGGGAATCAACCTGCATTTTGTACTAAGGATTCAGCAGACAGCAAAGTACACGGGAGCTTCTTCCTGAGGGAAAGCAGAGGACGATGGAAAGCCCACAGGATCTGGACTAAGAACAAAGTTGCTTGAATACCAAATCAGAAAGTATGGGGTTAGTGTCTGGCACCAGGCAGGCATGTTTTAACTGATAGTTCATTTCTACACTGCATCTAACCCCTGGGCTCCTCTCTGAATGTGAACAGATTCCAGGCTGAACTTGTGGAAATCAAATTAAAAGCAGCTAATATATTTTTACTTTGCCAACAAAGGTCCGTCTGGTCAAGGCTATGGTTTTTCCAGTGGTCATGTATGGATGCGAGAGTTGGACTGTGAAGAAAGCTGAGAGCCAAAAAATTGATGCTTTTGAACTGTGGTGTTGGAGAAGACTCTTGAGAGTCCCTTGGACTGCAAGGAGATCCAACCAGTCCATTCAAATGGAGATCAGCCCTGGGATTTCTTTGGAAGGAATGATGCTAAAGCTGAAACTCCAGTACCTGATGTGAAGAGTTGACTCATTGGAAAAGGGGCCGACAGAGGATGAGATGGCTGGATGGCATCACTGACTCGATGGCTGTGAGTCTGAGTGAACTCCGGGAGTTGGTGATGGACAGGGAGGCCTGGTGTGCTGCGATTCATGGGGTCACAAAGAGTGGGACATGACTGAGCGACTGAACTGCACTGAATATGTTTTTAACCCTTTGGTTGCTGGTAGCTATGTAAAGAGATTCTGTTTTCCTTTTCTCATTGAATGAAAATTTATAGCCTAATTTGTGACACACTCTCTCTTAGCAAGTGTGTGAGATTTCATAGCATGACTTTTAATATACTACACACCTCATTTCATCTTTGTAATCTATTTTCTCTTTCTTTAAAAAAAAATATCTGTAGCTCATCTCATCATTTTATATGCACTTTTTCATGCTTATATCCAGTTTTGGAACAGTAGTAACCACCACCCCACCCCCCGCCCACTTGGGCATGCCTGTGATACCCTAACCCCTCTTCTGTTGTTTCAAAAGCACCGCTGGTCCCTATATTTGTTCTGGCTGTGCTCCAGGCTCCCTCAAAACCAGTCCCACTTTTGCCTGAGTTTTAGCCCAGCTGGTATTTTCATCTTCTATCAGTCCATCTGCTTCCATCCTTCAAAGATTTCTCACGATTTCTAATCCCTAAGAGTGTCCCATCGTATCTCCTAGCACTGATTTGAGTTTGTTTTACTTTCTCGTCTCTTCCACTGTTTCTAGAGGTGAGTCAGGAAGACTGGTGAATGTGTTCATGCGTCATCTTCCCAAGGTAGCCCCTCCTCCCTTCTTCAGTTCAGATCTGTACTGCCAACAGTCCTCTGAACACACACACGCAGACGTGCTACAGGAGCTTCAACTCACAACATCTGAAATGAACACCTTCCCCCAACAAATGTGTTGCATTTATATATGTGTGCATGTGTGTATGTGTGTATATGTGTGTACGTGTGCATGTGTGTACATGTGTGTGTGTGTTCCTTGTATAACCAAGGAAGATGGAAGACCGTGTTCTGGCTGCTCTCACTCTCTCAGCTCTCTCCCCTAATTAATATCCAAGCTTTTAGGTGTTCCATCTCTTAAATATCCAGATTCATCCATTCCTTGTCATCATTTTATCGCTATAGCAGAACAGAATCCAGTTTTACCCCTTCAGCCCATTCTCCAGGCTGTTTTCAAGGCGAGATGCCTAAAAGATACCGCCTCTCCAGAAATCCTCTGGCTTCCAGGCGTCTGCACGGTGCACGTCAGCCCTTTAGCAGGGGGCCTGCTTCAGCCGCCGAGCTCCTGGCTGACCTCGATATGCGCCCCCTCGCGATACCCAAACTGCTGCCAGCTGTGCACCCTCTGTTCTTTCATGCATCTGTGCTTTTGTGCATGTTGTTCCTTCTACTTCAAATGCTTTTCCTCACCTCCGCCCACTCTTGCTGCCTGCCTGCCTTCATTTCTCAACAGATGTCTATGTTGCACCTACTATGTGCAGGCTTTGATCCAGACATGGACCAGGGCAGATAAGTCTTTGCTCTCAGTTTAAGAATGTATTGAATGCTACTTGGACTGTGCGCCTGGGGCACGTCCTCCAGTCCAAGAGATTCCATTCTAGTCGGAGATGCGTACCAGCCAGATGAGCTCTGTGAGGCTCAGCGTGGGTCCTCCTGACCCTCTTCTGCATCTCCCAGGCTGGCTAAGCCCAGTACATCCTGTGACCTGACCGCTGGATGTTTCTGTGGTCACCTCTGCCATGGAACTGAAAGATTCCTGAGCTGCGTTCTTCCTTTTATCTGCCTAATGGTGTTGATTGAACACCTGCTAAGCTAAGCCAATGTGATCATGCCCTTCTGCTACTTAAAATCCTTTGCTGACTCACCACTAGTAAAGATTTTAAGTCCAGACTCCTTGCCCTGACACACACTGTCCTTCAGGCTGGCCCTGCCTCTCCTGGCTTCTCCTTCCTCAGCCCCCAGTCATGTTCCTTCTGCTCCAGCCACGCCATACTGTGTCTCCCCCACCACCCCAGATAATCTCTAGGATTGCTCAAGGGGATTGGTGAAGTCGCTCAGTCGTGTCCAACTCTTTGCGACCCCATGGACTGTAGCCTACCAGGCTCCTCCGCCCACAGGGTTTTCCAGGCAAGGGTACTGGAGTGGGTTGCCAGTTCCTTCTCCAGGAGATCTTCCTGATCCAGGGATCAAACCCAGGTCTCCTGCATTGCAGGCAGACGCTTTACCGTCTGAGCCATGAGGGAAGCCCAATGTCCACAGTCCAATTAAATGCTCTATGCAGTGAGTCTGCCGTTACTACAGCCTTGTTTGTTGTTCATAACCAAGTCAAAGATCACACATCCTCATATGTCACGTGTTCATCCATAGGACTTGTCACTCCCGTACCCACATAGTCACTTGGATTCACTTACCATCTTATATTCTAACCATCTATCTGTGTGTCTGTCTCTCCAGCTACTTATTTTGTATGCTCTGAGTTTTTCAAGGACAAGAATTATATCTTATTAATCTTTGACTTGTCTCTAATTTCTTATGGTATATATCTCAGCTCTTAGAATATAGCATATGATCAGGTAATTTCTGATTTAATGAATAGATTTTTTTTATAACTCTTCATTGTACTACATAGGATGACAAGACAAGGGTTAAACCTTAGTTTACTCAATGTTTTTGCAGACAATGCAATTCAAGGTCCTATTCTCAAACCAAATTAGAAGATTTATTTTTAAGCTGTGACCACCTGCTCTTCATTTCTCTTCTTTTTCTAATGTAAAAGATCAAATAATCTGTCTTTACAGTGTTTTATTTTCCCATTTCTAGCAGAATAGTATGCCAGTCTTGTCACCTGCTTATTGCCTCTAATACGCTACATACATACATGAGACAGTATCAGTTTTTTGAAGGCAAGTCTCTCTTACCCAATTTAAAATGCCTTTAGGTAGCTGTTGGAAAGAATCATTTTAGCCTGTCACAAACCCATCTGTCAGTGAACTGAATGTGGCACAGTGAAAAAAGTCATGAGAGTCAGCGTAAAGAGCCTTAAAAAAAAATGCAACCTGTTTCCCCCAGGCCATGCGAGCACCCTGTCTCATGCATCAAACCCGGACTGGAGATCTGTTTCACATGTGATAATATACATGTTTCAATGCTGTTCTCTCACATTATCCCACCCTAGCCTTCTCCCACAGCCGGGGTCCAGCCCCAGTGGATCCAGGGAATTAGAAGGTGGGGACGGCATCGGCGTCTTTGGAAATAACTTCCTTACTTACAGATAGAGAAGAATTAGAAGATTAGCAGAGAAAAAGAGGCTGAATAACTTGATTCACATAGAATACCAATCACCACTTATGCAGGCCACAGGTGTCTTCCCATTCTCCCGAAGGAGAAGAGGCAATTAGTCCCCCCCTCCCCCCGGTCCGATCTTAGAAGCCCAGGCAAAATTAATAGGCTTGGTGGGTACCCATGCACCAGATGGGAATTTGGCCAGAAAATAGTAGGAGAGAAAAAGGGGCTGAATAACTTGGTTTACGTGGGATACCAATAAAATTCCAAGACAGGGAATTTGCACCATCTACGTTGGGCCACCGGTGCCACTTAAACATTGGAAGGTGCCCCTCCTTGGGCTCCTTCTCACGTGGGCTTGAAAACTGGGGCAAATAAGTAGACTTGGAGGGCACCCACGCTCCAGATGGGAATTCAGCCAGAAAAACGGGGAGCAGAAAAGAATGACATGAGGGAATCAGTCTTTCTGGAAACTGATCCAATTTCTTTATTTTGGGGTTTGCTTATATACCTTTTGTTACACACAGGGATGAATACAGAGTTACATGGGGGTCAGCAGTCCTCACCTTTATCAAAATCAGGTGCTTCACATAAAAAGGTCTTAGGAATTTTATGATCCTTTCTTTCTGATAACCAAAAACTTATTTTTTTCCAAGGGTGTTTTTTCTTAAACCAGGCACCACCCTCCAAATAACGTTACATTCCTATAGGGTGAGGGTGTAGTGAGTTACAATCAAGAAAGGAATTTATTTAACCCAAGGTTAACATGATTAATCTTAAAGGTTAATACTTATTTCTCCTATATGCTTAAAGGTTAATACTTATTTCTTCCTATATGCTAGTTATATTCATTATAAGGGTAGGGAACATGGAGATTTAGCAGCAAACATCAGCCCACCAAATGAAAATCCTTTCACCAATGCTCCCCTTAAGATCTATTTAGTCTTGAGATAGTGATAAAGTTACATTTTTACATAGCAAGGACACAGTGATTTATAACAAAGCACAGTGATCTATTACAAAAGAGAAAATCCATTAACTCAAAAAGTCTAGTATTGCTAACCTTAAAAACTACTATATTTCCTTTTCTATATTCCAAATACATTGATTAATACATTCCCAGGTGCCTAAGGATATAGAGGCCTGGTGGCATTCATTGACTCAACAAGAAGAAAAAGCCCTATGCTAATTAAGACTCTCAAAATACTGCAAAACTCTCTGTGCTGTTTATGGTTAAGAGGTAGTAAACAATCATGTGGCAGGAGTATGGATAATCCTGTCACACAAGCTAGTCTGTCAGCAGAGAGGTTTGACCTGAGACATCCTTGTCCCACCCAGAGCAGGGAATTAGCAGCAATTATTGACACAACAAATGAAAAACCCTTCACCAATATAATTCCTAACCAACCCACTATACTAATAATTTCTAACTCCCCAAAAGAATTTGCCTTTAGTAAGTCTAAAACATCTCATGCCTCTCAGATTGGGAGGCTGTAAACAATCACACGTGGCCGGACGAACCTATACAGGTGGGCTAGATAACCTTCAGAGGAGTTCGTAAGCTGAAACACTCTTGTCATGCCCAGGAATTTTTATTGCCTTGGAGCTGCACGTTTACTCCTTCTCCGAGAGAAAACGGTTATGGGGGAGAGCCCCCGTAAAGTCAGAGGTGTAGGTGAGAGCATAAAACAGACTCTGGTTTTGGGGTTAGATGCTCGGGAACAGGGGGTTTCCTGAGGCTTGATCACGCCTTTGCATTTGCCAAGCCTCCTTCCTCATGACATTTGCCATGGGCGGAGTTCCTCACGCTGGCTCCTGGCATCCCACAGAGTCCAAAAGCTTATTCCTTACATCTGTGTTTCTTTTGCTGTCTCACATATAGGGTCATCATTATCATCTTTCTAAATTCCATATATATATGTTAGTATACTGTATTGGTGTTTTTCTTTCTGAGTTACTTCACTCTGTATAATAGGCTCCAGTTTAATCCACCTCATTAGAACTGATCCAAATGCAATCTTTTTAATAGCTGAGTAATATTCCATTGTGTATATGTACCAAAACTTCCTTATCCATTCATCTGCTGATGGACATCTAGGTTGCTTCCATGTCCTGGCTATTATAAACAGTGCTGTGATGAACATTGGGGCACACGTATCTCTTTCAATTCTGATTTCCTCGGTGTGTGTGCCCAGCAGTGGGATTGCGTTTTTTTAAGGACTCTCCACACTGTTCTCCATGGTGGCTGTACTAGTTTGCATTCCCACCAACAGTGGTGAAGTGTCCCCTTTTCTCTGCAGACTTGTAACCTTCAGCAGTGCCTCTTGCTGCTTTTGAAGCCATCCTCTTTCTTGGGTTGTCGACGCCGTGAACAGACCCTTGTCCCCTTGTACACCGCACCCCTGCTGCTACGGTGCTGCTCCCCCACTGCCACCACCGCCTGTCCCTCCTGCCACCATCTGCTGTGACCCGCCACCAGCATCGCCTCCCCCTGATGCCCATAGTTACACCATGCAGGCCCGAAACTCAATTGCCAATCATGCAAAATATTTTAAGGAACATAGGTATTCTCATTTTAACTTTCAGATCCTTCTTACTTTGTGGCTTGAGTGCAGTCCAAGCATGTTCAGAAACAAGCTGAGTGTTACCTTTGGAGCATCCTGGAACTCTCCCTCTAGTCCAGGGACCTCACCAGCTTGTGGACCTGACTCATTCCTAGCTTAGAATGGGCTCAGGCCCGGAGGCTCCACAGCCACTCAAACACACATGCCTGCTGGATCAGCCTAGAAATTCACTGTGGACACTCAAGCTAGCTTCCTTTCTACACATCTTAGAAACTCATGCACACATAGGTACATGTCCTTACTGAAAAATGTCAGAGAGAATGCAAAACTCACATGTTTGTGAAATTGCTCTGTTATCCCCTGGTACTGTGAAATTGCTGATATTGTGGAATTCTTCTGAAAACATAAAACCTGGTGTTATCTCATTCACCTTGAGGAATATCAGCTGGGGTATCTCAAAATAATAGCTAGGCTTGTCAAGATAGGAGGTTACTTCTCTGTAGAGTGGAGGAAGTCTGATGCTAGGCCAGTCCAGGCCTGCTGGTGAAGCTCTGTGAGGTCACCAGGGCCTGAACCATACCCTTCTTTCTGGTCCACCCTCAACATGAGGTGTCCACTGCAAGAACCCAGGTTGCTGCTGGAGCATCGGGAGCTGCATCCCAGTCTGCAGGAAAGAGGAAGGCCCAAGAAAGACATGCCCCTTCTCTTTAAGGACACTCTACACTCACCAGAATTTACATGCTAGATTTCCACTTAGCTCTGATGGGTCAGAGCTTGGCTGCAATGGCACATTTAGCTGCAAAAGAGGCTGGGAAATGAACCCTTTACTACCTGCATCCAGGTTTCCAGCCACATCAGCAGTTCTGCTGCCAGGAAGGAGGCCAAGAATACATAATCAAAGAGAACTGGGAGTCTCTGCAATAAAGAGATATTTTTCCCCCTCTCCTTTTATAGATTTCAACCCGGCACATGCAAGAGGAAGAGATCATTGAATTTCTCATGCCATCCACACCAGTGTGTGTGAAAGGATCACCTATTGATAATTTAATTCATATTTCCATCTTGCTGCTATTGATACACTTCCCTTCCCCGTCATGAAAAGGAAGCTCAGCTGTTGTCCCCATGTCTAACAGGCTCTTATGTTGTGGGACCAAGAGCCAACGTTGACAGGTACTCAGCAGGTAAACCCAGCCTCAACTTTTGCTTTCATGGCATAAGTTCACAGAAACAGTGATAGCAAAGTATCTGTAAGGGGAGAGGAGCTCCAAAGTTTGGGGAAAGCAGAAGTGGATTGGAGAGAGGTGTTGGAGCTTCCTTGAGGCAGAAGGGGTCAGAGTCTGGGCTGTCTGGCAGCTAGTAGGGACCAGAGCTGTGCTCATTCATAGCACTCTGCATTGCCTTGAGAGCACATCAGAAGAGCAGCAGCCCTGTGTGTAGCCCAGGCAGCCAGATGGGAGTCGTCAAGCACCTCCCAGTGTTGGAAGTGTTTTCTCTGCCCGAGCAGCCCATTTCCCAGAGAGATGACCAGGGTGAACCAGACAGCGAAAGTGAAGTCGTGTCCGACTCTTTGTGACCCTCTGAACTGCAGCTCACCAGGCCCCTCCATCCATGGAATTTTCCAGGCGAGAGTACTGGAGTGGGCTGCCATCGCCTTCTCCAGGAAAACCTATACTGTGAGAGTGGGTCTAGTGAAAGTGAAAGGGAGCCAGTAGGGTGTGCCCTCTCTATTCTGGACTTCGTGGGAACCGTATTGATTACTGAAGAGTGATTCATCCTGACTCCTCAGCCTGCTGCCTTGGCTCATCATGTTTTGTTTTCCCACCTTGATTTAATCCTACATAGTCACTTTTTAGGCTATCAACTCCTTGCAGGCAGGTACTCGGTCTAGACTATGACATGGACCAAGGCGTGTTATGTTGCTCACACAACACAACACGTTGTTGTTCCATTGATCCTTCCTCACGTCATCATCGTGGTGAAACTCGTTAGGCACTCACCATGTTTCCTTCCCCTAATCTGGGACTCATTATAGAATTATACGTCAGAGCCAAGTCTCCAAGGGAAACCCAAGGTTTTATAACCAGTGATATTGATGATTTAATAGATGATGTTATTTTTCTGAACTTCAAATGAAACCAGTGGTTTATGAGGATTCATCCCTCAGCTGAGTCATAAAGACAAGTTTCTTCCCTCTTGCAGTTAAAAATTCATGAAGCATTTTCAAAAGGCTGTTGAGAATCAGGCTCAGTTACATTCTTGCCCTTTTCTAACTTAAATATTATTTCTATGATTCACGGCCTTTGGAGGTCTTCACTTTTGCCTATGAGTTGTAATCTGGTGTTTCCACTGAGTCAAGAATCTGGTTATCATTTAGTTAAGCTAAAGAAAAATATAAGCATTACAGGGAATCAAGCAATCAAACAAAATATAAACGGCAGTTCGTTTCACTGTGCTTTGCTACAAAGGTTGGCAAGCTGTGAAAATTGGTATGCCGGGGTTGTCTCCCCAAGGTGGATGAACCAACAGCTAAAATGAGGCGAGAGACATTTGTCAGCAACTGCTTTTCCTGCCCCATGATAGTTATCTCTATCAGAGGGATCTTTTGTTTCCAACCGGAAAGGAGAAAGTGAGAGGCAATTGATCCCCTGACAATGAGAGCTGATCTGCGTCTCATAATTGGCCCACATGCCACAGATTGCTGGTGCCTCCGTTTGTACCACATTACTGGGTTTCAGATAGCAAGTTTTGGAACTGCAATATTCTCTGAGATGTCTTTGCTTTTGCTACTATGGCATCAGAATATTTCCCCCTTTTGTAGCCAAGTTATTGGAAGGAAGGCAAGGACCTTGGAGAACAGGATTGTAATGTCACATAACTTCCTGCTATCTTGCTGTTAACAACTCATAAAGCAATATGAGTTAATTAAGTATAGTTAATTTGAAATTCATGTTTTAAAATTTGTGTTAGTGAAGTAATTCAGTTATATATATATAAATACACACACACATATATATATTCCTTTTCAAATTCTTTTCCATTATAGTTTATTATAAGATATTGATTATTGTTCTATGTGTTATACAGTAGGTGCTTGTCCTTTACCTATTTTATATAAATACCAGTATGTTTATGTTAAGCTCATATTCCTAATTTATCTCTCCTCACTCCCCCCAAGAAATTCATGAAGCATTTTCAGAAGCCTCTTGATGTATAACATGGGGCCCATAGTTGCACAGCACCTTGGCTGCCGTCTGTTTTGCCAAAAATTTTACTTTTTTGTTTTAGGTTCGAAGGACTTATTAACAAAAGAAACTACATGTCACACACAAAAAACAATTTCAATATTTAATAGAGGGTTGTTTAACTAAATTTCAATGTACAGTCATTGAAAGAAGAGCAATAGAAATAATAGAGAAAAGTAACAGCACATACATCATCAAATTGGGCTGACTGACATCCAGATTAAACAGCACTGGGAAGTCCCTCATTAACAGTAATCTGGAGTCCCAGTTGGGAACAGGTCCCAGGAGGTGCATCCACCCCATGAGTGAGACTTCAAATTGCAGTCTTGGGGGTTCCTACATATAACCCCAGGCCACGAACTGGCGGTATCATCAGTTTGTGAGCAAAAATGCAGCTGGCTTTCCTTTAACTTCTAATGCTGTTTGTTTCACCTTACAAGTCATTAGATTTTCTGAACCCAGGGGTCTAGCCAGGCTGCCAGGAGCTCAAGAAATCCAAGACCCACTCCCTCTTTTATCTAAAGTGCCGCTTGACTTGCTGGTAGTGATTGGTGTGTTTGCAGTCAGGCATGCAGTTCAGGCAGGGTCAGAAGTCAGTCAGAGGCCTGCTGTTGTGCTTCTGAAGCCTCAACAAGGTTAGTTCCATTTTAGTTTCCCTAACATGATCTCATAATCTCAGTGTCTTGTGAGGATTCTTGTGGAGCTTTTAACCTTGTCTCTGTCCCTATGCTCAATGACAGAGTTTAATAAGTTCCATGAATCTGGTTTGTGTCCAGTCTGACTCATCCCTCTATGGCAGGTTGGTGAAGACAAAGGTCAAAGCCCTCCAGAAAACCTAGAATTGTCATCTGCAAAAATAATAGAAATAGAGATAATAATGATGATGCCACTTCCCTTGGAAACTTCTCTTGGAAAAGCAAGAATGTTTCTTTCTCAGGATTCCCCAGCAATCATCTCAAGTCTCACTGGACCGAAGTAGATTACACACCCACCCTAGGACCAAGAACCATAGCCAGGAGGTGGGACTGTGTCACTTGAGGCGTGAGCCAGGAATAATGAGCTAAGACCCAAATGCAAAGGTCCTATAGGGTTAGTCATGCAAATCCAAACAAGAACGGGATAGTTTCCAGGAGAAGGAGAATGAGTGATGGAAAGAGAGAAGCAATGCTCACAGCAACTAACAATATGTATTTAGCACTTGATTTATATTTTCACAGTTCTGAGAACTTTTTCACTTAACACTCACCGAAAACAATGCAAAACAAAACCACAGAGAGAGGTTCTGATTTTATGCACATGATCAGATTTAAAAAAATTGAAACTCAGGGAAGCTGAGTTTACTTGATAAAGTTACCCAGCCAAAAAGTGGTTTAAAGAAAGAAAGTGAAGTCGCTCAGCCGTGTCTGACTCTTTGAGACCCAATGGACTGTATGTAGCCTACCAGGCTCCTCGGTCCTTGGAATTTTCCAGGCAAGAGTACTAGAGTGGGTTGCCATTTCCTTCTTCAGGGGATCTTCCCGACCCAGGGATCAAAGCCAGGTCTCTCACATTGCAGGCAGACGCTTTACCGTCTGAGCCACGAGGAAAGCCCTCAAAGTGGTTTTAACTGGTATTCAAATCTGGGTGGTCTGACTTTAAAACTTGAATTTATTTGGTCTCCTCCTAAGGAAGTATTTCTAAGCTTAGCCAGAGCACAGTGAAGGAGGCGTGCGTCGTCCTGGGCTTAGGAGACCAATGCAGGCGACACAGATCCAGTTAATTAGCACGACTTCCTCCCCATCTGTGGTTCTGCCAACAGCCACCTCTCCAAGCAATCATCCACCCCTCCACCAGGCCCCTCCGGTTTCCTTTATAGCCTCCTTGAGACCAGAGGAAGGCCTTACAAGGTGAACGATTTCCTCTGAACCTCATCCCCACAGGATAGGAGCTGCCTGCCAGAGACTAGGGCACATGTTTCAAGGGTCTTACAGGATAAGAGGGGCAGAAGACGAGTCTCCCTAGCAGTTGGTTTCCTTCGGATGTGATAAGACAAGCTCTTATTACTACACAAAACAGTGCTTATTGCTGTATCAAATATGTACCTTTAAAACTGGAGTAAATAGTAGTTTTCAAGAATTTGTTTCCCATTAAAATCAAGAATTACAGCATAAAAGGTATTCTTTTCCTTTGACAGCTAGTAACATTCGTAAGCTTAGTCCAAGTGATTCTTTCTAGTGCCAAGAGATAATAAAAGGATCTTGTGGTGATGACTGGTCTGGCCAAAATACGTATTCAGAGCCGTTAATAATATCTTACTCTGTCAGTTCCCAGGGCTTAGTTCTCTGTGTAACCAGCTTTGTGTTTCTGCTTCTTCCCTGAGGAAGTGGGTGTTGGGAATCAAGCCAGGGATCTGTAGCAGGACAACTGACATATACCTGATGAATATGGCTCTTCATGACAGCGAGATCGTCTCGATCTATCTGATCTATTTCATGACATTGTATCTGGCAGAATTAAAGGAGTGAAACAGAGAGAGCTGTCTGGCTTTAGCAGGAAAGTCTTGCTGCTTTTTTATTCCTGTGTTCTCAGGTGGTGTCATGATTCCTAATCCATTTTGAACTTAACATTCATGGCCCTAATCAGGCAAGCCATATACAGTTGGGTCAGGTAAGGACAAAAGGAAAAGACAGAAAATTCGTTTGGAGCTCTCACCCTGTAGATGGCAAAGAGATGGCATGTATCAAAAAAGACGGCATATACCACTTCAAGAAGTGGCGTATGCCTTAAAATGCACTCACATTGTTCTCTGGACTAAACTGTATTCACAAGTATTATAGTATTCTGTCTTTTTAATTAATTTTTACTGAAGTATAGTTGCTTTACGATGTTAATTTCTGTTGTCCAGCAAAGTGACTCAGTCATATGTATACCTATATCCCCTCTTTTTTGGATCCCCTTCCATTTAAATTACCACAGGGCATTAAGTAGAATTCCCCGTGCCATACAGTAAGTTCCTTTTAATTATTTTATACATGGTAGCATATACATGTCAATCCCAATCTCCCAATTCACCTCCTTCTCCCTTCCTCCTTGTCTCCATATCGTATAAGTGATATTATATGATATTTGTTTTTCTCTTTCTGATTTATCTACTTCACTCTGTATGATGGTCTCTAGGTCTGCCTGTGTCTCTGCTAATGATACAATTTTTTTTTCCTTTTTATGGCTAATATTCCATTGTATATATATATATATACCACATCTCTATCCATTCCTCTGTTGCTGGACATTTTGGTTGCTTCCATATCCTGTCTACTGGAAATAGTGCTGCAATGAACATTGGGGTATAAGTATCTTTTTGAATTATGGTTTTCTCTGGGTATATGCCCAGGAGTGGAATTGCTGGGTCAAACCGTAGTTTCTAGGTTTCTAAGGAACCCCCATACTCTTCTCCATCATGGCTCTATCAATACAGTATTCTGCTTTAATTGAGCTATGTCTTCAGGTTGCAAGTAAATTTTAAAAACTAAGTGATGGGATGAATTTTTAGAATATTTTTGAGGCCCTTTAAGGCAGTTTTCAGATGATTGTAAATAAGAAAACATTTTGAGATCTCAGCATTCATTTTAAGCTGTATCTAACTACTCTACAGTTCAGTTCAGTTCAGTTCAGTCACTCAGTCGTGTCCGACTCTGCGACCCCATGAATCGCAGCACGCCAGGCCTCCCTGTCCATCACCAACTCCTGGAGTTCACCCAAACTCATGTGCATCGAGTCAGTGATGCCATCCAGCCACCTCATCCTCTGTCGTCCCCTTCTTCTCCTGCCCCCAATCCCTCCCAGCATCAGAGTCTTTTTCAATGAGTCAACTCTTCGCACGAGGTGGCCAAAGTACTGGAGCTTCAGCTTTAGCATCATTCCCTCCAAAGAAATCCCAGGGTTGATCTCCTTCAGAATGGACTGGTTGTATTTGTTAAATTCTTCCTACGTGTCAAACACTACAGTAGCGCTGAAAGAGCAGAGACAAATATGACAGCACAGTCCCTACTGTAGTGGGCCATTTAACAAGACAGGGGGGAATAAACATAATATTAATAAATAATTTCAAATTTAAAAAGTTCTATGAAGATTGATAGCAGGCTGCCAAGAAACAAAATGCCAGTGTGGGAAGGAGGGAGAAACTTTGCATAGTTAAGGAAGTTTTGCCTAAGGATGAGAAGAAAGTAGCCACGCAGGTAGAGAAGAGAGCGGCATTCCTGGAGAAGGAAATAGGAGTGGAAATCTCTGCAGAGGGAAAGGGCCCTTTACTGAGACAGGGGCCAGCTGGAGAGGGAATGTTGGAAACTAGCATTGGAAGTATCTGAGATTTCAAATAGGCAGTTGGATAAAGAGTCTGGAGTCCAGAAGTCAAGTCAGGGAGGGAGGTGCAGATAAGGAACAATCAGCATATAGATAAACCATTCATGCATTCCCATGCAACAGCCCCAAGCATGCTGCATCCTGCGTCAGACATAGACTGGCGATTCAATTCACATGATAGTATACATGTTAGAATGTCATTCTCCCAAATCATCCCACCCTCTCCCTCTCCCTCTGAGTCCAAAAGTCCGTTATACACATCTGTGTCTCTTTCCTGTCTTGCATACAGGGTCGTCATTGCCATCTTCCTAAATTCCATATATATGTGTTAGTATACTGTATTGGTGTTTTTCTCTGGCTTACTTCACTCTGTATAATCGGCTCCAGTTTCATCCATCTCATCAGAACTGATTCAAATGAATTCTTTTAACGGCTGAGTAATACTCCATTGTGTATATGTACCACAGCTTTCTTATCCATTCATCTGCTGATGGACATCTAGGTTGTTTCCATGTCCTGGCTATTATAAACAGTGCTGCGATGAACATTTCAATTCTGGTTTCTCGGTGTGTATGCCCAGAAGTGGGATTGCTGGGTCATAAGGTAGTTCTATTTGCAATTTTTTAAGGAATCTCCACACTGTTTTCCATAGTGGCTGTACTAGTTTGCATTCCCACCAACAGTGTAGGAGGGTTCCCTTTTCTCCACACCCTCGCCAGCATGTATTGCTTGCAGATTTTTGGATCGCAGCCATTCTGACTGGTGTGAAGTGGTACCTCATTGTGGTTTTGATTTGCATTTCTCTAATAATGAGTGATGTTGAGCATCTTTTCATGTGTTTGTTAGCCATCCGTATGTCTTCTTTGGAGAAATGTCTATTTAGTTCTTTGGCCCATTTTTTGATTGGGTCGTTTATTTTCTGGAATTGAGCTGCTTAAGTTGCTTGTATAGTTTTGAGATTAGTTGTTTACAATTTACAAATTCAATGCAATCCCTATCAAGCTACCAGCCACATTTTTCACAGAACTAGAACAAATAATTTCAAGATTTGTATGGAAATACAAAAAACCTCGAATAGCCAAAGCAATCTTGAGAAAGAAGAATGGAACTGGAGGAATCAACTTGCCTGACTTCAGGCTCTACTACAAAGCCACAGTCATCAAGACAGTATGGTACTGGCACAAAGACAGACATATAGATCAATGGAACAAAATAGAAAGCCCAGAGATAAATCCACACACATATGGACACCTTATCTTTGACAAAGGAGGCAAGAATATACAATGGAGTAAAGACAATCTCTTTAACAAGTGGTGCTGGGAAAACTGGTCAACCACTTGTAAAAGAATGAAACTAGATCACTTTCTAACACCGCACACAAAAATAAACTCAAAATGGATTAAAGATCTAAATGTAAGATCAGAAACTATAAAACTCCTAGAGGAGAACATAGGCAAAACACTCTCAGACATAAATCACAGCAGGATCCTCTATGATCCACCTCCCAGAATGCTGGAAATAAAAGCAAAAATAAACAAATGGGATCTAATTAAAATTAAAAGCTTCTGCACAACAAAGGAAAATATAAGCAAGGTGAAAAGACAGCCTTCTGAATGGGAGAAAATAATAGCAAATGAAGCAACTAGATAAACATTTTTAAATGATCCAGTGGATAAGATTGTCTCCAAAGAGAGTATAGAGAAAAGAGAAACTCCTACAGGAAACCATCAGTATGGAAGAGGGAACCAGTAAAAGAGTGAGCCCAGTAGAACTGGGATCACAGAGGTCATGGGAGTCAGAAGAAGAGAGTTACTGGTTAAGGATGGTGGGGTGATGAGCACATCTTCCACCTACCTTTCTATACCAAGACCTAGGAAACAATAGTAGTGACATGGTTTTAGAAAAGACATAAACCTGACTACAGCAAAGACATGGGAAGAACCGTCAGTGGCTTCATTTCAGTGATCTCCGGAGGATGGAGAGGAGATGGAAGAGTGCCTGAGTGTGACTGAGGAAGACACAGCGCAGAGAACACTGCAAGAGACGGGGTTACAGGGAGACCCGACCTGCCCTGCGGGATCCTGGAGGACTGTACCACAGAGAACAGAAGTGAGGCTAAGGGCGGAACACAGAGGGATGGATTGAAAGGAAGTATATACATAGCTGTTGCTCTTCGACAGCATTAAGCCCTGCATTCTGAATCTCTGGCTAGAAAAAGTAAACAAACAAAAGCTCCTCTCTATAAGTTGAAGGCCTATACTCTACAGTTCCTAGAAGTTACCTCCTTTAAATAAAGTCTACCTTCCTAACAGGCATGTTAGTTCAGTTCAGTCACTCAGTCGTGTCTGACTCTTTGCGACCCCATGGACTGCAGCACGCCAGGCCTCCCTGTCCATCATCAACTCCCAGAGCTTGCTCAAACTCATGTCCATTGAGTCAGTGATGCCATCCAGCTATCTCATCCTCTGTCGTCCCCTTCTCCTCCTGCCTTCAATCTTTCCCAGCATCAGGATCTTTTCTAAGGAGTCAGTTCTTTGCACCAGTCCTCCCAATGAATATTCAGGACTAATTTCCTTTAGGATGGACTGGTTTGATCTCCTTGCAGTCCAAGGGACTCTCAAGAGTCTTCTCCAACACCACAGTTCAAAAGCATCAATCCTCGGTGTTCAGTTTTCTTTATAGTCCAACTCTCACATCTATACATGACTACTGGAAAAACCATAGTTTTGACTAGATGGACCTTTGTTGGCAAAGTAATGTCTCTGTTTTTTAATATGCTGTCTAGGTTGGTCATATTGTTTCTTCCAAGGAGCAAGCGTCTATTAATTTCATGGCTGCAATCACCATCTGCAGTGATTTTGGAGTCTAGATCATGGAGCCTGAAGCATGGAGAATTAACATGCTTTAATAAGGCATGTTAACCTCGATCTAAATCTGTGAGATGACAGGGTCTTCCATGTACCCAGAGCACCCAATTAACTTTTTATTGCCTCATTCTTAAATATGAATAATTAAAGATCACTAGATTCTGAGAAAGTGTCCAACACAAAGAGATCATGACGAACAATAGGTAAATATGAGTCTGGAGGAAGTGAAATTTTGATATACGGAACAGAAAAATCTTCAAAAAGCTTGCAACAAAAAGAAAGGAATAATCAAAATGAAAGATCTTTTGAGTAATAAAATATGACTTCCAAAGTACAATGTTCAATGGAAGCATTGCAAATCAAAATGGAAATATCAGAAAGTAGAATGAGTCAGAGATAGAAAATGTTATTTACAAATAAAAATAAGCAATGAAGAAAGAAAACTAAAGAATCCAGATGTTCCAAAAACTGACTAATGGAAGTGCCAGAAAGAGAAAACAAATAATAAACTATCAAAGAAATAATGCAAGGATATTTCAGAAAGATAGATTTAAGGATCTACAGGACTGCATCTGCAGTCCTACATGGATGAAAGACCCACACCTAGGCACATCTCATTGAAAAGTAGAAACACCAAGGATATAAACATGATCTGAAATGCCTTCTCAATGGGATATGGAGGAAACAACTTATAAAGAAATAAGAATCACCTTCTCATCAGACATTACAATTAGCAATACCAAGGGCTAGACGACAGCAGAGCAGTGTGAAGTTTCAAAGGAAAATGATTTTCAAACTGTAATTCCATATCCAGCTAAACCATCATATATGAAGATAGAATTAAGATACTTTATGTATACAAGGACTCAGAAAACTTCGCCTCCCATATGATCTTTTCCTGTGGTAATAAATCGAGGGGTAAATAACAACAAAAAGATGACATGGGATCCAAATAGCAGAATCTCTAACTCACGCCTGTGAAGGGAAGACTGGGGCTTTTGCTCAAACAGAAGGACGTTAGAGGGTGCTCAGAGGGAGGTCTCCAGACCCAGACTAGATTTCAAACTAGGCTGCACAGAATCCTAGGAAACACAGAGACCTCTTCAGGGAGTCTGTGAGATCAAGATCCAAGATCAACACTTTTCCTACGACTACTAAGATATGCCTTTTGCATGGCTTTGAAATTTGCATCAGCCAAGATGGTTAAAAGTGCTTACTAGCATAAATGAATTGGTGCTGCCAAGCCGTACTAACAGGCACTGAATTCTCCTCTGCCATGCCCTCTGGTGAAAACAACCAAGAACAAAAGCGGAAAAGAACCCACCACCCTTTATTGTAAAATGTCATAGATAAAGCAGTACAAATTGTCAGTTTCATTCATCTGGACTCTTGAGGATGTCTTTTTCAATATTCTTCGCATCAAGACAAATGTGCACAACCCTCCATCAAGAGCAGCACGAAGGTGTTCTTGGGGACACTTGTGCAGCTGTTTCTGAGCTCAATTAGATGCTTTTACCATGAAGCACTATTTTTACTTGAGTGAACAATTGATAGACAAACTCTGATTATTCAAACTTGGAGTTTTGGCAGACATTTCCTAAAATGAGTGAAATGAGCCTGCCGCTTCAAAGAAAAGAACTGACAGTATTTATTGCCACTGATAAAATGCAAACTGTCAAGCAGAAATGATAATCTTGGAAAACTTGTATCCACTGCTATGAACCCGACAGATTCTCAATACTTAAAGACCTTCCTGGTGAGATCAGTGGTGATATTTACAAATGTTATTTTTTTGATATTGTAAAATAACAGGTGTCAACATTGGGAAGGTATGCATAACTCATTGAATCAACATTGTCTAAATAACCAGTGCATGGCATTATATCACACACAAGCAAAAGAGCTCCTGAAAGTATGAGATGAATAGATTTTAATGCAACAGAGTATGAAAACTGCATTGGTAGGGTGTCAAAATAATGTAAGCACTTTATTGACTTGTAGTTTTTAGGATCAAAATATAAGCCTAGTTCCTGTTGCAGAACCAATGGTAAACAGGATCAACCTTGCCTTATCAATAGAATACGTACAGAAGACAGAACGTAGGAGCTGGAAGTGGAAAGAAGAGATAAAGAATAGGGCAGAAGCACTCATTCCCTCACATTCCAAAAAGTCAGAAGATATTACCTGTAGTTGATCGAATAAGAATTTGAAGCTGTTGGTATTTTAGAAAGCTTGTAAGGAAACAGCAATTAACATAGCAAGTACGATTCTATTTTAAAAAGTGGGGAAGGGAGAATGGGAATCATGCAAAGGAACAAAATCCTCATTCATCATCACAGAAGCAAAGAGATAAAGTAAAAATCCAGGAGGTTTTAAAATATTTAGAAATAAGGAGCTCACTCCTAAAAGAAACTGCTTTTTTTAAATAAAACTTTATTGCCTCTGGAGAGTTGGATAAGGCATGGGATATGGTCACATGAGTTGCCAGGAAAAATACAAAATCCTCAGTTAAATTTGAATTTCAGATAAACAACAAATACTTTTTTAGCATAATATACCCCCAATATTAAATGGGCTATACTTATATTTTTTAAATGCATTTTTTATCTGAAATTCAAGTAAAACTGGGTATCCTGTATTTTAATTTTTAAGTCAACAACTGAATGGACTTTTCTTTTTTTTAATGATGGACCCTTTTGCACATTTAAATTATATAGTCACAGATAACTAACAAGACCCTACTGCAGAGCACAGGAATCCACTCAGTGCTTTGTGGTGACCTAAATAGGAAGACTCTTGAGAGTCCCTTGGACTGCAAGAAGATCCAACCAGTCCATCCTAAAAGAGATCAGTCCTGGGTATTCATTGGAAGGACTGATGTTGAAGCTGAAACTCCAATACTTTGGCCACCTGATGCGAAGAGCTGACTCATTGGGAAAGACCCTGATGCTGGGAAGGATTGGGGGCAGGAGGAGAAGGGGACGACAGAGGATGAGATGGCTGAATGGCATCACCGACTTGATGGACATGGGTTTGGGTGGACTCCGGGAGCTGGGAGTTGATGATGAACAGGGAGGCCTGGTGTGCTGTGATTCATGGGGTTGCAAAGAGTCGGACATGACTGAGTGACTGAACTGAACTGAAATAGGAAGGAAATCCAAAAAAAGAGGGGATGTGTGTATATGTATCGGAGAAGGCAATGGCACCCCACTCCAGTACTCTTGCCTGGAAAATCCCATGGGCAGAGGAGCCTGGTAGGCTTCAGTCCATGGGGTCGCTAAGAGTCGCACATGACTGAGCTACTTCACTTTCATCTTTCACTTTCATGCATTGGAGAAGAAAATGGCAACCCACTCCAGTGTTCTTGCCTGGAGCTTATTCACTTTGTTGGATAGTACCAACTCGCACAACATTATAAAGCAACTTTTAAAAAGAATATACTTAGTATGATTCTAAGTATAAATAAATCACAACAGAGAAAACCAAATATATTTATAAAACCACATGTTAATCACCATGTGTCAAATACTGAAGATTTTGTTTTTAAAGAAGAGGAAGACGCTGGGCCAGTACTATCTAATATCATTGAAGGTTCAGTAGCTGAGGTTGCCAGGTTGGTCTATTGCGTTTTACCACATGGAGCTCAATGGTGTCTTTGACAAGAACAGTTTTAGTGGAGCGATGAGTCTGCAGCCTGGGTTTCAGTGGATTCATGAGTGAGCAAAAAGTGAGGAAGGAGAGGTAATTACAGAATCAGAGAAGAGGAAGGTAAGGCATGGATATGAGATTTGAAGAAGGCATGAGTATGAGATTTGAAGAAAATCTGTGGGTTATAGAATTGATGATATATTTTTCTTTCTGTATAGCCACCACATATCTCAAAGTAATCCGTTTTTGAGCTGTCATCTCAAATCTGTGCCACATTATAAAGGAAATCCTGACAATAATTTGGGATCATGCCACAGGAAGTGACCCCTCCTGCCCCCAAATAGCTTAGTAAGCAAGGGTTCAACTTTTAGGTGGAGAAATGTTTGTAACAACATGCATGTTCTTTATAGAAAGGAAGAAGTGAGTAAAAATTAAATATAGTGATTTGCCATATCATATTGTCACAGGTGAGCCTGGGATGGGAATTTACAATCCCATTCTCACTGACAAAAGTTACCAAACCAGACTGTCTTCTTTGGGGAGAACCTCAAAGTCTACCTCTCACATTTAAATCTACCCAGTGCTTGAATATGTAAAGTCTCAGGGAAATACAAATTTGACTGAGACATAGAGCCTGCTTCCAAGGAAGAAAAGCTTCACTATAGTAGCTAGTCAGATTTCCCCTGACTATTGACCAGCCTATTGGCTTCAGGTTGGATTGAAGCCTACCCTTGCTGACCTCTGTCCCCTGCACCCCTAACTCAACTTAGTCACTATGCTTCACTTCTCCCAAAGCTTATCTCAGAATTGAATTTGAACTAGCTTCTTCACCAAAAAAAATATATATAAAAGCAACTTACTCTTCTCAGTAGATTTTGTAAAAATGTCTGAACACATTGGGACAACATGCCCAGTTAGGCTTTCCAAGCACTCTCTCTTCCCCTTGAGTTGTGCTACGGTTTAAAAAGCCCTCTACTTTGTTCTACTGTGGTCACATCTGTGTATGATTAGCCATTGAGATGAGAACTTATTAAAACACTTCAGTTACTCTGTTTCTGTGAGCAACACAGGAAGAGGTTTTTTAAAAAAATCCTTATCTCGTCAACTCTCATGGCAAATGACTCATCATTTCCTCTCCAAAGAGGTTAAGCTCATCCTCGTTTCTCCATAAACTATCATTTCTCTTTTCTTCACCTATAAACTCTGGCATCTTGAAAGCAGCAGAGAAATGAAAGAGCACCAATAAAAGGTAGACAAGTTTCTTTTCCTTTGCTTTGGAGGTGCAGCTTCCGGGAGTAATCTGAGTGTCACTAAGCCCTCAGGCCATGCTTCTTTCTCCCTGAGGCCAGTCTCAGTATGCATCCCCCAATAAAACTAGAGATGTCTAATATATATGTACAAGAGACCCTTGAGAGTCCCTTGGACTGCAAGGAGATCCAACCAGTCCATCCTAAAGGAGATCAGTCCTGGGTGTTCTTTGGTAGGACTGATGTTGAAGCTGAAAACTCCAGTACTTTGGCCACCTGATGCAAAGAGCTGACTCACTGGAAAAGACCCCGACGCTGGGAAAGATTGAGGGCAGGAGGAGAAGGGGACGACAGAGGATGAGATGGCTGGATGGCATCACCAATTCAATGGACATGAGTTTGGGTGAACTCCAGGAGTTGATGATGGACAGGAAGGCCTGGCGTGCTGCAGTTCATGGGATCACAAAGAATCGGACATGACTGAGTGACTGAACTGAACTGAATATATATGTTTGTGAGTATGTTTTTGAGAGGGAGGAAGGGATTGTCTGCACATCATACACCAAAAGTGTCCTTTATGTCCATAGATCATCTTAGCTCTTCCCCTAAAATATCTTCCTGTAGTAGCTTCCACTCATCCAGCCCTATCTCCCTTTGATCTCTCACTTCTCACCCTCTGCTCTCCCTCAGCTCCCTGAAAACCCTGTTCAGTTCATGTGATGTACACACAAGGCAAACACAACAGCTTGCAAAAGAAAACTGCTTCATTAGACAAACCAAGGACATATGGAGTCCTTCAAGCCCTCCAGGGAATAGCTTCCTTTCAGCCACAGAGGTTATCGAGAGCCATTATCAGGTTCTAGGAATAAATTTATAATCACCACTTAATTTGAAGTTATTTAGGAAAGTAGGTCAGGGAATGGTGATTGATACAGATATAAAATTATATAAGGATATGTGGATGTGAGCCTTACATCATGTTCATTTGTAGAAGGGGAATTCCTCTTCTGTATTCATTTATTAGGATAGAAAATGGTTGAAAGATCCTTTGGAAACCAGTGTAGTTTGGAAAACATTTAAAAGCATATAAATGAATAATAAACTCTGGACCAGCAAAGCTATGACCTTCAAAATCTTGGAAAATATTAAACTTAGTAACATCTCTTGAATTTCTGAATTGTTAGTAGAATCAGTAAGCAAACCAGAAAATGTTCAAATAGCTAGAAATAGGTCTGAGACTAACCTCAGTCTTAAAAGTTCTGCAACGTGAGTCTTTTGAAATCAAAAGGAACAAAAAGGTGTAGTATTGAATTGCTATGTCATCGGTCACATGCAAGACCTCTCATACCTCCCAGATGTATGGTCTTCTGGCCAGAAATGGAGTGACTTTGGGGATATTATCTCTGTTTCACACCATTGGATAAGGATATCATGTTACTGCACTCTGGCTGTGTAAGACTTTAAAAAATCCTCAAGAAGTGAAGATTAAAAAAAAAAATCAATGTCAAATGACTCATAGAAGCATTATTTTTAGTGGTCTGCTGCTGTCATGTCACCCTAAGAGGAAGCTCTTCATATTCGGTCAATATGATGACACGGAACCATTCTGAATTTTATGTGAAAAATACCACAGAACTTCCATTATAATAATCCTTGATTGGTCCCGTCAACAACTAACATTTGCAGTTACAGTAAAGGCAAACTCTGTTCTCCCTCATTTGTATTTTCCCATAAAATATATATGAAGACCATCACAGCAAATGTCAGAATATCATCCTTTTAAAAATTCATCAGCATTGACTCATACTGTTCAAAATTGAATAATACATTGAATGGCTGAGAAAATCAGCAAAACTTGAGAGTCAAAGTCTAGAGACAATACACTTAATCCTGTTTGAATGGACCATGCAATCCTTATATCTTGCCAACTGTTTGAAAGTAAAAAAGTGAATAATGAGAACGTATATTCTGTACTTAGGTTCTTAAATGTTTAAAATTGCATATAGCGTAGATTAATTGACACTTTTATCATTACAGTGTAATGGTCTTTGTCCTGAGTACTATTCTTTGCTCTGAAATCTACCTTGACATTAAAACAGTCATTACACTTTTCTTTCAATTAGTGTTAATGTGTTCCATTCAACTATTTTTAACTTGTTCGTGTCTCTATATTAAAAGTTTGGTCTTCCTTTTTTAAGCTATCTAACAATCTCCACCTTTAATTAGTGTTTTTATACCATTTATATTTAATGTGAACATTGATATCATTGGGTTTAAATCTATCACCTTGATTTTTTATTTCTACCCATCTCTCTTTGTTCATTTTTTCCTTTTCCTTTTCTCTGCCTTGTCATAGGTTAACTGAATATTTTTATTATTTAATTTTATCCTTTTTTTGGCTTATTATATATATCTTTGTTATTTTAATGGTTGTTTTATGGTTTATAGTATATATCTTTATCTTATTACAGTGTACCTTTAATATTTATAAAATTAAAATCTTTTAACAGTTTAGTCCTATTTTTCCCTTCTTTGCCTTTATCCTCTTGTTGGCATAAAATTTACACAGATATTATAAACTCTGCAGTAGATCATTCTTGTCTTTGTTTCAAACAGTTTGCTATTTTTAAATGAAATTTAAATAATAAGAAAAAACTCAACCCACATAAGTTACCATTCCTGGTGCTTTTTATTCCTCTGTACAAATCCGGGTTTCCATCTGGTATCATTGTGCCTCTGCTTAAAGGATCTTCTCTAACATTTCTTGTGGTACATATCTGCTGTTGATGGATTTTGTTCAGGTTTTGTAAGTCTAAAAAAACCTTTATTCCATCTTTTTATTTTTCTCTCAGTATTTTTTATCAATAGACTTTATAGAACCATTTAAGATTTATAGAAAAAAAAAAAACAAGTACAGAAAGCTCTCATATATCTCTCTCTCTATCGTTTCCCCTATTATTTATATCTTACATTAGTGTGGCATATTGGTTACACTAATAAAACAATATTGGTATGCCATTATTAACTAAAATTCATGGTTTATTCACAGTTCCTTAGTTCTTACCTAATGTCCTTATTCTATTTTAAGATCCCGTCCATATACTTATAGGTTTCCTTAGACTTAGTTTCTTAGACTGTCCCTATTTTTGATGACCTTGACAATTTTGAAGAAGAATAATAGGACGCAGCTGCATGTGAAATTGTCTGATGTTTTCCCTCATTATTAGACTGGGGTTATGGGTTTTCGGGTACTTCCCCAGGGGTTCAGCAGTAAAGAATCCACCTGCAACGCAGAAGACACAGGAGACGCGAATTGGATCCCTGGGTCGGGAAGATGCCTTGGAGGAGGGCACAGCAACCCACTCCAGTGTTCTTGCCTCGAAAATCTCCATGGACAGAGCAGCCTGGTGGGCTACAGTCCCTGGGGTCACAAAGAGTCAGACATGACTAAAGCGACTTGGCACACACACATGGACTTTAGGATTTTAAAGAGAAAGAGCACAGAGGTAAATTAATATTTTTGTTACGTGGTGTTTTGATCACTGGCTGAAGTAGAGTTTGGCAGGTTTCTCCAATGTAAGATTCCTCTTCCTTCTGTCTTTCCATGCCGTATATTTTGAGAGCAGATCATAAGGCTCAGGGCTGGGGGTTACGCTCTGTCCCCTTTAGGAGGGAGTATCTGTGTAATTCTTCTATATGAGACGTTTGTCTCTCCTTCCTTATTTATTTATTTTTCAGTCATTTGCATCAGTATGTGCTCATGAATGTCGGTTTTATATTTTGGCTTATAATCCAATGCTACTCTATTTTGTTGTTTGAAGCGTTCCAGCTCCGGCTATCAGGAGCTCTTTCAGCTGGCTCCTGTGCCCCTTTGCCATTCATCAGTGTCATCCTTTATCTCTTTTTGAGCACTTATTTATTTCTGGCACTACAAGCTGACAAACCACTCTAAGCTCATCTTGTGTTTTTCCTGCCCAAGTCCTAAAGACAGCCATTTCTCCAAAGAGCCCTGTTTCCTTTTCTCGGAGGATGGCATTAGAAGCCAAGGTCTGGGTGCTAGGTATGCTCATGCTAAAGGGGTGTCATTTTGCTTAGATCCTCTCAGCTGACAAGGCAATATGAGTGTGTGTACTGACATGTATCCACATGTGCTGTCTAGACATGTCTGTATATATTTCTAAATGTAATCATCAGTATCTATTGTCAATTAAATTGAGTTCTTACTGATGTCTTTGTTACAAAATGGATCATTCTAGCCCACTCTTTTGGCTGATCTATATATTTTTCCTCAAACAGTGAAAAGCCTAGATCCCACCATCTGCCATCTGTTTACTTAATTTTTAGTTCCAGTAATGTGTTCATTGGAAGGACTGGTGTTGAAGCTGAAACTCCAATACTTTGGCCACCTGATGCAAAGAGCTGACTCATTGGAAAAGACCCTGATGCTGGGAAAGATTGAGGGCAGGAGGAGAGGGGGACGACAGAGGATGAGACGGTTGGATGGCATCACCGACTAGATGGACATGAGTTTGGGTTGAACTCTGGGAGTTGATGATGGACAGGGAGGCCTGGCATGCTGCGGTTCATGGGGTCGCAAAGAGTCAGACACAACTGAGCAACTGAACTGAACTGATATGCATAAAGCAGAGTCAAAATTGTTAAAACATACACCCATGTGGGGCGAATAAAACTGTATCGACTAGAGTCAGTACTTCTGTGCAATTCTTTTAGCCTTTAGTCTTAAAAAAGCCCCTCCATTTCCACATTTTTTAGGTCAGCACTTTTTCCTTCACCCCTTTCTTTGAGGCTGTTTCATACATTTGTAATACACTTAGGTTCTCTTGTAATAAACTGCTTTTTTCCCTGGGATTCCCTGAACCAGGGGGAATAAATGATTTTTTTCATGTGTATAGATTAAGTTTTGCTCTTTGTATTTTAAAATTCTATAGGTTTAACAAACACATGTTGATGTATCCACTCTGACAGCATCATAAAGAACAGTTTCATCTGTATTTTACTTCTTCCATGTTTTACCTTTTCAATTTTGTCTTCTCCTCCAAACTCCTAACCAGTGATTTTTTTTATTGTCTCTATTGTTCTGCTTTTTCCAGAATGTCATCTAATTTGAATTAGTACATAACAGTATATAGCCATCTCAAACAATTTCCCTTACTTAGCAATATTATTTAAGGCTCTTCTGTGACTTGTTAATGGCTTAATAGGTCATTTCTGAATTATATGGTTGAATAATATCCCATTGAATGAAAGTACCAAAGTTTATCTGTTTATCTATTGAAGACCATCTTGGTTGCTTCAAGATTTTGGCATTGATTATACAATTGCCATAACCTTCATGTGTGGACATGCTTTAAACTCAATTAAGTAAATACTTAACTCCTGGATAACATGTGAAGATAACACTGTGTTTAGTTTTGTAAGAAACTGTCAAACTCTCTTTCAAAGTGGGCTGCATTTTGCATTCCCACCAGCGATGAATGAGAGTTCCTGTTGATGCCCCAGCGCCTTGGAGAGTGTCGGCTTCTGGATTTTAACGTTCTAATAGGTGTGCGGTGGTGTGTGACTGCTCTTTTCATTTGCAGGTGTGACAAATGAAGTTGAGCATCTTTTCACATGTTCACTTGCCAAATGTGTGTCACACACATCACCACAGTCAGCAGCAGTTAGCCAGGTCAGTCTTAGTAAGAGGAAGTCCAGATTGTTCAGCCCATATAAGGTTTTATCCATGCCACTATGTCACTTATCTGACGCTACTTATCTCAGAGGCCTACTGAGCAAGCATTGAGTAAGCATTGTCTGGGGAAAGAGGCTGACTGACATGCCAAACGTGTCCTTTTCTTCATCTGACTAAGAGCCTCCTCTGGAGTGAATGCCCTTTGCTGACCTTTTACTTGGTTCACAAACGTCTTCAGCGTTTGTGACCGTTCGCCACCCTTAGTCCAGCCACATGTTTCTTCCTCAGGTTTCTTTGTCATTAAGCCCTCAGCCTTGTTCCTTCTAAGTTACTGACAATCCAGCCAAACCGTTAGCCATCACCTATGAATATATCTGTTTTTCTGGCTGTCTCTTACTGGAAAAATGTACAGCTAAATATACTGCTTATAGTTCTGACCACAATGACTGATTTTCCTTCACTACTGCCTTACAAGGTTATTTCTGAGAATAGTACTGTAGCTCTCCACTTTGGGGTCATATTAATATAATGGGCGGACCATTTGTAAACCAGAATTGTTTTATTTTTCAGATAGTTGGTTATTAGAGATATGCCAGGTGACCACAGCCATGGACTGATAGATAGGGGACGATGAAATAGCAGCCAAATGTTCAATGCCTGGGCCTCCTGTTCCACTCCCTTGGTTCTCCCCAAGCTTGGTCTCTTATATCCCATTTCTACCTGATGATGTATTGTTTCTGAGCACAGTAAATCTTGTGGCTAGGTGGGTCAGAAATGGCCAGTTTCATGATGGCAAGCTCAGGCCATATGGTCATCTGATGACACAGGATCAGGGATTCAAGCTCTTTCAGTTCATTTCAGTTCAGTTCAGTCGCTCAGTCGTGTCTGACTCTTTGTGACCCCATGAATCACAGCATGCCAGGCCTCCCTGTCCATCACCAACTCCCGGAAGTTCACTCAGACTCATGTCCATCAAGTCAGTGATGCCATCCAGCCATCTCATCCTTTGTCGTCCCCTTCTCCTCCTGCCCCCAGTCCCTCCCAGCATCAGGGTTTTTGCCAATGAGTCAACTCTTCGCATGAGGTGGTCAAAGTACTGGAGATTCAGCTTTAGCATCAGTCCTTCCAATGAACACCCAGGACTGATTTCCTTTAGAATGGACTGGTTGGATCTCCTTGCAGTCCAAGGGACTCTCAAGAGTCTTCTCCAACACCACAGTTCAAAAGCATCAATTCTTTGGCGCTCAGCTTTCTTTATAGTCCAACTCTCACATCCATACATGACCACTGGAAAAACCATAGCCTTGACTAGATGGACCTTTGTTAGCAAAGTAATGTCTCTGCTTTTCAATATGCTATCTAGATTGGTCATAACTTTCCTTTCAAAGAGTAAGCGTCTTTTAATTTCATGGCTGCAGTCACCATCTGCAGTGATTGTGGAGCCCAAAAAAATAAAGTCTGACACTGTTTCCACTGTTTCCCCATCTATTTCCTATGAAGTGATGGGACCAGATGCCATGATCTTCGTTTTCTGAAAGTTGAGCTTTAAGACAACTTTTTCGCTCTCCTCTTTCACTTTCATCAAGAGGCTTTTTAGTTCCTCTTCACTTTCTGCCATAAGGGTGGTGTCATCTGCATATCTGAGGTTATTGATATTTCTCCTGGCAATCTTGATTCCAGCTTGTGCTTCTTCTAGCCCAGCATTTCTCATGATGTACTCTGCATATAAGTTAAATAAGCCTTGACATACTCCTTTTCCTATTTGGAACCAGTCTGTTGTTCCATGTCCAGTTCTAACTGTTGCTTCCTGACCTGCATACAGATTTCTCAAGAGGCAGGTTAGGTGGTCTGGTATTCCCATCTCTTTCAGAATTTTCCACAGTTTATTGTGATCCACACAGTCAAGGGCTTTGGCATAGTCAATAAAGCAGAAATAGATGTTTTTCTGGAATTCTCTTGCTTTTTCCATGATCCAGCGGATGTTGGCAATTTGATTTCTGGTTCCTCTGCCTTTTCTAAAACCAGCTTGAACATCTGGAAGTTCATGCTTTACGTATTGCTGAAGCCTGGCTTGGAGAATTTTGAGCATTAAGTTACTAGCATGTGAGATGAGCATTCTTTGGCATTGCCTTTCTTTGGGATTGGAATGAAAACTGACCTTTTCCAGTCCTATGGCCACTGCTGAATTTTCCAAATTTGCTGGCATATTGAGTGCAGCACTTTCACAGCATCATCTTTCAGGATTTGAAATAGCTCAACTGGAATTCCATCACCTCCACTAGCTTTGTTCATAGTGATGCTTTCTAAGGCCCACTTGACTTCACATTCCAGGATGTCTGGCTCTAGATGAGTGATCACACCATTGTGATTATCCGGGTCATGAAGATCTTTTTTGTACAGTCCTTCTGTGTATTCTTGCCACCTCTTCTTAATATCTTCTGCTTCTGTTAGGTCCATACCATTTCTGTCCTTTATTGAGACCATCTTTGCATGAAATGTTCCCTTGGTATCTCTAATTTTCTTGAAGAGATCTCTAGTCTTTCCCATTCGGCTGTTTTCCTCTATTTCTTTGCATTGATCACTGAGGAAGGCTTTCTTATCTCTCCTTGCTATTCTTTGAAACTCTGCATTCAAATGGGTATATTTTTCCTTTTCTCCTTTGCATTTCACTTTTCTTCTATTCACAGCTATTTGTAAGGCCTCCCCAGACAGACATTTTGCTTTTTTGCGTTTCTTTTCCATGGGAATGGTCTTGATCCCTGTCTCCTGTACAATGTCACGAACCTCCTTCCATAGTTCATCAGGCATTCTGTCTATCAGATCTAGTCTGTAAATCTATTTATCACTTCCACTGTATAATCATAAGGGATTTGATTTAGGTCATACCTGAATGGTCTAGTGGTTCTCCCTACTTTCTTCAGTTTAAATCTGAATTTGTTAATAAGGAGTTCATGATCTGAGCCACAGTCAGCTCCTGGTCTTGTTTTTGCTGACCGTATAGAGCTTCTCCATCTTTGGCTGCATAGAATATACTCAATCTGATTTCAGTGTTGACCATCTGGTGATGTCTGTGTGTAGAGTTTTCTCTTGTGTCAAGCTCTTTATCAGTGCTTATTAGAAAGTCAGAAGTTGTTTCTCAAAATTTAAAAAGAAAAATGTTTTTCAGGAAGCTATTTGCTCCCAAATCCTAGGCTTCACTGTGATTCTCTATTGGGGCCTGCCAGAGGTTCATAGGCCATCCCTCATTTGCACATACCACGAATATTGGTGGATCTCAGGTCATGGTGCAGATTGCCTTTTCTTAGACTCTAGGTGGATCAAAGCAGCAGATTCAGATGTGGCATATATTGCCTCCAAAATCCAAAAAGTCCATCAAACATCACACCTCTTTTTAGTGGCAGGGATATAAGGGGCAGAAACTGGGCTTTCATCTTAGAGTAGGTATTTCAACACTCCCAGGACCACTGAACTCTCAGGAATGTCACTGAAGTGGGGGGCTCCTGAATCATCTTGGGGTTATTGCCTATTATCCTCCTAAGTTCTCAGAGGTCTTCCTAAGTCATCTGAAGTGCTTGATATTTTCTGCACATCAGTTCCAAGTAGCACATGTCATCAGAGTAGTGAAACAGTGTGTTCCATGACACTGACATCATGGAATGTCAAAGTAATCAAGGACTTTCTAAACTGTATTACAGCAAGAAGCAGGAGAACTGACACAGCCCTAGGGCAAGGCTGTGAAAGTAATCGGTGACAAACCAGACAAAAGCAAACTGCTCCAGGTGGTCTTTACAAATGCCCATGGGAAAAAAGAATTTTTAGACTGAAGCTGGAAACCAAGTGCCACACACCATATGGTTTGATCTAGGAGAGATACTGCCCCCGGGCAGAAACTGGAATCGGAAGTCACTCCCTGATTAAGTTTATCATAGTACATAGTCTTTCTCCAAGATCCGTCCTACTTTTGAACAAGTTCAGTTCAGTCGCTCAGTTATGTCAGACTCTTTGTAACCCCATGAACCTCAGCATGCCAGGCCTCCCTGTCCCTCACCAACTCCCAGAGTTCAACCCAAACCCATGTTCATCGAGTCGGTGATGCTATCCAGCCATCTCATCCTCTGTCATCCCCTTCTCCTTCTGCCCTCAATCTTCCCCAGCATCAGAGTCTTTTCCAATGAGTCAGCTCTTTGCATGAGGTGGCCAAAGTATTGGAGTTTCAGCTTCAACACCAATCCTTCCAATGAACACTCAGGACTGATCTCCTTTAGGATGGACTGGTTGGATCTCCTTGCAGTCCAAGGGACTCTCAAGAGTCTTCTCCAACACCACAGTTCAAAAGCATCAATTCTTTGGCACTCAGCTTTCTTTATAGTCCAACTCTCACTTCCATGCATGACTACTGGAAAAACCATAGCCTTGACTAGATGGACATTTATTGGCTTGAACAAGTTAAACAGGTAAATTAAATGGGGTAATGATAGTTCATGACCCCTGCTTCTTTAAGGTCTCTGATGGTGTTAATATCAGCAGGTTCCCATGTTGTTTTTTGGTTCACTACCTTGGTAGGAAGTAGAGGAAATTCCAGGGTCTGAAATCCAGTGTGGGGATTCCATCCATTGCTAAGCATGTCTATCCCAATTATATATCAAGAACTGGAGAAATAAACACAAGGTGAGTCCTTTGGCCTACGTGGTCACTGTTAGACTTAAGATGTCATCTGTTACCTACAGTCGTAGCCTCCACTCTGATTGGGAGGTCACAGTAGCATCTGGGAGTCAGTCAGTTCAGAGCAATGGGTGGTAATTCCCCCCACACCTGGGTACTTTTCTCCAAGTCCTTTGGAGAAGCCTTAGAGAAAGATTTATATCATGTACCTCTTCAACAAGGCAAGACCCAAGTTACCCTCCAACCAAGGAATTCAGGGTCTATGAACTGACTTCAGTCTATCATTGAAGCCATGATTCTCCACTATGATGCTGCTGCTGCTGCTACTGCTGCTAAGTCGCTTCAGTCGTGTCCGACTCTGCGAGACCCCAGAGATGACAGCCCATCAGGCTCCCCCATCCCTAGGATTCTCCAGGCAAGAACACTGGAATGGGTTTCCATTTCCTTCTCCAATGCATGAAAGTGAAAAGTGAAAGTGAAGTCACTCAGTTGTGTCCGACTCCTAGCGACCCCATGGATTGCAGCCCAGCAAGCTCCTCTGTCCATGGGATTTTCCAGGCAAGAGTACTGGAGTGGGTTGCCATTGCCTTCTCCATGGTGATGCTAGTCATCTTTTTAGCAACCATAGCTAGAGTTTTCTGTCATACAGACCAACTAATACTCCAGCAGACATCCCATCTAGAGTACACGACACCCCACAGATCTCTGGGATCCTGTGCAGGAATCCCCTATGACCATACCCTGCCTCCACACAGGGAGCAACTATAACATTTTCAAGGATGCAGTTCTCTCTCTAGTTTGTTTCTCAGTGCTTCAGTGAAGTGAGCATGTATTCTGAGTAGGATTGCCAGATTTAGCAAAAAAAAAAAAAAAAAAACAAGAGAGATATCCAGTTGAATTTGGATTTCAGATAAAAAGCAAAAAATGTAGCAGAAATACGTCCCTCCTCTGGCCCTGAGTTCTCCCCAGGCCAGAGCTATTCACAGCTGGCAGCCAGGCTCTTTGGCAGGGCAGGGAACCGAATGTAGGAAATCACGCCACCAGGATGCTAGCACGCTAAGACTGGTGGACAGGAAGCCACACACCAGGCCAGGCAAGCTTGAAGGTAAGCATCATTGTCACAGGAGCAAGCCAAGAAAACCAGGAAAAGATGTTCCTTCTTCTTGCACTGACCCTCCAGCACCCTCTCCTGGCAAGGGAGAAATACTTACTGGAGCCATCTCCGTATCACCAGCAGGGTAATTGAACCCCTTCTGTGCCACTGGTGAGCAGGGACTGATGAGCGGGTAGAGTCGAATTAGACCAGTAAGCCCGGTGCAGTGCAGGAGACCTGGGTTTGATCCCTCCATCCGGAAGATCCCCTGGAGAAGGGCATGGCAACCCACACCAGTATTCTTGCCTGGAGAATCCCATGGTCAGAGGAGCCTGGCAGGCTACAGTCTATGGGGTTGCAAAGAGTTGGACATGACTGAGTAACTGACAGTTTCACTTAAAACTGGCTCTAATAACTGACAGAGATACAAATGATAAAACTCTGCCCTATTAGCATGTGCTGCTGCTGCTAAGTTGCTTCAATCATGTCCAACTCTGTGCAACCCCATAGACGGCAGCCCACCAGGCTTCTCCACCCATGGGATTTTCCAGGCAAGAGTACTGGAGTGGGTTGCCATTGCCTTCTCCGATTACCATGTGAATAACACACAAGTCAGTGGAACGGACCCCTAACACCAAACAGATTTCTGACATTTGGCATATGAAAAATTAAGCATTTAAGTAAGTGGGAAATAATGAATTATTCAAAATTGATGTGCAAAATTGTTAAAATTATATGTGTGTACACACTTTTCCTCAGTACTTTGCACTTCTACAAACTTTACGGTTGACGTATTCATTGCACTATTTTTTATGATAGTGAAAGATTGAAAATGACCTTCAATGTCTTCTATGGCTTCAATGCCATAAAATTCATAAATTGACTCCTACCCTCAAGGATGATGGTATTAGGAGGTGGCGGCTTGGGAGTTGCTGAGATCATGAGGATGGAGCCCTCATGAAACGGATTATTTTCTTACAAAAGAAAGACCAGAGAGATCCCTCACTCCTTCCATCATGTGAAGATACAGTAAGAAAGTGCAGGCCATGTGCCTGAAAGAGAGCCCTCATTTGGGCATGCTGGAATCCTGACCTTGGACTTCCAGCATCTAGAATTTGCCAAAAATATCTGTTGTCTATAACCTGCCCATTCTGCAGCATTTTGTTAAAACAGCCCAAGTGGGCTAAGACAATATCCATTAAGATGATGTTGGTTAAATGCTTATATGTCCATTCAATGGAATATGATGTAGCTCATTAAAAAAGAAAAAAAAAAAGGAAGCAGCTCATTTGGAATGTGGAATGATGTCCAGAAATATTTTTAAGTGAAAAAAATCATAGTGCAGAAAGTTTGCATAATATTATACTACTTCATAAATATTTATATGTGTCTATAAGCATGAGATCCCTGGAAACAAGAAACTAGTGATCACAGTTTCCTCCAAGGAAGTAAAATGTTGAACTGTCAGGAGTGGAATGAGGCGTACTTGAACTATGTCCACATTTAGATCCTTTTTGAATTTTGTACCATATTGCATATATTACCTATGCAAAAATATGTCACTTTTATAAATTGTTTTTCAATGCTTGCAATATACCAGTGATGCTTGCTGCTGCAGTTGGACTCTACTGTTAATTGGATTTTAAGGAGCGCAGTTTGGCAAGGACCATCCTCACCATACCAGGCCTGCCCACCCTGTTCAAGGCAGAGGAGGCGGGTGAGGCCTCTTGATCCTGCACAGACCTGTGTCCTGATCAGTTCTGCAGACACAGTGACGCACGCTTCTTGCCTTTCTCTGAACATGCTGGCAATACTCTTTGCTGTAGGCAGGCTGTCAAGAGCGTTCATCTTAGAAGGTGCTGCTTGAGTATCTGAGCTACGTAGTGATACAGGCTCAGTAGGAAAGGACTTTTCTAGTCCATGATAAATAATATTGGTTCCATCACGAGGCCCTGGTCCACAATACATTTCATAAAGGATACTGTCTTCTATGCAATGGCTTCATTAAGCTGTTGCCTCCACTTCTGAACAGTGATTGATATGCAGGAGAAAGAGATGCTTGTATTTATCCCACAGGGTCCCCAAATGCTGAGTTTTGTAGAAAACAGGTGCAAAGAAGGATCCTTTTATACCCAACCAACTCTAAGGAGCATAGAACACTTTTGTTCAGTATAGTTTTCTTTGTTCAACCTTTGTTTTCTTTGTTTGCTTCAGAGATATAATGGAAGCCTTCGTGATATATCAATTCCAGGGAAAAGGTTAACTGACAACAAGATCTTCGCATCCGTTGACTTTTTCACTTGGGTGTACTCTGACTCCAGAGACTATTGTCTGAAGCTGACTTTGCTTTCCAGTTTTTCCTTTTTGAAACAGACACTCATCCTGGTAGCCAGCAAATACTTTTGCATTCAAGAGAATGAATATACTTTTTAAGAACAAGCTAACTTTCAACCAGGCAAAACTTCGCTGTTACCAGAGTCCTTCAGGCTCACCTCAGCTCTGAATCAGTGAGGCGTTCCACTGGAGAACACATTCGCTAAGACTCCAACTTAAATCTCACCTCCTTTCTGAAGTATCTGCCAACTGACTTCCAGGCAGAGTTATTGTCTCCTTCTTCCTTTGAAAACATGCCCAGACCTCAACTAAAACACGTGTCAGATGGTATGATAAGTTTATATTTATACTCTTGCTTCCTTCCCTGGCCTGCTCTCTAGCTATTGTGAGTACTAGACTCCAAACCAGGGACTTCCCTGGTGGCTCAGATGGTAAAGTGTCTGCAATGCGGGAGACCCGGGTTCAATCCCTGGGTTGGGAAGATCCCCTGGAGAAGGAAATGGCAACCCACTCCAATACTATTGCCTGGAAAATCCCAACAAACCAGCAGCTACTGTGCTGTTTAACATCATGCTTGATCCATCATAATTGTTGTCGTTTAGTCGCTCAGTCGTACACGACTCTTTTGCAACCCCTTGGACTGTAGCCCGCCAGGCTTCTCTGTCCAAGTGATTTCCCAGGTAAGAATGCTGGAACGGGTTGCTGTTCTCTTCTCCAAGAGCTCTTTCCAACCCAGGGGTCAAACCTAGGTCTCCTGCACTGGCAGGCAGATTCTCTACCACTGAGCTACCAGGGAAGCCCCCATTATAATTACTCTGCAGTTAATAAATAAATGAGGGAATAAATAAATGAAGTGGTATTGAGCACACTCAGAAGGCAGCTTTTAAATGGACGTAGCCTTGGGTGAGTCAGGGAGCACAGAAAATAGGTTGCCTAATTTTCCCGGAGCCTGTCAGCCAGTTTAAAGAAAGTGCAGGACGAGTACGTGAGGACACTCGCTTCAGCGGTACATATACAAAACCGAGTACATGAGAGGTCTGCAGTCTCCCCACGAGACAGGGCAGAAGGGAACACCTTCCCTCCCACGGGATAATTGGTGCTCAAATCAAACCTCGAAATCCTATATTCACTCTCCCTTTTAGTGGGAAGGCTCTCTGTCTGGCTGGAATTTCAACAGACATATTTCCAACTGGCTTTATTATCGTGACCCAAATATAAATATCATGGCAGGAGCCCATGAGGTGGGAGCACAATTTATCCTAACTGAAAATAGAGGCGGAAAAGCATCAGCCCTAGTATCCTTGATACTAGAGTGGGGTTGCCATAGCAACCAGCTGAGTCACTAATGAAAAAAGAACAGTTGCACTATGACTAGGCTGACATTCTGTGACATTCTCTTATTTTACTGTAGCTCTAATGATGTCTTCAGTAGGAAAGACCGAGAGGAAAGGGTCTGACCTCTCTATTAAACCTGCAACTAGCTTGACACGCTCAGCCTTTAGCCTAATGAATGCGAATTTCTGTGTGCAAATTCTGCCTCGGAAAAAAGCACTTTAGGAATTTGTCTGATTTATACATCAGACTTGTTGATTCCATTGTTTCCTTAATGCAATCCCTTCTCTTCCAAATTAAGATCACAATGAAGCAGATGAGCCCCAAAAGCAAAACAGGAAGGGAAAAAAATGAGTGAGAAGTTGTGACAGGGTGGTGCTAATCCATCACTGATGACATGAAATTGAAGAAAACAACCAGAGGCAATTTCTGCCCCTTCTTCAAACAGGATGAACCACAGGCAATTAAGCAAGAAAGCTAGAAACCTCTGCAAAGACAGCGGGAACCTGTTGGAAATACAAGCTGAGAGCATCACAGTCCGTGTGTTCACGGGCTGGCCACTCTTTTCAGAGCACTGAGCCTGGCACAAATTGGGTGCAACAAAGAAAGAATAGCTCAAGTCATCTAAACTCTAGAGCTGGCACAGAGAAGGAAAGGGTTAGCAACCTAAAAAATACATACAGACCATACATGACCTCTACCCCTGCCAGGACAGGCATGGAAACCAAGGCGTTTACAACTGGAAGGTTTAAAAAATGGAAGTTGGTAAAAAAAATTTTAGTAAAAAGCTGCCACAACTTTAATTGCATGTACAAATGGAGTTTAAAAATAGACACTGTCCTTGAGTTTGTGAAATAGTAAGAATGCTTTATTTATGTTTTCCCCCCGACAAGGACTTGTTTGCAAACATGTGAATTTGTTTTAAACCCAACACTGGGTTGCTTTCATCTGCACAAGAAGGGCCACAAGAATGGGTATCAGCATTTGCTGCAAATTACGTGGGCGTTTCTGAATCTGAGTGTAGGCATATACATCTCTTTCTCAGCAGGAAAGAAGAGAACTCATTCATTCCTAAAGCAGCCTTCTAGCCTCCGTCTTTCATCAGCATAACACCGCTAGACTCATTTTCTAGTCTATGACTCCAATCACGTTATTCCTCTCCTCCAGATCTTCATTTACCACTTTTATCATGTCACTCTCCTAGTTAAGACCAGCTGATGGCTCCCCACTGAAAACCAAATCACGCCTAATTCTCCCTAATTGGTAACGCCCTCCACAGTTTGGCTCCAGCACACCTGTCCATCCTGAGCTCCTGCTTCTCACAACCCTAACCCTTCCTTCCAGACCGTATCCTCTCCTCTCTATCCACAAAACGGCATTGCCAATTCTCACCTCCACGCCTTCCCTCTGCCCACCCAGTCCTCACTCATCCTCAGAAACTGCAAGCTCCCCTCCTCCACGGGGTGTCCTCTGGCCGTTGATTTTGGAAATGAGAGTGGGGGGCTTCTGCTCTTGACTATTCACTGTTTTCCTTACACGTTTTAGTGTGTTTCTTGACTACAGTGTCCCTTGAGCTCAGGCTCTGGCTCATATCATCTTTTTGTGTATATGCTCCCATAACATTAATTCAACAAATACTGGTTGACCGTGGTGGGAGAGATGGGTGAGCAGGGTCAGAGGGGGAACTGAAGACCTGTCGGCATCATTTGATGTTCGATTTTGCAGTATCCAGAAGGTGGGGAGGGCGTGATACGTACGGGCAGGGTATTTGGAACCAGATGATGCAGATGTTTCAGAGTCACCTAAGGATCTGGACGTTTCATCAAACCCTGCGTTAGCAGAGCTTCTGAGTCCCATGGAAGGGGAAGGGGACAAAAGAGGAGGCAGGTGACATGCCTTTTCCTGGTTTAACCTAGGCAGCTTTACCTTGATTGACTCTACACATTTAGCCTTCTTGGACTTTGGGGCAAAATTTCTTTTGAAGAAAGGGCACTTTTTGACTGCACCCAGTTTGGAACTTCTATTTCTGGGTAGGAAAATATACAATATTTTTATTACATAAAATTAACATTTTATATTAATTTTAATATTAAATTAAAATGTAATGTTTGTAAGTGGGTAGGGATGGGCAGGTGTCTAGCTCTGAGTCAAGGATGAATTCACACCAGAACGTTGGTGGATAGCTTAGCCCTCCAGAGACTCTCACACCACTGTACACCTCAGACAGATGCTGTTTCACTTTTTTCTTGCCATTAAGAGGCCAAAAGTGGAGGTGGCTGATTTATCCCTCTAATACTGAGCAGGGTGGGGAGTGCTCTGGCAGTATGGTTTGCCTTCAGGTACTGAGAAGTCCTTCCTGTGCGTGTTGCACAAGGGAATATTTCAAAGGACTGGTGAAAGGCAACTAAAACTGGATGTCTGAAACATGTATCAAAAATCAGTCTGTACTTACGTAGAATATTGTGAACAATATTCTGCGTAACAACGTTCTGCATGAGCATAAAAGCCAAACAGAAGGGACACTGAAAATTGTATGGAAGGGAATAATAATACATGTGTGAGAAAGCAGCACAGAAGCAGCCTTTGTTGTTCTGTCAGAGCCCAAAATAGAAGAGCGTCCTGGCACAGAGCTGTGGCGACACTCTGTACAGACAGACCAGCTCTCCTGTGGACCCACCCTCCCCGGAACACAAGCCTAAGGCTGCCCCTCCTCAGCTGTTGCTGCTACCCATTTTAGGATAATGAGTGGAAGAAACTCCCTGAGGGCTTCTTGATGCCAAACCAAGAGAAATAAAACTGCATTTTATGGAATGCCTATTTGAAATAGGCATTCAGAACCCATTCCTAACATGCTAGCCCTTGAAAGAACAGACACAGCAAGAAACCTCCTGTCACAAAAATGTGACCTGTGTGGCAGTCATGTCAGAATGGGAAGTATTCATGCTTGGGAGTCAGACGGAGCTGAGTTCAAATTCTGGCTCAGCTGCCTGATGATAAAGTGAAAGTGAAAGTCGCTCAGTCCTATCCAACTCTTACCCCATGGACTATACAGTCCACGGAATTCTCCAGACCAGAATACTGGAGTGGGTAGCCTTTCCCTTCTCTAGGGGATCTTCCCAACCCAGGGATCAAACGAGGGTCTTCTGTATTGCAGATGGATTCTTTACCAGCTGAGCCAGAAGGGAAGCCCAAGAATACTGGAATGGGTAGCCTATCCCTTCTCCAGAGGATCTTCCCAACCCAGGAATCTAACCAGGGTCTCCTGCATTGCAGGCGGATTCTTTACCAACTGAGCTATGAGGGAAGCCCTGCTTGATGATAAATGAACAATAAATAGGAATAGCTATTATTTTGCTCCCTGTGACTCATGCACGTGAAGGAAAATCCCCTGGGAGACCCACAAGCACCCTGTTTCTGAGACCGAGAGGCCAGCCGCCTCTGGCTGTCTTTGTACGTCACATCCCCTTGCTTCTGTCACCCTGGCCCAGGCATACCAGCCTCTCTGCAGCCCCTTTCCCTGAGGTCCACATGGATCTTCAGTTTCCCCTTTTGTTATTTTCAGTTTTGTTTCACTGCTAACTTAGGAATATTCGGATTTGGGAAGGTCTCTCCTTTGAAGGGACTAAAAGTCGTAAACAAGTCATCAATAGTGACAAGATAACGACTTCTCCAGTCGAATATCTCAAGCTGGCTATGAAAGCACCTACGGTTATTGCATTTTTCCTTTGTACCCCCCTCAGCGCTGTTTTACTGTTTGAAGAGAGCAGTTCCTTCCTGCCTACCCTCTTACATGTGTACAAAGCACATTGTTTACATTTATTTATTTTTAATTGGAGGATAGTTGCTTTCCAATATTGTGTTGTTTCTGCCATATCCACATGAATCAGCCGTAGGCATACATATGTCCCCTCCCTCTGGAACCTCCCTCCCACCTCGCACCCCATCCCAACCCTCTAGGTTGTGTCAGAGCCCCGGGTTGAGCTCTCTGCATCATACAGGAAATTCCCACTGGCTGTCTGTTTTACAAAAGGTAATGTATATGTTTCTATGCCACTCTCTCCATTTGTCCCACCCTCGTCTTCCCCCACTGTGTCCACAAGTCTGTTCCCTATGTCTACATCTCCAGTGCTGCCCTGCCAACAGGTTCATGAGTACATCTTTCTAGATTCCATATGTGTATACACATTAATATATGATACTTTTCCTATCTCTGACTTACTTCACTCTGTGTAATAGGCAGGGCACATTTCCGCTTGGATCAGTAAATGAGACATCTGATTATGGCTCCCGTTTGACATTAGGCCTCACCTGTTTCAGTCGCTTAAAGCAGGTGGCACCTGTCTCTCAATCACATCTCTCAGTCTAAGACCTTCTCAGTCTAATTCCATCTGACTGACATCACAGTGACGGGTTGCATCCTCAGCTGTAACAAAAATAAATTTATAGCTTGATCTAAAATCGGTAGCTCTCTTGTGAATGTCGAACAGCACTGAGGTTGAAAACCACATTTATAGACCTGTTTGTCTGCCTCCCTAGACTGTGAGAGCCTTAGGATCCTTGGGGAAAAAAAAAATGCTTGTGACTTGTTTACCACAGTGAACATGTACCCAACAGAGGAGGCCCTCAAAAATATTTATGAAATGACTTTTGAGACCAATAAAAATAATAGCATTTATGTATTCACAACTTTTTCCCCATCATGCTAGCTGGGAAAAAAGGAACTTTCCTTCACCGATCGTGGAGCTGTGGCCTAGATTACTTCTGCAGAGATCAGGGAAATGAGAACAGTGGCTGAATTGGAAGGACTGGGGGAAAGCTAAGTTAGTTCACATTAGAATGGATCTGAAACTCACATAAGGACAATTGAGTATAAAGATGAAAAAGAGAGGGAATGAAGGAGAAAAGATAAAAAAGATAGAGCTGGAGAAGGGATAGAAAGTAGATAGATAATAGACAGATATCAGGGGAAATCCTTCTGTAATGAATATTCTGTACTGTTGCAGTGAAAATACAATGAAGGTAAAGAGGATCCTTAGGGCATGTGCAGCGTACAGGCCCTCCAATGAGTTACCCCTTTAGCATTTCTTTAAGCAATTTTAGTAAAGATTTACATCCATTTTCACAACTTCAGGGAGAATGTTAAACTGGTATTTCTTTTGAATGCCGTACAATGCTGAAATTGACCACACGATGACCCAAGTTTATCCAGCTTGTAGACAGAATAACTCCGTTAAGTGGAGGGGTGAACTTAGATGATCCTCAGGCCAACACTGTCAGGGACCAACAAATTCAGTGTCAATGGCTCCCAACTTTTGGTTAGCAAGGTCTGGTGATCCCCCGAACTCTGAACAGTGTCATGAATTTAGGGCCTTTCTGCGTGATGTTGCCACACTGGGTGAGTCCGTGTTCGGAGAAGCAGAGGTTAGCTAGCAGAGCTTAATTCTGTCAAACAGCTGGAGTGTCTTAGCCTCTGATTTTGAATGGTAACCCCTGAGGAGTGGTCTCAGAAGCCAGAGCTGTCCTTTGCAATGGGTCCAGGTTCAGAGCTATAGATAAAATATTAAAAGCTGGACCTCATTCTGGCTCCACGTTTTGCAGGGCTCAATACTGCAGCTGAGAGGCAGGGGAGGGCTGCAGAGAGGACATGTAAAGAAGCTGCTCTCTCATTTGTGACTTAAAAAGCCTCTCAGGAGGCTTAGCTCTCTTTCTCATTAATACCTCTTCACTTTGATCAGAAAAAGAGTGGAAGCTGATTTCTCTTCTTCACACAGGTGGTCTCTGGGCATCTTTTTGTTGCTGTTGATTTATTTGACATATCAATGAAATTTTGAGACTATTGAAATTTTGAGACTATGAAATTTTGAGACTATTCTGTATAGTTATTGATGGGGCTTGTAGGAGAATGAAGTTGATAAAGAAATGTGTTGAGTTTTGATCTAGGTTGATTCACCCAGGAATGGTTATAATTGCCTGAACAGACCATTGAACGGAGTCAGTATGCTTGATAAGTCTTCTGATATCAATAACCATTCCAGGGGGAAAGGAGTCACAGATTTTCAGTTCATTGCTCCTTCATGCCAGTCTTGCTTCTCTTCCACTGTGATCCCCACAGAGGGGGATTTTGATCAGAAATAGGGTCCTGTGCCACTTTCTATACCCCTACCCTGCTTTACTTTCCTTTGTAGCTCTTATATTACATGCTTATTATAGTATGTGCTTATTTACTTACTTGTTCATTGCCTATCTCTCCAAATGGAATATAATTCCTTGAGGGCAGGAGCTTTGCTGTGCTCACTGAGGTATCCTAAAATGGTGCCTAGCATGTATGAGGTGCTGTTTTTATTGAATATGTAAATATAGGATTAATTAGTGAATGAATTGTTGAATGGAATTAGTGAATTAGTTCATAAACGAATGGACATCTACCATGTTCCAGCAGTGGTAGCTTTATAAATATTAAACACTTGAATCTGATCCCAGCCCTGTCACCTAAGTATTGCTTTCTAGAGTTAACAGGTGTGGAAACTGAGGCTCAGAGGAGTTAAAGAATTTGCCCCAGAAATATGCACACAGTAAGTTACAGATAAAGAATTTGAAGCTGATTTTCTAATTATATAACTTGTGCTATGACTAGTTCCTTTTTAGAAAAGCTGTAAGCCAGGTAGTTTAATATGCTTCAAAGCTGCAACCCTGGAGAGGGTTTTTTAGAGAAACCATTCAGTAGTACCTTTGGTGTTTTGGAGAAACCATTCAGTAATACCTTTGAATCTTGGGATCTCTTGGTCTCCCTTTCCCGATCCCCTCTAACTACATCTGACTTGGACATGAAAACAAGACTTGCGTAGTTCCCTTGGCTCAAAATGAAGCTTGCTTGTAGCTGGTCTCTGCACCTTGGACAGGCTTCCTCTTGCCTCAGTTATTTGCCAGCCAGCAGAGCAGCTGTGAGCCTGCCAGAGCTGAAGGGAGTCTGTATTTGTCTACCAACTGTCTGCAGCCCTGGAGGATATGGCTCACAGCACTATGCACAGGCTGGCGGGACTTGGTAAAACAGCAGGAAGAAAGGTCAAATGAATAACAAGTGTGTTCAGGATGCAATAGAAATAAGCCAGGCAGGGTATTGAGTGGTCACAGGAGCAGGTTACTTGATGACTAATTGGGGAGAAGGACAGGAACAGTGATATTGAAGGACAAGGATGTAGGTGACTGCGGTGGTTGCTAAGTCTATCCCATTACAGATAGGTTTGTGTTGTTGGTTTTTTTTTTTTTTTTTGTCTTTTATGGTTTATGCCCTTGGACTGTACATTGGGTGTGATGACTCAACTGGGTAAGAGCCAGATGGTTTTCTATCAGATCTTTATGGGAGTCCCTGGAAGAAGAGAAATTTAAACTTCAATAACCTTAAGTAAGGTTCTTCTTCAGTAAAGTATCTTCAGTAACCTTAAGATTGTTTTATTCTTCTTTTTATTTTGTCTTTTTGTGCTTTTTAATGAAGTAAATTTATATGAAATGTCAAGCACAAATCATAAATGTACAGTCTGATGAACACCAATAAATGTGCATACCCATGTAACCTACACTGCAAACAAGATAGAAAATAGTGAAAGTAGTTTAGAAGGTTCCTTTGTGCCCCTTCACAGGTAATCCCCCCCACCACTCCCTCAGACAGCCACTTCTGAGGCCATGTAATAGATTAGGTCTGTCTGTTCTAGAGTAAAAACACGTATTCTTTTCTCTTGATCAGTATGATGTTTTTGAGATTTTCCTATGATATATGCCTTAGTATTTCATTAAAAGTGATTTCACTGCTGAATGATATTCCATTATAAATATACAAACTTGTTATCCAAACCCTCATATATTTTCCCATCTTCTAATTGGATTGATTGGTTTTGTCCTGTGGGGTTTTGATAATGCTTTAATATTTTAGGTATTCAGTTCAGTTCAGTTCATTCAGTCATGTCTGACTCTTTGCCACCCCATGAGTTGCAGCATGCCACGCCTCCCTGTCCATCACCAACTCCTGGAGTTCACCCAAACTCATGTCCATCAAGTCAGTGATGCCATCCAGCCATCTCATCCTCTGTCGTCCTCTTCTCTTCCTGCCCCCAGTCCCTCCCAGCATTAGAGTTTTTTTCAGTCAGTCAACTCTTCTCATGAGGTGGCCAAAGTATTGGAGTTTCAACTTTAGCATCATTCCTTCCAAAGAACACCCAGGACTGATCTCCTTTAGAATGGACTGGTTGGATCTCCTTGCAGTCCAAGGGACTCTCAAGAGTCTCCTCCAACACCACACTTCAAAAGCATCAATTCTTCAGCACTCAGCTATCTTCACAGTCCAACTCTCACATCCATACATGACCACAGGAAAACCATAGCCTTGACTAGACAGACCTTTTTTGGCAAAGTAATGTCTCTGCTTTTGAATATGCTATCTAGGTTGGTCATAACTTTCCTTCCAAGGAGTAAGCGTCTTCATGGCTGCAATCACCATTGCAGTGATTTTGGAGACCCCAAAAATAAAGTCTGACACTGTTTCCACTGTTTCCCCATCTATTTCCCATGAAGTGATGGGACCAGATGCCATGATCTTCGTTTTCTGAATGTTGAGCTTTAAGCCAGCTTTTTCACTCTCCTCTTTCACTTTCATCAACAGGCTTTTTAGTTCCTCTTCACTTTCTGCCATAAGGGTGGTGTCATCTGCATATCTGAGGTTATTGATATTTCTCCCAGCAATCTTGATTCCAGCTTGTGTTTCTTCCAGTCCAGCATTTCTCATGATGTACTCTGCATATAAGTTAAATAAGCAGGATGACAATATACAGCCTTGACATACTCCTTTTCCTATTTAGAACCAGTCTGTTGTTCCATGTCTAGTTCTAACTGTTGCTTCCTGACCTGCATACAGATTTCTCAAGAGGCTGGTCAGGTGGTCTGGTATTCCCATCTCTTTCAGAATTTTCCACAGTTTACTGTGATCCACACAGTCAAAGCCTTTGTCATACTCAATAAAGCAGAAATAGATGTTTTTCTGGAACTCTTGCTTTTTCCATGATCCAGCAGATGTTGACAATTTGATCTCTGGTTCCTCTGCCTTTTCTAAAACCAGCTTGAACATCTGGAAGTTCACGGTTCACATATTGCTGAAGCCTGGCTTGGAGAATTTTGAGTATTACCTTACTAGCTTGTGAGATGAGTGCAGTTGTGTAGGAGTTTGAGCATTCTTTGGCATTGCCTTTCTTTGGGGTTGGAATGAAAACTGACCTTTTCCAGTCCTGTGGCAACTGCTGAGTTTTCCAAATGTGCTGGCATATTGAGTGCAACACTTTCACAGCATCATCTTTCAGGATTTGAAATAGCTCAACTGGAATTCCATCACCTCCACTAGCTTTGTTCATAGTGATGCTTTCTAAGGCCCACTTGACTTCCCATTCCAGGATGTCTGGCTCTAAGTGAGTGATCCCACCATCGTGATTATCTTTAGGTACTAGTCATATATTAAATGTGTGGTTTGCAAATATTTTCTTCTGTTGTATAGCTTCTCTTTTCATCTTTTTAAGAAAGGTTTTCGCATAGCAATAGTTTTCATTTCGATATGGTTCATTGTATCGAATTTTCCTTTTACAGATTATACTTTCTGTGTTGAGTCTAAGAACTCTTTGTTTAGCCCTAGATTCCCCAAATTTTCTCCTTTTTGTTTTTCTAATGGCTTTATTACGTTTCTGTCAATGATCCATTTCTGGTTAATTTTTATATAAGTTATGGAGTTTAGATCAAGATTCATCCTTTTGCCTATAGACCAGTTGCTCTGGCTGGCAGCACTTGTTGAAAAGGCTAGTTTCCTCCATAAATTTATTTTTGCACCTTTGTCAAAAACTAGGTCAGCATATTTGTGTGGGTCTATCTCTAGGTTCTCTATTATGTTCTACTGATTTATGTATTTCTCTGCTTGTGCTTTTCAAATAAATGACAAAATAACTTTGTCTATGTCATAAACAAATTACAAATAATTTTGCTTGGGTCTTGATAGGAATCAAATTAAACCTGTAGACTACTTTGGGGAGAATTGCAAACTTCACTTTGTTGAGTCTTCCAAATGAAGGGTCTATGCCTTCATTTATTTGAGTCCTTTTTTATTTCTTTCATCAACATTTATTAATTTTCAGCATACAGATGCTACACGTATTTTGTTAAGTGTATACTGAAGTATTTTCAACTTAATTGCAGTTTCACATATATTATTAGAATATGAAATTGAGATTGATCTCTGTGTTTTGACCTTATATGCTATGACTTTGTTTAACTCACTAATTCTGGGATTGTTTTTTATTCATTTCTTAGGATTTTGCGTGTAGACAGTCATGTCATCTGCAAACAGAAATTATTTCATTTTGTCCTTTTGAGTCTGTATATGTCTTTATTCTTTCCTTTAACTTACTTTAGTGGCAAGAAGTTCTAGGACTATGTTGAATAGAGTGCTGAGAATAGACGTCCTTTCCTTGTTCCTCATTTTAGAGGAAAAGTGCGCAGTTCTGCACCATGAAGTATGATGTCAGTTGTAGGATTTTGTGTTTATCAAGGTGAGACAGTTCCTTAACTTACTAAAAGGTTTTATCATGAATGGGTGTTAGATTTTATTAAATGCTTTTTCTGTGTCAACTGACACATCTATATGATTTTTCTTGATTCTTAAACACCTTTGTTGATATGATGAATTACACTGATTGATTTTGGAATGATGAGTCGGTCTTGCTTACCTGGAATAAATCTACTTGATCATGGTGTATAATTCTTTTAAATCATGTTCATATTTGATTTGCTAGAGGATTTCTTTTTTAAAAAACTAAATTCGTGAGAGATATTGATCTGTAGTTTTTTCTGTGTACTATATCTGTCTGGTTGTTATCAAGGTAATAATAGACTAATAAAATGACTTGGAAAGTATTCCCTCTTCTATTTGCTGAAAAAAAAAAAAAGCTTGTGTAAAATTCATGCTAAATCTTCTTTAAGTGTTTGGTAGAATTTACCAGTTAAGCCATCTGAGTCTGGAGATTTCTTTTTCATAAACTTTTTCTTTATGAATTTAATTTTAAAAAATATTAGGAGGACTATTTGGATCATCTTTTTCATCTAAGTTGACTTTTGGTAGTTTGAGGTTTTTCAAGTAGTTAATTTCTTCTTAGTTATCAAACTTATCATCATAGATCATAAAGTAGGTCACAGTTCAGTTCAGTTGCTCAGTCGTGTCCGACTCTTTGCAACCCCATGGACTGCAACACACCAGGCTTCCCTGTCCATCACCAACTCCTGAAGCCTACTCAAACTCATGTCCATCACATCGGTGATGCCTTCAACCATCTCATCCTCTGTCATCCCCTTCTCCTCCCACCTTCAATCTTTTCTAGCATCAGGGTCTTTTCTAGTGAGTCAGTTCTCCACATCAGGTAGCAAAAGTATTGGAGTTTCAGCTTCAGCATCAATTCTTCCAGTGAATATTCCAGACTGATTTCCTTTAGGATTGACTGGTTGGATCTCTTTGCTGTCCAAGGGACTCTCAAGAATCTTCTCCAACACTACAGTTCAAAAGCATCAATTCTTCAGTGCTCAGCTTTCTTTATAGTCCAACTCTCACATCCATACATGACTACTGGAAAAACCATAGTTTTAACCAAATGGAACTTTGTTGGTAAAGTAATGTCTCTGCTTTTTAATATGCTGTCTAGATTGGTCATAGCTTTTCTTCCAAGGAGCAAGTGTCTTTTAATTTCACGGCTGCAGTCACTATCTGCAGTGATTTTGTAGGCCAAAAAAATAAACTCAGCCACTGTTTTCATTGGTTCCCCATCTATTTGCCATGAAGTGATGGGATCAGATGCAGTGATCTTCGTTTTCTGAATATTGAGCTTTAAGCCACCTTTTTCACTCTCCTCTTTCACTTTCATCAAGAGGTTCTTTAGTTATTCACTTTCTGCCATAAGGATGGTGTCATCTGCGTATCTGAGGTTATTGATATTTCTCCTGGCAATCTTGATTCCAGCTTGTGCTTCTTCCAGCCCAGCATTTCTCATGATATACTCTGCATACAAGTTAAATAAGCAGGGTGACAATATACAGCCTTGATGTACTCCTTTCCCTATTTGGAACCAGTGTGTTGTTTCATGTCCAGTTCTAACTGTTGCTTCTTGACCTGCATACAGGTTTCTCAAGAGGCAGATCAGGTGGTCTGGTATTCCCATCCCTTGAAGAATTCTCCACAGTTTATTGTGATACACACAGTCAAAGGCTTTGGCATAGTCAATAAAGCAAAAGTAGATGTCTTTCTGGAACTCTCTTGCTTTTTTGATGATCCAGTAGATGTTGGCAATTTGATCTCTGGTTCCTCTGCCTTTTCTAAATCCAATTTGAACATCTAGAAGTTCATGGTTTATATACAGTTGAAGCCTGGCCTGGAGAATTTTGAGCATTACTTTGCTAGTGTGTGAGATGAGTGCAATTGTGCGGTAGTTTGAGCATTCTTTGGCATTGCCTTTCTTTGGGATTGGAATGAAAACTGACCTTTCCAGTCCTTTGGCCACTGCTGAGTTATCCAGATTTGGTGACATATTGAGTGCAGCACCTTCACAATATCATCTTTAAGATTTGAAATAGCTCAATTGGAATTCCGTCACCTTCACTAGCTTTGTTTGTAGTGATGCTTCCTAAGGCCCACTTGACTTCATATTCCAGGATATCTGGCTCTAGATGACTGATCACACCATCTTGGTTATCTGGGTCATGAAGATCTTTTTTGTATAGTTCTTCTCTGTATTCTTGTCACCTCTTCTTAATATCTTCTGCTTCTGTTAGGTCCCTACCATTTCTGTCCTTTATTGAGCCCATCTTTGCATGAAATGTCCCCTTGATATCTCCAATATTCTTGAAGAGATCTCTAGTCTTTCCCATTCTATTGTTTTACTCTATTTCTTTGCACTGATCGCTGAAGAAGACTTTCTTATCTCTCCTTGCTATTCTTTGGAACTCTGCATTCAGATGGGTATCTCTTTCCTTTTCTCCTTTGCCTTTCACTTCTTTTCTCAGCTATTTGTAAGGCCTCATCAGACAACCATTTTGCCTTTTTGCATTTTTTTTTTTCGTGGGGATGGGCTTGATCACTGCCTCCTGTACAGTGTCACAAACCTCCGCCCATAGTTCTTCAGGCTCTCTGTCTATCAGATCTAATCCCTTGAGTCTATTTGTCAGTTCCACTGTATAATCATAAGCAATTTGATTTAGGCCATTATTATCTTTTTGATAGTTGCAGGATTTGTAGCGATATCTGCTATTTCTTTCCTGATTTTTATAACTATCCCTGGGCAGAGTATATGGGATCAGAGAGGCTTTGCAGCCAAGTCACATGTTGTAATGGGTCCCTTTTGCCTGTTTCTCTCACTAGCTTTGGTACTTGGGGGGAGCAGAAGGGTAGTCCCTAGCCTGACAGCAAATGAGAGAACTTCTTGGCCATGTATTATTCAGAGGGTCTCTAGTTCTGTTCTCCTTGCCCAACATGTCAGGCTGATTTCAGAAGGATGTTTTCAGAGGAGCTCCCTTTCAACCCAGAGGAGGAATGAGTCCCCTTGGGCTGCCATCTATTGCTAGATTGGGGGCCAGGGAAACACCAAGTTTGAATCACCTTCTTCTGTTGGGTAGGACCTGCAAAATGCCTTGCCATTGTGCTGTTTCGTCTGTCTGGGGTCCCAAACAAGTTTCCCTTCTTATCACCCATCAGGGTCTCCTCTGGCTGTCTCTTGAGTTATCTCCAGTGCAGTTTATATTTAGGGGAATGAGCAAGGAGAAAGAGGTCTCCATCATTCTGTCCAGACCAGAGTTTGTGTATATTTTTAAAAAAGGAGTTGTCATTGGTTCTCAAATGTCTCCTATCTGTGTTTAGAAACTTCATCATTCTGGGGACCAGAGTCATTTTTGCACTCGTGGTTCCCAGCCATTGCTACTTCGAAGCAGCCACATGACCCCCAAGTTTCTTCTGTGACTTGGTGCCTGGATCTGTCATAGAAGCAGCTGGTGAGGATGAGTGGTCAACAGGTGATTGTTTGGGGAAAAACCAATAACAAAGTCAGTCAAATCCCAACACATGGATAAATATCTTCAGTTAAATGTTTATATTATAAACATGGCCTTCCTTCTCTTTTCTCTTAAGCTTGTCTTAAAATTCATCTTAAGTGGATCTAATGTGTCCATAAGACAAAGGAATGGGCTTCCCTGGTAGCTTAGTAAAGAATCCACCTGCAATGTGGGAGACCTGGGTTCTATCCCTGGATTGGGAAGATCCCCTGGAGTAGGGACCGCCTACCCTCTCCAGTATTCTGACCTGGAAAATTCCAGGGACTGTGTAGACCATGGGGTCACAAAGAGTGGGACAGGACTGAGCCACTTTCACTTTCACTTAGACAAAGGAAAACATAAAGGGGCTTATCTGGAGTCTTACCACACTTACTTAATAAAGGTTTTAGATTAATTTCCCCAAAAACTGAGTAATGAGAGCCTCTGTATTAAAATGCAGATTCAGTATTCAACAACTGTGTCATAAATCAGAATTATGATTTTACATGAATATAATAAAACTTAATGAGAATAAATGTAAAACCATATATTTAGCTATGAAATATTACTAACTGAATACAAGTCAGGAAGCAATTTATCAACAGTTTTGTTTGATAACCAGAATAAAAGATTTAGTTACTGTGACCTAAAAAGCCATGATAATTTTAATACAAATTTTGGAACTGGGGCAAAAGGTAAAGATCCTTCATGCTCTATCACGGTGCTTCTCAAATTTTGATGTGCCTGCAGATTACTTGGATATCCTGTACAGCAGAAGATTCTGGTTTAGTAGACACTGCATGAGGCATGCGGAGAAGGAGATGGCAGCCACTCCAGCGTTCCTGCCTGGAGAATCCCAGGGACGGGGGAGCCTGGTGGGCTGCCGTCTATGGGGTCGCACAGGGTCAGACATGACGAAGTGAGTTAGCAGCAGCAGCAGCAGCAGCATGAGGCATGAGATTCTGTAGTCAAAAAATCTCCAGATGATGCTGGTTCTGTTGATCAGGGAACCACACTTTGAGGAACAAAGCCCTGTACTATACAGATCACTTCTAGGGTGAGATATTCATGTATGAGCAAGCACCACATCTTCAGAGAATCTTTGAGAAATGAATTTGTTCAGAGAAGATGAGGCTAGATAGTTAGAAGTGAAGTGAATTCGCTCAGTCATGTCCGACTCTTTGCGACCCCATGGACTGTAGCCCACCAGGCTCCTCCCTCCATGGGATTCTCCAGGCAAGAGTACTGGAGTGGGTTGCCATTTCCTTCCCTACCCAGGGATCGAACGCGGGTCTCCTGCATTCCAGGCAGACGCTTTAACCTCTGAGCCACCAGGGAAGCAGATAGTTAGAAGTTAGACACTAAAAAAGAAAGTAGATCAAATTGGAAATGATGGTCATCTCTGACTGGCGTGATTCTAAAGGAGATTTATTTTATTTTATTTCCTTTCCTTGTATGTGTTTAATAAACATATTTCAATGACAGAAAAAGAAGTTAGACACTAAGTTCCATGAATATCAGTAGAAAGATCAACCTTTAATCAAGTAAGAGCTCTTTCAAATTGATAATATAAACCACCCAAAGACAAACTGACAAACAATTCTACAATGACAATAAAAAAAAAAAAAATCACAGAAGACCAAACACAGATAATAATTAAAACTCATTTGGTGGAGAGGCAAAAGTTTAAAAACTTGATAAAATCCAGTGGGAAACAGGCATTTTTTTGGTAGAATATGAATTACCACAATCTTTTTGAAAAGTAATCCAGCATTATCTGTTAAAATAAAAAATGTGCCCATATACTTTGTCTCATCAATTCCAATTGTGAGAGTCTTCACTAAAGAAATAAACCTAGAATTAGGAAGATACTCACCAATATGTTTACTGTAACATTTTTGTGAAAAGAGCTTGGAAACAACCTGAATGTCCATCAACTAGTGATCAGCTAAACAGTGGCATATGCAATCGAAGGGAGAACTTTACATAAATACTTGCCTTGCAAGGGTGGAATAATGAGGTAGTGAGCTCCTCATACTAGAATGTTCCATCAAAGGCTGTTAGAAATGCTTTCTGGGGAATTCTTTTACAGAATTCTAAACATATTAGTCTGTGTGATTTCTGAGTTTCCTTCTGACTCAGAAATTCTATAATTCTATAAATTCAGCACAGTGGCCTCAATGAGAGAAAGGAAGGAAGGCAAGTTTTCTACCCTATTTTTATCTACTCTCCTTATTTTAGAATTGGGACTTTGGGAGCAGTCGTAAGGGGTGAAATATTTTCATTAGCATGTATGCAGGCCACAAACTGAAGCTATTTCATTTAGATATATAATAAATGAAGAACAAATGGTTATTGGTTCTCTATGCCTAATTGTTGAAATAAGATCCATATTTCAAAAAATGCCTCTTTTATATTCATAGTCACTAGCAGAAAGTGACTAATTTGTGACTGTGCAGGGACAGGCATTAAACACCCTGAGCATATGGATAAGTGACTCTGCGTGTCTAAGATGGATGGAGCCTGATGCCTGCTCCTTTGCCAGGAGCGTGGGCCAGCATAAATGTACTCAGGAAGCAGAGAAAGCCATCTCCTTGTATACTGGACGGGGGTGAGCAGCCAGACGCCTGCATTTCCCTCCATCAGTGATTTCCAATCTGTGATACTTCCTCAGAGGTGCTTCGGGGGCCCAGCAAGCATTCGTTGCAAGTGTTTGAAATATGTTCAAATAGTTATTTTTAAGACTGTAATTAAAAACTAGCTAGCAAACACATTCAAATATGATACATATCCAATTTTAACACACTGGAAACCATCAAAATATGAATATACATTCTCACTGATTGGCTGTTTAACAAGTAAGTATCATGAATGTCAAAGCATGAATTAAGGTTGTGTATTAAAATTCTATTGTTTGTTTTATGAGTCAGTATAATTTGGAAGATAGGAAATTTCACTGCTAAAGCTCTTGATAATACCTGCCCCAAATCACAAGTAAGGGAAAACAGGAAAGTAAAGGTCGGATGAGGGAAGCTAGAAACATTTCTGTCAGAGTGATTTCTTCACATGATTCTCAAATCTTTCATTTGCTTATTTATTCATTCATTTGGCTGCATTGGGTCTTGGCTACAGCCTGCAGGATCTTCGTTGTGTCGCGCAGGATCTTTCGTTGTAGTGCACGGACTCTCTAGTTATGATGCACAAGTTCTGGCACAGGGATTTCAGCCCTTGTGGCACAAGGTCTCTGGAATTGCAGGCTCAGCAGTTGCGGCTCAGACTTAGTTACTCTGCAGCGTGTGAGATCTTTGTTCCCCTCCCAGGGATGGAACCCATGGCCCCTGCATTACAAGGCAGATTCTTAACCACTGGACCACCAGGGAACTCCTTAGCCCTCAAATCTTTAAATAGTCCTTACTTCCTTCAGAACACCCCACCTTAAAATATAAAAGCTCTTTATCCCACTTGAGAACATCTGTTTTGTTTTTTTCAGTATCTGATCATCCTTCTTCCCTCATTCTTATTTTACACTGTCATTTTGGGGGCAAAGGGAAGGGAGTTGTTACTAGAAGTTGGAATTAAGTTAAATATTGGTAAATGATTTGCATGACCAGTTTCTATTTGAAAGAAAGGCGTTCCTCTTGAAACAGTTCTTTTTCTATTGCAAATGTGTTTTGAGAAATTAAGTGAGCTAGGTAACTTTCCAACACAGAACTAGAGTTTGAGTGTTTTGGTTCAGATTCTAGTTCCCCCATCTTTACGGTGCAATGTAACATGCACACCTTTTCTAAGTGCAGCTGTTTCCCTTTCAGCAATTTGGGGATAATGTTAGTACTGTCACCACAGGGTTCTTGTGAAGGAAACAATATCCAGAAAGTATTTAGCATGGTATCTAGCATGTGATAAGCATTCCACATATATTAATGCCACTATTGTTCTATACATTTTTTGCCCAAATTTAAATACTATGAGAACAATGGACACCAAGGAGAAAAATAAAGGGGAAGGCTAAGAGGCACTCTGTGTGCAATCATTTGTGCTATAGAATTGTCATAAGACTTTTGCATTTATTATTTTATTCATCAATAAAACTTTTTGATTAGAAACCAACGTTCTGAGAAGACACCAAACAGCAAGTAATGAAGGTAGAGGAAAGCAGATAGAAATGAGGTCTTAAGGTAAATCTAGTACTCTTTCATGCTGCCCATGGGGTTCTCCAGGCAAGAATACTGGAGTGGGTTGCCATTTCCTTCTCCAGGGGACCATGTTTTGTCAGAATTCTTCACTATGACCTGTCCATCTTGGGTAGCCTGCATGGCATGGCTCATAGTTTCACTGAGTTACACAAGCACCTTCACCATGGTGAGGCTGTGATCTATGAAGGGGTTGACCAAACTTGGGAAGATAGTGGAGGACAGAGGAGCCTGGTGTGTTGCAGGACACAGGGTAGCATAGAGTTGGACACGACTTAGTGACTGAGTAACAGTACTCTTTCTTCTATGGTGTGCCTTCTGTCATAGTGCAAGACAGAGCTGTTAATAACAGGTTGCTGGGTTTTTTCTGCTCATTATTTTTCATAGGCATGGAATTCTGATGCCCCCTAGATGATAACTAATGCTGGCCATTCTTCACCCCTCTGATATTAATTTTTGTGTAAATATGAGACAGTTGGTAACCCCTTCACTGCATGAAGCAGAGGAAGGAAGAATTTCACAAAAGGAAAATGTTACTTCAGTTGGGAAAACAAAACAAAATAACCTCAGTTACTTTAACAGGCAAAATGTTATATAGGAAATCAGTTGAAAGGCACTGGTGGACTGAAAAGGCAAACGCGGACACACGGAGTTAATACAGAGAAAGTCAGGGTAGGAAGCACCTTTCACCACTAGGACCAGAGAAACACAGAGCAGAATCTGGGATCATGAACCCGGAAGTTTGGAGGAGGAGCCCAGATCCCTCCTCTCTGATCAAGCCTTGTCATTTCTCTTGAGCGCCCTCTATTGGCAGAGCCTCAGTAGCAGTCAGATGACAAAGCAGAAAATGGCGGAGTCCCCAGCTCCAGCCTCACAGGCAGGTTTGGAACTGAGAGGCAGTTGCTTAATAACCAGTACGGATGTATGCACGCACTGTCATGCTTAAGTGTGATTAATACATAAGATGTATGTTACAGGATGAATTGTGTCCCTCCTAACTGATATGTTGAAACCCCAACTTCTAGTACCTTCGAATATAACTGTATGTGGAGATAGGCCTTTAAAGAGGTAATTAAGGTAAATCGGGCTGTTAGGGTAGGCCCAAATCTTTTACGACTGGAGTCCTTACAAGAGATCAGGACATAGACAGCACAGATCAAGGGACAGCTGTGGAAGGACACAGCAAAAGAGGTGGCCATATGCAAGCCAAGGAAAGCAGCCTGAGAATGAAACTAAGCCGACTGAGACCTTGGTGGTGGCCCTCTAACCTCTAGAACTGTTCAGTTCAGTTCAGTTCAGTCACTTGGTTGTGTCCGACTCTTTGCGACCCCATGAATCACAGCACGCCAGGCCTCCCTGTCCATCACCAACTCCCAGAGCTCACTCAAACTCATGTCCATTGAGTCAGTAATGCCATCCAGCCACCTCATCCTCTGTCATCCCCTTCTCCTCCTGCCCTCAGTCCCTCCCAGCATCAGGGTCTTTGTCAATGAGTCAACTCTTCGCATGAGGTGGCCAAAGTATTGGAGTTTCAGCTTTAGCATCAGCCCTTCCAGTGAACACCCAGGACTGATCTCCTTCAGAATGGACTGATTGGATCTTCTTGCAGTCCAAGGGACTCTCAAGAGTCTTCTCCAACACCACAGTTCAAAAGCATCAATTCTTTGGTGCTCAGCTTTCTTCACAATCCAACTCTCACATCCATACATGACCACTGGAAAAACCATAGCCTTGACTAGATGGACCTTTGTTGGCAAAGTAATGTCTCTGCTTTTCAATATGCTATCTAGGTTGGTGATAACTTTCGTTCTAAGGAGTAAGCATCTTTTAATTTCATGGCTGCAATCACCATCTGCAGTGATTTTGGAGCCAAAAAAAATAAAGTCTGACACTGTTTCCACTGTTTCCACTCTTTCCCCATCTATCTCTCATGAAGTGATGGGACCAGATAATAAATCTCTGGTGTCTAATCCACCCAGTTGGTAGTATTTTGCTATGGTAGCCCTAGCCCACTAATACCGTGTGCTACAGAAGAAGCAATTATTTTATACTGGATGTCTTCTAGACTCCATTATATTCAATTTTTATTGCTATTTACATTATATATTATCTCAACTCTTCAGCCCCTGTCTTCATTTCCACTGGATTAGGTTCTTATGTCCCATTCAAATTATACCTGATTGATTTCCCTACCACCGGTTTTCCTACCTTCAGTTTGCCCTGTCTGCACAGAATAACCCTGATTACTCCACAGTTTAAGCCTCTTAATTGACTTCCTATAACCTGTAGAATAATACCCAAATTCCTGTGTATGGATTCCAGGCTGCTTCTTCTCCTTCTGTCCTGCCAGATCTCAGCTGCTGAAATTGCTCAGAGCCTTTATCTTAATATCATATATAGCAAGGTGGTTGAGGGGTGAGGGCTGAGTTTGGAGCTATAGAAAAGCAAAATGTGTATAAAATAGGAGAATTACCACAATCCATCAGTTCTATGATGAATTCCACTCAGCATTCTGTTTCTGATAGAGGATCTAATAGCTAAGAGACAATTAGGACTTTCAGAGGGCTGGCCCATCTTCCAAGTGTCCCATAAAAATCTGCAGAGGGACTAGAAGCATGCCTACCTACTAGGAATTAATCAGGGGTTAATTCAGAAAGGGAAGAGGAGAAGCGGAATAATAAGAGCTCCAACTGGCCAGGCACCTACGGTGTTAGCCAGTCACTGTGTTAAGCCCTCTCTATATGTTATGTATACCATGTAACTCTCAAACAAAACACCCTAAGGTATTTTTATCTTCATATTACAGAACACGCTCAAGATCACTGAGGTAGGAAAGCTGCCTTCAAGCCCAGATTTATTAGAGCTTAAAGCCTATGATCTTTTCACTGTGTCAAGCTGCCTCGGCTATTACTGAACATAGAGTGTTATTTGTTTCTATAATTGCTCTGGTTATTTAAGCAATAGAGTTTTGCTTTCAGAAAATAAGACCCTCAATTTCAATTCAGCACATCAGCTAGTAAAGCAGCTCTTTGTATAGAAAGCAAAATTAACCTATATTTAATAGCAACCCGTTATAGCTGCCAGGGCCATTGTCTCTGTAGCACGGAAGGTCTACTGCAGGTGCCTAGAGCTGCAACAACATAATAATGCGTTTTGTATTTCAAGGGGTAAAGACTTAGGATTGAAAGTGGTTGGCTGGGGAAACTGATGAAGACTTATGACTAGTGAAAGGATAGTCATGCTGGTAAGTATAAGAAGAAACCATTAGAAATATTATTTCTGGATTGGCTGCTGCACATATAAGTTGGTAAATATTTTGAGTGTCCTCTTTGTGAGTAGAGAATAGTTTGGGCACCGAACAAAATAGCTGTTTCTTTGACTTGTTAAATGCATCTGTATTTTGAGCAGAAAAGTTGGTAGAAAATGAGCAGTAAGAATGTTGAGCTTAATGAATCATGATACATGGTAAGTCTACCAACAGTTTCAGCTCTGTGGACATGTTCAAAGAGATTTCATCTTCAAGAAATAGTTCAAGATCAATCAGGAGGAAACTGTTGATGGAGAAACACTGAAGATCAATTCCTGATACCACTAAGGTGAGGGTATTCTTTGTTTCTAGTGACATATGGTATTTAAATAAGAAATATTCTGGAAGACTTGCTTAGCTGTTTCGGAAAAAGCTTCGGTTCTCATGGAAAGTAGTCTTTCTTACATATAATCTTTCTTGTGGTATTAAATGTCGAATACATAGCCCAGTACTTGTCACAGGTATAGTTCAGCTTTCTTGTCCTTATTGAAACTCTAGCTGTTCAGACTTTTGTTCCACGATCCAGCCACCACCTGGGTGTAATTACCAAAACTGTAATCACTTCAGAGGAAACAATAGCTTCTAGAATGCTGTTATTTCTTTTATTAACCAAAACCTACACATACAATTAAATTAGATGTTCTAACCTATGTTAAATTTATATTTTCTTCATTAAAATAAGATAGCAGTTCAGGAGGTTTTGCCATTTGATACCTGTAGTGGTCTAATAATTTCAATGCAGATAAGAAAAAAGGTGCTTTTACCAACTGGAAGAAAGTGCAGTAAAATGGCCAGAAAAATTATTTATATTCAGATCCCAAGAGAGTAATCCACTTACACTCAGAAGCATGAAATCTGATTGCCCTTTTCTCTAATATGAAACACCATGTACTACAATTTATTGACTATAAAACTACTCATCCATAGTCAAAGTATTTTGTGCCATGATTTCTTAATGCAATTTTCTGAGAAAGGATTGGTGTGAAATTGATCAACTAGTTACTCCATATGGAGAAAACCCCACCCCCATTTTTTAGCTCTGCATAGAAGGAGAAGGCAATGGTGCCCCACTCCAGTACTTTTGCCTGGAAAATCCCATGGATGGAGGAGCCTGGTGGGCTGCAGTCCATGGGGTCGCTAAGAGTTGGACATGACTGAGAAACTTCACTTTCATTTTTCACTTTCATGAATTGGAGAAGGAAATGGCAACCCACTCCAGGGTTCTTGCCTAGAGAATCCCAGGGATGGGGGGGCCTGGTGGGCTGCCGTCTATGGGGTTGCACAGAGTTGGACACGATTGAAGCGACTTAGCAGCAGCAGCACAGCTAGAAGGAAGACCTCCATAAAAATGGTAATGGAATTCTGCATTTCAGTTTCATAATTTATTTGAAAATGAAAACAGCAATTTTTTAGGCCTCCAGAATCACTAAGTTGTCTTCCCACATATTCTTTTTTCTTCCCTGTTTGTTGTGAAGATAGACGTTTTCTTTTCCAGCTTATTACTTCAACTACCCTTCCTTCCAATGACCTTTTCATTCAGAAAACAGTGAGTTCAGTTACAATACTTTAAAGAGTGTAAATTTCTAAGTAATGTTAAATTCACTCCCTGTGAATCAATTTAGATTCATATAATGCTCATATTACAAAAATTGATGTACTAAATTGCCAAATGTTCCATAAATGTTTGGGTCTTATAAAAATAAACACTTTTGTAAAAATTCCCAATTTTCCACAATTTGAATTTGAATAGAGATGTATTTCCTTACAGTCTCATAGCGTGTCAATGCTTTTTATTATTTGAAAACTGGTATGTGTAAAACTAGGAGGTTTAAGTCTTCATTTTCAAAATGTTTTGAGTCTTGGGAATTCATTTCCTCTTTCAAGAAATTATAGAGCCATTGAGTTTATATTAAATGCCACTTTTCACTTTGTCTGAAAGTTATTTTTACATTTGCCATTAAATTTATTTTCACTTGGAAATAGAACATTTCATCTGAGTCTTCATTTGTTGACAGTTGGGAAGAAACAGGAACAGTTTCTAGAGGAAATGGTTTAGTCACAACCTTAGGAGGAAAAGATATTTTGTTTTAGGTCAAGGGATTCTTTTAATGGTAGAACTTTTCTGCATCAAGGACCATGAAAATATAATAATTTTAACATAATTATAAGTTTCCTTGAGTATGTTCAATCTAGTACAAGAGTCTTGCTAAATAACCAGCTCTCTCCTCTCTTTGACAAGGATCTTTCTTTGATTACAAGAAAGCCAAATTTAGTCCTCTTCACTCCAGACAAGTGTTCCTTATAATAGGAACTGTCAGTTATAATCACTTTACATAGGTTTTAAGAGAGTGTTACCAAGAACAATAATTTGAAGTTTCTAATTAGATGTGTATAACAGAATCGAGGTGGGTTTAGCCAAGTAAGAGTGTTGGGCTTTATCTACAATTTGACTTTACAATTTGGACTTTACCTATGCTGTTTCTGGCATTCTAGTAACTAATCTAATAACTAATATTAAAAATCAAGAAATTTTATAATTTTTCAAGGCTTCCCTGGTGGCTCAGAGGGTAAAGAATCTGCCTGGAATGTGGGAGAGCCCAGTTCGATTTCCCAGATTGGGAAGATCTTCTGGAGAAGGGCTTGGCAACCCACTCCAGTATTCTTGCCTGGAAAATTCCGTGGACAGAGGCGCTTTGTGGGCTACAGTCCACAAAATGGCAAAGAATCAGACATGACTGAGCGACTAACACACACACGTGATTTTTCAAAATATAATTTTTCCAGAGCAAGCTGAGTTAATGAGCTATCTAGCGCCTAGTTACACAGGGCATGGTCCAGGAACCCCCCTGGTGTTGGCTGGGAGTTTGTAGGAAATGCAGAGTCTCAGGCCTGTGGAATGCTCTTCTTTAATGAGTCTCCCAGGTGTTGCATGAGCCCAGTAACGTTTGAGAAGCAGCATACTAGTGAACGTGGGTACTCGGAAGGGCTGAAGAGTGTTTATTGCAGAGAGTGTCCCAGTTTATGTGCTGAGGCAGGCTGCTGTGCAGCAAATGGTTTGCAGGTGGACCAAGGCAACAACTGCCTGCGGGTGGGGACTGATGCAGCCAGAACCTGGGGCAGCCCCTACAGATGCAGGCGGCCTTGCCCACTAACCCCCGGGTGCCACACAGATCGCATCATTAGCTGCGTGCACTGCTGCATGGAAAGGCAACAGAATGCAGCTCAGATGAATTAGATTTAATGGGGGGATATTTTCCTGAGAAGGATTAGAGACAGAAAGCGTAGAGAAGCAGTGAACCGCTGCTCTTAGAAAGTGAGAGTGAAGTCACTCAGTCATGTCCGACACTGCGACCCCATGGACTGTAGCCTGCCAGGCTCCTCCGTCCATGAGATTTTCCAGGCAAGAATACTAGGGGGTGGGTTGCCATTTCCTTCTCCAGGGGATCTTCCTGACCCAGGGATCAAACATCGGTCTCTCGCATTGCAGGCAGACTCTCTACCATCTGAACCACCAGGGAAACTGATGCTCTTGGGCAGAGACAAATCAGAAGTGAAGAAGCCAGGATAAGACGAGTTTTGCTTGAGTTCTCCAAATCCTCACATAGTTAAATAAGCAGAACTTCTACAATAATCACATGATGTTGGAACAATAGCTCCTGCCTGGCGGATTTGTTGTTCATAGCTCTTGCTTTAAGATAAAATAGCAGAGCTAAAAACTTGCATAAGTTTGTTCAGCAGTAAATCCTTGACGATGACAACGGAAGGATCGCTGAATAATATGATAAAGACCAAATCAGAAAAAGCATTTCTCTAAGCTGTATTTGTCAAAATATTTGTCCTACGCTTTGAAGAGGGCAACTTCAACGTTGATATAAGAACCCAACTCCACTGTGATTGTTATTGCTGTAAATGGCCTTGTGCTTTAGTAAATTTTTCAGTTAATATTTCAACTTTTGTTCCTTAGTATGGGTCGGCCTTTTTCAATTAATATGTGTATTTTTTTTATTTTAAAGGGACAAAACTAAAGAATTCCACAGTCTTGGCCTCTCAGAGCACAGCAATGGCCTCCAGTTGGCTTCTCTAGGTACAGATTTCCTCTTTTCAACCCATTACCCACATAGCTGTCGGAGAGAAAATTTGCAAATACAGATCCTTTATTGCCACCTTTCTGCTTATGCTTCTCCAGTGATATTGCATCGCTTTACAGGGAGTTGAAACTCCTTCAAGTGATCCTCATGGTATTTCTTAAGTCTCAGCTTCCTTTACAATCTCCTGTCCACCAGCGTTCCAGCCACATCATCAGCTGAGTTCCCCACACGGGCAGGGCTTTACGATGCCTCGTGCCTTCTTTGCACCTGCCGTCTCTTCAGCTATAATGCGCTTCTCCTCCTCTGTTCACTTGGGTAAAACTTTCTCTTTCTTGAGGCCTCAGCCCCAGTGCCAGCCCCCTTGCAAAGTCCTCTTTTTTTCTTCCTTTCTACTGAGTTGTTCCTCCGGAGTCCTGTATACCTCTTGATCATGGATTTCTCATAGGATTTTGAAATTCAGACCAGCCCTGTGAGCATGCAAGCTGTATAGTTACACAGAACCCTGCTCTCTGGAGGGCCCGGTACTTTACCTAACGCTCTGGTATCACCCTTTGAAATTCCTGATAATTTCATCTTTAAATTTGTGTTTTAAAGTGAAGTCCCTTAGGACAATGGAACGTACCCCTGAGCAGAGGATACCCATGCACTGTGTGTGTGTGTCATTCTTTAAATGGCCCCACTCACCTAAAACATTGGCAACGCTGGGACTCCCTAGGTGGCTCTGGGGTAAAGAATCTGCCTGCCGTTGCCGGTGTCAGAGACCTGGGTTCCATCCCTGCATCAGGAAGGTCCCCCAGAAAAGGAAATGGCAACCGTCTCCAGTATTCTTGCCTGGAAGATGCCATGGAGAGCGGAGCCTGGTGGGCTATAGTCCATGGGGTCAGTAGACATGACTCAGCTACTGAGCATACACATCTACCATTGAATAAGCAGTGGTTTTTACAAGCCCAAGAGGACGTGATTTCTTTTCCAGCTAGAAATTGCTTTGAAGACAGGAAGAAGCCAGTGATGTTCTAAGAAGGAAGGGAGAATGGGCAAGGAATCCTATCTTCCTTCCCGCTCTTCTCAACGTCCCTGTGTTAGCAACCACTCACACCAGAAATGATAGCATAGGGGAAAAAAGGGAAAGGTAGGCAGCCCACAGTCCCTTTGCTTCCAGCCCTTCCTGATTCGCCAGGAAATTAAAGGCAGAGAGTACACGCTTGGCAAGAAGCTTTACATTTTAGTGTTAATGGGGGCTTTTATTCTGATTTTTTAATGAGAGTTGTCACACTTTCATTCTGCAGCTGACCCTGCTGACCCAGTCATAATCTCTGCTTTCCTTGTCTGTGTGCCACATTAGATGAGGGGTTTTCTGAAGGGGGGAGAGTGTTTTTCACCTGAGTATCCCTAGTGCTTTCATGAAGCAAACTCTCACATGATGAATTTTAAAAGGCAGCTGTGGCTAATCTTAATTTTCCTAGAAAAGGAGCAACAAAATAACTCTCATACCAGAATGAAAGTGAAAGAAAGTGAAGTTTCTCAGTCATGTCCGACTCTTTGTGACCCCATGGATTGTAGCCTACCAGGCTTCTCTGTCCATGGGATTTTCCAGGCAACAGTACTGGAGTGGCTTGCCATTTCCTTCTCCAGGGGATCTTCCTGACCCAGGGATTAAACCCGGGTCTCCTGTATTACAGGCAGACACTTTACCCTCTGAGCCACCAGGGAAGCCCTGAAGAAGTGCCTAACAAAGTACATTTTGTCTTCAAGGTGCCAGTATGGCGTAGAGAGGAGAAAGCCAAACCCCCAATCAGTTGGTGCTGGTTTTGAACACCTGCTCTCTCTGTGCTAGGTGTGTGAGAGAGTCACATTATATCTAAGAGTCCATCGTGAGGTCTGGCTGCTTCCTCCCAGAAACAGGATAAATGGTGAGTGCTTAATGCTCGCAGGAGATATGTATATACACGCAGCATCACAGGGGCCAGGGGCCAGGGGCCAGGAAATCTGCCTAAGATACCAAAGCGGATGTCTATGTACACAGAGAAAAGTGTGATTCCTGCATGGGCAACTCAGGGTGAGGTGGAAGAATCCTGGTAAACGCTCTGGCTTCAGCCTCAAGGCCAGGCTGTAGCCCAAGCCCCTAGATTCCCATCAAGCAGGTATTGTCTGGAATGTTTGTGTGCGTGGACCTGGGGCCTGGTCACCAGGGAGATAGAGACTCAACAGCAGAATCACAGGTCCCAGGAAGGACAACCCAAAGGATCAGGACCCCAGCCTTGGAAGGCAGTGGAGTCACAGAAGTTTCAACAATTCAGGAAGGATCTCAGAACAGGCTCTCAGACAGGACCAGAGCAGGAAGCTGACCCATAACCAAGGCCGAGGATGGAATACGGGGAACGAACAAGCAGGGACCATGGTGGGTTTGGGTACTCAGTTGGGGAGTGACACAGACCCTGTGGGCATTGGTGAGTCCAGCTGAGAAGGCGACCTAGACGCTAAAGAAATTGTTGAAGGAATGTAGGGGAAGAAAGCAGGGGAGATACACAAAACTTAGATAGGAAGCTTACAGTTTAGCTGCAGAAAGAAAACAAAGACACGTGAAACAAAATAGGGTTCAACTCAGCCTAACGCATTAGAGCCAAATAACGAAGTTCACTTTTTAAGCAGTAGGGACATCACAGTGGATTGGAGGAGTGAGTGAATGCTTCTGGGAGGAGGTGGCGCGAGACCTGAATGTTAGACTCAGTCCAGGCAGGAAGGCGGTGATGAACCCACAGGAGGCTGACCTCCCTGGCAGTGATCTCCATAAAGGATCTCTGCCTGGGAGTCTGGAACCCCGGGGAGGGTGGTGTGTAGGCTGACACTCCCCCATACATGGCCACGTCCTAGAACCTGCGAACGTTAGCTCACGTGGCAAGAAGAACGGCAGATGAGATCCAATTATGAGGTGGGGTGATTACCTGTGTGAGCTCGGGGCAATTCACAGTGGCCCTTAGAAGACAGATGCCAGCCAGGTCAGAGGGGAGGGAAGCAGAGATTGGAGTGGCGTGCTTTGAAGATGGAGGAAGCAACGTGAAACCAAGGAATGCAGGCAGCTACCAAAAGCAAGGAACCAGATTCCCCTCAGACCTTCCAGGGGGACCCCTGTGACCACCTTGACATTAGCAGTCAGGCTGATTTTTTACTTTCTGACCTTCAAAACCATAAGAGAATAATCTGTGTCATGTTAAGCCACTGAGAGTGTGCTAATCTGTTACAGCAGCAACGGGAAGCTCACAGAGGTGCTGAGGAACATGGACTAAGGTGCAGAGCCCTTTGCAATCACGGTGGCTATCCCAGTAAAACCAGATGCAACCAAGTGTGTGATAGAACTTGCTGAGACCCACTTCTCTCCTCCACACGGATCACAGAGGGGGCTTCGACCTCACCCCAGGCAGCTCACAGCCCAGTGTCCCGAGCCCGTGGGTGCCAGCAGGTCTGGGATAGGTCAAGTGCTGGGAGTTTGGCTTGGGGCAAGGTCTGTCTTCCTGGCTTGCCAAAAGCTGCCTTGCCACCGTGACCTCACGGAGCTTTTCCTCTTTGTGTGTGTGCTTGTGTCTCTTCTTACATGGACCCCAGTCCTGTCAGATCCATCCTTATGATCTCACTGGGCTTTAATCCTCCTTAAAGAGCCTGTCTCCAAATACAGTCACACTGGGGGTTCAGTTCAGTTCAGTCGCTCAGTCGTTGCAGTTCATCGGGTTGCAAAGAGTCAGACACGACTGAGCGACTGAGCTGAACTGAACTCCCAGTGTGACTCTTTGCAACCCCATGAACTGCAGCGTGCCAGGCCTCCCTGCCCATCACCAACTCCCAGAGCTTACTCAGACTCTTGTCCATTGCGTCAGTGATGCTATCCAACCATCTCATCCTCTGTCGTTCCCTTCTCCTCCTGCCTTCAATCTTTCCCAGCATCAGGGTCTTTTCAAATGAATCAGTTCTTCACATCAGGTGGCCAAAGTATTGGAGTTTCAGCCTAAGCATCAGTCCTTCCAATGAATATTCAGGACTGATTTCCTTTAGGATGGACTGGTTAGATCTCCTTGCAGTCCAAGGGAGTCTGAAGAGTTTTTTCCAACACCATGGTTCAAAAGCGTCAGTTCTTCAGTGCTCAGCTGTCTTTATAGTCCAACTCTCACATCCATACATGACCACTGGAAAACCATAGCTTTTAGCACTCCAAAATATGAGCGGGGGTGGGAAGAGACATAATTCAGTCTGCACCAGATGTTGACAGTCAGGATGCACCATCTTTTACTTCTAGGGTCCATGACTTCATTGTTATTATTGTGATGAAGACCATATCAGAAAACAAAATGAAAAATACTTTCAGAACACCTTTTAATATTCATGCATTCTTAAGACTTTCTAATGCCATAGTCTGCCCAAGAATTCACCCATCTGCCCTAAGAAAGAGAAGGGGACCCCATTGCATCCTGTCACCTTTTCCTCATCCCCTTTGTGAAAGGCTAATTACAGCGAGTACAATAGAAGAGATGCTATCTTTCTGTAAAAACCGTACAGCTGAGGGCCGGCTGTCAGGAGGTAATTATACAAACAGGAGTTGGTCTCAAGCAGGACATGAGGGTTTACCATCCCAGCTACATAAAATGCCTAGGGAGCTCCACTAATTAACACCGGCTGGAGATGTAGCCTTCTGTCTCTTTCAAATAACGTCAGCAGCAGCAGTGACAAGCCTGCAACTTCCAACATCACCCTCCTTCATTAGTTTGCTCTGACTCACCCTCCTCATGTCCTATCACCCGATAAACCTTCCATCGAGTGATTTATCTTTCCATGTGTTGGGTAGCACTTAAACTACTGCCTTTTCTTGTCCTTATTTCCTACCAAATAATTATCCAGTGTCCGCTCTGTGCAAGGACATCCATATGTGCTATTTTATTCAGGCTCATTGTAATCCGGGTAAGTAGACATCATCCCTCTATAAATGAATAAAGTGATGCAGTGATGTGGTTCGGCACTAGCATTGAGTCATCCCAGTGGGCATCCGGAGGCATGAAGGGGCAGGGAACAGGAAAAGAAGGCTGGAAGAAGGAGGCGACGAAGCTGCAGGTGGGGGAAGCCGCTGTGCAGCCAGCTGAGCTCATCTCTGCCATCCCTGAGTCAATATCGTCCTTCACAGTCCCCAGAGATGCTCAGCCCAGAGAGTGATTTTATGGGAATCCATCGTAACAGGAACTTGTGCAACTGGCTTGACGAGAATTGGTTAGACTAGCTGTCCAGACACGGTGAAACTCTGTTCTATAAATAAGCCCTGGCTTCTATGCCTAAGGAGAGCTTACAGTCAGCCTACAGGAAAATATGCTCTATTTTTGCTGTAGATTTCCTTGTCCCAAGTGAAATGACAACAGACTTTTTTTTTTTTTTTTGCCTTTGTCCCATATATTTCTCCCCACCCAAGTTGAGAAAGGGCCCTAAATCTGCGCACGGGCCAGCCAGTTCCCTGCAATCAGCCTCCATCATGTTCAGGACTGAAAAATATGGTTACGTCCCAGCCATGCCACCCCTGGGAGAAACAAGTGGGAAACCCGCTTCCCTCCCAGCTGTGCTTTCTCTAGGACAACAGCCTTGATCTTTAGGAAGACAGGCCATGGCTTGGCTCTGCTTACTTTCTTTCTCTCTGAGCTGGCCCACGTGGGCGGGGTGCCACAGAGCAAGCCAATAAATACTGTCCTGTTCCTATTTTCCTATGAGAAAAAGTGATGATGGTCACTATTATGAACTGAATGTTTGTGTCTTTCTGAAACATCTATGTTGAAAGCCTACCAGGTGGTGGTATTAGGAGGTGATGGTATTAGGAGGTAGCTTTGGGAGGTAATGAGGGTGGAACACTCATGAATGCAACTAGTGTTCAGTTGCTCAGTCCTGTCCGATTCTTTGTGACCCGATAGACTGTAGCCCACCAGGCTCCTCTGCCCATGGGATTTTTCCAGGCAAGAATACTGGAGTCAGTTGCCATTTCCTTCTCCAGGGGATCTTCCCGACCCAGGGATCGAACCCACATCTCCTGCGTTGGTAGGTGGATTCTTTATCACTGCGCCACCTGGAAAGCCCCGTGAGTGAGATTAGCGACCTTAGAAGAGTCACGAGAGAGGGGCTTCCCTTTCTGCTCTGGGCCGTGCGAGGATACAAGGGTGACTTCACTATCTGCATCCCAGAAGAGGCCTCCCAACAGAACCTGAGCATGTTGGCACCCTGGTCTTGGACTTCTAGCCTGTAGTACTGTAGAAAACGAATGTCTGGTGTTTCAGTTCAGTTCAGTCACTCAGTCGTGTCTGACTCTTTGCGACCCCATGGACTGCAGCACACCAGGCCTCCCTGTCCATCAACAACTCCCAAAGCTTGCACAAACTCATGTCCATCAAGTCGGTGATGCCATCCAACCATCTCATCCTCTGTGGTCCCCTTCTCCTCCTGCCCTCAATCTTTCCCAGCATCGGGGTCTTTTCAAGTGAGTCAGCTCTTCGCATCAGGTGGCCAAAGTATTGGAGTTTCAGCTTCAACATCAGTCCTTCCAATGAATATTCAGAACTGATTTCCTTTATGATTGACTGGTTGGATCTCCTTGCAGTCCAAGGCACTCTCAAGAGTCTTCTGGTGTTTACAAGCTACATAATCTAGGGCGTGTTTGCTGTAGCATCCCAAGAAGACCAAGCAATCACTGACACAGGGCTTTTGTAACACTTCTAGAAGTATGGTTGTGTTTATCAAAAAATCTTAAATCACCAAACAGATAGACAAGGTAAAAATCATGATTTGACTAAGGCCTATCTTAATTTAGGATATTGAAGAGTAGTGTCCCAATCTGTTCCTCAGGCTTAAAAACGTTCAAGTGGTATAATTTTCAGTCTCTAAACTCAGAGATTCAAAAATATCTCTACTGGTTTATTTTCTATAAATCAAATGAAATATGAATTTAAGCAAACATCTTCCCAAGCTGTCAGGGAATTCGCATCAGGTAATATTGGAACTGGCTTCCTATTCAGGTCTGATGAGTACCCGGAAGCCTGCAGTATCCTGTAACATCTGTTTTCTATCTGCCTTTCTGGGGTCTTCATCCCTCAAGCCATCAAGGACGCCATGACATCTGCATTGCTTAAACCCGTAGTGGTCTGTCAGAGTTCCCACGCTTGAAATCAGCCTCATGGGAGGTACAGAAATGCTTGCAGAGGCTGGAAATCCCCCTCCCAAGGTGTCCTGATCCCTCATCTCTGAAGTATTGCCACCCCCCTTGGGTTCAGGTATGGTTGCAGGTAGGTCCACGGATCTCCCTCCCTCTCTCACCAGAAGGAAATCTCTTTTCTTTCCCTTCTCTTTCTCCCAAAGAGCTTCTTCCCTTCTTGTGTTTCCCCTTTCCCTCTACTCAAAACATGCTGCATTATTGCTTCATTGGGCTTAGTTTTCAAAAACACTCAAAGTGTTTCAAACACTTTGAAATGATTCATATTATATCTCCTGGATGTAGTGGCTAAACTTGGCCCTGGGTTTGTGAGGTTTGATCAGGTTTAGTACAACGTGGGCAGTGCTGAAGCTGTATCTGCCCCCCAAGCCCCACCAAAAAAAAATATATGATTGATGGGCAAGCCTGGGATGCACCGGTCTTACCAACCAGCGTTCCTTTTGGTTTTATCCCGTCCCTTTCTGGATTCCTGTCATACCAGCTCTGCAATACAGAAGGGTCTCTCACATACATGTATCTCCTAGTCTTTATCCTGATGAGACTTACTTGAATCACGAGTGAACACCTAACCCAAGGCCCACCATCCTCTGAAATGGCCTCAAGAAAGAGTTCTGCCCCTAAGAGCACCCTAAGTTCGTGGTGATAACCACACCCTGGATGTTCTGTCTTACCCAGCTTGAGTCCAGAGACAGAGAGAAAGTGGTGGATAATGGAGAGAATTGCAGACGCAGAGCTGAAAAGTTAACTGACAGGAATGGAGAAGAACCCAAGAAAGAACAGGAGCTCTGTGCTGCTGACCTAGCGACAGGACACGTGGTGGCTCTAACAGTGAAAGTGAATGTCGCTCAGCTGTGTCTGATTCTTTGTGACCCCATAGACTGTACAGTCTGTGGAATTCTCCAGGCCAGAATACTGAAGTGGGTAGCCTTTCCCTTCTCCAGGGGATCTTCCCAACCCAGGGACCAAACCCAGGCCTCCCACATTGCAGGCGGATTCTTTTCCAGCTGAGCCACCAGGGAAGCCCGAGAATACTGGACTGGGTAGCGTATCCCTTCTCCAGCGGATCTTCCCAACCCAGAAATCGAACTGGAGTCTCCTGCACTGCAGGCCGATTCTTTACCAACTGAGCTGTCAGAGTGTTCTCACCTAAAAGACCCTCCAGATCCGATTTTTTTCTGAAGAGCCTGGCTACATGTGGTTCCTGTTTTCCTTCCATCTCTGCAGATCCCTTCCACGCTCTCTAATCCTCTGACTCAACCTGAGCCTCTCTCTGGTCCTTGCAACCTACAAGAGGCTCATTCACATCTATCTGAGGCAAGACTCCCAAGGCTTAAGTATTAGGGCAGTCAAAGAGCAGTAAACAATGATTCACTGATTAATAAACATCTCAAAGGGCAGCAAATAACAGGTGATTTTTTTTTTTTTTCCTTTCTGAAGTTTGAAGATAAGGAAGCCCTGGAGAAATAGGCGCTGATGAAAACATCTCGAAACCTGTTAGACATCTCCCCTGTTCCTCCTCCTCGGGATTTTTCCTCCTCCTCTCTGTGTTCCTCTGCTTTCCTTACAGCTTACTGTTCCTGCTCACCACCCCCCTCTCTGATTTATCTTCCCCTGTGTGCCTTTCCTTTCTCTTGGCCTCTTCCCATTGCTTCTCCCTCCGGCCTCTCCCCTCTGTGTCAATGTCCCTCCACCCCACTCCCTTCACTGCCTCACTCTTTCTCCCTCTTCCTTCTCTGGCTGCCTCTCCTCCATCTCCTTCCTTGCTGCCATTCTTTAATGACTGCACATGAAAAGGAAATATGTGTATTGGGATTTCTTGTGTTTACTGTATTTTCTGTTCTGTATTCTTAATTTAATAGCAGGCGATCTGAGCATTTTATTTGTGATTAATTAAAAGAAATACCAATGCAATCCGCTTTTGCATGTGTCCCTCCGATTGTTTTCAGCCATGCGCTGTGGCCTTGGCAGAAAATAAAGGCTCTCCAAGCCCAGGACTGTACATAGAAGGTTACCAGGGAAACAATGGATTCTCTGATCAGTTTCTATTTGAAAGACTTAAAAAAAAAAAAAAAAGAAAGAAAGAAACACTCCCTGGGGTTTAAGTAGAAAAGAGAAATGAAAGAGAAAGATGTGATCAATTATTTTCTAAATTAGATTATTAATTCAAAAGGTACAGAATTCTTATTACAGTGCAAATAGCAATTTTAGCCTTACTATATAGACATTAGCTCTCTTGGTGGCCCCCTGTAGCTGATATAAATCTTGCTGCTAGATTAGTCTTTTAATTTTTCCATGCTGCACATTTCCTTCGTGAATCTGAAAGTAAAAAGTTTCAGAACATATCCTACCCTTCATAGGCCCAGACCGTAGCCCCAGTCATAATTCTTACCATCCTGTCAAATGATTATAATTCCTGGTGACATTAATGTCACCAGAGAAAGTTATCCATGGTTTGTTAAGCATTACAATGCTAATTGCTCATTTGTCTCCAAGAGCATAGTCATCTGCCACCTAGTGTCTTAATTTTAAAACTGCAGTAAGTGATGCCTTCAGCCAGGTTCCCCCTGAACTCCCGGCTGGATGCTCTGGGTTTAGCTTTAGACCCTTCTGGGCAGCAGACAACTCCCTTTATGAGAGGCTACCAGACCCAGCCTCTCCACTCTGAGCAGCAGAATCCCACTTGTGACATCACGTGGGGTCCCGGGGTCTGTACCTGAGAGCATCCAGAGGAGCGAGCTAACTCAGAACTTCATGGGGGAGCCAGGGGGCACGGAGAATGGGCAAGGCGTACATGGCGTGAGAAGTGTTCAAAATGCATGCAGTCCATGTTACAGGTTACCTCGACGATAATTATATGCAGTGAGCGAAACTATGTTTTCACTTAACATTTCAGAAATGTTTACGTGTTGACTGCAGGCTGGGCATTGGGAATGAGACAGGCAGGGTCAGACAAGGGTCTTGCCCTTGGAAAGCTGAAGTGAGGAAGATGGGTAACAAACAAACAAGAGAAGTTCATATTAGGATGTATATATAAAGGAAATAAACAGAGTCGGCAGGTAAACTTTCTCGACAGCTTTTTTTAAGGTGGCCAGGGCAAACTTACTCCAGAAACTGGCATTTGAATGAGACTCACATACTGAGAACATGCCAAGTATAAAAGTAGCTGGGGAGAGTCCTTCTAGGCAGAAGAAACAGCAAGTGCAAAGGCCTGGAAAAAGAAAGCAGCCTGGCATGTCCAAGGGCCAGAGAAAAGGACAGTGTATCAATATCTGAAGTGTGATGATGGGGACAGGGTGGTGTTTGTTCTCTAGACATTGCCAGTTTGGGACAGGAGAAGAAGTAAAATTGCCCTCTGAGACTTGAATCTTGAGATCAGTATGTGATGGATTATATATTTACCAGGAATCTTTTTGGTTCCAAGAGACAGAAATCTAAATCAGAGCAAATTAAGAGAAAACAAAGTTGATAGGGGAGGGTTTTATTGGAGGATTTTTCATGGAATCAGAAGGAATACTCTCTGGGGCTGCTGGAGCCAGGGTTTCTATGTCGCCAGCTCTCTCTGCTTTTGTGTGCGTGTTGGAGTCCGTCTGTCCTAGCACTAGTCTAGAACCACAGATGCTGGTACTTCTGAGCTTCATACAGCCTCCTAATCAAGCAAGAAACAAAGGGTTTTTCCTCCCAACCCAGTTTGAAAACCACAGGGAGGGACTCCGATTACCTTGACTTTGTCTTACTCCTTGAGCCAATTGCTGTGGTCAGGGGAGCGAGGGATTATGGCCCAGATAGCCTTTGTCCCATGCCCACCCCTGTGGCCAGTTACTGCAAATGCAGAGGAATTATGTGGGATCGGGAACATGGCCCCCGGGATATCAATATCACTCTGATTTGTCTATCAGAAATGAAAAAAGAAATATACCACACCGTATGAAGGCTAGCATGTCAGTAAGATGTTTCTTTAGATTAAAAAGAAAAAAAGACAAGGAGGTATTGAGTGATATTAATACTACCCAAAGAAAGAATGTATTTTTTCTAAGTCTTGTTCAGCCATTCAAATACAGAAAGAAAAAAAAAAATCCTGAGCTGAAACCTGGTGACTCTCCCCTCTAAATGATATCTGGGGGCAGGGAGTCTTGGCTACTGTCCCCTCTGATGAGGCATATTGATGAGCCAGCCACTCTCTCTGAGCTCATCCCCTTTTCATTCAGCATGATCAGTGAGTTTCTGATAGTAATTTGAAGTATATACGCATTAAAGAACTTAAAAGGCTCTGTTAGTTTGAACATAGCCAGGGATAGCCTTAGTTCTTTTCCCAACAAGATTTTTTCTTCTTTCTTGACCCAGGTTCTATGGATATGCTTCTATGTCCCGCACTGGTTCACTTGAGATTTTAGTCTCTTGTGATATCATTAACAAGCATATCTGAGTCTCTGCATCAGCTGTTTCTGTTAGCTCACATAGAATTTGGCATCCTTTTCACTAAGGAGACTTTACTTCCGTCTAAAGGGTCCTACACAATGCTCTCCTGCTAGTTGACTTGTGATAGGAAAATACCTTCTCCTTCAATTTTTATGACACTGCAGTTCAGTTGTGTGTGAGTGCGTGTGTGCGTGTGTATCCCTCTGGCTGCCTGCCTTGTCTTCAGCATGGTCAGCATCCACTTTTTTAGAGAAAGTTCTATATTCCATGGCTTTTGACATAAAAAAGACCATTTAACTACTGAACATGGGTTCACTCTTGGACAAAATTATGAATGACAATAAAGATTGAATGTAAAATATTAAATACCTTTCTAGACTGCATAGAGTTCCTCTTTATTTTCCCCATGTATTCACTCATCAACATGACTAGTGTTTATTGTACTGGGAATACAAGGGGAAGACAGGATCTCAGTCCTCATTGTGGCCAAAATGTACTGCAGTCACTTGATTCTCAATTATATCTGGATTCCACCATGTCTGAAAAGATGATGAATAAGACTTGGGTCCTGACGTTCAGTTCAGTTCAGTCGCTCAGTCGTGTCCTACTCTTTGCGACCCCACGAATCACAGCACGCCAGGCCTCCCTGTCCATCACCATCTCCCGGAGTTCACTCAGACTCACGTCCATCGAGTCCGTAATGCCATCCAGCCATCTCATCCTCTGTCGTCTCCTTCTCCTCCTGCCCCCAATCCCTCCCAGCATCAGAGTCTTTTCCAATGAGGCAACTCTTCACATGAGGTGGCCAAAGTACTGGAGCTTCAGCTTTAGCATCATTCCTTCCAAAGAAATCCCAGGGTCCTGACCTTAAGACCTTTTAAATTTGGGACTGGAACAGATAAATGTGTACAGATAAGGATGATGCTAGGGCTACGTGGTGAATTTTAAACAATGCAGCAGAGATGTATTCAGGAGGAAACAATGCATGGTGATTGAGGTCTGTGGGAGGAGGCACTGAGGCCACAGTGATGGAATTGCCTCTGTAGGACTTGAACAGCTTGAGCAGGTGAAGGAGGAAGAGAAATTCCAGGTACAGGGGACAGGGCACATAACGGGACCTCCGTCCAAGGGATTCTCCAGGCAAGGGTACTGGAGTGGGGTGCCATTTCCTTCTCCAGGTGATCTTCCCGACCCAGGGATCGAACCTGAGTCTCCTGCACTGCAGGCAGACGCTTTACCATCTGAGCCACCAGAGAAGTTCATAAAAGGACTGGAGAGGAGTGCTAAAGAATCAGTTGGAGGAACGTGGACTCATCTTGTAGGAATGAATCGTTGAGCCCATTAGAATGGAGCAAAGAATTTGGGACTGATGGAAAATTAGGCTTAAAGTCCTAGAAGACAGAATGGAGGCCACGCAGTGTCCGTGCAGAGGATTTAGAATTTGTTCTGTAGCAATGGCAACCCATCAAAGAGGCGTGATCAAAACGATGTCTTTGTCAGCAGCTCATAGAACGAGCTCAGTGGGCAAGAGGCTGAGAAAGCTGGCGGGCAAAGTATCCCTTAGCTCTCGCCTTGCCATTTGTGCAGGCAGGAAATAAAAATCTGACTTCTGCTGGCGCCTGTGAAAACAGAAGAGCGATGGTTTTGGGAGGCCTTGGAGATGAAGAGCAGAGGGGCGGAAAGGGGAGGGAGCCACCGAGCGTGCCTCTAAGGATCCTCTCCGTCTAGGGGCTGAGGGACGCTGAGGCCACACACTGAGGCAGAAAACAGGAGAAAAGAGCAAACTGAAGCTCCTGACACATCACGTGTGAGACTTCAGGGAGATGTTCAGGTGGAGCCGGTCAGCTTAGAACTGAGTCTCCGGCACTTGATGGTACATACTGAGAGCTGCCTTTCATGCCCTGTCTGCCATGTGCTGGTAAGTTTTATAACAACTAAAGTAGATATCAGGAGCCACATCCTTCAGATTAAAATAGAGAGAGAGCGAGAACTCAGACACTCCAATTTCCCACATTCACCCAGCTAATGGGGGCCAAAACCAGAATTTGGATCCAGTTTCGCCTGATTCTAAAGTCTGCGTGGTTTTCAATATTTTGCTTTCTCCTGCACTTCTCCTCCTTATTTCTTGAGGGACAATTCAGCTTAATTGTTTAAATAGGTGTATAGTTCTTAGCCTGGAAAGAGAAGTTTTATGTCATTCACTTCATTGTTAGCCAGGGTAAAAGGAAAAATAACAAGAATATTTCACATATTTCATGCTCAAAGGCTTCTAACTGAATTCTTCCAGGGGAGTGGTGAGCAAACAGAACAAACAGGAGGCAGTTTTTTGAGTTCTGTTTTTTAGGCTCTAGAAGCAACTATGCCATCCCACAGGTATAGTACATATTGTACTAATAAGGAACCATAATTTTAGAAAAGTGAATAGCCATCGTTATCAGTTTTATATTAAGTAGCAGACTCTGTATAGAGAGATTGGGGCTCTACTTCTGCTGTTGAATCTAGTTACTGTGTTGAGAAAATTGAGTATTTCAAGATCATAATGTCCCCACCTAGTAAAACAGCTTGTGACAATGTGTTTTCAAGAAGATTTTGTATATCTTAGACAAAACGGCTCCTGCTGGTGAGATTTGAAATTATCCCTTAAATATATAGATATGGGAACACTCTACCATTTCTATTCCTTTGGGTCCATGTCAAAGGGGCAGTATCACTTTAAAAGCTATATGTATATATGTGTATGTGTGTGTATAAATACATATACGTGTGTATGTGTTCGAATATATCTGTAATGATCTGTAATGGAGTCAAACAGATACCCATAAAGCAGCTGTTCTCAATCCTGACAGCACATTTGAATCATTTGTGGAGATTTAAAAATAAATAAATAAATAACACCCTTGGCCCCAGCTTTGAGATTCTGATTTAATGGATCTGGGGTGGGGCCCTGGCATCAGTGGACCCTAATAGCTAACCAGCATGAACAAGCACTGCCCTGAGGAGAGTGCATTGCAGGTTCAGTTCAGTTCAGTTCAGTCACTCAGTCGTGTCCTACTCTTTGCGACCCCATGAAGTGCAGCACGCCAGGCCTCCCTGTCCATCACCAACTCCCGGAGTTCACTCAGACTCGCGTCCATCAAGTCAGTGATGCCATCCAGCCATCTCATCCTCTGTTGTCCCCTTCTCCTCCTGCCCCCAATCCCTCCCAGCATCAGAGTCTTTTCCAGTGAGTCAACTCTTCACATGAGGTGGCCAAAGTACTGGAGTTTCAGCTTTAGCATCATTCCTTAGGTAGATAAACCTGAATTTTCTTCCAAGGAGCAAGCATCTTTTAATTTCATGGCTGCAGTCACCATCTGCAGTGATCTTGGAGCCCAAGAAAATAAAGTCTGTCAGTGTTTCCACTGTTTCCCTAGCTATTTGCCATGAAGTGATGGGACCAGATGTCATGATCTTCATTTTCTGTATGCTGACTTTTAACCCACCCTTTTCACTCTCCTCTTTCACTTTCATCAAGACAGTCTTTAGTTCTTCTTCACGTTCTCCCATAAGGGTGGTGTCATCTGCATATCTGAGGTTATTGATAATCCTCCCGGCAATCTTGATTACAGCTTGTGCTTTCTCCAGCCCAGCATTTCTCATGATGTACTCTGCATATAAGTTAAATAAGCAGGGTGATGATATACAGCCTTGATGTACTCCTTTCCCTATTTGGAACCAGTCTGTTGTTCCATGTCCAGTTATAACTATTGCTTCCTGACCTGCATACAGGTTTCTCAAGAGGCAGGTCAGGTGGTCTAGTATTCCCATCTCTTCAAGAATTTTCCACAGTTTGTTGTGATCCATACAGTCAAAGGCTTTGGCATAGTCAATAAAGCAGAAGTAGATGTTTTTCTGGAACTCTCTTGCTTTTTCAATGATCCAACAGATGTTGGCAATTTGATCTCTGGTTCCTCTGCCTTTTCTAAATCCACCTTGAACATCTGGAAGTTCACAGTTCATGTACTGTTGAAGCCTGGCTTGGAGAATTTTGAGCATTACTTTGCTAGCATGTGAGATGAGTACAATTGTGCAGTAGTTTGAACATTCTTTGGCGTTGCCTTTCTTTGAGATTGGAATGAAAATTGACCTTTTCCAGTCCTGTGACCACTGCTGAGTTTTCCAGATTTGGTATCATACTGAGTGAGTGCTTTCACAGCATCATTTTTTAGGATTTGAAATAGCTCAACTGGAATTCCATCACCTCCAGTAGCTTTGTTTGTAGTGATGCTTCCTAAGGGCCACTTGACTTCTCATTCCAGGATGCCTGGTGAGTGATCACACCATCGTGGTTATCTGGGTCATGAAGGTCTTTTTTGTACAGTTCTTCTGTGTATTCTTACCACCTCTTAATATGTTCTGCTTCTGTTATGTCCATACCATTTCTGTCCTTTATTGTGCCCATCTTTGCATGAAATGTTCCCTTGGTATCTCTAATTTTCTTGATGAGATCTCTATTCTTTCCCATTCTATTATTTTCCTCTATTTCTGAGGAGGAAAAAAGCCCCTGAGGAAGGCTTTCTTGTATCTCCTTGCTATTCTTTGGAATTCTGCATTCAAGTGGGTATATTTTTCCTTTTCTCCTTTGTTCCTCGGAAGAAAAGCTATGACCAACCTAGACAGCATATTAAAAAGCAGAAACATTACTTTGACAACAAAGGCCCTAGTCAAAGGTATGGTCTTTCCAGAAGTCATGTACAGATATGAGAGTTGGACTATAAAGAAAGCTGAGCACTGAAGAATTGATGCTTTTGAACTGTGGTGTTGGAGAAGACTTGAGTCCCTTGGACTGCAAGGAGATCCATCCTAAAGGAGATCAGTCCTGAATATTCACTGGAAGGACTGATGCTGAAGCTGAAACTCCAATACTTTGACCAATACTTTGAAGAACTGACTCATTGGAAAAGACCCCGATGCTGGGAAAGATTGAAGGCAGGAGGAGAAGGGGACAACAGAGGATGAGATGGTTGGATGGCATCACTGACTCAATGGACATGAGTTTGAGTAAAATCCGGGTATTGGTGATGGACAGGAAGGCCTGGCATGCTGCAGTCCATGGGGTCGCAAAGAGTCAGACATGACTAAGAGACTGAACTGAACTGAGCTATTGACCAAAAGCCATTTTATCTGACTTGGCCACTCTTCTTGACTCTTCCTCAAATCAAATTTATCTCCCAGTTATCTTCCCCATTAGAGAAACTCAAGTTAGAGTGGTATATATTCTGAACATAATTCTATAAAGAGTTCTAGAAATGTCTTATTAGTGAAATCATCAGGATAAATGTCTCACGTCATGAGGAGGCTGCATTGACTTCGTTTTTATCTGTGAAATAGTCTGCTTGTTAAAATAGCCATGTGCGAGTTGCCTCCAACCTGTCCAGGGTTTTCCCCCTCCTCTTTCTCCCCTCCCCATCCCCCCTCTCTCTCTTGTCCCTTCTCCCCCTCCCCTTTCTTTTCTTTTTTTTTTTTTTTCTTCTTTATTTCAGATATGTTACAGGCTGGCTGTTCTTTCCGTTGTAGCCTCCCCATAGTGAGTAGCTTGTTACTAGACCCCTGACAGGTGCTCAGAAAAGAAAGTTATTTGTTGATTAATATGCTCTGTATATTGTCATCCTGCTTATTTAACTTATATGCAGAGTACATCATGAGAAACGCTGGACTGGAAGAAACACAAGCTGGAAGCAAGATTGCTGGGAGAAATATCAAGAACCTCAGATATGCAGATGACACCACCCTTATGGCAGAAAGTGAAGAGGAACTAAAAAGCCTCTTGATAAAAGTGAAAGAGGAGAGTGAAAAAGCTGGCTTAAAGCTCAACATTCAGAAAACGAAGATCATGGCATCCGGTCCCATCACGTCATGGGAAATAGATGGGGAAACAGTGGAAACAGTGTCAGACTTTAGTTTTGGGGGCTCCAAAATCACTGCAGATGGTGACTGCAGCCATGAAATTAAAAGACGCTTACTCCTTGGAAGGAAAGCTATGATCAACCTAGATAGCACATTCAAAAGCAGAGACATTACTTTGCCGACTAAGGTCCGTCTAGTCAAGGCTATGGTTTTTCCAGTAGTCATGTATGGATGTGAGAGTTGGACTGTGAAGAAAGCTGAACACCAAAGAATTGATGCTTTTGAACTGTGTTGTTGGGGAAGACTCTTGAGGGTCCCTTGGACTGCAAGGAGATCCAACCAGTCCATTCTGAAGGAGATCAGCCCTGGGATTTCTTTGGAGGGAATGATGCTAAAGCTGAAGCTCCAGTACTTTGGCCACCTCATGCGAACAGTTGACTCACTGGAAAAGACCCTGATGCTGGGAGGGATTGGGGGCAGGAGGAGAAGGGGATGACTGAGGATGAGATGGCTGGATGGTATCACTGACTCAATGAACTTGAATCTGAGTGAACTCCAGGAGTTGGTGATGGAGAGGGAGGCCTGGTGTGCTGCGATTCATGGGGTTGCAAAGAGTCGGACACGACTGGGCAACTGAACTGAACTGAAGTGAACTGATGCTCTGTAAACATGTTCATAAAACAAAATAGGTTTAAGCTGGATCTTTTAAGGAGAAATTAAAAACATTCCTTCCCGGATATAATTATTTCAATCTCACAATCAATTATTTGGAAGGATTTCAACCCTCATTAATGATCACAGCCATATTTTAATATATGTCATTCATTTTATGTACATTTTCTTTCTTTCTACATATGTTTGTATGTGTTAGTCACTCAGTCATGGTTGAATCTTTGCGATCCCAAGGACAGTAGCCGGCCAGGCTCCCATGGGACTCTCTAAGCGAGAATACTGAAGTGGGTTGCCATTCCCTTCTCCAGGGGATCTTCCTGACCCAGGAATCAAACCCTGGTCTCCCTCATTCCAGGCAGATAGTTTACCACCTGAGCCACCGGGGATCCCTTCAAACATAAAAATTCTAGAAAATACTATTTTAGAAGAATCTATCACTGACCTTAAATTGTTAGATTATACAGATCTTACTGAGCTATTCGATGTTGCAGATCTTTTCCCTGTAAGGATACAGTATCCTCACTGGAATGCCATCACCTCTCCCTCTCCAAAAGCAGCCTTGGTGCTGTTATTCAGACATCAAGTTGTGTCCAACTCTTTGTGACCCCATGGGCTACACCATGCGAGGCCTCCCTGTCCCTTTCTATCTCCCAGAGTTTGAAGATATCTCCCAGATATGAACTCTCCAAGTTCACGTCCATTGAATCAGCGATGCCATCCAAACATCTCATCCTCTGTCTCCCTCTTCCCCTTCTGCCTTCAGTCTTTCCCAGCATCAGGATCTCTTCCAATGAGTTGGCTCTTCTCATCAGGTGGCCAAAGTATTGGATCAGCATCAGCATCAGTCCTTCCAATGAACATTCACTGTTGATCTCCTTTAGGATGGACTGGTTGGATCTCTTTGCTCTCCAAGGGACTCTCAAGAGTCTTCTCCAGCACCAGTTCCAAAGCATCAATTCTTCGGTGCTCTGCTTTCTTTATGGTCCAGCTCTCACATCATCAAGAGACTCGTTAGCTCCTCTTCACTGTCCAGAAGGAGCTACCATCCTAAATTTGGTGATGATTATTCATATGCCTATGTTACTTCTTAGTGCATATGTATAGACACAGAAATACTATAATATTATTTTGCAGGTTAGAAATTTTACAAATAGTATTTTCTTCCTATATCTTTGGCAATTGCCTTTTTTCCCCCCTAATGTTATTCTTCTGAGGTATGTGCTGTTATATGCATCTCTAATCCATTTCTTTTAACTGCTGTATAGCAATCAATACTGCAAGAAAATGTATTCATCTATTCTACTATGTTAGTATGCTTCTAGGTTCTTCCCAATATTTTTGTTTTTACAAGAAAAGAGCTTCTATAAAATCCTTGTAAATGCCTCAGTGAGAGCGTGTGCTAAAGTGTTTCCAGAACAGACCCACATGAGTGGGAATGATGGCTTTACAAGGTCTTGCTGTTAACTTTACAGGGTCATGCCAAATTGATTTATAATGCCACCACTGTCATACACCAAATCCCCAAATATGTGCAGAACTCTTTCTGAACTCTATTCTGTTCCACTGATCACTGTGTCCACCAGTGTATCACACCGCACCGCCTTCACTATTTTTATATTAATAGTTTTATAGCAAGTTTTTATATCTGGTAGAGTGACTCTCCCATCTGGTCTCCTCTTTCAAAGCTGTTTAAGCTATTCCCAGCCATTTTATTTTACATAAGCTTTAGAATGAGCTTGTAAAAGTTCAACAGAAGCCCAGTTAAGGTTGTCATTTGAACTGGAACGGGAAGAGGACTGACAGCTTTACAATATTGGGTCTTCCTATCCTTGAACCTGGTTTCCTCTCTCGCGTTGTCTTTTCTTTAATGTCTTTCTAAGAAATTTTGTACTTTCTTTTCTTTTTTAAAATTGAGCATCTTGTATTAGTTTTAATGTAGGCACGGTCTATTTTTCTTATGCTTCACTTTTGTGCTTCCCTGGTGGCTCAACTGGTAAAAAACAAACAAACAAACAAACAAACCTGCCTGCAATGCAGGGGACCTGGGTTCAATCCCTGGGTTGGGAGGATCCCCTGGAGAAAAGGAAAGGCTACCCACTCCAGTATTCTCGCCTGGAGAATTTCGTGGACGAATCCACGGGGTCGCAAAGCGTTGGACACAACTGAGTGATTCTCACTTCACTCACGCTTTAAATTTTCACAATGCTATGAGTTAGATATTTTCTTGTCTATTTTATAACTAAGGAAAGTAAGGTTCAAGAAGATTAGATAACTTGTCACATGTCATTGGCGGCAAGTGACAGGGATGGGATGCAAAGTAAGTGCTGTCTGACTCCCCAGCCCAGGGCTCTCCGTCTCCGGTCCATACTCCATCTTGCGATGAGTTTCTTCAGTGACAGCATTTTCAAATTAAACAACTTTGTGTTTAAAAATGTAAAGTAATAAGAAGATGAGTAAACATCTATCTCTCTGGGGAAAACATCAAGAACAGTACTTCTTAAACTTTAATGTTTATATAAATGACCTGGAGATCCTGTTAACTGTTCCTCTTGATCTAGTAAGTCTGGAGTCTGAGATTCTTCTGTTCCAAGGAACTCTTTTATGTAGGTATAACAGCAATGTTATACCTGTTTTCATAATTACCAGTTTTTGTTAGGTTTGATGCTAGGCTCCTTAACATCTTTTATTATCCCTGCTCGTGTTATCTATGTTTTCTGTTTAAATCCTCATTAATGCTGTGAATTAGACATTTATAACTAAGGAAACTAAGCTTGAAAAGATTAAGTTATTCACCAGTTGTCATAAGTAGTAAGTAAATGGCCAGGTAATGCCCATACTGCTGGTACAAGGAGCTCACTTAGAGAACCACGGCTCTACAGTTTTCCTCTAGAAAGTGACCTTTTAATTAACAACGATTAAAGGGGAGAACTCCACCAGAGGGCAGCAGAGTCCGCTCAGTCGTGTCCGACTCTTGGCGACCCCATGGACTGTAGCCTATCAGGCTCCTCCATCCATGGGATTGTCCAGGCAAGAGTGCTGGAGTGGATTGCCATTTCCTTCTCCAAGGGATCTTCCCAACCCAGGAATCGAACCCTGGTCTCCCGCATTGCAAGCAGACGCTTTACTGTCTGAGCCACCAGGGACGCCCTTTCAAAGGGGAGAACTCCACCAGAGGGCAGCAGAAGCTCATTATATTACCTGGACTGTTGGACTGTAAAGAAAGCTGAGCTCTGAAGAGTTGAGGCTTTTGAACTGTGGTGTTGGAGAAGACTCTTGAGAGTTCCTTGGACTGCAAGGAGATCCAGCCAGTCCATCCTAAGGGAGATCAGTCCTGGGTGTTCATTGGAAGAACTGATGCTGAAGCTGAGACTCCAATACTTTGGCCACCTGATGCCAAGAGCTGACTCATTTGAAAAGACCCTGATGCTGGGGAAGATTGAAGGCAGGAGGAGAAGGGGACGACAGAGGATGAGACGGTTGGATGGCATCACCGACTCAATGGACATGGGTTTGAGTAAACTCCAGGAGTTGGTGATGGACAGGGAGGCCTGGCGTGCTGCAGTTTATGGGGTTGCAAAGCATCGGGCACAGCTGAGCGACTGAACTGACTTACTGAACTGACTCCACTTCCCTGCTGATTGTTCCTGGCGGATGTCTGACTTAGATTACTTCAAGGAGAGAAATCCTGTTCTCTTCTCCCTGCGTTTCTGTGATCCCCTTCCTACCATACGGCTTAACTGTGCATGTCGGATTTTCAGCAGGAGCATCCAGCTTGGCACAGGGTATCATGCCCACAGCTCCTCTCAGAAAGCTTATTTCAAGAGGCTTGTAAATGAGAGTGAAAAATTGTTTCCTACCCTTTACTTTCATCATAGTAAGGTCAATTTAGGCACTTAACCAAAAATGGGAGGCATGATTTGAAATGTTTGGCAGGATATGAGAGGAGGAAATGATTCATTCATTATGGGGCGGGGCAGGGGGCGGGGAGAGAAAACTGTTCAGTCAGATAAACCTGAAGCAGAGTCCAAAGATTCAGGGAGAATTCAAAGAATATGTGGGCAGACCAGTCGCTTCAGGCAGGAGCCCAGACCTGGCTTTGCTGAGGGTCCTCAGACCATCCCTCTTACTCAGTTCTTTTTTTTTTTTTTTTAATTCTTCTGAACCTGACTTCCCTGGTGGCTCAGATGGTAAACCATCTGCCTACAATGCAGGAGACCCAGGTTTGATCCCTGGGTGAGGAAGATCTCTGGAGAAGGAAATGGCAACCCACTCCAGTATTCTTGCCTAGAGAATCCCATGGATGGAGGAGCCTGGTAGGCTACTGTCCATGGGGGTTGCAAAGAGTCGGACATGACTGAGTGACTTCACTTTCACTTTCTGAACCTGAAGAAGATTAATTATGGAAAGGAATTCTCACGTTCCCATCCTGAGCTTGGGAAGGTGAAGACAGAAGGATGCAAGACTCCTGGCTTTGACGCAGAAGCCTAGCCCGGGCCCTGGGGAGGCCCCAGGGTGCCCTGAGAAGGCTCCAGCACTCCTCGTGGTCCTCATTCCGCAGTAACCATCTCTCCCACTGGTGTGTAAGTGCGCATCTCTCCGAGCACTCTGCCCGCATCTCTCAGATGGCTTCATCAGGGGGCACATGAGCTCATGGAGAATGAAGCAGATCGAAAAGGGTTGTAGGAGGCTCTGCTTGGCTGAGACCAGCACTGAAGGAGAATATAACCTCGTCCGCTGCTCAGGAAACCAGGCAGGCCAGGGAGCCTGAGATGGCTGGCTGGGGGATCATGGTGATGAGGCTCTCACTGGCCGTTTTAGTTAAGGACCACCGCTTCAAGCCTTTGCTGGTAAGGAGGGCTCAGGGGACAGGCTTCATGCCAGTGAGGCCCAGAAAGTTGAAGTTCGGAGAGGTCAGGGCCAGTTCTCCAAATCCTGTGGCTGCAGAGTGTAGACTGAGGTAACACAAGACTCCAATGTGTGAGCTCTCAGAGGCTGGGCTACAGCCCCCATTAGTTGTTTTATTGAATTCATTTATTTTGCAAAACACACACACAGAACACCAGAAATAAGAAACCAATCATCTAGAGACAGGTGAGTGGCAACAAGACGTAGAAGATCTTGGACAATCAACTCTGAGCCCCACAGCTTTCCTCTGGGTCTGAGGATTCCGCCTCTATCCCCATGAGGCGTGGTGCCCTGGGCTCTGGAACTTTCAGCCACATTTCCCTGCTGTGGCTTTGCCCACACCTTCCTTATGGCTCTTCGCCTTCTTCCTTTGATATATGTCAAGGCGATAGCCTGAATCATAGGTTAATACCCTGGGATTAGTTGCTACTGTGAATCATTTCAGAGAACAAAGACATCTTTTATAAAAAATAAAAATAAAAATTCTTCTCAGTTAATTCTTGTTATCTTGCCAGTGGTTTTCAACTCTGTTCTGGTCACAGATTCTCCTGAGAATGTGCTACAGACCTCCTACCCTATAAAATACACACACACACACACACACACACACACACACACACACACGGATATACAACTTCAGGAAGGCTCATATACCGTCTGAATTCTATCCTGAAACCTCAAGCTGGAAACCCCTGCCTTAAATGACCATTATTTGGTATATTTAAATTGAGGCACACTCACAAAATGCCGTTGGCACCCTTTAGTAAGGAGTAAGATAGAATAGGAAGGGACAGAATTTGGAGGTTATCTTGAATCATACATTTTACATCTTTCAGTTCAGTTCAGTTCAGTCGCTCAGTCGTGTCCGACTCTTTGCGACCCCATGAATCGCAGCACACCAGGCCTCCCTCTCCATCACCAACTCCCGGAGTTCACTCAGATTCACGTCCATCGAGTCAGTGATGCCATCCAGCCATCTCACCTCTGTCGTCCCCTTCTCCTCCTGCCCCCAATCCCTCCCAGCATCAGAGTCTTTTCCAATGACTCAACTCTTCGCATGAGGTCACCAAAGTACTGGAGCTTCAGCTTTAGCATCATTCCCTCCAAAGAAATCCCAGGGCTGATCTCCTTCAGAATGGACTGGTTGGATCTCCTTGCAGTCCAACGGACCCTCAAGAGTCTTCTCCAACACCACAGTTCAAAAGCATCAATTCTTCAGTACTCAGCTTTCTTCACAGTCCAACTCTCACATCCAAACATGACCACAGGAAAAACCATAGCCTTGACTAGACAGACCTTAGTCGGCAAAGTAATGTCTCTGCTTTTGAATATGCTGTCTAGGTTGGTCATAGCTTTTCTTCCAAGGAGTAAGCATCTTTTAATTTCATGGCTGCAATCACCATCTGCAGTGATTTTGGAGCCCCCAAAACTAAAGTCTGACACTGTTTCCACTGTTACCCCATCTATTTCCCATGAAGTAATGGAACCGGATGCCATGATCTTTGTTTTCTGAATGTTGAGCTTTAAGCCAACGTTTTCTCTTACATCTTTAGGTGAGCATAAATAATAGTGCTTTGAAAGCTCTAGAAGAAGCATTTTCATAGGAATATGTTAAAGGTAATAATTGTTTGAAGTGGTTGTATCACGTGAAAAATGAAGAAGCAGGATTTTAAGGACACCTCATAGTGGGGCAAGGACCTGGGCTTTGCCCCACAGAGTGCATGGACCTGCTCCCTGGAAAGGATAGGGCTCTCCTTTGCTGTTAGCTACTGGGTGTGTGGAGTTGGGGGGTCCTTGCTTGGGTTGGGGGGACAGACCAGAGGAGACTTTAGTTCCATCACATAGTACTGCTAGGGCTACTCCAGAGTCCACCTCTTGAGAGGGGAGCAGACTCCCAAGTCCAAGGTAAAGTTGAGCACCTTAGGAGGCTGGAGCCAGCCCTTGAGGAGCTCTGTCTGGGCTCTGTGCTCCTTGGGGTTTAAAGATGGTATGACAGAGCTTTGCCATCACTCTTCCATCTTGGTTTGCCTGCTGCTCTCCTGAAAGTCTTGCATCTCAGGAAACCCTAGTCTTGGGCAAACCGAAATAGTTGGTCACCCACCTTGAGCCCTGGATAGTGACCTTCAGCAAGATCTTTAATCTCTCTGAGTGTCAGCTCACACGTCGGTAAACTAAGGCTATCAAACCTGTGTTTCAGAATTTATGAAGATTAGATTGGTGATAATACATGTCCAGGGCTTCCCAGGTGGCTCAGAGTAAAGAATCCACCTACCAATACAGGAGACACAGGTTTGATCCCTGGGTCAGGAAGATGCCCTGGAGGAGGGCATGGCAACCCACTCGAGTATTCTTGCCTGGAGAATCCCATGGAAGGAGGAGCCTGACAGGCTACAGTTCCCAGGATCACAAACAGATATGACTGAGAACACGCACACAAATGCATGTGTAGGTCTTTCTCAATTTACAATGGGGTTCCTCCTCACTCCAGTATTGTGGTCTGGAGAATTCCATGGACTGTATAGTCCATGGGGTCACACAGAGTCAGACATGACTGAGTGAATTTCACTTTTTATCCCAATAAATCCATCATAAGTTGAAAGTATCATAAGTAGCAAATGCATTTAATACCCCTAGCCTACTGAACAGTATTCTTAGCCAAAGACCCTTAGCCAAAGCCATTTCCTGAGGCTGGAAATGATTGAAGGTGGAAGGAGAAGGGGACGACAGAGGATGAGATGGTTGGATGGCATCACCGACTCGATGGACAGGAATTTGAGCAAGCTCCAGGAGTTGGTGATGGACAGGGAGGCCTGGCATGCTGCGGTTCTTGGGGTCACAAGGTGTCAGACATGACTGAGCAGCTGAACTGAACTGAGGGCTATTAGAATACCTACGGTTCCCTCCTCAAGTCTCCCAGGGCCTCCTGGGCAGGTAATGAAGCCCAGCATCCATCTGGAGTCAGGAGGACAAGCCTAAGATTAAAATGTGATAGCGGCTAAGTCAACCATTAACTCCCTTCCTAAACTCTTTTCTCTTCCTTCTTAGAACTCTTGAAATTTCCCACAGAAACCTCAGATTCTCTGCCTTTCCCTTCAAAAATCTGCCTTCAGGAAAGGAGTTGCTAGCAGACATCTGTACTTGAAGTGATTTAAAAGAAACTCCTAAAAGAGTTGGAGTTTTAAATGTAACATACAAGGCCTTGTCTCCCTGTAAAAGAAATTCCAAGGCTTCCCTGACAGCTCAACAGGTAAAGAATCCAGCTGCCAGTGCAAGAGACACAGGTTCAGTCCCTGGGTTGGGAAGATCCCCTGGAGAAGGAAATGGCAACCCACTCCAGGACTCTTGCCTGGAGAATCCAGTGGACAGAGGAGCCCAGTGGGCTACAGTCCGTGGGGTCACAGAGTCACACGCACACAAAAGAAATTCCCACACTGGAAAGTTTGACTCTTTGGTGGCTGTGTCAGTTCCATGAAGTTCAGCTGCTCTTAGGTGCAAGCAGTTAAGACTGCAGCAGTTAAGCAAGGTGGAGAGGCATTTCCGCTCCTTCCTGAAAGGCCAGCGTTGGCCGTTCTACAGCTGTCATAGACCAAAGCATTGTCAGTCTTTCTCTCTCTCCTGCTCAGAGCTGGCTTTCATCCTAAAGGTCCCTTCCTAGTCCCCATAGCTGCTGGAGCTCCATTGTTACAGGCCATTTAAGGCACAAGAAAAAGGAAAGGTCAAGGGCTCAGAGTCAGACTGCTGAGTCAGTCCCATTTGAGCAGCCTTCCCAGAAGTCCAGGGGACACTTATGTTCACATCTCATTGGTCGGAGCTTAATTACATGATTACCACCAGTTGCAAAAGATATTGGGAAATAGACTCCTTTCTGGGTAGATTTCAGCCTTATCTAAAATCAGGGCTCATATACTAAGGAAGAAAGGGGAGCATGCACTTAGAAAATGTACCAAACGGGGAACCTACTCTTAGTGAAAGCTTTTGTCGTTTTCCTTGGGGTTAGGTTGACTAGAATCACTGTAGCTTCAGATCTCTCTGTCTCCTTGTTCTGGTGACCAGCCCAAATTTAATCACCCTACAATGATCAATAAAAGAAAGAATGAAGGGAATTAAGCTATTGCAAGAGTTTGCTTCAGTCACTAATCATTGGGTCAGATTTCCAAAGGATGTTTGGTCTCAGGACTGTAAAAACCTACAGTATAAACTTTTCATTTATCCGGGGGTTTAAGGATTATTGTGTTCTCTTAGGTTCTATATATAGCTTCCTGATTGTTCCTCATCTCTGTAATGAAATTAAATTCTGAAAGCAGCCAGGAACTCTTAAGAACAGAGGCTATTTCTTCTCTAACATTTATTGATCGTGACTCACATAGGAAATATAAAATGACCAATGAGCCTTCAGCTCATGACTTAGAATTGGTAATATAGTGGTGGCTGATTGCTGTGGAGAAATAAATCTTATGAGACAATTTCTAGCTTGTCCAAGAAGGAGTAAATCATTTCAGCTCAGCTGCTATGTGCAAGCTGGAGCTACCATTACCAAAGACTTAGCTGGGTGCGATGCACACAGTATTGGGCCTGATGCTAAAGAAATCCTTCTGATTCTTTTTCTATGGACACATGATTATCACTAACATTAAGGCTTAATCTCAGAAGTAAAGGCAATGAACTAAATCAACCTTTGAGCTAAAGATAGTAATAAGTAAGTGCTAGAGTTGGCTTCACAAATATCACGGCCCTGACCCAGCGGGGAAGCATCACTAGATATGTGAGTTTGATTGACTGGAAAGAGAGTTTAGGAATCATTAAGTGCTCTATTTAAAGAAAGCATTGAGACCAAATGAAACTAGGAGGTATCTTCATTTTAGACTGAAAAGCAGGGCCTTTTTCTCTAGGAAGAAAAACCAAAATTTGCATTGTGCAGGCCGTTGCCATTTGCTGACTCACCTTCTGTGGAACCCTCTAGAAGATGATATACTGCAGGAAGTGGCGCTAGCAGCCAGAGTACGTTGGCCCTGATGGAGAAAGAGCATTTAGCGCTGTTTCCTGAATTCAAAGCAGTCATTGTCCAATTGTGTCTCTTTGTGAAACGCCTCATTACACAAGAAATATAAATTGGTTTTCCTCCACAAATAGATTGTGTTTCTGCTGTTTCACAGATTGCGTCATATGCAGGGTGCCTCAGCGATTCGTATAACGTGACACTCTTAGCTGTCCTCTTCTGTGCTCTCACCTGGCTGGCAGGCCAGAGAATCTAAAATGTAGTAATGGCGGATGTTTTCAGCAATTCCATAGCAGCCAGTAAAGAGGACATTAAAGCTAAGTGACACTGCTAAATTCATAGGATAGTAAAATACATGGGGGTGAGCATGGAGCCCTTGGGTCAATTCTTTTCAAAGTCAGTAATGGTAAAAACAGCAGCTAAGTGAGGCACCCATTGTACAAATAGCTTTACGTTCATAGTCTCATTTAATTCTCCCAGCAATGCTCTAAGGAATATTTATGCCCCCATTTTTCAGAATAGGAAAGACAGTCTCAAGGTCTTATTGAGGTAAAGCGGCAGTGCTATTATTTAAATCTGGACCTGTCTCAATCCAAATCCATGCTACTTTCTCCTCCATTTGATTGCTTCATGAAGGTTCAGATTCCTTTCTCCTCTCATATTATTTTAACATAACTTTTTGGAAGAAAAGAAGAGAGATGTTAGGGTGTTTTTTTTTTTTCCAGAACACAATAATTTTGTTAATTTTTCAGAGACATTTAAGCGACATTATTTTAGCTAGATCTAAGTTGCTCCCACGCATTCTGTACATTTTCTAGGTTATTATTGGACCTTTTATCCATGTGCTATACTAGGGCTTACCACTAATATTTATAGGTCTAATGAGGAAATAACCACTGCTGCTTCAAGGGGACGTGTTCTGATACCAGCCTTGTGTCTTTCTCGGCACACCTTTCTGTGGGAAAGAAGCAACTACTCTTAGTCAGACCGTGGAGTCTTTCTACTCACTGACTAAGTGTCTATCACTGAACAAGTTTCGAACAGTCTGGGAAATAGTTTAGTGAGATTCCAATCTTGTCAATACACAGGTCTAGTTTGTCTTTTACGCATGTAATCTGGAAAGAATTATGTAAGAATTACAACAACAGTTACCATTGACCAGTAGGATTCCAAGCGTGTTTGTCTCTTTGGTGTTGTCCAAATTTCCTAAAATAAATGGGTATCACTAATATAATGTATCCCAAAGTGATATTTTTAATGGACATGAAAATTCCCAAAGCATAGCATGAGTGGCTGGAGGCACAGATATATAGCATGAAGCCTGTTAGTATTACACCGTCTCTTGTTTATGACTGTGATTACTAATAATAAATATCTTTGATATCATCTTTGCCACTTTTCAGAGGCTGAAAAAATAAACTGATCTCAAAAAAAGTGGCAAAGTGAACGAGTTTGCCATGGAGTTAATCACTATGAACCAGTATCATTTAGGGAGCAAATATTCTCATCCCTTCATATGGCTTTGTGTTTGTATTCCCTTTGTACAAGGATTACGTCTAGAGATAAGAAATTGTGGCATCATTTGGGTTATCTATTTCCATGGCAACACTTGGATTCAGGGAAGAGCTCTTGGTGCCTTTGTTACTTATCGTGTGCAATTTTCATGGGCACAGGATCTTTCTAAGTTAGTGAGGTTAATTTCCTGTGAGACTGTCTTATTTGTTGTAAATATTGGAGAAGGCAATGGCAGCCCACTCCAGTACTCTTGCCTGGAAAATCCCATGGACGGAGGGGCCTGGTAGGCTGCAGTCCATGGGGTCGCTAAGAGTCGGATACGACTGAGCGACTTCACTTTCACTTTTCACTTTCATGCATTGGAGAAGGCAATGGCAACCCACTCCAGTGTTCTTGCCTGGAGAATCCCAGGGACGGGGGGAGCCTGGTGGGCTGCCATCTATGGGGTCGCACAGAGTCGGACACGACTGAAGTGACTTAACAGCAGCATCTGAAGCAGAAGTGAGATACAATTTTGACTTTCAGAACTTCTGTTTATGTCAGCAATTCCATGAACAGCAACAAAGAGCCCTAACTAGCGCTGTGAAAAACAGCTCGTTTTTCATGAGCGCTCTCTCTTTAAAAGATTTCAAAGCAAAATTCTTTTTAGGAATACTAGAGTGTGACAATGAGGGTGTTTTCAGTTTTCTAGTTAAGTTTCTGTATTTCTCTCTCTCTCATACACACATATACACTTTATAAAGTAGAATATGAATTCTCCTTTAATCTCTACTGAAATAGGATAGACCAAAATTTTGTCCAAAATTCTCTCCTTCTAGTGTTTTCCTGGTAAATGCTTGAAACTAGTGACAAAATTGTACAGAGAGTTAGGAGGCAGAATTCTGGTCTTATTTTGCCACAGCCTCTGTGATCTTGGGCAGTTTTCTTCATCTGTCTGTACTTCCAATTCCTCATCAGTAAAATCATCTAAGCTAATAAAAGTAAGGAAACCCAGTTTGAAAGAAGAGTGATAAAATAGAAAACAGAAAAGGAGGATTGCCTCTATCCCCACTCCAACACAACTTCTGTTCCCGTTCCCGCCACACGTGCAGGGTCCATAGAAGGAAAGAGGGAATGAAAGAGGTCACCCCATTGCTGGCCAAGTGCACATATGATCCCCAAACAGTCTCCAGGTTACTGTTCCCTTCAGGTTCAAGCAGTGTACTTACAGCCCCCACACATCCATACAACTTGGGTGATATAAGCTGGTTTATCTAATGGCCCATTAAATTTATACCCACTAAATCATATTACTTTGCCAACAAAGGTCTGTCTAATCTAGGCTATGGATTTTCCAGTAGTCATGTATGGATGTGAGAGTTGGACTATAAAGAAAGCTGAGCACTGAAGAATGGATGCTTTTGAACTGTGGTGTTGGAGAATATTCTTGAGAGTCCCTTGGACTGCAAGGAGATCCAACCAGTCCATCCTAAAGATCAGTCCTGAGTGTTCATTGGAAGGACTGATGCTGAAGCTGAAACTCCAATACTTTGACCACCTGATGTGAAGAACTGACTCCTTAGAAAAGACCCTGATACTGGGAAAGATTGAAGGTGGGAGGAGAAGGGGACGACAGAGGATGAGATGATTGGATGGCATCATTGACTCACTGGACATGAGTTTGAGTTAACTCCAGGAGTTGGTGAAGGACAGGGAGGCCTGGCGTGCTGCAGTCCATGGGGTCGCAAAGAGTCAGACACAATTGAGCCACTGAACTGAAATTTATCTTGACGTTCAGGGATGTAGGTCTAGCTCCAGAATAAACAAAAACCCCCCTCTCTTCTTCTTTTTTTAATTCTCCCTAATATTTTTTAGGAGGAAGAGAAACTTCTTACAGGGTACTAGGGAGTTCATAGGCTTTCCAAGAGGGCCAGACTCTGAAGAGCAGTGTATCTTTTTCTCTGGGGACTGCAAAATCGCGGTGGATATCAGGCACAAGTGGCATTCTGCTGGTTTGGCCAACTGGACCCTGGTTGTAATCTGGGAAATCCAGGAAAGACACAGAGTGACCTGGCCTTGAGGAGGTCACTCTAACCTGCAGGTGAGTCAAGAACAGGCACCTGAACCAATGAAACTTAACCTGCCCTTTGGCCCTCCACTGAAACTCAGGGGCCTCAGGGCAATCTGATTGCAGTCTCTCATCTAGGGCTTTCTGTTGTTACTAAAATGTCCCCGAGCTCTCCCAGCTGGTGAGCATCAGCAAAACCCAACATTCCAGCCTGGGGTCTGTGCTCTGACGCCCAAAGTGTGGTTTGTGAATGAGCCATATCCGCATCCCCAGAGCTTATTACTTCACTTTCTGGCCCACGTTTCATGACAGGTAAGAGGAGAGTAATACCCCTTTGCCTACTTTGGAGGCTGGTTGTGAAAGTCTTTGATGAATTTTTTTACTGCTCTGCAGAAGAGTGAGAATATTCAGGGTAGTATCGTGAATCTGCCAAGAAGTCCATCTTAGGCTGCTTCAAGGACTCCTTATATGAATGGCCTCCTTGCTCCTTTGCTGTGATCAGGAGCTTTTTTCATGAGTGATGGTGATTGTAGAGAGTAACTTTTTTTTTCTCTTAAATATTTTCTTTGACAGAATGCAAAGTTGGGAACTCTGTTGATACCTTTCTTTTTTGTAATTTTAGTCTATGAAATAAAAGTCTGCAATCCACCATGTGAAAACGGTTGGAAAACTATTTTTTAAAAATGAGTGTTAGTATTTTCTTAAGCAGAAAATACTTCCTGAGACAGCTCCTGTTTGAAGGGGAAAAGTTTATGCTTATTGGCCAGAAATGTGAATATCTTTACTGTCTCCTGTATTAATTGCAATTGTGGGGTTGTTGGGAAGGCAGAGGAGGATTCCAGGAGACCGTTAGTTCCTCGTGCCCCATGAGGTGCTACCAGAAGGTGTGGGGACCCTCTTCAGGTCCCCTTCCTCAGGAACTCTGAGCTTCCTGCTCACAGGAAGGTGACCAGGTGAAAATCCCGAAGGTGAAATTTTGGGCTTCCCTAGTGTCTAGGGGGTCTCACAGAGTCGGACACGACTGAGGTGACTTAGCAGCAGTGGCTCAGATGGTAAAGAATCTGCCTGCAATATGGGAGACCTGGGTTCAATCCCTGGGTTGGGACGATCCCCGGGAGAAGGGAATGACTACGCACTCTGGTATTCTTGCCTGAAGAATTCCACGGACAGAGGAGCCTGGCAGGCAACAATCCATGGGTCACAAAGAAGGTGAAATTTACCTTTTTGTCATTCTTTCCTTTTCATTTCATTGGGTAAGTGCCTTATCCTACAAGGTGAAGAAGAACAAAATTTTTTTCCTCTATTGATTGCTTTTGGTGATTCTATTGTAGGAGAATACCTGTTTTAAGTGAAAATAGATGTTACCATTTCTTATACAGACATTGAGAAAGAAGATAAAGTCTTTTAACCATTGTTGATTTTTAAAGCATCCTTTTCTTTTTTTTTTTAAGCATCCTTTTAAAGTGACCATCTCAGTGCACGAAAACTTTTCTCCATGTAAAATTATCTATTTATCTTTCACTACACAAAGGCCCCATTTGCAATAATATGCACTAAATAGTTTTGGCAATTTTGTTAACAATTGTTCTATAGAAAAGAAAGTTCATAAATAAGTTACTTGAGCAGATCAGAAACTTCCCCCACGGCTATAATGTTTGCAGTTTGAAAAGGTGTCACTCAGTAACTTGCTGCTCAGAATTTGTTGTTGTTTTTAGTCACTAAGTCAAGTCTGACTCTTTTGTGGCCCCATGGACTGTAGCCCACCAGGCTCCTCTGTCCATGGGATTTCCCAGGCAAGAATACTGGAGTGGGCTGCCATTTCCTTCTCCAGGGGATCTTCCCGACCCAGGGATCGAACCAGCATCTCCTGCTTGGCAGGCGGATTCTTCACCACTGAACCACAAAGGAAGCCCACTGCTTAGAACAGATGCCCTCAACATTGGTGAGCATCAGCTTTAACCCTTCTATAAGTCACATAGCATAAAAACTGTACATATGGACTGAATAAAGCTTCTACTTCTCTGCGACAAGTGTGCCTTGAGCACATACGGAAAGTTAACAATGGAAGGAAATAACAGTGATCAGCCAGTCAGCCTCCTCGTTTTAAGAATCTAAGAGACTGCCTGATGTAGTTGAAAGTATGTTGGTTTGAAGCCAAGCAGGCAGATCTGCCCAGGCTGGGCTCAGCCATTTGACAGCTGTGAGGCCTCAGGACGTCATTCGTCACTCACACTCCAGCTTTCTTATCTGTGAAGTGAGGATAATAATATCCTCAGATAACCCAAGTCCCAGAAAGCTGGGAAGTTAAGTGGCTTTCACAATTAGTTTAACCTTCAGAGCCCAGATTGGAAAGCAAGAACGGGATGCTGTTTCCCTGCACGATGAGAACACGCCCAGTTAACAAAGATCTTGTCGCTGAAGGAACAGGCCATGTGATCATTCAACTGACTGTTTTCTGTGTTCTGGCCCTTCTTGGTTCGTAGTGAACTGGGAGTCTGCACCTCCTGTGTTGAAGTCCTTAGAAGAGTTTAGCATCTGTAACAAATGATACCTTGACTTCACAGGCATAAGAGGCAGGGAACACCTTGACTCCTTGTATTCAGTGACCTATCTGTGAAAGAATTCCTTCTAATTAAATGACACCTAATATGGAAAGTTTGCCTCTGAGAGCTTGGCACTGGGACTTCAATGAACTTCATTTCCTCCCTGGCTTTCTTTTTTTTTCTCTCTCTCTCTCTTGAGGATGGTAGCATGAAAGGCAGAATTAAAGAGCTTCTACTCAAGCAGCTTGGGCTTGCCTACTTCCTGTCTTCCGATCCATTGCTCTGTTGCCTTAGAGAAAGGACCTTCCTACCCCTTTCTGCCCAACCCTGACTTTCCCAGGCTGGACTGTGTGTCACAGCCCTTATTTGGTGTTGACTTTGGCAGAGGTGAACTTCTTTGCACTCAAGTGCTATAAATTTTGCAAACACGGTGTTAGGCGACAGCCATGCCCTAGACCAGCAAAGCCTTGGATGTTGTGGAGGAGGGTCGACAAGATCAGTCTCAGAAGAAGGCAGTGCCAAGCCACTCGGCATCTCAGCCTGGAGGAGCCTGGGTCTCCTGATCACGGATCTCTGCCTTCGCAGTTAGGCATCCATTCAACTAATCTGTGTGGAGCCCAGTCCTGGGCACCTGGCATGTATCACTGACCCAAGCAGTTATGTTCCTTGACTTCAGTGCTTTCTATCAGATTAGAAATGAGAACCCAATAAACTGCAAATCAACATAACTACCGGTGCAGGATAAAGTTCAGCTCAGTTCAGTTCAGTCGCTCAGTCATGTCCGACTCTTTGTGAGCCCATGAACTGCAGCATGCCAGGCCTCCCTGTCCAACACCAACTCCTAGAGTCTTCACAAACCCATGTCCATCGAGTCGGTGATGCTATTCAGCCATCTCATCCTCTGTTGTCCCCTTCTCTTCCTGCCCCCAATCCTTCCCAGCATTAGGGTCTTTTCAAATGAGTAAACTCTTCACATGAGATGGCCAAAGTATTGGAGTTTCTGCTTCAACATCAGTCCTTCCAATGAACACCCAGGACTGATCTCTTTTAGGATGGACTGGTTGGATCTCCTTGCAGTCCAAGGGACTCTCAAGACTCTTCTCCAACACCACAGTTCAAAAGCATCAATTCTTTGGTGCTCAGCCTTCTTCACAGTCCAATTCTCACATCCACACATGACTACTGGAAAAACCATAGCCGTGACTAGACAGACCTTTGTTGGCAAAGTAATGTCTCTGCTTTTCAATATGCTGTCTAAGTTGGTCATAACTTTCCTTCCAAGGAGTAAGCGTCTTTTAATTTCATGGCTGCAGTCACCATCTGCAGTGATTTTGGAGCCCCCAAAAATAAAGTCTAACACTGTTTCCACTGCTTCCCCATCTATTTGCCATGAAGTGATGGGACCAGATGCCATGATCTTCGCTTTCTGAATGTTTAGCTTTAAGCCAACTTTTTCACTCTCCTCTTTCACTTTCATCAAGAGGCTTTTTAGCTCCTCTTCACTTTCTGCCATAATGATGGTGTCATCTGCATATCTGAGGTTATTGATATTTCTCCCAGCAATCTTGATTCCAGCTAGTGCTTCATCCAACCCAGTGTTTCTCATGATGTACTCTGCATATAAGTTAAATAAGCAGGGTGACAATATACAGCCTTGACGTACTCCTTTTCCTATTTGCAACCAGTCTGTTGTTCCATTTCCAGTTCTAACTGTTGCTTCTTGACCTACATACAGGTTTCTCAAGAGACAGGTCAGATGGTCTGGTATTCCATCTCTTTCAGAATTTTCCACAGTTTATTGTGATCCACATAGTCAAAGGCTTTGGCATAAAGCAGAAATAGATATTTTTCTGGAACTCTCTTGCTTTTTCGGTGATCCAGCAGATGTTGGCAATTTGATCTTTGGTTTCTCTGCATTTTCTAAAACCAGCTTGAACATCTGGAAGTTCATGGTTCACGTACTGCTGCAGCCTGGCTTGGAGAATTTTGAGCATTACTTTATTAGCGTGTGAGATGAGTACAATTGTGCGGTAGTTTGAGCATTCTTTGGCATTGCCTTTCTTTGGGATTGGAATGAAAACTGACCTTTTCCAGTCCTGTGGCCACTGCTGAGTTTTACATATTTGCTGGCATATTGAGTGCATCACTTTCACAGCATCATCTTTTAGGATTTGAAATAGCTCAACTGGAATTCCATCACCTCCACTAGCTTTGTTCATAGTGATGCTTTCTAAGACCCACTTGACTTCCCATTCCAGGATGTCTGGCTCTAGGTGAGTGATCACACCATTGTGATTATGAAGATCTTTTTTGTACAGTTCTTCTGTGTATTCTTGCCACCTCTTCTTAATATCTTCTGCTTCTGTTAGGTCCATACCATTTCTGTCCTTTATCAAACCCATCTTTGCATGAAATGTTCCCTTGATATCTCTAATTTTCTTGAAGAGATCGCTAGTCTTTCCTATTCTGTTGTTTTCCTCTATTCCTTTGCATTGATCGCTGAGGAAGGCTTTCTTATCTCTCCTTGCTATTCTTTGGAATTCTGCATTCAGATGGGAATATCTTTCCTTTTCTCCTTTGCTTTTCACTTCTCTTCTTTTCACAGCTATTTCTAAGTCCTCCTCAGACAGCCATTTTGCTTTTTTGCATTTATTTTTCTTGAGGATGGTCTTGATCCCTGTCTCCCGTACGATGTCACGAACCTCCGTCCATAGTTCATCAGGCACTCGGTCTATCAGATCTAGACCCTTAAATCTATTTCTCACTTCCACTGTATAATCATAAGGATAAAGTTGGCTTTCATAAATAGTGTGAGGAAGAAACATGTGGTTCATTCTTTTACATTCGGTTATTCCATTGGAGCAGGGCATGGCAACCCACTCCAGTATTCTTGCCTGGAGAATCCCCATGTACAGAGGACCCTGGTGGGCCACAATGCATGCGGTCGCAAGGAGTCGGACATGACTGAGCGGCTAACACTACTACACTGCACTACTCCATACCATTCGTAAAAACAGACTATCTTCCCCCACATTTAATGTTCCTGATACTCATAAAAATCAGCTCACCGTAAATGTGTGCGTTTACTCCTGGATTTGCTGTTCTCCTCCATTGGTCTATATTACCATTTCTAGGCCAGGACCACATTCTCTTGATCACTTAGACTTGTCGTTAGTTTTGAAATCAGGAAGGGTATGTCCTCCAACTCTCTCTTCTTTGTCAAGATTGTTTTGGCTCTTCTGCATCCCTTGCAGTTTAAAATTTAATAGGAATTGCATTTATCTGTAGACTAATTTTCATAGTATTACCATACTAACAGTAGTTAAGTCTTAACAATTGGTTTATTCAGATCCTCTTTAATTTTTTAAAACAATGTTTTGTAGTTTTTGATATATATACGGTAGTTCATTTAAGCGTTGTTTTTTTTTTTTCCTTTTGATGCTATTGTAAATGGAAATTTTTTTCTTGGTTTTCAGATTAAGCATTTTCTCTTATGTAAAACTCTCCCTGACCTTTACTCCCCCAAGTGAGAGCAAATAACTCTCCACTCAATGCTCCCTGCCTGCTTGCCATATATCTGTATTATAATACCCACCGTAATACACAAAATGTCCCACATCTGTGAAATGTCAATTTCCCTTACCTGTAGGAAGGGACCATGTTCTAGTCACCCTTTATTGTTCTGAATACTTTCAGTTTAGTTCAGTTCAGTTGCTCAGTCGTGTCCGACTCTGCGACCCCATGGACCCATGGGGCACAACAGGCCTCCCTGTCCATCACCAGGTCCTGGAGCTTGCTCAAACTCATGCCTTCCAACCATCTCATTCTCTGTCATACCCTTCTCCTCCCACCTTCAGTCTTTCACAGCATCAGGATCTTTTCAAATGAGTCAGTTCTTCACATCAGGTGGCCAAAGTATTGGAGTTTCAGCTTCAGCATCAGTCCTTCCAATGAATATTCAAGACTGATTTCCTTTAGGATCTGGAGAAGGGAATGGCAAACGACCAGTTTTTTTTTGCCTTGAGAACACCTGAATACTTACTTAGGGGCAATCATGCAACAGCAACCAGTAAATGTTTATAGAAAATATAAAAGAGGAAATAATTTCCACCACTGAGGCTTTTAAACAAGACTGGGCAGATCAGTTAGGAGCACTGGGGAGAGGGAAGATTGGGGACTGAGTCTGGAGATGAAGGTGACAGAGGCTGGAGCTGGTCTCCCACTATTCACACCAAGGGCAACAGCAAGGTGAGGATGATTCTGCCAGTGTTTGAAGATGATTGATAGGTTATTTATATCAGGGGAATGTCAACCTGGAGAGTTCCTTCCAGGAACTTGCTTACATATGGTTATGAGGAGGTGAGTCTGATGTGTGTTAATATGTCTAAAAATAGGAAAGAATGTGAGAAGTGTTGGGAATTCATAATTTTTGAGATTTAGTAGCTGGTTAAATTTGAAGAAGAGGAAATCAATGGTTATAATGTTTTGATAATGAGAGGCCAAGAAAATGGATAGAAATCGCCAAGTTTTAGAATGAAACTGGGGATGAAAGTTTGATGGTCTTGTCAATTTTAGCAAAAGGCTCCCCTTCACTCAGAAACACAGTCTCCACTGATCATTCTGCGAGACAGCATCTCGAGTCTTCACTTTCATAAACTCTATTCCTCTCTGTTAAACTACAGCCAGTATATATCTCGTCTCTAATTTTCCAACCATTTAGAACAACTCATGACTCATCCTGATTTCTCCAGTCTGAAAATGGAGAGCAATTATTTCTTTATTCCCATAATGTATTTCTGAGTTCAGGCTAGCCTGGTAGTATAAATTCCTTGAGCACGCCAAATATTACGTGGTGTATACTGTGTTTGTGTTGTCTGACTACATAAAGAGCTTATCTTCTGTAAGGACACAAAGCAGTGTTTTGATATTGGAAGAATGCGCTGATTTTTTTTAGCAGAGTAGGCATGTTCCGTTTAGCTCTTTACTGTACTTTTTAAATCAATTTAACCTTCATAGTAGAATCAGAATGAATAAAAGGGGTTCAAGTCTTGGTTCTTTTATTCATTGACCTGTGCACATTATCTGAGTTTCATGAAAGTCAATTTTTACAGTGTAGGGTTATTGTAAAGATTATGTGAAATTATGCATGAATATGTCAAGTCCCTTACAGAGAGATGCTTACACACATATTTTCAAAATATGTGTATTACATTCTTCTTCCATATGGCATGCTTTCCACCCTTAAACTTCAGATAAACCAAGTCGAGTGGAATGGGCTTTTGCCTTGAAATAGGGAAACACAGAGCTGGGGTTGGAGAGGATAGAAGCAGTCTCATTTCCTGAACATTAAGGGCCTTTCCATTCTGAATCCTACTAGTAAAAAAAATCAGGAGTGCTCCCTCTGAAATGAAATATATTGTACCCAACATAGTTCTACATTTTTGACCAATTTCTGGTATATTCTACCAGGACTCTAAGTTTTCAGTCTTTGTGAGCTTTTACATTCATTAAGCCTCAAGGGTGAGACCTACCAAACTATGTGTGATTAAAAACAAACATTTGCATTCTGACTGCTCAGCAATTTAGAGGATTCAGAAGAGCATTGGGCAAAGTGTCTTTACTTAAAAAACTCACTGTCTGTTTGGAAGGATAAATATTGTATAATGACAATGAATCACAGTAATTTGGCACTAAATGTTGTGATTCAGACTTTAGGTATCACAGAAATTCTGACAAGAGGATTATTTTCAGAGGCTTTATGGATAGAGGGAGACCTTAAACTCTAAGTAGAATATGACACATTAGGTGGGTGGATTTCCTATGAGAAAGAGCGCCTGAAGCGTGGAAAAGCCTGACAGCAGAGTCATTGTACCTGGTAGGAGATTTAAAACATCTTGACCAAAGGGAAGCTTTTGTGATGGGAGTTGTGGGGAAATGATCGGGGCTAGAATCAATTCATACAGACTTTGCTATTTTCTTTGTTTCCAAACCTAAACTACCTGCTTGTTTTGTTTTTGAGGGGGAGAGATGAGAACGTCTAGGAGGAACAAATATTGCCAGGCACCCATTGAAAGAAGACTTAGCTACAACCACTCTGAGTTGGTTGGGAACTAAGGACTATTTACAAGATCAAGAAGACTATTTATAAAATCACATTTGCTTCTGTCCTAGTGGGTATCAGGAAGAGAAGCCTGCCTCCAATTCCGCTAGCTACTCCAAGACTGGGCAGCTGCCATTCAAATGGCAATAGCCTCTTTTAAATAGTAAATAAGTTTTATTTGTGCTTAGTGAAAAAATTGCTTCTGCTTCAGGTTGAAAATTCTTTGGCTCGGCTCATAAGAGATAAACTTGGATAGCTTAATTTCCCCCTACTTTTTACATCAACTCATCCTTCCTATTGCTTCCTAAGACCCTGGTCAATAACTAATCCTGGTCAATATTTAATCTTGGTGATGTCAAACTCTTCTTGGTACAGGTACACAACCACATGTCAGGAGCAGGATTTTGAAAGTCAAAAACACTTAAATGCTTGACTTGACCTCTCTATAACTCAAGTTTCCTTATCTGTAAAAGGATTATAATAATAGTACTAACAATGTCGTTTCTTACCTAAAATCTTAAACTTGCAAGAAATTGAGATTGTTTCATTTTTTCATCAAAGCCTATGTTAAAACTGCCTCCCAACTTGGGAAAAGTAAGGATCATCTCTTGACCAGTGAGGTATACTTTTGCTTCTCTTTCATTGGAAAGCGAATTCTTTACCACTCTGCCACCTGGGACCCCTCTTCCTGCTCCTCCTCTAATAGACAATTAGTATGAGTGGTTTCCTTTGTGTCTTCCATAGATTTTGTCATGTCCGACTCTTGGTAACCCCATGCAGTGTAGGCCACCAGGCTCCCCTGTCCATGGGATTTCCCAGGCAAGAATGCTGGAATGGGTTGCCATTTCCTTCTCCAGGGGATCTTCCTGACCCAGAAATCGGACCCATGTCTCCTGCTAGGCAGGCATATTCTTTCCCATTGAGCCACCTGGGAAGCCCATAGATATTAATACTTTTATATAGTACTAATACTTCTTCTTAGTATTAGTATAACACTAATACTTTTTCTTTTTTCTCCTCTTTTAGCCAAAGAGCTGCCTCTTTTTTCATATTGCTCTGAACTTTGCATTTTATACTTTGGAGAACATTCGCTAGTAGTATAAGAAGAACTTCCCCATTGTTTTTTATTAGATGTATGCTCCATAATTTATTTAATGAATGCTCTATTGATAGAAATTTAGGTTGCCTCCAAAATATTCTCATTAAATGCAACACTTCTATTAAAAACTCAGAGATCATTTTGCATATGTGCAAATATGTCTGCAATATATAGTTCTAGAAGTTATGTGAGTAAAAAGTTGGATGCACTTGTAATTTTTATAGATATTGATAATTATTTGATACCCTGTTTCTCTCTGAGGAGAAGGAAATGGCAACCCACTCCAGTGTTCTTGCCTGGAGAATCCCATGGACAGAGGAGCCTGGCGGGCTACAGTCCATGGGGTCGCAGAGTCGGACACGACTGAGCGACTTCACTTCCACTTTCACTTCACTTTCTCTGTTCTTACCAATGCATCATTATTGAAATTTTCTACCTTTGCCACTTCTGAAAGGTAGAAAAAATGATAATGAGGTGCAATTTTAATTTTCATTTCGCTTATCATGAGTGAATATGAGCATCTCTTCATATGTTAAGAGGTGCTCATGTTTTTAATAAAATTTCAATTAATGAGACTCAAGATAAAAAATTATGTAAAAACAGGATAATAGCACAGTTTAATGATGTAAATAAATATCTTTTCTCTCTGAGCATCTTTCCTATTCAGATAGCACAGTTTTACAGGAGTGAACAAAGCATAATCTGTAAGAGAAGCTGAGTAGCTGGCCGGTTGTGTCTTGGGTCATCCCAACATCAGTTGTACTAATGCTAATGTAATTTTACTGAGAGCTGAGTGTGATCCTAAATACTTTGCATTTCTTTTCTCAGTTAATTTTCATAGCAACCATATGAGATAAGTTCCATTTCACAAATGAGAAAGGAAGGCCCCCAGAGGCCAGGTAGCTTGCCCAAGTCTACTCAGCCAGAACATTCACACAGCTACTCAGAGAGGGTCTCACACAACCCCAAATTTCTGGAATGTGACTTTCCAGCCCTCTATTGTTCCATTTTCAATAATCCCAATCCAGGAGTAAATAAATTCAGCTTCTTAAGACACATCTTTCAAGTAACTTCCCCTGGTGAGCTGTTGTAGGATCAGTAACCAAAGGAATTTCAAGACCGTAAAGTAACATTAATCACATAACGACTGGCCCAGCTTCATGAACCTTGAAGAGTTATGGTAATGATATCTCCCCAAAAGAATAACTCTAAAATATACATCATCAAAGAGCTTACATCTGAATATAAATTTTTATTTTTTATTACTAACTAGTTGACATTATTTTTGATAAAGCAATCTTACAAGATAAATAGGCTTTACTATTTAAGCAAAACATGATAATGTAGTATTCTGTCCATATGAGTAAATTTAAAAACTTAAAGGTTAAACTCATGTACAGGGTTCCTAGTGGGAAGGTCATCTTACAGAAAGATGACCAGCCCTCTGGGTCACCACTGTGTTTTATAAAGCCTTGATGGAAACCTGAGACAGAGCCCTGGGTGGCCCGAATGGACCACTGCCTTCCCTGATGGAAGTGTCCGGCAGAGCACAGGGCTTGGCTGTGGAGAGTTCGGGCCCCTCATTGGTGTTTTACGAGATGCACAGCAGTAAGTAATGCCCTTACCTTACCGGGCCCTACACCTCAACTGCTTCTCTTCTTTTGAAAAAAAAAAAAAAAAAGTCATTTACATCCTTCAGAGTTTCCCTAAGACCGCCCCAAAGACCTTGGGGATTTTGTGCCAGACAGTGTCAGGTGGGAGGCACACACGGCCGCTCCTTTATTTTCGGATCAGTAGGCTCAAACCCTCTGTTAGGGTGTAGCCAGAAAGAATGTTACGAGCAGACCAACTTGTCCATCTCCCAGCAGTGAACACATTCATGGCCATTGTCAACGCTAAGGCAACTTTCCACTTCCATGAGACCCCTGGGTCTCAGTATTTTGTATCTGCTCCATCTAGTTGCAAGAGTTTCTTCTGCACAAATTGTACATTTGTTGCAGAGGAACCTCTCACCACCACGCATTTCTGTCCCTCTCAGTTTCCTCTCCTTCTCTCTCCTACAGCCCCCAGGCAGATTATCAGCAAAAAGGCCCAGCCTGCTGCTGGGGACTTCTCCCCTTCTCTAGACACACTGGGCCTGGCATGTGACTCCTGTCTTCTTCTTGAGAACTTTTTTCTACCTTTCGCTTTTCAGTCCACGTGTTGCCTCTTGGTCCTGCCCCCTGTTCAGCATCAATAAGCATCCACCAACATTAGATAACTCTTACATGTAGGCCTGTTCATCCTATGCATCCGGGAAAGATGAAATCGCTCGTGAGAAGGTATGAAAGGAGAGTTCCTAGAAGCTCATACAGATTGAACTGCAGGGACCCACACTTGTGATCAAGGTGGTTGAGCACTACAACCTGTGCCTAGAGTTATGGAAGCCACAGTGAGCTCTTTGCTCCGTGGGATAGAAAAGTCAAGTCTCAGCCAAACACTCATCCATGCTTTTAAGGACATATGAAACTGTGTTTGAGAAACATATAAGTTGGCTTTTCTTGGGGTTTCCTCTGTAGTCTGTTTCTTTGAGCTGGTGGATTGTCCTCAGTTGTGGGCAGGCATGTACATTAGGAGCCAAAATGTTTACAGAGGAATGCTCCACCTGCTGCCTGACATTCGGGTATTTATAGCTAGGGGTTTCTTTTGAACCAACAAAGCAGGATAGTTGCCCTTATAGCATTCACTACAGAGGTCAGTCTTGATATAATTGCTATTCAGGTCCTATTAATAGAGATGAGGGCAGTTTCATATCTGGACAAGTTAAAGAACTTAAGTTCTCCTTTACAGGAAGTTAGATCACCAGACAGAAAAGTGTTAGAAATATTTTTGTTGTTATTCAGCTGCTCAGTTGTGTCCAGTTCTTTAAAACCCTATGGACTGCAGCAGGCCAGGCTTCCCTGTCCTTCATCGTCTCCCAGAGCTTGCTCAAACTCATGTCCATTGAGTTGCTGATGCCATCCAACCATCTCATCCTCTGTCGTCCCCTTCTCTTGCCTTCAGTCTTTCCCAGCATCAGGATCTTTTCCAATGCGTCAGCTCTTCACATCAGGTGGCCAAAGTATTGGAGATTCAGCATCAGTCCTTCCAATGAATATTCAGCATTGCTTTCCTTTAGGATTGACTGGTGTGATCTCCTTGCAGTCCAAGGGACTCTCAAGAGTCTTCTCCAATACCACAGTTCAAAAGCATCAAAGTATTTTAGACCCACTTAAATGTACTGGAATTATTTTCTATACCCTTGGCTTTTATTAAGTTCACTTTATGAATATGTTATGGCATAATTTCTAAATCTTCTGCAGGACCACTGTTGACTACATTGCTGCTTTGATAACTTACATGAACAGAGATATATGTATATGGAGGGAGCTAATACAGAAAGATAAGCATATAAAATAGAGATAGAGGAAGAAAGAGGGACAGCACCAAGATATTAACAGTGCTTAATATAAGATTATGGAATATCCTTTAAACTTTGCTCTACTTTTCATATATTCAACAATAAAACTATACATGGTTTTCATAATAAGAAAATAATTTTTAAAAATAACTAGGTGACTTTGGAAAGCCATGTTTTAACTACAGATTGATTAAAGGAATGAGTGAGTGAAGTCACTCGGTCATGTCTGACTCTTTGCAACCCTATGGACTTTAGCCTGCCAGGCTCCTCTGTCCATGGGATTTTCCAGGCAACTTTCCAGGCAATAGTGCTGGAGTGGATTGCCATTTCCTTCTCCAGGGGATCTTCCCAACCTAGGGATTGAACCCGGGTCTCCCGTATCGTAGACAAACACTTTACCATCTGAGCCACCAGGGAATGTAGATAATAAAGCTCTTCCTTACAGGGGTAAAGATCAAGAATTCTGAAACTACTGTACTTATAAGCTGGGATTGAACAAGTAAGTAGTGGCAGATGATGAAATCCAGTTCACTCACTTTTGCACTTGAAAGTTCCAGGTAAGCCTTCTCTTCAGAAGGTTAGAATGGACCTTCTAAAGGTTGGAATGGATCAGAGTTGGATATATCAGTATAAGCTCATGTTACGCTTAATATAGATACAGTAATAATTATAGATGTGTGTATAAACATGGATTAGTATACATACGCATATTTCCTAGCTCTGTCCTGGAAGTTATGATATACTCCAGTAGCAATGATCACAGCCAACCCCCAGATCTTGGTTTCTAATATGATTTCTCCAATAAAAGGAATCAGGACTCCTTGAAGAAATGGTTAATGCTAGTGTTGCAAGAGGGAATGTAGAAGATGAGCCTGAAGCATCTTGTAGTGGCAGAAAGTAAGGGAGTGTTCACAAGTGAAACCATGCAGTGTGTCAACGAGAAACCTGAGCTGACCTGAAAGAGCCCCCAGTGGCCAAAGCTGTGACAATTTGAGCAACTAAAGAAACAGTGTAATATTAGATATAACCCAAAGTACAGAGTAAATATCTATGAGTCCACACACTGATAAAAATAAATTGTTAAGTAAATAAGTAGGGGAGAAGAGACAAATATCCCATACAGGAGAACTTCAGCTACTTTATGTAGATACTCCATCCTCAAGGAGTTGGGACGTAACTCTCCAGCCCTTGAGTGTGAGCTGTGTCTACTGGCTTGCTTCCAAAGAGTATAGAGAGGTGTAGAAAAGTAACTTTATAGTGGAGGAAACTGACAGACACCATGATAGCTAAGTGATCAAGATTAACACGTGGTTTAGTCGCTAAGTCATGCCCAGTTCTTGGAACCTCATGGACTGTAGCCCACCAGGCTCCTCTGTCTATGGGATTTCCCAACAAGAATGCTGGAGTGGGTTGCCATTTCTTTCTCCAGCGGATCTTCCCGACCCTGGGATTGAACCCAGGTCTCCTGCATTGCAGGTGGATTCTTTATCTACTGAGCCACCAGGGAAAATAAGTCATGTTGATAGTGAGTAATTGTTATAAAAATGAGCCTTCACTTCTATGGAACCTATTCTCAAAATTCATAATCCCAGACAAAAAAAAAAAAAGCATCATTAGACAAGTCCAAAGAGGGATATTCTTTAAATACCTAAGCAGTATTCCTCCGAAGTGTCAAGTTCATCAGAACACAAGGGAAGTCTGAGAAGCTTTTATAGTACAGGAGCCTAATGAGACATTTTGACTAAATCTAATGTGATATCTTAGATGAGATTCTGGAGGAGAAAAAGGACATCAGGGGAAAAAGAAGGAAATTAGAATGAAGTATGGAGTTTAGTTGATAGAAACGTGTTCACTGGGTATGACAAGTGTGCCGTGTACCATGCAGTGCTAACAAAAGGGAAACTGGATGCTGGCCGTATTGCAGCCTTTCCATGAGTCTGAAATTATTTAATATAAAAATATATTTAAAGTAATTAGGAATAGATTTTCATATAAATATATACTTGAATCAGAATTCCCGTAGAGAAGTAAAGAGCAGAACAAAGTAAACCCCAAAGTGAACATCAGTTCTGAGGCCGTCATAGTTTGGCAAACAGCACAATGGATGAAGCATAAGTGCTTTAGCTCCACACAGCTGTGTCCAAATCCCAGCTATGCCGTTTACCGTCTGTATAACCCTGAGCAAGTTACACAGTCGCTCTGAACCTCAGTTTCCTCATCTGTTACCTCTGGAGGAGAAAACTGAATACCTGCTTCCTAGGATTATTCTGATAACTGAATGAGGTGGTGCATAAAAGCACTTAGCTTAGCGCCTTCTGTCTTATAATTGTGTAATAAACGCCAGTTGCAGTTATTGCGTTGTGTCTGTCATCATTAATTGAAAATTTTAAAACTGTAGAGTATCCTCTTGATAGGGACAAACCAATTTTGGCTGGCTTCCAAGTCAGAAGCAACCTCTTGCCTAGCTGTTGAATATTTTAGATCCGTCCCCATTCAGCCAGCATTCCAGACGTTTCCTGGACCACAGAAGGATCCAGAGGCGAGCAGTACTCTAGGAAAGTGCTCCTCCAGACTCGCACATCTGACTGAGCTAGCAGGCAGAACTCACCCTGATGTGTTCATCCCTGATAATGGTACTTTTTTCCATTTCCTCAGGAAATATAAACTTGATGGAGATAACTTGTTTCATTTGTGTGTGTGCTAACAGAATGGCTGGTTATCTGAAACGACTCTAGCATTTGCTAGGCAACCAGGAAACAAGTTTGAGCCTATGTGTTCACGGTAATGAATACACCAAACACTAAGTCCTATAGTTCCCATCCTGGGGTAGGGACACATTTGTTATGATTCCTCAGGCCTGGAGGCAACACAGGAAACAGTCATGCAATTAACTATTCTGGCTGGGAAGTGGCTCTCTGGAAACTGAGTTCTAGTCTTGAAACCTGGCTCCTTCCCTCTAACTTCCTTCTTCTTTCACTCACAAACACTGTTTTTTATTAAGTTAATTTTCCAGGTAGAAATTTTAGCGGTCCAGTTCTCTCAACAGCAGATAACAGCTTGCTTCAGATTCTTAACAAATCCGGATTAATTCTTTACTGTGTTGTTTCTGTCTGGAATTTACCAAGGCAAAGTAGTTCATAGGAATCAACTTTTATTCAAAAGAATTATTATATTCTTGAGATATAGAAGTTTTCAAATGATTTTCTTATCCTTTCTATATGTCTTATTCTACTCTTCCCACTCCAAAAAATAGTCATCTAAATTTTCCTTAGGCCTGACCCTCATTTCCTCTCTCATTAAGCACTGTTTCTTGAAGCATGTCCAAAAGGTCTTTAGACTGGCTGATACACTGGGCAAATCATATTTCTTCACTACAGAGAAAAAGAAACCACAATTGGTCATCAGCGTGACTCACTCGGGCTTCCACCACCACACCCAAACCACACGGCACTGCAGATTCTTTGGTTAGGTCTAGTCAAGAAATTAAAGCTGTCGTGCAGGGCAAGCTTTTGTTTAGCCTTGTGTGCTTAATGTCACCTCTTTCTAGAGTTTATAATAGTCTTGTCCTTTCTTGTTGCAGATCACCTTACGTAACATAACGAGGATTTTTATCACACCCGCAGCCCCCCAACATTTCTGTTGTTTCGAGGACAGCAAAGAGATCCAACATGTCCATTCTAAAGGAACTCAGTCCTGAATATTGATTGGAAGGACTAATGCTGAAGCTGAAACTCCAATACTTCAGCCACCTGATGCGAAGAACTGACTCATTTGAAAAGACCTTGATGCTGGGAAAGATTGAAGGTGGAAGGAGAAGGGGATGACAGAGGATGAGACGGTTGGATGGCATCACTGACTCAATGGACATGAGTGTGAGTAAACTTCAGGATTTGGTGATGGACAGGGAGGCCTGGCGTGCTGCAGTCCATGGGGTCGCAAAGAGTTGGACACGACTGAGCAACTGAACTGAACCAATTGTCACAGGTGGACAATGAGCCCATTCTAATAGAGTTTCCATTGGCCTGCACGCTCATCATGGTCCAGGTTTCCTTTTGCTGAGAGAATGTATATCTTCGGTTATAATACTCAAAGTTATTTTGGACATTCACATAACTTTGATTTTTTTAACCCAATATATGAGAGATCCCCCACTTTCTGGAGCGGAGAGTTGACAGCGTGCACCAGGAACCCTGTGTGGCATCCTTCCAGCCCAATCCAGTTCCTCCTTCTCTGGGGTGGAATCCCAGAGCCCATTAGGATTTCATCACTCTACCCCATTCCTTTCAACCCACAGTTGATGGGACCAGGGGTGGACCTGATTACACTGACCTAAATGGGTTTGCTTCCCTCATTGGGAGGTAGGGACAGGATGAAGAAATGAAGGAGACAGAGAAAAACTAAGTAGCAAAAATTATGACATGAAGCACGTATACCTGATGTTTATTCTGGGAACTGATAGTCCTTCAAGCCAGCCTGCAGTGAAAGGGCATGGCAGGTCCGCCAGGGGACCAGGGGGCAACACTGGCAACAGAGGAGGCAAGTGTCCTTGCAGCCTCCAAGCTATGAGCTCCAGTCCCAACGGAGGCCTTGTTGCTTTAGTTCTGCATGCGTGCTTAGTTGCTCAGTCGTGTCCAACTCTTTGCCTGACTGTTGCCCGCCAGGCTCCTCTATCCATGGGATTTTTCAAGCAAGAATACTGGAGTGGGTTGCCATTTCCTCCTCCAGAGTCTTTAGTTCTGGAGGCCCTTAAGTCCTCAATCGATCCTGTGGACTGTAGCCCACCAGGCTCCTCTGTCCATGGGATTCTCCAGGCAAGAATACTGGAGTGGGTTGTCATGCCCTTCTCCATGGGATCTTCCTGACCCAGGGATTGAACCCAGGTCTCCTGCATCACAGGCAGATTCTTTACCGCCTGATCCACCAGGGAAGTCCTCTTTAGTTCTAAGGACCCTTAATCTATGGAATGAAGCTGCCCTTCATTTTGTGGAGTAAAGTTGGCTTTTTTCTGTTACTTAACAATGAAAGTCTTAACAAATTCAGAGCATCACTTGAGAATTCCCTCCTCTCACTCCTGCATATCACATTCACTAATTTCTTTCTGGGCTGCCATTCAAACCCATTCCTAGAGACGTCCTAAGAAGAGTTGTCCCAAGCCCTCCCTGCGCCTGGGTCCCTGCTTCTCCCAGCAGTCCTCACCCTTCTCTGCAGGAAGTCAACTGTCTCCGTGCTGGGAGGTCTCCTCCCTGGACCAGGAGCCTTGCCCCTTTCCCCTTCCCTGCAGTTTTCCATGTTGTTGTTCTCCCTGGAAAGTCCCACCCCCTGATTGTCTAAATCCTGCATGTCCTTCAGGGCCCAGCATAAGCCCACCTGCCATGAGATCTGACCAGTCACTGCCCCACATTTTGTCCTTTTCCGACCTTGAAGATTCTGCCACATATTTATTGACACTGAAAAGCATTCAGAATCTTGTGTTAGATGAAGAATGCATTTCACCATGTAAATTATGATGTTATAAAGAGAAACCTATATGTCGGCAAACTAACTGTGATAAGATTTGAGGGTAATTTTCATTTTATTTTCCCAGTTTATGGTTTCTTAGTTATTTCTACATTAAACACCTAAGGTACAATAAAAATAATAAAATGAAAATTTTTTCTTTGACTTTTAAGGACGTCCATAATTCGTGTTGTCTCAAAATACAGAACAAACCTACATGGTCTTGAATTGTTTTCCTTTCATTTATTCAGGATAGCTTTCACTTCCAAGTGCATTGTAGCATTCAGATCATACATCCTCGGTTTTTCTTAATCTTCATTTTTCTGTTCTGCTCTTTTTGATATGATCCATTGATTGATTAGCTTGTTCTTGATAATATCTGAGTGAAATCATGTAAAAGCTTATACTATGTATGAGTGTGTGTGCTCCCTCTGAAGGATGAGATAGTCAGGCTTTCATTGTTGCAATCCCTGTGACCATTATTTCTGTCACCAATTTTTTGGGGGAAGACTTCAAGTAGCACTTCTTACATTTTGCATTGCATTGTTCTAATACAGACAAGATGATCACATATCCAAATATATATGTCAAGTGTGAATTTTAAAAAACAAGCAAATGGTATGCAAGTCATTCCTTGAGTGGGCTTGGCCAAATGCTCTGTCGGGAGCCTCTATGGCATAGGGCGTTTAAGTGGAGGTGTCACAGAGGAGTCACCTAAACATATGTCTTCCTCTCTGTGTGTGGCAATGAGCTGATTGTATCTGTAGCTAAATGTATAATTAAGTACTGTGGATTACTCAGTGGACTTTTCTGCTTTTTTCCCCTTCCTTAGGGTTTTAATTGAGCACTATTTAGTGCTTCAGCTAAAATGATATAAATCACTTGTCTCTCCTTAAAAAGATCCCTGTAACCCACTTGCTTTGATTATGAAAAAAGCAAAGGCAAATAATATGGCCAGAGTTGGAATAGACCCTAGGCTTGTCTAGACCTTGTGTTAACTGAATGGTGTCTTCTTAGGACCATCCTTGACCGTGGTCATCTGGTCTCTGCCCAGGTGACTACTGCAGGCAGGATTCTGCACTGGCGTGGGCTTTGGACTCAGTTAAATATAGGTCTGAGTCACAACTCTGGTGCTTAGCTGTGAGCTCTTAGGCAATTTGCTGAATCTCTCTGAGACACAGTACCTTTATCTGTAAAACAAGCCTACTATTCCATACCTTACAGGGCTATTATTTTTTAAAACAGGTTACAGGGAACTTCTGACTGAATACACAGATTGGGCATGTCTCTTGATTCCTTCTCTCCTCTGAAGCTCCACTGAAAGGAGAGTAAAGGAATTTAAAACAAATAGGAAAATTATAAGCCCACAGAGACAGAGAGAATAGAACAGGAGACAATTACAGACATGCCTGGAGAATGGGTAGTGAGAGCGGAGTATGGAAACTGACTTAGAGACTGGAGGAACTGGCAGCCCAACCCCCAGAAGCTACTGCCAGAAGTGAGCCAGGGTGAATGCCAGGGTGAAGTTTGGAATTTAGAAGTGGGGCATGGGCTGAACCCAGGGAAATGACTATCTCCAGACTGAGGTTAGCCCCTCAGGCCCTTTCTTCCATCCCACACAGCAAGATAACTACCCCTTTCCGACTTCAGATAATATGAGAGACTCACCAAGAAAGAACCAGAACAGGGAGAAGATAAGAAAATTAGAGGATCAAATCCAGACGTGCAATAGAGGGAAGGATATAATCAAATAGTGACATTAAAAAAACAAAAGTAAAACAGAGGAACTGACCAATAGTCATTTACCTACACACAAGAATCAGGTAGATGGGAAATAGGCAAACAAATAGGTACATGGAAAAAATATCTTAGGTTGATGGGTGGAGAAAGTAGAGGAGCAAACTTTGCAGATAAATTAACTTTGCAAATGAAGTTTTTGAGGACGAAGCCCGTTGGAGGAGGATTGTCTGATTATTACCTTTGAATGTCTTTCTACATGCCAAAGAGAAATACTAACACATTTGCTTCAGGAAGCAACAGTTTATTAGGATAAGATAGGCTGTAATGCAGTAACCAGCAAATCAGAAACTTCAATGGCTGGTCAAATAGAACATTTCTTTACATCTGTGTCTCTTTTGCTGTCTCGAATACAGGGTTATCATTACCATCTTTCTAAATTCCATATATATGTGGACTCTGTGGGAGAGGGAGAGGGTGGGATGATTTGGGAGAATGGCATTGAAACATGTGTACTATCATGTAAGAAACGAATCGCTAGTCTAGGTTCGATGCAGGATACAGGATGCTTGGGGCTGGTGCACTGGGATGACCCAGAGAGATGATATGGGGAGGGAGGTGGGAGGGGGGTTCAGGGTTGGGAACTCACGTACACCTGTGGTGGATTCATGTCAATGTATGGCAAAACCAATACAGTACTGTAAAGTAAAAACATAAAAAAAGAACATTTCTTTCTTATGCAAAGTTTATTGCAGGTCCACCGGCTCCCCAAGGCAACCAACTTTCAAGTTATCCATGTTGTCTCTTACCTATAACATCATCATTTCAACCTGAGACCTAGGCAGGGGAATGCAGAAGGTGTGGAAAGTTCATAGCCTCTCTCTCTCTTTTTTTTAATACGGAGGGATAGTAGTTGATTGCCAACGTCGTGTTGGTTTCTGGTGCACAGTGAAGTGGTTCGGTTATTCATGTGCGCGTATGTACGTATATATTCTTTTTCATTATGGTTTGTTACAGGATGTTGAATATAATTCTGGCTGCTATATAGTAGGTCCTGGTGGTTTCTCTGTTTAGCATATACCAGTGTGTATACGTTAATCCCCAACTCCTAATTTATTCTTCTCCCACCCCATCTCCTTTGGTAACCTTAAGTTTGTTTTTTAGGTCTGTGAGTCTGCCTTTGTTCCATATATAAGTTCATTTGTGTCATATTTTAGATTCCACATATAAGTGATATCATATGATACTTGTCTTTCTCTTTCTGATTTACTTCACTTGGTGTGATAATCTCTAGGCCCACCCATGTTGCTGCAAATGGCATATTTCATTCTTTTTTTTTTTTTTTTTGGCTGAGTAATAGTCCATTGTGTATATGTACCATGTCTTCTTTATCCATCTTAGGTTGACGCATATTTAGGTGGCTTCCATGTCTTACCTATTGCCAATAGTGCTGCTATTTACATCACTTGAACTTGAACTTGCTCAGTCGTGTCCGACTCTTTGCGACTCCATGGACTGTAGCCTGCCAGGCTCCTCCGTCCATGGGATTTTCCAGGCAAGAGTACTGGAGTGGGTTGCCATTTCCTTCTCCAGAGGATCTTCCCAACCCAGGGATCGAACCTGGGTCTTCCACATTGGAGGCAGACGCTTTACCGTCTGAGCCACCTGGGAAGTCAAGGTGTATGTATCTTTTCAACTTGTAGTCTTCCCTGGATATATGCGTGGGGGAGAATTGCTGGATCCTGTGGTAGATCTAGGGATTCCCAGGTGGCACTGGTGGTAAAGAACCCACCTGCCAGTTCAGGAGATGTAATAGTCGTGGGTTTGATCCCTGGTTTGGGAAAATCCCCTGGAGGAGGACATGACAACCCACTCCAGTATTCTTGCCTGGAGGATCCCATGGACAGAGGAGCCTGGCAGGCTATGGTGCATAGGGTCACAAAGACTTGGGTACGACTGAAATGCCTTAGCACGCACCTAGTAGATTTAGGTTTAGTTTTTTAAGGAGCCTTCCTACTCTTCTCCATAGTGGCTGCACCAACTTACATTCCCACCAATGGTGTGGGAGGTATAATCACTCTTTTATGTTCCAACCTGAAATAACCCACATCATCACCGCACTTCTAGTCAAGTAGCCAGATCTACCCACAAGGCCAGCATAATTACAAGGGAGTCTGGGAAATGAGGGGGTTCACATGGGTATTTGGTGAGCATTAAATGTCTCTACCACAGGCTGAAAGTGTGGATACAGTGCCTGGCTCTACCAGGTATTGTGTAATTTACTTAACCTCTCCATAGCTCCGTTTCTACAACTATAAGACGCAATGGCGTCTAATTTATGGTACTGTTTGTTATAAGGATTATATGGGAATATTCAAGTAAAGCATCTAGAGCAGTTGCTGTCACAAAGTTCTCAGTGATTATTATCGATAGCTATCACATTCTCATCAGTAGTAACTACCTTGCTATGTTCACCAGAGTTTGGCTAATCTTCATTGCCTCTAATAATTTGAAGTTTAGCCACAATGCTAAGGAAACACATTACACACGCATAGCATTTTATGGTTTAAATAGCCGTAATAAATGTGGAAAGCATGCATGATGAAGATAATTCCCATATAATTAACTAAGAAAGATAAGAAACTGCTCAGGTGGGTCAAAGTCCCACTGCTAGCTCTGGGAGGAAGGCTAAAATCCATTCCTCATAAGTCTTTGGTCCCAGACTGTCTTATCAAGGTAGAAACCTAGATGGCAAAGGTTGCTGAATCTGGGCCACAGAGCAGATCAGTGGAGGAGAAAGAGTTAAAAATCTGGTCCCTTGACATCCAATATTTAAGAGAAGGTGGTCATCAGTGGATCCTGGGAGGAGCAACATTTCCAGTCTCAGGCACCAGTGATGCTTCATGGCAGCAGAACTTGAACCCTGCCTATTGAAACAAAATGTCTAGATGTGAGACAGCTGCTAAGGTCAGGAACACACACTAACAGAAATATAATAATGGACTCTCCTCCTCAGAAACCAGGGGTGCAGTGGGAATCACAGCTCATGGATATGGCAGCAATTTTTTTAATTAATTAATTTTTTATTGAAGGATAATTGCTTTATAGGATTTTGCTATTTTCTGTCAAACCTCAACATGAATCAGCCATAGGTATACATATATCCCAAGTCAAGCAGCTGAACCTTCTTTCAGCTTAAATCCTTTTCACAGTTGAACAACCAGTCCATGCTAAAGGAAATCAGTCCCGAATACACATTGGAAGGACTGATGTTGAAGCTGAAACTCCAATACTTTGGCCACCTGAAGGGAAGAACTAACTCATTTGAAAAGACCCTGATGCTGGGAAAGATTGAAGATAGGAGGAGAAGGGGACGACAGAGGATGAGATGGTTGGATGGCATCACCGACTCAATGGGCATGAGTTTGAATAAACTTCAGGAGTTGGTGAGGGACAGGGAGGTCTAGTGTGCTGCAGTCCATGGGGTTGCAAAGAGTCAGACACGACTGAGTGACTAAACTGAACTGAACTGAAATTTATGAAATGGTCATCTCAAGAATTTTGAATGTAAGCAATTTTACAGCCTCGTAATTGGGGTAGAGCAGTTTCTTCCCCTGTGATACCTCTTTCATGCAGCATAGTCGTACCCACACAAAGCCACAAACACCTCCTGCAACAAAAATGTGACTAGTGCACCTCCCTCGTGCTAACACTCTTTGGGGCCCTGAGGAAAGATCAGTGAGCAAAAGAGACAAAGTTGCCACTGCTGTATTAGTCAGACTTGGCTTAACAGGTCAGCCTTACTGTGTGTGATGCCCAGAGTCAGGGCTTCAGAGGCAATCTAACCGGTCGTGATTCCTGGCTCTGTGTGACCCTAAACAAGTGTTTATATATCTCTCTTTATAGACCCTATATAAGTGTATAGACATATATATTAGACACTATAAGCTAAGTCACTTGCTCAGTCATGTCCGACTCTTTGCAACCCCAAGGACTGTAGCCCACCAGGCTCCTCTGTCCATGGGATTTTCCAAGCAAGAATACTGGAGTGGGTTGCCATTTCCTTCTCCAATTAGACACTATATATATATGATATATTATATATATACCATATATATATATACACTGTATATAATGTATATACCATATATGTATATATATACACACACGGTATATAATATATATACCATATATAGTATATACTCTTTATATTATATATACTATATAAGGCTATATATTATGTATGCTATATATTATATACACTATATATGTATATAAATATGTATATTTATCACATCCAATCTATGGTGATTCCTGGTTCTGTGTGATCATGAAGAGGTGTTTATATATCTCTCTATATAGACACTATATATGTGTATACATTTATATATTATATACACTATATATATGATATTTATATATATCAGTTGTGTCTGACTCTTCATGACCCCATGGACTATATACAGTTTATCTCCAGGCCAGAATACTTAAGTGGGTAGCCTTTCCCTTCTCCAGGGAATCTTCCCAACCCAGGGATCAAACCCAGGTCTCCCGCATTGCAGGCAGATTCTTTACCAACTGAGCTATCAGGGAAGCCCATATATATATACACACACACATATATATACACACTTCACTATACTATACTATAGTACATATAATATATACACTATATGTGTATATATATGTATATACATATACACACTATATATATTATATACACTATACCTGTATATAAATATATACATTTATCGCATCCGACCTATGGTGATTCCTGGCTCTGTGTGATCATGAAGACGTGTGTATATAGAAGTTCACAGTACAGACGTACTGAATAAAACACTGCATGAACCGTAACCATTATATTTATGAGCATTTGTTGAAAGAACCCTTTCTTCAAAGATGTTGCCATTTAAAGGAGAGCAATGTCCCCCAAATACTAATTTAAGAGCTGAAATTTCACCCCAGAGAGAGAGAGAAGCGGATGGGTTTGTGAGCGCGGGAACGCGAAGGTGTCGCCGCAGAGCACGGGTGTCGCTGGGTGGCCCTGGTCTGGGAGGGCGAGGCTGCCAGGACCCGTGAGCAAGTGCGCTTCAGACAGGTTGCGAAAGGAGTGTTGAAAGAGTGGAGGAGGAAAGCTTGAGCGAGGAGATCCAAAGCCTCATAAAGACAACCTAAAAGGTGAGCTCAACCACACAGAGAAAAGGAAGCCCTTCTTCCTAAGAATGTTGTGGAGACACAACCTGAGTAAAGGTGGTTAACTCTTTCTAGCCTAGATGCTCGAATCAGAGTTCAGAATTGCAAGAGGCATCTCCTGGTACAGGAAGAAGCTGTGCAAGGTCTGAATAATTTCTGAGCTGGGTCTTCGTGCCTGTGTCCAGCATTCTGCCTCCTGAGTGTATTTGTCAGCTAAGGCTGCCATAACAACAGCTAGGGCTGGCTTAGAACAACCGAAATATATTCTGTCTTAGTCCTGGAGGCTGAAGCCCAAAAGCCGTGTGTCGGCAGGGTCTCAGTCCTTTTGAAGATGCCTGTCTCAGGTCTCTCTCCAGCTTCTGGTAGTTTCTCAGCTTTTAGCAGCCTAACTCCAGTCTGCACACAATGTCGCCCCTGTGTGCATCGGCACCCCAATTTCTTCTTTTTATGACACCCATCATCCTGGGTTGCTGCTGCTACTAACTCACTTCAGTCATGTCCGACTCTGTGTGACCCCATGGATGGCAGCCCACCAGGCTCCCCCGTCCCTGGGATTCTCCCGGCAGGAACACTGGAGTGGGTTGCCATTTCCTTCTCCAATTCATGAAAGTGAAAAGTGAAAGTGAAGTTGCTCAGTTGTGTCTGACTCCCGGCGACCCCATGGATTGCAGCCCACCAGGCTCCTCCGTCCATGGGATTTGCCAGGCAAAAGTACTGGAGTGGGGTGCCATTGCCTGGGTTAGAGCCCATCTAATGACCTTATTTTACCTTTACTATTTCTATAAAACCCTATCTCCAAATAAGGTCAAATTCTGTTGTATGGGGTTAAGATTCCAACATAACTTTTTTTGAGGGACACAGTTAAACTCCTAACACAGAAAGAAGGAAACAGACCTCATCATTAAAGTACTATTGGTTTGAATAGTACAAAATGAAGTGAAGTCGCTCAGTCCTGTCCTACACTTTGCGACCCCATGGACTGTAGCCTACCAAGCTCCTCCATCCATGGAATTTTCTGGGCAAGAGTTCTGGAGTGGACGGCCGTTTCCTTCTCCAGGAGATTTTCCCAACCCAGAGATCAAACCCGGGTCTCTTGCATTGCAGACAGACGCTTTACCGTCTGACCTACCAGGGAGGCCCCAATAGTACAAAGCGATGCTGTATTTGCTAATTCATATCAAGTAAAACTCCTGTAGAAGCAAAAGAGTTTTATAATGCAATGAAGCTTCTTTGCAAGAAGGCTGTTTTTACCACAGACCTATGCTGTGTTGGTTTGAATAACATGTCATGCTTAAAGCAAGATCTTCTGTTATCCATGCTTTTAGAGTCTGAACTGGGTGTAATTAACAGTGTTATGAAACCAAAAGGGTACTTTTGACCCTGCGGATACAGAAAACTGGGCTGTTAGCAGAGTAGAGTTTCCTTTATAGTCTCTATGTGTAACTAGGCAGCAACAAACCACCCAGCCACCTCTTACTAATCCCATTCCAGACATGAGAGCTGTACCAGCAGAAAAGTCAGGTCACTTTACAGAGACAAAAATAAGCCAAGTCTCAAAATTATTCCAGAAAGAGATGGCAGGACACGGGGCAAACATATATCCCCTGGCCTGCCGTCTTTTTCTGGAGTAGTTTTTCAATATTCAATAAACTTTTCACCTGCTAGTTAGTTCATAGCAGAGAGGCTGGGTCTCAGTTAAACTTCACCCTCCCAATTGTAATCACCTTTGTAAGTTTTACAAAATAATTCAAAAAATAAGAATAACGTTTTCATATTTAAAAATAATTTGAGTGTGAGCTGGACTTAATGACTTGCTTCCAAAGAATAGAGTATAAGAAGGGAGCGATTAGAGCTCTTCAGTGGAGAAACCCAGCAAACACCACCTTACCCAAGTGATGGAGATTGCTGTCGCTAGTAACAGAGCATATGGATATCATTGTACCTTCAAGAGGACGTGATGAGAAGCCACTTACACTGTAGTATTCTTCCCCCAGACCCGCAGCCCCAGACTACTCACCAGAAAAACATCAGATGACCTCAAATTGAGGGACATTCTACGAAACACCTGACCAATACTCCTCAAAACTGTCAAAGTCGTGAATGCCTGTCAAGGAAAGGCTGAAGAACTGTCACAGTCCACAGAGGAGTCTGAGAAGATGTGATGGTAGTGCGAGATCCTGGATTAGAGCCTCAGACAGAAAGAGGACATTAATGAGATAACTGGAGAAATAAAGTCTGGGGTTTGGTGAACAGTAATATACTAACTAATGTTGGTTTCTTAGCTTTGATGATTGTATCACATAAGACGGTGACATTAGGGCAACTGAAACTGGGAACTTTATCCTACCTTTGCAGCTTTTCTCTAACTCTAAAATTATTACAAAATAAAATTTTACTAGAAAAATGATTTCCTATTTTAACAAGAATTTTCTGAGAATGCTGCTAAGTCCCTTCAGTCGTGTCCGACTCTGTGCGACCCCATAGACAGCAGCCCACCAGGCTCCCCCGTCTCTGGGATTCTCCAGGCAAGAACACTGGAGTGGGTTGCCATTTCCTTCTCCATTTCTGAGAATAAACACCCCTAAAAATTTCAAATAAAATTTTATTTGTAATCATCATGTTTACCGGTTTAAAGATAATCTTACAGTAGCACATTTATTGCTTGAAGGAGCTAACCAACATACTACCTGACTCTTCCAGGTAATACAAGCACTCCTGTGGTGAGTATCTTTTCCAGAATCCTTGGAGGAGCAGCAAATGTAAGTGGGTAAACAGAAGTTTAAGTGGAAGACCTGTACTCCAGAAGGGTCCTAAAGTGTTCTTTTGAAATTCATAGATGCCCATCGTGATGAAACAGATTTTTTTAAAAGAAGTATTTTTTTAAAAAACCGCTTCATCGAAATATCTTTCACATACTACACAATTCACTCAATTTAACTATGCAATTCAGTGGTTTTTAGTATATTCACGAACATGGAAAGCACCAGTCAATTCTAGGATATTTTTTTATCACCTCAAAAAGAAACCCCAAACCCATTAGCTATCACCCTCCTGTCATAGGGCTTCCCTGGTAGCTCAGCTGGTAAAGAATCCACCTGCAATGCAGGAGACCCCGGTTCGATTCCTGGGTCGGGAAGATCCTCTGGAGAAGGGATAGACTACCCACTCCAGTATTCTTGAGCTTTCCTGGTGGCTCAACTGGTCAAAAATCCACCTGCAATGTGGGAGTGGAGGACCTGGGTTTGATCCCTGGGTTGGGAAGATCCCCTGGAGAAGGGAACGGCTACCCACACCAGTATGCTGGCCTGGAGAATTCCATTGACTGTATAGTCCACAGGATCACAAAGAGTCAGACACAACTGAGCGACTTTCACTTTCTCCTGTCCTTACAACCTTCTCACCCCAGCAGCCAACCCAGAACAGTTGCTAATCAACTTTCTGTCTCTATAGATTTGCATATTCTGAGCATTTCATATAAAAGGAGTCATATAATATATGACCTTTGATGACTGGCTAGACATATTACTTTTATAATCTCCAGATGTACTCTGAAGAACAGATAGTTAAGGTACCTTTGAAAATTCACTGTTATCATTACAGATAGCGAATGACCCATTTTGAAATATAATCTCAATCCCCAACCCACAAGATGTATGTAGCCCATTCACATTCCACTCCCCAGGGCATTATCAGTGTTAGTAAGTAGCAAAGAATAACCTTAGCGTAGCGGTTAGGCACCCACTCCAGAGAGCAAGACCTCCAGATTCAAATGCTAAGGCTGTCACTTAGCAGCTCTGCAACCCAGGGCAAATTACTCAATTTCTCATCTGTAGCATGGGGGAAGTAACAGCCCCTACGTCATAAGGGTGAAACGAGCAAACATGACCGAGCGTGGCAAGCCATTCGATGCAAATAGTTCCACTAAGTGTTTAGACAGCTCTGCTGACCTCCTGATCTTATGTGATCAGAGACTGTTTCAGTTATAACCATCTTTTTAAATTACCCAGTCTACCCTTTCATCTTTTGAAGAGGGAAGTTTAGCCTGGAAAGACTCAACAGTGTGTTCTTACTCATTCCATAAATATTTTTTGAGGACAATCTGTGCCAGGGAGAGTCTCAAGTGTTGTGAATAAGATTGAAATGGTCCGTTTCATTGTGGAGTCTAGTGGAGGATACGGATAAGCAGGTAAAAGGTGACTCAGAGAACATTAATATTCACAATGATTTTACCTCCATTGGACCCTTTAGGAGGAATTGCTTCATGGCAGAAGGAAACAAGGGGGATTAGAACAGGAGAACATCTGGCTGATTTCTGAAGTGTTTATAGAAGAAGTTTCTGAGCAAGGGGTTGGGGGAATGTAATTAAAGTAAGATACAGAGAGAAAGGATTTTAAAGATGTTTTGCTGAGTGTTCAGATTCTGTGCCCACTCAGGCACCTTCAACTCCAGTGAAGATTGAAATGCTTTTAGTTCCTTTTGGAGCACTGAGCCACTATTTCTTTAAATGTAAGCCAAATTTAGGATTGAGCCATGTCCTGGGCTTTCTATGGGCTCAGACCATTACAGCGTAATGCAGTGCTGGGGAAGGTTAGAGCCCTGGGGATGGGAAGGCAGGAGTATTTCAGAAGGAAAGTGAGTGAAGGGAGCAACTGGGAAGAGCGGGCGTCCCCCAGGACCTAAAGGCAGGAAGGCACGGCTGGAACACAGTGGCCTGAAGGCACAAGGTTGCAGAGAGGGCTTCCCGGGACAGGACCATCCTGCAGGTCCTGGGAGGCTATGTTAAGGGATCACCCCCATTGGCACCGAGGAACCAGCAGGGACAGTAAATAAGAAGAGGGATGACTACACATCGCTCGTTAGTTGTTGGCCCGAGAGCATAGCACACTAGCTGCAAACTGAGCCCTTTTTAGGAACCGGTACTCTCAGGATGGAAAGTTGCAAACTTACTTTTTGGGGAAACTAGCAAGGAAACTTTGGGAAATTAGCAAGGAAGGCAGAAGCAGCTGATGGCTTAGAGCTTCCGGGCAAGCAGAGGATGTCTTCTGCCCACCTCCTCACCTGCTGCCGGACCTACAGAGCAATCTTTTTGTTTGTTTGCTTGTTTTAATACTATGAGACAAAGCTAGGGAAAAAAAGGTTGTTTTCTCTTTATTTCTACCCATTCTTAGCAATAACAGTTGTAAAATTGTTGTTTCTGTGTATCTAGATAGTAGAATTGACAGCATGGCTGCTCTGTGAAGCAAGGGGTTCTTCACTTTTGCCTTCTTGAAGACAAACTCGGCTGTAAAAGGAGGAAAATTTTAATTAAACGGGTTATGCTTTCAAGCCTAATGTTCTGTTATATAGCAGTTTGACAGCACATATTTGCAACATTTAGTCTCTCTTCCATTCTTTTTGCAAAGTTCTATGGTGTTACATCGGAGAAGGCAATGGCACCCCACTCCAGTACTCTTGCCTGGAAAATCCCATGGACAGAGGAGCCTGGTAGGCTGCAGTCCATGGGGTCGCTAAGAGTCAGACACGACTGAGCAACTTCATTTTCACTTTTCACTTTCATGCATTGGAGAAGGAAATGGCAACCCACTCCAATGTTCTTGCCTGGAAAATCCCAGGGACAGGGAGCCTGGTGGGCTGCTGTCTATGGGGTCGCACAGAGTCGGACATGACTGAAGTGACTTAGCACAGTGTTACATAGCCTTGAGGGGTGTAGCAGATGTGATAAACTACCTGAATCCCACCAAGGGATGAAAGAGCCCTACCCAGATTCCTACCCCAGCTCCTTGGAGTGTTGCCAGCTGGTAACTCTCATCAGCCCCCTTAGGGGTTCCCACCACTTAAGGGAGACATCCCCCTTCCTTAAAGTCATGCTCCCTCCCCCTTCAACTGCATCTAAGGACTGGTCGATGCAGGCTTATTAAAGCTCAGCTCTCTCTTGCCAACCCTGGGCATCGCTAAAGGGAATCACATCTTCGTCATTCCCTGCAGGATTATGTGAGACTTCTGCCAGGTCTGCACTCCAGCTCAAGTTCTTCCTTTGCCCATCTTTCCTTACCTTAACCAGGTACTGAGCCCAAGAGCAGTCCTTAATATCGCCCTGGAAACTCAGCCCTCAGTGTTCCACCCAGACAAGAAGCAGAAAATTGTGTCCAGCTCAAGAACAAGGCCTGAAGGTATATGCGGGTGTCTTACTCCCTTCAGTTCAGTTCAGTCGCTCAGTCATGTCCAACTCTTTGCAACCCCATGAACCACAGCACGCCAGGCCTCCCTGTCCATCATCAACTCCAGGAGCTTACTCAAACTCATGTCCACTGAGTCAGTGATACCATCCAACCATCTCATCCTCTGTCATCCCCTTCTCCTCCTGCCCTCAATCTTTCCCAGCATCAGGGTTTTTTCAAATGAGTCAGCTCTTCGCATGAGGTGGCCAAAGTATTGGAGTTTCAGCTTCAGCATCAGTCCTTCCAATGAGCACCCAGGACTGAGCTCCTTTAGAATGGACTGGTTTGATCTCCTTGCAGTCCAGGGGACTCCCAAGAGTCTTCTCCAACACCACAGTTCAAAAGCATCAGTTCTTCGGTGCTCAGCTTTCTTTATAGTCCAGCTCTCACATCCATACATGACTACCGGAAAAACCATAGCGTTGACTAGATGGACCTTTGTTGGCAAAGTAATGTCTTACTCCCTGGAGGGACATAAAGGCTGAGAAGTAAAACCTGAGATCCCCTGTATAGGTGTGTGTATGATTCAAGTTCTTGTTTGCTAGCAGTGAAAACTAAAAGCTATTTAATCTGCTCTTGATTCTCTTTCCTGTCTTCCTCCTCTGACCCTCTAATCTTCCATTCTTTCTACCTCCCCCTCCTCATCTGCCATCCACGCACAAGCCCGGAGTGAGCTGAGAAGCAAGGTGTCTTAGTCCATTCAGGCAACTATAACAAAATACCACAGACTGCAGGGCTTAGAAACAACAGAAATGTTTTTTTCTCAAAGTTCTGGAGGCCAGAAGTCTGAAATCAGAGTGTCAGCCTGGTTGGGTGAGGGCCTCTTCCAAGTGGCAGACTTCTTGTTGCATTTTCATAAGGTAGAAAGGGCAAGGGAGCTCTCACAGGGATATTGCATAAGGGCATTAATTTCATTCATGAGGGCTGTGTCCTCAGGACCTAACATTTCAGAAGGTCTCACCTACTAACGCCACCAGTTTGGACATTGGCATCCCAACTTAGCAATTTGAGGGGACACATTCAGGAAATGGCAAGCCTCCTGTGGTCTTAACATCGCCTCCTCCAGGTCAGCACTCCATTTTCTGTATGCACAGAACTTCAGGGCTTCCCTAGTGGCTCAGCTGGTAAAGAATTCGCCTACAATGCAGGAGACCTGGGTTTGATCCCTGGGTTGGGAAGATTCCCCTGGAGAAGGGAATGGCTTCCCACTCCAGTATTCTGGCCTGGAGAATTCCATGGACTGTATAGTCCATGAGGTCACAAAGAGTCAGACACGAGTGAGCAACTTTCACTTTTCACTTTTTCACCCCTGTCGGCATTCTTCTAGATAATTCAAGTCAGAAGCACGAAGCTCCTACTCAGAGACATGTTTGTTAAAAGGGAAAGGAGCCTCTGAGAGCCTGTGAATATTTCACTACTCCGTCTTTGCTGGTTTGCTCGAATGTTGATTTTCTGGTTTACTTAGGCAAACATTACTATGCAATGGAGCAAACTTGGCTGAGAATGTTGAAATGGCCAACAGGACAGGCACATTTCAGTAGCATCAGAGGGCACTTGGATGTCAGCCAGGAGATCCAGGTTTTCGGGGATAAATTCCCCTCTGGGGGTGTAGAAAGAAATACCATCCAAAGTGAAGGGCACTGTCCAGACTGTGGATCCCTTCAAAAAATGCTCTGCCTCTTTTAAGCTTTTACCCACTAGCTGCGTTACCAAAAAGCTCTCAGCTGTCAGAGCCAATGGACACTCCCTGCTTTGTCTGACCCAACTTTTGAGTGAGGTTTTATACCATGGGGCAGGGCTTCCCTGTTAGCTCAGCTGGTAAAGAATCCGTCTGCAATATAGGAGACACTGGTTCGATTCCTGAGTGGGAAAGATACACTGGAGAAGGGATAGGTTACCCACTCCAGTATTCCTGGGCTTCCCTTGTGGCTCAGCTGGTAAAGAATCCTCCTGCAGTGCGGGAGACCTGGGTTCCCTCCCTGGGTTGGGAAGATCCCCTGGAGAAGGGAAAGGCTACCCACTCCAGTGTTCTGGCCTGGAGAATTCCATGGACTGTATACCATGGGGTCGCAAAGAGTCGGACACGACTGAGCGACTTTCACCTCCCTTCCCTTCACTTACACCGGGGGTCGGCCTTGCCTTTTAGAAGGCCCTCCTCCCAGAACCTTAGTGCTCACTTCTCCACCATCTTCCTTCTGCTCCTTGCCTACACCTTCTCAGGCTGCCCTGGCTTCTTCTCCGGACATCATCTTGCCTTTCTTTTTCTCCTTCACACATTTCCTGATGAAAAGTGGTGAGTCCCTGCACAGTGGTGGTGGAGGAGGCAGGTGGTGAGGCTGGGGAGGAGATACAACGTGGAGATTGTTCAGAGCAGGTTTCAACTCAAGTCAGAGATGAGGGGAGGACACAGCCCTGAGCTCTCCCCTGTCCCCAGCCCACCTGTCCCTCAGTCAAAAAGAGAAGCCCCTCCAGGGAACCAACAAGGCTCGTAGGCCGTCTCGGCTGGCAGCTGCCCTCATCACACGGTCATCGTGGATTAATTCATCTGTTTTCCCTACTAGACTGTGAGGTCCCTGAGCTCCTGTTGCCTCCCCAGAGCCTGACATAGAGCAGGCATCCTGTTACAGACTAAATAAAGGAATAAAACAGAGCCATGCGTCCAGGCTTTATTGCAACCTCGCTTTACTGTGCATAAGGGCTTCCCTCGTTAGCTTTCTCAGCCTTTCAATCTGGGAAAGATTGAGGGCAGGAGGAGAAAGGGATGACAGAGGATGGGATGGTTGGATGGCGTCACTGATGTGATGGACATGAGTTTGAGCAAACTCCAGGAGTTGGTGATGGACAGGGAAGCCTGGTGTGCTGTAGTCCATGGGGTTGGGAAGAGTCGGACAAGACTAAGTGACTGAAACTGAACTGAACTGAACTGGTTAGCTTAGACAGTAAAGAATCTGCCTGCAATGCAGGAGACCCAGGTTCAATCCCTGGGTTGGGAAGATCCCCTGAAGAAGGGAATGGCAACGCACTCCAGTATTCTCTCCTGGAGAGCTTTGTGAAAAGAGGCTACAGATGATGGAATCACAAACAGTTGGACGTGACTGAGCAAAGAACACACTTTACTGTGCATTACAAAGACCTTGTTTTTTACAAATTGAACGTTTGCAGCAACCTTCCTTGGGTCAAGTCTATCAATGCTATTTTTCTAGCAGCATTTGCTCATATCTCATATTTTTGCAAATTTGCCAAATTGATAGACTTTTTCATTATTATTATAGTTACAGTGATCTATGATGATTGATCTTTGATGTTAACATGATAATTGACTTCGGTTTATATTTTTAAATTAATACATGTACATCACTTTTTAAGAAATGTTGTTTATTGCACACTTAATGGATATGGTGTAAACATAACTTTTATCTTTAGTTCAGTCAGTTCAGTCACTCAGTCATGTCCAACTCTTTGCGACCCCATGGACTGTAGATGCGAGGCTTCCCTGTCCATCACCAACTTCTGGAGCTTACTCAAACTCATGTTCATTGAGTCAGTGATACCATCCAGCCACCTCATCCTCTGTCGTCCCCTTCTCCTCCCACCTTCAATCTTTCCCACCATCAGGGTCTTTTCCAATGAGTCAGTTCTTCACATCAGGTAACCAAAGTATTGGAGTTTCAGCTTCAACATCAGTCCTTCCAATGAATATTCAGGACTGATTTCCTTTAGGATTGAGTGGTTGATATCCTTGCAGTTCAAGGGATTCTCAAGAGTCTTCTCCAACACCACAGTTCAAAAGCATCAGTCTCCAAAATCATCAATCAGTTGTGGATGTGACTTAAGATGGAAGTAAAGTGCGATGTTGTAAAAAGCAATATTGCCTAGGAACCTAGAATGTTAGGTCCATGGATGTTAGTTCCAGCTTTCTTTATAGTACAACTCTAACATCCATACATGACTACTGGAAAAACCATAGCTTTGACTAAATGGACCTTTATTGGCAAAGTAATGTCTCTGCTTTTGAATATGCTATCTAGGTTGGTTGTAACTTTTCTTCCAAGGAGCAAGCGTCTTTTAATTTCATGGCTGCAGTCACCATCTGCAGTGATTTTGGAGCCCCCCAAAATAAAGTCTGTCACTGTTTCCATTGTTTCCCCATCTATTTGCCGTGAAGGGATGGGACCGAATGCCGTGATCTTGGTTTTCTGAATGTTGAGTTTTAAGCCAACTTTTTCATTCTCCTTTTTCACTTTCACCAAGAGGCTCTTTAGTTCCTCTTCACTTTCTGCCATAGGGATGGTGTCATCTGCATATCTGAGGTTATTGATATTTCTCCCAGCAGTCTTGATTCCAGCTTGTGCTTTTTCCAGCCTAGCATTTCTCATGATGTTCTCTGCACATAAGTTGAATAAGCAGGGTGACAATATACAGCCTTGGCGTACTCCTTTTCCTATTTGGAACCAGTCTGTTGTCCCATGTCCGGTTCTAACTGTTGCTTCCTGACCTGCATACAGATTTCTCAGGAGGCAGATCAGGTGTTCTGGTATTCCCATTCCTTTAAGAATTTTCCACAGTTTGTTTTGATCCACACAGTCAAAGGCTTTAGCGTAGTCAATAAAGCAGAAGTAGATGTTTTCTGGGAGTTTCTTGCTTTTTCAACGATCCAATGGATGTTGGCAATTTAATCTCTAGTTCCTCTGCCTTTTCTAAATCCAGCTTGAACATCTGGAAGTTCATGGTTCATGTACTGTTGAAGCCTGGCTTGGAGGATTTTGAGCATTACTTTACTAGCGTGTGAGATGAGTGCAATTGTGTGGTAGTTTGAACATTCTTTGGCATAGCCTTTCTTTGTGACTGGAATGAAAACTGACCTTTTCCAGTCCTGTGGCTACTGCTGAGTTTTCCAAATTCGCTGGCATATTGAGTGCAGCCCTTTAAAAGCAATCATCTTTTAGGATTTGAAATAGCTCAGCTGGAATTCCATCACCTCCACTAGCTTTGTTCATAATGATGCTTCCTAAGGCCCACTTGACTTCACATTCCAGGATGTCTGGCTCTAGGTGAGTGGTCACACCATCATGTTTACCTGGGTCATGAAGATCTTTTTTGTACAGTTCTTCTATGTATTCTTGCCACCTCTTAATATCTTCTGCTTCTGTTAGGTCCATACCACTTCTGTCCTTTATTGAACCCATCTTTGCATGAAATGTTCCCTTGGTATCTCTGATTTTCCTGAAGAGATCTCTAGTCTTTCACATTCTGTTGTTTTCCTCTATTTCTTTGCGTTGGTCACTGAAGAAGGCTTTCTTATCTCTCCTTGCTATTCTTTGGAACTCTACATTCAAATGGGTATATCTTTCTTTTTCTCCTTTGCCTTTAGCTTCTCTTCATTTCTCAGCTATTCTAAGTCCTCCTCAGACAACCATTTTGCCTTTTTGCATTTCTTTTTCTTGGGGATGGTCTTGATCACTGCCTCCTGTACAATGTCATGAACCTCTGTCCATAGTTGATCAGGCACTCTGTCTATCAGATCTAATCCCTTGAATCTATTTGTCACTTTCTCTGTACAATTGTAAGGTATTTGATTAGGTCATACCTGAATGACCTTTATCTTCACTGGGAAACAAAAATTTCCTGTGACTTGGTTTATTGTGATAGTCACTTCACTGCAGTGATCTTGAACCAAACCTGCAATATCTCAGTGGTATGCCTCTACTTATAATATGTCCTAATAAAAATACAGTAAAAGTTGCCATAAATGTTTTATATGAGGTTCCCAAGATCCTCAAGTGGTGGTCACGGTATCAAAGTTCCCAATTCCTCACCAACTACGAGAGAAAGGGAAAAAGTCAATCTTCTTCACCTTTTCTGAAATTCTTCTTTACTCGTAATCATTAATGTGCTGTTTAGCTTGTATTTTTCTGTTTATATGAATTTTGACTCTTGAGCAAAGCCTAAAGGCTGAAGTAATTCATTCTCTTACAGATTTTGGTATCAACTGTATCATGAGCACAGTGTGGCTATTTAATAATAAGCTCATACATGGATTGATTACTCCTGAATTTGAACCAGTGGCTCTAGCCAGGTGGGTGGGCTCCTTCTTATTTCCTGATCTATCCCCACTTTGAATGAAAAGTTCCCTTGGTATCTCTAATTTTCTTGAAGAGATCTCTAGTCTTTCCCATTCTATTGTTTTCCTCTATTTCTTTGCAGTGATCACTGAGGAAGGCTTTCTTATCTCTCCTTGCTATTCTTTGGAACTCTGCATTCAAATGGGTATATCTTTCCTTTTCTCCTTTGCCTTTCACTTCTCTTCTTTTCTAAGCTATTTGAAAGGCCTCCTCAGACAACCATTTTGCCTTGCTGCATTTCTTTGTCTTGGGGATGGTCTTGATCCCTGTGTCCTGTACAATGTCAGGAACCTCCATCCATACTTCTTCAGTCTGTCTGTCTAATCTAATCCCTTGAATCTATTTCTCACTTCCACTCCGGGAATTTGTGATGGACAGGGAAGCCTGGCATGCTGCAGTCCATAGGGTTGCAAAGAGTTGGACATGACTGAGAGACTGAACTGAACTGAACTGATCCCCACTTTCTTCTAACCACATCCCACCAGCCAGTCAGCCAGCTCAAGCCTGCTTTCCCTTCTTATAGTTCCCCAAACCCACAGAACCCCAAATTCCCAAAGTGCATTTGTATTTATTGACCCACTGTGTATCTTTCAATGCCACCTGAATGATCATGTGTTACAAATGCTATATGACTTCAGCTAAACTGTGAAGTCCCTGGAGGGCAGGAAATATGTATTTTAACCTTTATATTGCTTCCTCTACAGTCCTTTCATCGTGCTTTACATGGAAGCCTTCCAAATATGAAACTAGCCAGTTTAAGCTCAGTTTTACTTTTGGTTGCGCTGGGTCTTCATTGCTGTGCACAGGCTTTCTCTGGCTGGACGAGGGGCACTACCCTTCGTTGTGGCACATGGGCTTCTCATTGCTGAGGCTTCTCTTGCTGTGAAGCGCAGGCTGTAGGTGCATGGGCTTCAGTAGCTGCAGCCTGTGGGCTCAGTAGTCATGGCACATGGTAGTAGTCATGGCTTAGTTGCCCCGTGTGGCATGTGAAATCTTCCTGGACCAGGGATCAAACCTATGTCCCCTGCATTGACAGGCAGATTATTATCCACTGTACCACCAGGGAAGTCCTAAGTTCAATTTCAATACTCCATTAAAAAATAACTGACTTTAATGGGAACTGTTCTTCCAGAGTCAGAATAATGTACTCGGGGATACTGAATCTAGGCCCTTTAGGATCCTAGGAGAGGTGGTTCCAATTCCTGGGCCTGGAGGTAGGGCCATTATATCACCCCTTTCGTTTTACATTTGCTTAAATTACTGTAGGTGTTTGATCACAATCATAGAAGCATTTTTCAGGTTTATGACATATTTTCTTTAATTGTGAATGTAACCGATGCCATCAATCAGTTTTTCTTGAATGGGCAATCATAGGCCCCATATCCAAGTTGATTCAAATTACGTATAAGTTGTCTTAGGTTCATCCTAAACAGCATTTCCTGGTTTGGGGCTGTGAATTATAACAAGCCTGAAGTGAAATGGTTACAGGCCAGACTAGAAAAGGCTCCTCTGCAGTGATTGCCTGCCTGTGGTTGCTGCTGGTTTGTGACGATACAACAGAAGTAAACCTGTTAATGCTGTTTTTTGGAAATATCAGATACACAGATATTTCCTTAGAGAGGAAATGCTTTGAAATCGTCCTTCCCTGCTAGCCAGTCCCTTGAATAAAGGGAAGTCAGAATGCCCAAAATGAGAAGGGAGAAGGAAACAAGGCTTCCATTCTGCCAAGGTCCATTCAGCATGACCAGTCTTTCCTTGTAACCTGCACACCCCCTCCCCAACTGTCTGAAACACAGCACTGCAGAGGGCAGTGACCCCGAGGCCCACATTGTCAATGCCATGGTGGGGTTAACAGGTTTTCTTCTGTCGGATCTTCACAAACGGGCAGCAACCACAGGCAGGCACTCACTGCAGAGGAGCCTTTTCTAGTCTGGCTTCTAACATTTCACTTCAGGCTTGTTCTATTTCACAGGCCCAAACCAGGAAGTGCTGTTTAAGATGAACCAAAGACAAAAGCAATCTGGCCTCCTCCCAAACAAAATTCAACAGCCTCCTGAAAGGCAATGGGGTTTAAACTTGGGACTGTTCTTAGGTTTTGATTGGAACCTAAGACTTCTTCCACATGAAACATCGTTGCACTTTCAAAACTACCCCCCACCGTACCCCAAAGTAAAGTCGCATAAAACATACCCAGGCCCGTGTGTGTACACACACACACACACACACACTCTCTCTCTCTCTCTCTCTCTCTCACACACACACACACACACTCACAACACACGGAGTCACACATAGACCAATTTGTTTCTGCAATCCGCATCCTCATCCAGAGAGTTCAGGCCCCGGGCCATCTGAGTTGGTAAATTCTCCTCCTAGTTAACCCAGAGCAGATTGCAGAAAAGCTGTCTAATTCTTGAGATTCTTAGGGAGGGGGGCTTGAGGTGTAGACGGGGCCACGCCCCGGTTCCGCTCTCCTTGCACAACTGCAAGCCAAGTCTAGGCAAGTCGGAGGGAGAACCCCGCCATCTCCAGCCCCTCCTCTCTGCGACCCACTTGGGCACCCAAGGAGACCTCGGGTCGGGTGGGGTGTCCCTGGGAGAAGATACGGGACTCAGGGTGTGAGCTGCAAACAGGGAGCCCCGGGCCGCTGCCGCCCGGGCGCAGCCAGCTGCAGGCAGGAAGGGGAGGGCCCTGCCCGGCGAAGGGGAGCTCCCGCGGGTCGGGGCTGGGTCGGAAAAGCTGCCTCACAGGCGCGCCCGCCAGCCCCTCCGCGCCCTCGCTCCCTCCCAGCGCTCCCCGGCTCGGGCCTCCCTTCCAGGCTCCGCCGCGCCCGCCCGGAGGCAGCGCTCGCACCGGCCTCGCCATGTCCCAGCCGGGCCCGAAGCCCGCCGCCTCCCCGCGGCCCCGGCGCGCTGACCGCCACACCCAGGAGGTGAGTGGCGCTCCTACAGCCGGGCTTGAGCGCGGGGAGGATCTCGGGGCCCCCCGAAGCCTCGGGTCCACCTCCAGAGGGGGGTTAGCCTGCCTGGCCTGCTGTCCCTGGGCGCCACCCCTCCCGGGCACGGAGAAGCATCTGGAGAGACAGGGGTGGGGACTCAGAACCTGCCTCTGGGCAGGTGACTGGAGGGGCCCGCGGATGGCGCTGGGGGCCGGCCAAGTGCACGGGGCGCGGCGCAAGCCGCACTGGAGTGGGCTTCCCTGGCGGCTCAGCTGGTGAAGAATCCGCCTGCAGTGCGGGAGACCTGGGCTCGATCCCTGGGTTGGGAAGATCCCCTGGAGAAGGGAATTGGCTGCCCACTCCGGTATCCTGGCCTGGAGAATTCCCTGCACTGGATAGTTCGTGAGGTGGCAAAGAGTCAGGACACGACTGAGCGACTTCTGCTCACTTCTCACTCATGCGTTGGGAAAAGTTGGTGGATGAGACAGGGGTGGGTGAGAAGCGGATAAAGGCAAAAGGAGAATGAAGTTCATTTGGGACCCCCCGGCATTCCGGAGTCTGTAGGACACAAGCAAAAAAGTCGGGTCTTCCGCGTCCAGTCCAGGCTGCAGGGCGTGGCTGTCTGGAGCAATAACACTTCTTCCCTAAGCAGCTTTGAGCCAAACCAGTGGGGCGGGGTGGGGCGGGGTGGGGCGGGGCGGGGCTGGGGGGGGGGGGGGGGGGGTCAACAGGAGGGGCGGGGTCTAGATAGGCCCCGCCCAGCTGCCTTGCTCACCGCCTGACAGCCGTGGGACTTGCAGAGCTCAGCCCCAGCCAGGTCTGTGGCAGGTGGAGTGCGAGCCGGCGGCCCCTTGCTGTGCTGCACCCGTGTCCTCGCCGGGTCCCTCGCTGCGTCTCTCGGAGCACATCCATCGTCGCCATGGCATTTGCAAGCTGGTGGTACAAGACGGTAAATAGGAGCGATCGTCCCTGGGCAGGACTGGGAAGGGAATGTGCTCTGCCTTCCTGGGCTGTAGGAGAGGTCACTGTTCAGGATTTTGCGGGCGAAGGTTGGGGAGCAGGTTGATACCTCCTCTCAGACCTTCAGGGGAGGCTCCGGGAGAGGCTGAGACCCACCCTGCTGTGGTATGTGGGAGCCAGCTCAGACGTACGTACACGTGCTAGTCGGCGTGAGTTCAGGCTCACAAGTTGAATGGCATAGGGATTGTTTCTGGACGAATTCTGCCCTCGGACGCGGATTCTTGGATGAACGTGGACTCAGAAAGCGCTCAGCTCTAGAGTTTGTTTTTAACTCATAAGTAAAGCGCAAAACTTTCAGAGGCGTGTTTTTGGGCGTGCATTTGCCAGCGCAAAGTAGAGAGGTAACAAAGATAGTGGGGTGGGGCAGGAGAAAAATCCCAAAACTCCAAGGAACATAAACAACTGAGATCAAGACCCTTGTTAAGAATGAGAGAGAGGGAGGGAGACTCTATCTTTATTGCTTGGATGTTCCATTTATTTAATGCACTGAATGGTTGTCCAACCATGTAAGTGTGATACCCAGTCAAGCTGGTACTTGTGTTTTGAACCAGGAAGCATGCTTTAATATAATATTAGGATGCTTTCCAAAACAATAATAATACACTTAAGTCTTGTTGACAGAAAGGATAGAAATATTTATATCCCATTGATTTATGATGAGAATTGGAAAAAAAAATAGTGAAGTACACCCTTCTCTCTCATCATGTGGTATTGGGATCAGCAAGAGTGTTGTAATCAGACACTCTTTAGAGAGAAACCTTGTATTGGGATCAGTAACGTCCCTTTTCATCCAGTGGCCTTTCATTGAGCGTCTACTATGTGTCAGACTCAGTATTAGCCTCAAAGTAGAAAATGGGACAGAATTCTTGTTCTCTTTTTTCAACTGGTTTCCACATCTATAAAACGTGGGTGATAACAGGTACCACATAAGGGTTGCTGAAGACTTAATTCCTGAATAAAAGTACCATACCCATACATTGTTAATGATTGAAAATTTCCATTTCCTTGTACATTTTCTGTGTTTTTTTAAAATGTAGCATCTTATTGATGTGCTAAGAGCAAAAGTTTACTTTGAGTCATTATTGTCCTAAAGGTTCTTATCAAAATGCACCACATGAATTATCTGCAAATATCAATAACAGTGGTTCAGAGCTAACATCACTTTTCTTCCAAATTCATGGTTCTTCGAAGGAAATTATGCTGGAATATTGGGATGAGAATAGTTTAAAGGTATGTTTTTAACCCTATTATGTTTAGGCACAGTCTGACATCTTTGCTGAAACCTCTCTTATAATTCAGTTTTGGAACTATTCTAAATTTTCTTTTTCTGCTAGTCGGAACCTCCTAGAATCAGCAACCTGTCAGTGATGAAGCTCTAACTTTTCCCCAACCAGAGCTGTTCAAATATAGTGTGAGCCATATATGTGATTTTAAATTTTCTAGTAGTTTCATTAGCTGACAGGAAATTAATACTAACAACATTTTAATTAGCCCACTATATCCCAAACGGTACTATTTCAACATGGAATCAATGTGCAAATCATTGGGGTATTGTAAATTTTCTTTTTAATTTTTTTCAAAATCTGGTGTGTATTTATAGTTAGAGCACATCTCAGTTAACACGATGTATTTCAAGTGCTTAATAGGCATGAGTGGCTAATGGCTACTGTGTTGGACAGTGTAGCTCTAGACATTGGTTTCTATCCACTTTCCTTTGGTGGCTGTGTGGGGATGACCACAGCCATTTTGAGAATTAAACGAAGGTCGTGGACCACTTTCCCACAACAAAATATACGCACACACAGAAGACCATCTATAATCCCTTAAAGACCCATGGAGCCAATTTATATATGTGTATACACACATATATATGATTTATATTATATGCTATTAAATATAACATTTATGCAGTTTATTAATACAAAAATTTTATACAAAACACTGTATAATGCATATCTGCATATATGTATATCATGCTTCACTAAGTCCTATAATTGAAATGTCTTTATGAGATCCTTTAATTACTGAAAAAGATTGTGAATGAGCTAACTTTAAAAATTTGGGCAGAATAAGGTAAAATAATTGAAGGGTGTATCTGTGATGTGTTTTGTTTAAGGGATTGCCACCTATAAAGCCAATCAAAGAAATGCTTCAGTATATATTTTCCCAGTGAATACCACCAGTATTATGGATCTGATCTTTTGAAGAACTATGTGGCTTTAGTAAAAAAACAAACAAAATTTACAAAGCTAGATTTGAAAGACATCTGATGACCTTCATAATGATGAAGCATGAAGGAGAATAAATTTGGTTGGCTGACACCAGTAATCATATCTCTGAGTCATAAGTTGACTCTATTAGACTGTGTTAATTAAAGATGTTTCTTAGCCTAATTAGACCTATTGGTCCAATGGCGGAGTCATCTAGGAGCGCAGTCATTTGGGAGGCCCGGTCATTGTGACCAGCCTGGGAAGAGTGTCACAAACCTTCCCTGGCAGGACAGACCACTTGGCTGCAGTGACTTTTAAGAGTAAGGAATGTAAATTATAGATTCTGCAGAAAGGGCACAGCACGGCCACCTTCTGCCTCACCCCCAACCCACCCCCCTGCCACAGTCTCTGAAATGATTTGCTTCCCATTGCAAATAAGAATACACCTGATGATATTCTTTAATCCATTTTAATACTTCCCAGAAATTTAATTGTATTCTATAAATACTTTTTAAACAATGAGGTAGCTTGCTGCTGGTGGTGTAAACGGTGGGTGGCCACTTGAGGTTCCCAGGTGAACTAGTGGGTAATTAGTTCTGAGTAGACTGTCTCAATGGAGTATAAAACCTCTAAGCAACCCATCTTTGTTTTGTTTTTTTTTCCTTGAGGGTTTTAAAAAAAAATTTACAGAAAACTTGCCGTCTTTACCGTTTATAGCTGTAAAGTTCAGTGGAAGTAAATATTCATAATTCTTGTGTGACTATCACTACAAAATCTAGCTTCAGAACAATTTTTATCTTGCAGAACTGGGACTCTATACCCATTAATTAATAAATTCTCATTGAATTTTCATATCTACATTTAAACGCATGGTACTATATTCCACTATCTGTGTTCCTTATCACTTTTATTATATTATGAAAGCATTTAATGGGTCGCAAAGATTTGGGCACGACTGAGCGACTAACACTTACTTACTTACTTCACCTGAAATGTACCCTTTTAACAGATTTTTAAGTATACAGTGTGTTATTGTTCACTGGAGGTACAATATTGTACAGCAGATCTCTAGAGCTTGTTCGTTTCCCTTGACCGAAACTTTATGCCTGTTGATCAGTAACTCTGAATTCTCCTCTCCCGTCAGTCAGTCCCTGCCAGCCATCATTCTCCTTTCTGTCTCTATGATTTTGACTATCCTAGGCACCTCACATCAGTGGAGTTTTATAGTATTTGCATTTTTGTGACTGGCTTATTTCATTGGACTTCCCTGGTGGCTCAGATGGTAAAGCGTCTGCCTACAATGAGGGAGATCCGAGTTCTATCCCTGGGTTGGGAGGATCCCCTGGAGAAGGAAATGGCAACCTACTCCAGTACTGTTTCCTGAAAAGTCCCGTGGACGGAGGGGCCAGTTAGGCTACAGTCCATGGGGTCGCAAAGAGTCAGACAAGACTGAGCGACTTCACTAATCCCCTCAAGATTCATCCATGTTAAAGCATATATCAAAATTTTCTTCCTTTTAAGGCTGAAATACACACACACACACACACACACACATTATTGTGCTCATCCATACAACTACTGTGGCAAACAGTAAGGTTGTTTCTCAAAACACGGCCATCCACGGAAGCAACCCAAGTATACTTGATGACGCCTCTCAGGTCCTGTAGGTTCTGTTTGTTGTTGCTGTGTTAGTTGCTCAGTCGTGTCTGACTCTTTGCAGCCTCATGGACTCTAGCCCGCCAGGCTCCTCTGTCCACGGGATTCTCCAGGCAAGAATCCTGGAGTGGGTTGCCATGCCCTCCTCCAGGGGATCTTCTCAACCCAGGGATCAAACCTAGATCTCCTGCATTGCAGGCAGATGCTTTACCATCTGAGCCACCAGGACACCCTGTGGGCTCTATCTGCTTTAATCATTTTCCTTTCTCTTCCTCAGACTCTATAATTTCAGCTGTCCTCTTTTTGATTGCAATGATTCTTTCTTCAGCCTCCTCAAGTCTGCCTTTGAATCCCTCTAGTGATTTTTTTCATTTCAGTTATATGTCTCCACTCTAGAATTTTTTTTGTTGTTTCTTTTTAGATCATCTATTTTTTATTGGTATTTCCATTTTGTTTATGCATTGGCTTCTTGACTGTCTCCACACTTGCTTTAGTTCTTTGAGCATCTTTAAGGCAGTTGTTTTAAAGTTTTTATGTAGTGTATCTACTATCAGCTCTTAGGGACAGTTTTTTCCCCTTGATTGGGCAATACATCTCTGTTTCTTTGCATGCTTTGTGATTTCTTTCTTTTTTTTTTTTGGTTGAAAACTGGACATTTGAATCATTGAAAATTTTGGAAATCAAATTCTCTTTCCCTAGGGTTTGCCATTTTGTTTTTGATAATGAAGGGCTCTTTTTGTGCCAAGGTTCAGCCAAAAGTGTACACTGAAGAGCTTCTCAGGACTTTTCTGATTCTGCACCTTTCCCTGGGCGTGAGCAATCCGTGATCAGAATACACATGCGCAGTATTTGGAGGGCAGAGTCCTTTTTGCATGCTCCAGTGCACACTTGCTTGCTATGAGTTGTGTGTGTTCAGTCACTCAGTCCTGTCTGACTCTTTGCGACCCCGTGGATTATAGCCTGCCCAGCTCCTCTGACAACTGGATTTTCCAGGCAAGAATACTGGAGTGGGTTGCCATTTCCTCCTCCAGGAGATCTTCCCAACCCAGAGATCTTTCCAACCCAAACACGTCTCCTGAGTCTTCTTTACCCCTGAGCCACCTGAGCTGAGAACTGGGGACGAGGAATGGGCAGCTGCCACTGAGCAGAGCTGAAATGGATGCAAATTAACCAAAACTTACCATTTAAATGTTCCCCTGGAAGTTGCAAGTTTTTGATAGACTCCAGAACTTCATAGTAGTTACATCAGACAGATTATGCCAGGGAGATTTTGTTCCAGGTAGGGGGATGGATTCCTGGTACCTCTTACTTCATCTTCCCAGAATCTTCCCTTTAAGAATTGAAATCCTGTTAATGTGATTCTAAACCTCTGTTTGGAGAAGGCAATGGCACCCCACTCCAGTACTCTTGCCTGGAAAATCCCATGGATGGAGGAGCCTGGTGGACTGCAGTCCATGGGGTCGCTAAGAGTTGGACACGACCGAGCGACTTCACTTTCATGCACTGGAGAAGGAAATGGCAATCCACTCCAGTGTTCTTGCCTGGAGAATCCCAGGGATGGGGAGCCTGCTGGGCTGCCGTCTATGGGGTCGCACAGAGTCGGACACGACTGAAGCGACTTAGCAGCAGCAGTAGCAAACCTCTGTTCTTCAAGTTGTCTCATTTTCTTTTCATAAAAAAATGACCCAGAAAGCTTTGCAGCTACCGTTAAGAAAAAATATCCAGTGTCTTTCACTTAAGAGAAGTGTGGAATTACTTGATCCAGTGAGTACCATCTATGTAAGTTGCTTCCTCAGATGGGAGAGCCATTTAACTCCAGAAAAAAAAGGGTCCATGGTTAGTTTTCCTAAAATTTATGGAATTCCTTCTGACTCTGGAGAACTTATAGAATACAAAAGTGCTTTGGTAAAGGCCAAAGAGGTTCACAGTTGCTTATTGCCCACCTACTATGCGTCCTGTTTTGAACAGGGTGCCCTGGACACAGAAATTGTGCTGATGGTCCATTCTTGGTCTTCTCTTGTATTTCTTGTAGATAAAAATCACAAGCACAGCCTAAAGACTAGTACAAAAGTAGCAGAGTAGCTATTGAAATTCTCATGGCGTCATCTTTGGCTCAGAGGAAATTTAAAAAGCCTTACTACAGTGGAACCCCTAAGCTAAACAAGGCAGAAAGGTAATCAATGTTACTTCTGAAAACTGAGCAAAATGAAGGTGTGGCCTTACACTGCCACCTGGGCGTACCCACCAGAATGTTAAAATGTTAGAGAAAAGCAAATGGGAGTTCAGGGAATCATGAGGATTTCAGAATTATACATATGCAGTTAAACCTTAATTTGTGTCTTCCTTTATATGAGAACCCCAAAGAAGGTTATCCTGTATTTCTATAGTTTGATAACAAATGTTTTTAGAGAAGCAGAAAAATATCATGCATCATACCTTTCATTTACTTTCTTTAAATAATTATCCCCCCATCACTGATTTTTTTTTTTTTAGCAAATGAATTCTTCCTCTCATACTAGCCTTCTCCATTATTTTGGGGTTTTCAGTATTAAAAGCAAGTAAAAATAGCTAGGATATTCCCTTTGTGTTACTCTGTTGTTCAATTGCTAAGTTGTATCCAACTCTTGCAGCCCCATGGATTGCAGCCTGCCAGGCTTCTCTCTCCATGGGATTTCCCAAGCATTGCCATTTCCTTCTCCAGGGGAATCATCCCTTCCCAGGGATCGAACCCATGTCTCCTGCATTGGCAGGTGGATTCTTTACTACTGAGCCTCCAGGGAAACCCTTTGTGTAACTTTAGGGAGATACAAGCTCTTAAGAAGATTCAAAAAATTTTAAAACTTTTGTTTTAGTGCAGAGGCAGAGAGAATAATATAACACCCTTCTCTTGTACCCATCACCTTCTATAATTATCAGCATTGTAACATTGTGTCTATCCTGCCTTATCTATCTTACTGGAAGCCCCACCAACACACACACGCCCCACACCCTTGAAGTATTTTATAGCCTAGGAATTGCACAATAAGTGCTATCCCTGTGACCAGCTTGGTGTTTGTTGTTTGAAAAAATGAGTTCTCTATTCGCTGTGTACTTCGTTTCCTCATTTGTAACATGGGAATGTGAGACTAATGTAATACAGTGTCCTGAGGTAGGCAAAGTACTAAACGTAAACTTATCAGATGAATCTTGTTCCTTTGTACTTATGGCAAGTTAAAATCTAAATTCCCTGCTATATTATTTATAGCCTTAGAAAATGAAAGCTTAAACCTTTGTTTCTTCTCCTATTCATTTTATTGTCTCATAATTCACCATGCCAATGAAAAAGAAGGGAGTGAAATGACCTTTAATGTGTTCTTAAAATGAACGAGCCAGTGGACCAGGCTCCTCCTCACTTGTTTCATAAGTAAGCCAGCCCCTGGAGTAGGCATTATGACCTGCATTTTCCAAGGAGAAATTAGAAAGTTTAAATTATTGGTTCAAAGTCTCATAGCATTTCAGACCCACATTCCTCCTGTCTTATTGGAGTTTGGGGAGTGGAATGGAATGCAGGGAGCTGGTTGCCAGGTAACAGAAGAGGCCAGGAAGCCAACTGGGATCGATGAGGCAACACAGGGGCTAGAAACTAGGAAGCTGCTACCATTCCTAGACTGGAGGGGAAGCAGGATCACCCTGCAGAAGCTGAAACCACTGCTGGCCTGTCCTGCAGGAGGCCCGCATGGAGGCAGCCATCACACACTCCTGCTACACCAACTGACCGGGGTCAGGGCAGGGACCCCCCCCTAGTGCAAGCAGGTCCACATCGGTCTGCACCAGGGAGCCTGTTTTAAAGCAAAACCAGCTTTCCATCTTGAGCCTTATGTTTGTTTGCTGAACAGTCTTGTTTTAGAAAGCAGAATACATGCAAAAATAGATTTTTAAGGGACTTTGCAGGAAATCCAATTTGCATATAGTCTCTTAAATTTTCAAGCTATTTTTTTTTTCAGCTTTTAAAAAAGTCTTTCACCTAGTCTACTAACCTGAAAAGAGCAAAAGTACTTCTCAAGGAATGTTTAGAGATTTGTGGAAATGCAGTCATCAGTCAAGAATTGTTTGTCAGACCGCTACCACAGGACTAGGAAAAAAAGAATTTAATCTACCATCTGGTTGAGCAGGCAAAATACACATGTATGAAGTAATCAGTAAGCAGGAGCATATATAATAAAGTGCTGATTCATTTGCTTTACTAAGAAAATAGAGACTTACATGCAACATGAAGATCTGATGTGCCATTAGCAGGACAAGGCTCAGAACTAGTCAGGAAATGCTGGGTTGAACACAGGGCACTGGGTTTCTGCCTTGAGCAATCGGTTTACCCAGGAGCCCTGAGCTGCCCTGGCCTGTATGACTTGGGGAAGCTCCCATGGGTGCTGACTCAGTGTGGTGATTGGAGGAGTAGAAACCTCTACTTCCTGACATGGTGCCCACAGAGCTCCTCTCCAAGCAGTGGTTTCAGTCCTAGCTGGGTGTTAGTTTCAGCTGGGGAAGTTCAGGGATGTACATGTGTCCCCAGCATCACCCTGGATAAACGAAATCTGAATCCCTGGACTCTAGCTTAAGCTTTTCCAAAAGTGCTTGGGCACTTGTGACCTGCACTGAAAGATGAGTTGTTGTTCAGTCACTAAGTCTTGTCTGACTCTTTTTGACACCATAGACTGCCACACACTAGGCTTCCCAGCCCTTCACCATCTCCCTGCGTTTGTTCAAGCTCATGTCCGTTGAGTCAGTGATGCCATCCAATCATCTCATCCTCTGTCGCCCACTTCTTCTCCTGCCCTCAGTCTTTCCCAGGATCAGAGTCTTTTCCAATGAGTTGGCCAAAGTACTGGAGCATCAGCTTTAGCATCAACCCTTCCAAATGAATATTCAGGGTTGGTTTCCTCTAGGATTGACTGGTTTGATCTCCTTGCAGTCCAAGGGACTCTCAAGAGTCTTCTCCAACACCACAGTTCAAAGGCATCTATTTTTTGGCACACAGCCTTCTTTATGGTCCAACTCTCACATCTGTATATGACTACTGGAAAAACTGTTGCTTTGACTATATAGACCTTTGTCAGAAAAGTAATGTCTCTGCTTTTTAATATGCTGTCTAGTTTGATCATAGCTTTTCTTTCAAGGAGCAAGTGTCTTTTAATTTCATGGCTGCAGTCACCATCTGCAGTGATTTTGGAGCCCCCCAAAATAAAATCTGTCACTGTTACCAGTTTTCCCCATCTATTTGCCATGAAGTGATGGAACTAGATGCCAGAATTTTAGTTTTTTGAATGTTGAAGAATTTTAAGCCAACTTTTTCACTCTCCTCTCACCTTCATCAAAAGACTCTTTGGTTTCTCTTTGCTTTCTACCATTAGTGGTGTCATCTGCATATCTAAGGTTATTGGTATTTCTCCCGACAATCTTGATTTCAGCTTGTGATTCATCCAGCCTGGTATTTCACATGATGTACTCTGCATATAAGTTAAATAAGCAGGGTGACAATATATAGCCTTGATGTACTCCTTTCCCAATTTTGAACCAGTCCATTGTTCCATGTCCAATTTTAACCATTGCTTCTTGACCTGCATACATGTTTCTTGGAGGGCAGGTAAGATGGTCTGGTATTTCCAGCTCTTTGATACGCTGTCTAGGTTTGTCATAGCTTTTCTTCCATGGAGCAACCCACAGCTAAATGAAGGCTTTTTGACCCTTAGGAAGCACCCCTACCCCACCATCCCCAGCAAGCCTTTGTCTCTGTATGCAGCAGGAGGGAGTTAAGCAGTGTGCACCAGGCTCCAGAGGGCCCTGGGATCACGTTTCATTACTTCATTGATTTTGCCACAGCTGTCACTGGACATGCAAACGTTGATCTCCATCAGCATTCCCCAAATTGCAGAAGGAAGACCTTCCAGCTGTTTTCACATAAGCTTTATTATTTTCTTAAACAGGTTTATTTGGATATAATTCATAATTTACCCTTTAAAACATACAATTTGGTATTTTAAATATTTTATTATTTTAATATTTATTATTGAAAGTGAAAGTTGCTCAGTCATGTCCAACTCTTTTCAACCCCATGGGCTATATGGAATTCTCCAGCCCCAAATACTGGAGTGTGTAGCCTTTCCCTTCTCCAGGGGATCTTCCCCACCCAGGGATTGAACCTAGGTCTCCTGCATTGCTGGCAGATTCTTCACCAGCCGAGCCACAAGGGAAGCCCCATTTTATTAACTCAATATTATTATTATTTTTAGTATTGAGTACAGAGTTGTCCAAGCATCACTTTGAGGTCATTTTAGAATGTTTTTGTTACCCCCTAAATGAAACTCAGTATCTTTTTTTTGAGGTTTAAGTCTAACAGAGGCATTTCAGAAGCACACTATCTTTTGATGCTCTTTCAGAGCTGAGCTTAGGCTTGCAAAAGCTCAGGTTTTGTCTGTCTTCCTTCTCTTCTAATATGTGTAGAAGTTTGAGCTTCAGCTCATCCTGTGACGTATACCCTTGTCTCTGAGTGTGTCAGGGTGTATCTGGGTAGCACTGGGGAGGTGGCCCCAAATGCTGCAGAGCCAAAGCCTGCCGCTGGCATACGTCCTTAGCTGGGTGGGAGCACAGTGCCAAGCTTCATGGCTTCTTGCTCCTGTTGATTTCCTGGCATGTTTGTGAGATTGCTAGGGCAGAAAACTGGATGCATATTAATGCTGTCTTCTAGAGTGAGGACAAAGGACAGCTATGCTTACCAAATATATAGCAATGCCAGGAAGTGGAAACAGGTTGGAAAATTATCTTTGAAGCAGGACCAAAAAGCCCTTCAGCTGATATTTTCTCTGCCTCTAAACTTCTCTCTTGTTCTCTCATGTGTTTTCATCTTAGCTCCTGGCTTCCAGGGCCTTATCCTCCTAGTGAAATGTCTCCTGCTTTAGGGCTGGCATCCTGCACTTCCTGTCTTTGCTCTTGTCCAGCTCCTAAAACATCCTAAAACAGGATGACACTTTGGTATTGTGTGTCTGATTAATTTCATAAAAAAAAGAACAGTTTTAGAATAGGAAGGTTTTATTGGGTTTTGTTGATTTTTTTGAGTTGTTTTCCTTTTAGAGCATTGGGTTGAGACTTTCTTGATGGGCATCAAAAGTTTTCAGCTAGCTGCTAACTAGCCCAGTCTCTGGCCTCCACAGTATAATCCACGCATGTAGCTGACATGCAGTGTGACTGAGGAGGAGCTCACGTTTCACATCCTATTTCTTTATCAATAAAATAAGCTGCCAGTTCTGTCCCTAGAGTTTTTTTTACTGCTATGGAAGTCAGGGAGACCACAGAGAGGAAATGCCCTGCGCTGGGCTCACAAAGTAGATGCTTAGAACATGTTAGTTTCTTTCCACTCTTAGAGAAAAGTCCTTCCTGGATATTTCAGGTTTGTGGTTCAGTTCCTGACTCCTTCCCTTTTCCATGTTTCTCTCAGCTCATCCCAAACCATCAACTACATGTAGTGAAAGCAGACAAAGGTTTCTTTCTTCACTCTTTGAGACACTTGCTGCAGTTTCCTAAGCTGAATCAAATCTGAAGTGTGTAATTTCCAAACATTTATTCCATCAGCAGAATGGAAAGAATGTGGAAAGTACACAGTTATTCCATGAATGTAGAAATCAGGCACTTTGAATCTCTTTCAATGAAAAGATATAACTGATGTTGTATCATTAATGAGCTACTGAATGGACTTCCCTGGTGACTCAGATGGTAAAGAATCCACCTGCAGTGTGGGAGACCTGGGTTCCATCCCTGGGTTGGGAAGATCCCCTGAAGGAGGGCATGGCAACCCACTCCAGTATTCTGGCCTGGAGAACTCCCATGGACAGAGGAGCCTGATGGGCTACAGTCCTTCGGATTGCAAAGAGTTGCACACGTCTTAGCGACTAAGCATAGCACAGCACCAGCTACTGAATATGAATAAGCGCCAAGAAATGGTGAGGGCAGTGATTCACCACTTATAAAGTTTCCATTTACTGGAAATTGAATGGCATTAGGTAATTCTTATTAATTCTGTTAGAGTTTTGTTAGAGTGAGGATGTATTGTAATTATAGAGGAAAAAGTCCTCAGTTTAAGGACATGCTTGATAAAATGTTTAGGGGTAAAGTCTCAGGATATCTACAGTTTACTTTCAAATGCTGGTACATATGCAAATATATGTAGATTATGTGTCCATAATATATGATGAGATATCAGTATATGGCAACAGTAGTTAATAGTTGTTGACTCTCAGTGGTGGGACTATGGATATTCATTGTATTTTTCTTTCAACTTTTCTGTATGTTAGAAAATTTTTATAATAAAAAGCCAGGTTAAAAAAACTGGAAAAAGTATAATCCTGATAGTTACTAAAAAATGTTGTCATTTCACTATGTGATCTTTTATTTATATTATTATACTTACTCTATTGAGAGCAAATATTTCTTTTAAAGTTAAAAAATGACAATTTTTATAGTACATAATTTTTATAATTTGTCATTACAATTCAACATTTTAAAAAGCATTTGTGTTTTTAAAACCTCATTTTGTAAAACATATATTTATAATAGACATTTTAAGCAAAAAAAAAGCATTTGTTTTATATATATATCCCTCTCAAACTATTATTTGGAAACTATGTAATTGTGAGGGATTTTGAGCATTTCAGTGGAAGCAAGTAACTGATGATGTTGGTTAATCTGGAGGACTGCAATTTTGAAATACCAGGGAATCAACTTTATAAATGTTTTATAGTAAGATATCTATCTACCTTTATTTTAAAGAGAAAACCGTAGGGTTTACCGTACGGTATGTTTACCGTAGGGTAAATCATAATGTATGTTTGCCACCTGAGCAAGAAGCAAAGTGGGACCTTGTGCAGAGCCTGGAGCCTTGCCCAAGACAAGAGCGAGTTGTAGGTCTGTATTCTCGTTTCTAAAATGGGACTTCACACGTGGTGCTAGTGCAAAGAATCCGCCTGCCAATGCAGAAAACTCAAGAGATGCGGGTTCAGTCCCTGGGTCGGGAAGACCCCCTGGAGGAGGAAACGGCAACCCACTCCAGTATTCTTGCCTGAAGAATCCCATGGAGAGAGGAGCCTGGTGGGCTACAGTCCATGGGGTTGCGTGGGCAGGACACACCTTAGTGACTAAGCCACCACCACCTCCTCTGTCCATGAAGTTTCCCAGGCACTAATACTGGAGTGGGTTGCCATTTCCTTCTCCAGGGGTGGGCAAACTCTTGACTAGGTCATCTGGGTGAAACAAGCCCTGTAGAGAGCTTCATTCACCAAGCTACTGCAGTCTGCCTGCTTTTCTGTGGGCAGAAATTCATGAGAGGTTTCTGTTTGGGGAAAAGTTTTCCATTGGTGAAAGTGATTTCTTTCTAGTTTTTATACAAAGAACTACTGAAAGATTTCACACACATGTCTAATATTGCTTAGCCTTTTTATTTTACAAAAATATCTGTTGATATGATTTAAAGAAACATTATCTTGTTTCATTTATTATAGTATGTGTGGTGTAGTTGCTAAGTCATGTCCAACTCTTGTGATCCCATGGAGTGTAGCCTGCCAGGCTCCTCTGTCCATGAGATTTTCCAAGCAAGGATACTGGAGTGGGTTGCCATTTCTTTCTCCAGGGGATGTTTCCAACCCAGGGATCAAACCCAGGTCTACTGCACTGCAGGCAGATTCTTTACGGACTGAGCCACAGGGGAAGCTCTTATCATAGTATAGAGACAATAGATTTACAGTCAGAAAACCAGCTTTGCAAGCTTTTCTCATTTACTAGGTATATGTCTTTGTGAAAAGCACATCACATGACTTTTATTCTTAATTATTTTAATCCATGAAATCACGTGAGCATCTTTTTTTTGTCTCAGATAAAAATGTATATGAAAGTGCCTTGTAAGTAATAAAAAATGGTAAACATTATTATTATTTTTACTATTATTGTCATTCTTTTTCATTTGAATAACAAGTGACCTGCATATCCAGGTTTGATTCCACTGTAGGGAACATGATCGGGTTTTATGTTTCAGTTTAACTAAAGATGACTGGGCTAAGACCCAATAGTGAGCTTTTCATTTTCTTATATTTAGGTTCCTTTTCCCACTTTCTTGCATATCCCACTTGTACAAGAAATAAAACAATTCTTTGTCCTTAATTTTCAGGAACATGAAATATTTTCATTTATCAAAAAAATTCAAGAATGGGAACTCCCCTGTTCATCCCGTGGTTGGGAGTCTGTCTTCCAGTGCAGGGGGTGAGGGTTTGATCCCTGATGGGGACACTAAGATCCCATATGCCATGGGGCAACTAAGCCCCACACCAGCAACTAGAGAGGCCACACACCTCACCTGAGACCCAGTGCCACCAAAAATAAATAAAATAAATATTTTTTAAAAAATTCAATAATCTTCATGGCTTCTTTTATCAAACCAAATAGCATGTAAACTACTTGAAGCTTTTATATACCACATAAAAATACTTCCTTGCCAGTGCAGGAGACGTCAGAGAAAGATGTGAATTGGCTCCCTGGGTTGGGAAGAGCCCCTGGAGGAGGGCATGGCAACCCACTCCAGTGTTCTTGCCTGGAGAATCCCATGGACAGAGGCCTGGCAGGCTGCAGTCCATGGGGTTGCAGAGTCAGACATGACTGAAGCAACCTAACATGCATGCAAAAATACTTCCATTCATTACCAGTGTCCTAGTGAGAAAAACAGTTCTGATTCAGGACATAATGAAATTCTAAAGCCATAAGTAATGAGCGTTGGAGGTATGGTCTTCCCAATGCACGCTTTTATCTTTCTGTGTTGGTAAATAAACAGACAGAACTCCAGAGAATTTCCTCCCTTGAGTTCATGCTGAACTGAGGCTTAAGTAATGGCTTCGGCTCAACATGGTCCTCAGACATCTCATCTCCATGAGGAACCAGATGTAGCCTATGCTGGCAATTTGGGCTTTGAAATTCCAGGAGGCATTTTGTAGGAGACGAGATGCCGGCTTGGCACCACCATCAGATCTGTGTCTGGTTAATTACAGACTTACTTTCTGCATCCTAAATAAATGTCTGTAGCTTCCCTTTATTTTTGAAGGCCACCTATGTCGATGGAGAATTATTAACAGTTCTCAGGAGGAAGATTAAAGGTGTCCTTTTTTATAGTCTGTATATTTAGCTCTTTGGGATTAAAGTCACTATTATATTATGTTGTATCACCTCCCCCTATTAAACGTTATCTCTTTTAATATTTTTACAGCATGTCAGTAGAAGAACCAGTAGATCGCCTTCCAAGTCAGGAGAAAAGAAAGGATCAGATGAGGTAATTTCTACAATACTGAATTTTCATTTTCTCTTGTTTTTAAATTGTGAATTCTATCGTGAAATAAATAATGAGGTAGCAAATATCTCCTATTAAAATGTTTGCAAATTTAGTTTTAACTAAGAGCTGCTTCAATGCTGTAAGAGGAAATCATTAAAAATAAATAAAGTGTTCCTCAGAGAAGAACTATTTCCTCCAGAAATAGTTTTTATTTAGGAGTAGAACTCAGTTATTTAGGGTGTTGTCTTTATAGGAATTGGTGAATCTTAACTGTTTTTCTTTTTTTTTGAACAAAAACATACAGAAGGGAAGCCAAATGCTACTGTTGAAAAGGAAATCTTTTTTTATGAGAGTCATCGCGAAAGGAGAACAGTGATAACCTAGATTAAACCAGTCATTCAGGTTCATAAATAAAAGGGAGAGAAAAGGACTATTTTTATTTGGTTCCATCCTGTGGAAATACTAGTGAAAGCAAGCCTCACTTTGAGATGGGTTGTCTTTGAGTCCGTGAATTTCTCCTTTCACTGAATGATACCCCATTATGTTCACCATCAGCATCATCTGGTCTCCATGGAAGGGTCATGTGAAAGTTCTAGCCTCTGAGAGGCTCCTAGGCTTGCTTCCTTTTGTTGCTTTTTACGTTTTAAATCTCAGTGGAATATTCATCTTCACTCAGTAGAAATAATTACCATCATTCACCCCAGTTTGTAAAAGAGCCAGGTCCTGAAAGGTACCTGGAAATTTAAAAAGCATAAAGTAACCATTTTGGGTTTCCTCTCTTATTAGCATGCTTCCAAAAATCTAGCTTCTCTTTCTGCTTATTTTCTGCAGTTTTGAAATATTCCATATATTTCCGTATATTCAGTATGAAGGGGGCCATTATGACTAGAACTTGCTATGAATTCTGCATGAAGGTTTATAGTCCTCAGCTGTCTACTGTTGTTTACATTACCAACACCCAAGTCAATATAATTTAGATTATTTCTTACCATGCAAACCTGCAGTGAATAGTTTTGTTTCCATGGAAGAAAATTTTCTTTACAAAGTAAAAATAAACTTTTATTAAGGTTTTATCCTGGCTCTTAGTTAAATTATTTAAACTTTTTTTCCATGGGAATAAGCCAACTTTTACTAGCATGAAGATCTATGTACCTAACATCACTCAGTTCCCCTATCAATCCTACTCTTTAAATATATTCCCAGATAAATTATCTACCAAATAGGTTTCCTGTTGAATAAAGAGACAACTATAGTGTCTCTTTATTGTCCAGATCAGGAAATAATGTTTTTAGATGTTATTCTTTATGTTAATATTAATCAAGTTGAAAACATTTGCACAAGAAAGGAAAATCTTCCAGTTCAATCAAGTGACTGGATAGTGACCTAGTTCTAAGAATCCTAGATCTTAGAGGATTATTCTCAACAATTACGTTTTTATGTGGAAGCTTAAATATTATGTCTTGAGTGTACAGATATCATTGGTTAAGGCAGCAGCTGCTCACCCAGTGTTAGATCTCTTCTGATATCTGGACTATAAAATGCCTCATTTTCATTTTTATAAAGGGCTTGGGAAAATTGATAAGGAGTCCTGTTATCAGGACAACCAGAGTAGAATTCGAGACTTCTGTGTCTGTGTGATGACTGTGCTTGCAGTTCTTTGAAAGTGAAAGGCTAAGCTTCCATCTCAGGAGAAGAACGAAAGAATTTTTCTTTTTTTTTAATCAGCAGTTCAAGCAAGTCTGACTTTGTTTCATAACACATCTGGGAAATTCAGATTCACAGCTCTTGCGTTTGTGCCAGAACCTGGTCATCTGGGTCTGTTCTGCTCCACCCCAGCTGGCTGACAGAGAGGAGAGCCAGGCTTTGCCCTGCTCCCGTGACATAAATCACTGCAGAGGTTCAGATAGCCTGAGACTGAGGACTGCTTATTATCTCGCCAAATTCTGCCCATATCTATTTGATAGGGTGGACGGATGTGTAGGTGGAATCATCTAGTGGTCTAGTTATATTTCCAATGTGGTCTGTCTCCAAGGAGTCTCTCATTCTTTATGTCATGGATAACATATTATGGCCCTGGAGACAATTCAAGGAAATCTGTTGGGCATTATTTTTACTCTGCATTTGTGATTATAAAACCATGTGCAGTCTGGACTTGTCATCTGCCCTGCCTACCACCCACAACCAGTTACTATCCTCTTCAGATTACTAGAGAAAGATTTCCTAAAACTGATTCTTTCTCACAAATGCTTTCTTATCTACTGTTCTGTTGAACAAGAAGTAAGATTAAGAAGCTTATTGGGGGGTTTTGGTTATCCATTTTCAAACTAGCATCTACCTCCAAAGGGTAAATAGCTTGTTGTCCCCAAGCATATGCAAACATACTGATTAAGCTTCCAAGGACTAACCCAGGCCTTTGAAACAAAGTCAGTTTGAAAATGTGCTTTCTCTGCTCAGGGGTACTTCTTCAGTGCCTTTCATTTGGAGATGCAAGAAAAAGGGTGAAAGAGAAGGGCTTCGGGAAGATTTAACCAGGATTGAAAATGATTAGATTTAGACAAGAACCATTATGATATTGTCATAGATAAAAATACCTGGGGATGAATGCAGCTGTGTGAATTTCAGAGTTCTTTCTCTCCTGCTACCATTAACGGTTTTTACTTATCTTGAATATGACCCCTATACACCCACTAAGTGATCCTAGGATGTCTGCAGTTATTTAAATAGACTCTTGCAACTAAAATATCATTTGTCATGTTGCATTTGTAATATAAATGCTTGAGGATGGAGTTGAGTAAGTTTCTTTGAAAATGTATGTTTTGTTTTCTGTGACAATCATTAAGAACCTAAGTCCTTCTCAGATGTAGCGGAACTGTAAGACCAAAAGTTGAATGGACTTAAAAAAAACAAAGATAAAATGACTACAGAGTAGGAAAGAGAAAAATGAAAACATTTGGCAGCACCTTTAAATACAGTGGAACAAAGTAGTCTTTCCAAACCTGCAATCAAATCTATTTAAAGTGTTTGACTGACACATCTGGCCACCCTGGGGAAGTGTGAGCATCTTAGCAGCATATTTCCGTGACGTCCTGAGAAACAGAATTTAAGACAAGTGATGCGCATGATCTCACAGAGCCTGTTTTAGGGACTTCAGATTTAATAATGGATATATTTTTATGGGTAAAGAAAGGGAGATGTATAGAGTCGAGATTGTGCCTTAAAGGTATTTGATAAATTCTGTTTACCATAACAGCTTTCGTGGTATTCTTTCCCTCAGTGTGTTTACCTCTCCTCCTTCTAAAGTCCATGAATTACTCCAACATTTTAAAATTTCTAACATATTTTTTCTCTTGATGAGATTAGTCTTTTTTCATCACAAAAGTAATATGTACTTGTGAAAAGCAAAAGTGATTTACCCAGTCTTACCACTTAAGTTGTAACTGCTGCTACAAAATTTTGTGTGTACTCTCAAATCATCATGATAATATAATATGTTCATAGTTATTGTATATACTGATTTTTGTAGCTTTTTAATAATGATGCAGCTCTTATGTATCATTATTGAAACATTTCAATATGTTTTTTCTAAAGAAAATTTGGAAAGTATCAACAATTTTAAAGAAAAAACACTGCATCTAGAATTCCAGCCCCTCGAGAGATGGCCACTATTTCCATCTTTGAGTCCCTTCCTTCATCTTTTTTCTGTGTGTGTTAGTGTTAGTCACTTAGTCTTGTCCTGCTCTTTGCGATCCCATGGACCACAGTCCACCGGGTTCCTCTGTCCATTGAATTCTCCAGGCAGGAATACCGGGATGGGTAACCATTCCCTTCTCCAGGGGATCTTCCTGACCCAGGGATCTAACCTGGGTCTCTTGCATTACAGGCAGATTCTTTACCATCTGAGGCACCAGGGAAGCCATATTTTATGTTAAAGCTGAAATAACAAAGGAACATTACTAGACTAAAAGGGCCTAGACTAAAGATGATAAACAGTGTGCTTTGTGATAGATAAATACTTTCCAATTGAAAGGAGTCATCGTTGTGTGTGGCTTTTAAATACATGGGGTTTTCCAGGTGGCGCTAGTGGTAAGAACCTGCCTGCCAAAGCAGGAGATGTAAGAGATGCTGGTCCCACCCCTGAGTACGGGATAATCCCATCCCTGGAGAAGGATGGCAACCCACTTCAGTGTTCTTGCCTGGAGGATTCCACGGACACAGAGCCCAGAGAGGAGCCTGGTGGTCTACAACCCATGAGGTCGCAGAGTCGGACACAACTGAGCGACTAACACTTCCACTTTTAAATACATAGAAAATCATATTTAAGTACCTTGGCATTTCATATAGTATTTAATCTGGTTATTATTTTGTGCTGTGTGTTTGAGAGGAAAACATGTTTCTTGTTAACAAGTTTTCTGGGACAGTGTTCCCGCCAGCAAGTGATAAAGCCGTCCTTAGCAAATTCTGGAAGAGTGCCACAGCAAATGTTATTTTAAGGGGTGTTAAGTCATTACAATCTCTTGTCCACTTTAATTGTGGGGACTTGATTGTGCTGGACAAGTTCATGTCCCAGTGCCAAGAAGGAGGCAACACTGAAAAGGTGCCCCAAGGGCAGTCCCCATCTGTCTTACCTGGAGATCCAGAACTCTGCTGGATGTCCGATTTGAAAGGCTAAACTCACTAAACTCACTAGACTTCGCTGGTGGCTCAGACGGTAAAGTGTCTGTCTACAATGCGGGAAACCTAGGTTTTATCCCTGGGTCGGGAAGATTCCCTGGAGAAGGAAATGGCAACCCACTGCAGTACTCTTGCCTGGAAAATCCCATGGACGGAGGAGCTTGGTGCAGGCCACTGTCCATGGGGTCGCAAAGAGTTGGGCATGACTGAGTGACTTCACTTCACTTCAAACTCACTAAGGGAAGTTCCAAAATCCTTTTCAATTGCAGTTTCCAATTTTTTTTTTTAATTCTAAATTTTGATTTTTTTTCCCATTAACTAGAATATCTTTAAGATAATTTATTTTTCAGTGAAGACACATGGATGGTGATTTTCTGCATCTGTGTGGATCTAAGCATGCTTTTCTGCTGGCCTCACACAAGATGCTACTACAAAATTGTACGTTTTGGGGTAACAGTTCTGTTCCCTTAAAATTTTCTACCTGTTGCTCCATAGTTTTCTGACTTTTTGTGCTATAGAAAAGATGTCTGAGGGAGCCTAATTGTTATTTATTTTTAGAAGACTTGTTTTTCCTGCTTCGGTGTATTTGTGATTTCTTTTTCTTTTATTCTTACAGTTTTAAAAAATTGCCAGGATGTGCCTACATGTGTGTTTTTCTATTAATTTTTTTCTAGAATGTCTATTATGCAATTATTGGTGTTATTTCAGTTTCTTTTTAAACATACATGTAGTTGTGAGATCAGACACTCATTAGTCACCTGCCTCAGTTTTCTCTTTGACCTTTACCTTTGTGTTCTGCGAGAGTTTCTGAAGTTTATCCCCCATATTTTTATTTCTGCCATCTAAATTCTGCTCCTTGAAACTTCCAATACAGGTTTAAATTTTGCCTTTTCCCCTGTTGCATTGTACCCCTCTCCAATCCAATCTTCCTGCATCTCTCTCTCTGTTTCACTCTGTTGTTTTCCCATCTCCATCTTCTCTCCATCTGTGGCTCTCTACCCAGGCTTCATGGGGGCATTGCCATCTCGTTTCCTATTAAGGATGCAGACAGTCTTCTTTTCTGAAATTTTCTTCTTGTAGTGTATCATTTTATGAGATTTACCATCTCAGTCTTCAGGAAAATGGCGTCTTTCTTGACAGTTTTCCTTTGGTTTTTCATCTTCTCACTTATCTGATTAAATGTCTTTTTTTGGAACTCAGGCAAGGCCTAGGAGGCCAAAGTTTTCCTGCAAACCAGAGGCAGGTGGAGGATGTGGTGAGGGGGTGGGAAGTGGTCTTTCCCGGGAAGCCTCCACAGGGTCCTGCTCAGTGACCGTCAGGGTGAAGATTTTACTCCAGTTTTGGCAATTCCCTGACTTCCTTTGTTGTTGAGTCAATTCCAGCCTCTTCTGTGAGAAGATGAGTAGAACCTGCTGTTGAGATTATTTTGTAGTAGAATTCCTGGGGTGGTCTCCTAATGACTCTCTTTCACGTCTTGAATCCAGTCTCCCCTTTTCTAGCCTCCTTTGGGTATAACCTGTGAAGTAGGCCTTCATTGCAGACTCTGTTCTGTTTATTAACTGTGAGTAGCTCCTCATGAGTTTCAACAGAAGGGCTTGAGGTTTAGGATGTCGGGAGCATTCCGTGTCTCCTCTTTTCTGCAGTTTCTCTGAGTGGTTTCCGGTGCGTGTGCCTCGTTCTGTGCGTATGTCGTCATGACGTACTTTAGGTACTGCTTGCCTTTCAGCGACTGATACTTGTTTACGTAGGTAATAAGAGTTTGCATTTTCTTATGTGGAGCCTGCCATATGGGTCTTCGAGAGCCATCTATGGATTTAAGTTCAAAACCTACGGTTAGAATACCAGCTATTATGTAGCCATTCAAACAGCCTGTTTATCTGAAGACATGTTTTCAGGTTGAATTCTGAGAAAAACGCAGGGACTTTCTCAAATTCAAGACAAAAACTCTTTGCCATCTTGAGACCACGGTGAGAGCATCTTCTTTCTCATGTGCCGTGGGAGCATTGAAAAGCCACACTCCCCACCCAGTTAGCCTGCCCCCAGTCCACGGTGCCCACAGAGGGAGCATGTTGTAGTTGCTGAGAGCAGGCCCTGGAGTCCCAGTGTGTGGACTTGTCCCCAGCTCTGCAGCTTCCTAGCTGGGTGTTCTTAGGCAGATTACTTCGCCTCCCTAACGGTACCTTTCTCATGTGTCCATGGAGACAGTGATAGGTTCTACATGAGTTAATGTGAAGATCAATGAGACCAAGCAAATGGAGTGTCTAGAACAGTGCCTGGGACATGTGACGGTGTTAGCTGCTATTATTATTATTATTACTACTGTTATTACTTTTACTAGCCAATGAGGAGAACTTGTTTGCCAATAAAGGTAAGCCCCTTATTGCTTTAGAGCCAGGACTCAAAGTCTTTTGTTGACTATATATGGCCAAGCCTTTCCCATTAAAAAAGGAAGGAAGTTTGGTAGTTCATTAAGCTTAGTAGTCTTTTTTTGTTTCAAAACAACTCTGTTAACACCCAGAAATATATGCCAGTTGCTAGAAAATACAGTCCCTCTGTAACCAAGAACATGAAAATAATTTGCTGTTAAATTAAGAATCTGTGATATACAAAATGTTATATAAGTAGTAGGGAGTGACTAATAAAAATAGTTATTATTATTATTGCACTTCAGAGTAATGAGCCTAACTGCATAAGATCTTAGGTCCCAGCAAAATTGTCTCTGAAGACTGTACCTTATAGCATAGGAAATTAGAATCAAAGTTAAAAAAATATCAAAGGAATTGAACAGAAGTTAAATTTCTTGACTTTAGAATAGATCTTAAGTCCTGGAAACCCAAGGGACAAAATCAATTAAATATTAATCCTGAAATATCCTGTTTTAACATTTATATTTTTTTCAGTCTTCTCTCTAAGCTTTATTAGCTTCTAAAAGATAATGGAATGACTGATTCAGAAGGGAGGATGACCTAAAATTGTGCCCATAGCAATAAACCTTTATCATTTAAGGACTGAATATGTATGATTCTTGTCATAAAGTCAGTAATATTTTATCATATACCAATGTACATAATAACTTGTTAAGACCTTCCCAAAACAGCTCATTTGTGAAGTCAGAACCTCTTAGTAAGTTGACATAATAAATTAGTCTATTTCAATCGGCATTATTCCAGAACGCTTAGTAAATGTGTAGAGCACTGTTCCTTTCAGTTCAGTCGCTCAGTCGTGTCCGACTCTTTTCGACCCCATGGACTGCAGCACGCCAGGCCTCCCTGTCCATCACCAACTCCCGGAGTTTACCCAAACTCATGTCCATTGAGTTGGTGATGCCATCCAACCAACTCATCCTCTGTCATCCCCTTCTCCTCCCACCTTCAATCTTTCCCAGCATCAGGGTCTTTTCAAATGAGTCAATTCTTCTCATCAGGTGGCCAACGTATTGGAGTTTCAGCTTCAGCATCAGTCCTTCCAGTGAACACTCAGGACTGATCTCCTTTAGGATTGACTGTTGGACTCCTTGCAGTCCAAGGGACTCTCAAGAGTCTTCTCCAACACTGCAGTTCAAAAGCATCAATTTGTTAGTATCATAAAAATTTATTTTAAATTTTGTTCCTCATCTCCTAGGACATTACATGAGATTATGCAGTATTTCTCAAGTTTAAGCATGCCTATGAGTCACCTGGAGACAGTATGAAATATTGAGACTCGGGGGCCCAGATCAGGGTGCAATCAGGCTTTCAGTATTTTTCCCAGTCATCTCAGGTGACTCTTTCGATGGTGGTCTTCTGAGCACATTTCGAGTAACACAGATGATTCTTACAGAGCTCATAATGCAGTTCCTGGAAAATATAAGCTTTTCTTCCTTTTTTTCCTTTCTCATTTCCTTTTCTTTTTAAAATGCCTGCCCACCCCACCCCATCCCTCAGCCATCTCCTGTCTCCATGTCCTGGGGACAGCGTGGCTCCGAAGCACACTGAGGGTACTGGTTTCAAGGAGTCATTGGACCACAAAGGAGGCTTTGGTTGCCGGGAGAAATGCAGAAATGCAAACTCTATTTCTTCCTACTTCTCCTAGGACCTCGTACCTTAACTCTTCCCTCATTCCTTCTGTTGTTGTTGAGTCACCCATTCTTTTCTTTCTTTTTAGTCCTTATTTAATGACTCCTCTTTAGACGATGTTTCAGTTTCGTCTTCCTCATCATGAACTATTTTAAAATATTTCTTTTGAAGCTGCTCAAGCTCCCATTCCATCTTCCTTTTTAACCCTCACTGCCAAAATTCTTGGTTGAAATTATTGAAGAAGAGAATGGGGAGAAAGAAGAGAGAAACTAAAAGCAGATGTTAATAAATGGCTGCCTGAAGGAGGTAGGAAGGAGACACCAGTGAACGAGTCAAAGAAGCAGCAAAAAGGGGTAGGGGAGCCTGGGGGTTGCCGGGTCACGGGTGGGAAGGCTGCATGGAGCGTCTAGGCCGGGGATAGACCCGGCACTGGGGGCTGAGGGAGCTTTCTTGTTTGGAGACTGGGATATCGTCATTCATTTGAGAGCTGTTTCTGTTATGAGCCAGAGGCTGCTGAGTCAGTGGAGATTCTGCACCGATGACTCTTTTCTTCCAGTGTACGTGCATTTATAGTGAGAATCAGATAAAACAAAAAGCTTAAATCAGTGTTTATTTACACAGAAAGAGATAAGTGTTGCCATGTATCACATGGTACAGATTTCTTGGATTGCTTGCCAGGTGTTTATAGGTAAATGGATTCTTTTATCGATTGACCAATATCAAATAAGAAAGACATTATTTGGGAAGAGCTCAGGGATGAATTTTGCACATGTTTATCTTAATCATTAGGACTGTGGACTTCGTGGCTGGTTTTTCACATTAAGGTGGGCACCCCTGTTCTCTTTCTTTTTCAAATCAAGTCTCTGATTCCTAAGCGGTCTAATTTGAGCTCAAGGTACGTAATGTTTGGACTTCAGCACCTTCCAGAAATATATCACTCTGAAGTCTGCAAAATACAGTTTCAAAGAAAACACTTTTCTTACAGGAAACAGAGAGCTAAAGTGATCTCATGTTGGCATTCCAATTTTGGTTTCACTTAGTGCTTGGAGTAAAATGCAATTTTGTTTCTTTTTTTTTTTCTGCTTACCTTCTTAAAACACTGAGTTTACTCAGTAAAGTCTGAAACCATGCATCTATTTCCTTGAAAAATGAAAGTTGACAAGAAAGTTGAATGACTAATTTTTAAAATAATGCATTTAAAAACTAATGAAGATTCCTTCTACCAGCTATATGATGAGAGGTTGCTGAACTATTTGTTAGATAGGATCTGGTGATACCTGCCTAACTTTAAAAATAGGATTCAGGGGACACCCAGTGGTTAAAAGGAGGAAATTTCTCCTGAGGTGCAGTGTTCAGTTGGAATAAGTATTTCTGGTCTCAGCAGTCAAAATATTGATACATTGATGATTTTGTCTTTCTGAATGAGCATATGTTAGCTGTATGTGTGCGCTTTAAGAAAGGGCCTTGGTTTTGACATTTATATGAATTTTCTTCAAGTATTTGAAAACTTACAAATTATAAGGTTAGAAATATTAGAAATATGATTAAACTTTTCTTTTAATGAAGACATAATAATATTAAGAAATGAGAAATAAGCAACCTAGGGTCATAAATAAGAAAAACAATTAAATTTTTTTGACCCAGAAATTCCACTTCTAGAAATTTGTTTCAAATACGTAATCAGAGGTGTGCTTGATGCCTGGGTACCAAAATACTCACCATCGCTTTACGTATAGTAATAACAAACTAGAGAAACAAACATACAGCTTTAATGAACTGGTGAAGTTAACAGCACAAAAATAGTGAGTAAAGCATCTTTAACACCATGCTTTCAAGAACATTTAACAATGGAGGAAAATGTTTATGACAGGTAAAAAAATGACGATGAGAGACCAGTAATTCCATATATTTAACAAATTATGTACATTTTGTATTTGCATAAAAATAGAAAAATGAATGTGGTTGTCTTGAGTGGCAAGATTTTGAGTACTTTATATTCTCTTCTTTATACTTTTCTCTTTATTCTAAACTTTTTTTTTTTTCATTAGAGGGAGAAGAATAATAAACTGCATAGATAATAAAAGGATAATGGAAGAAAGTGTTGTAACAATGATCAAAGCTAAACCTGTGAATCTATCTGCTTAGACCTTAAAGGGAGAAATGTTTTATGTGCCTTTTTCCTTTGGAACCTTCAAGAGATGTTTCCAGAGTAAAGCTGCTGCTGCCACCCTTTGTGTGTGTGTGTGTGTGTGTGTGTGTGTGCACGCGCACATGTGTGTACACATGTGTTTGGCTAGGAGGGCACTTCTTATATATGGACAGAGCATCAGGATTTAAGCACTAAGGCTGCATGGAGGGCAGGGATTGTTAATTATTTTTAGTTTATGGTCCTTTTGAAATCCAATGAAAACTAATTGTTTCCTCTGAAAATGACACATTTTTATGAATAAAAGAATTTTTTTTTAAGTGACATAAAACTTACATAGGTTCAGAGATACACACCATCGCTACTTGGGACAGGGGGAGGAATCTTATTGAGTAGCTATGTTTGGGAGGTATCATCTAATATTTTCCCAGTTGGATTAGTGTTGATGTCTGAAATTCCACCAGTAGCAACTTCCTTAACCTCTGAATTAAGGATTGCCCTCCTGTGCCTCCTTTTTTAAATTGTAGGTATTTGTAGGAGGGATAATATATTAATTATTAACATCTCAGTGAGAAGTAGTTTAATAAGAGAGAAAGCAAATTATGTAAGCACTATCTTTATAGACTTGATAATGGTAGTAAAGAACTAGTGATCATTTGATACTGAACATATGTAGCGGTTACACACACACATACACACACATACTCCTTACAACAACCCCCATTCTCCTAATGAGAAAACTGAGGCACAACTTGATTAAATAACCTGTCCAAGGCCACACATTTATATAATAGTGGACCCCAGGATGGAGCTCATTTTCCAGAGTCTATACTCTTAACTAGTATCCAAAACTGTTTATAAAGTTATCTATTTAAAAAATTCTACCTAATGCCAACTCCATAGACTTTCTTAAGGCTGTTGTCAGTTTTTGTAACTCACTTCCCTGACTCTTTATTGCCGTCTTCCTTCCTCATGCCCTTTTTTTACTCGAAAGATCTTTAAGCAAGGTTAAATCATTCCATTCCCTTGGCTCTAAAATGTAAGGGAGTGTAAGGACAGCTGCGCCCTGCTGGTGGGTAGGAAGTGGGGCCCCAGGGAAACTGAGCCCCAGCCCAAGTAGAGTGGGAGAAGAATGCATCCTCCCACCCCCCGTCACTGCGGCCACCTCAGATGGAGAGGCCTGAGCTAGACCACCCCGACGCCTTCTGCCTGGAGACCATGAATGGCGCTGAGGGATCAGGAAACGAACTCCATGGTGGCCACCATAACGTGCGTTACTAAGACTGTTGTGGACGGGATGATTCATTCAGTGAGTAAATTTCTGTGTAATAGGTTATGAGCTAATCTTAGGGTTTATCATTGTGACCTATTTAGCAGTGTTTCGCAGGGGACTAACATAGCCTATTTACTGAGCTGAGTTATAGTGTTTCTGTAGTGAAAGCAATTTGTATTTGTCCATAGACTACTTACAACCATGGTGTAAAAGAACATTTGTGAATAAAAGTCACAGCCTTATAATTGCTAGTATTGGGGAATCTGTCTCTCCTTGGAAAGAATCTTTTTCTAGATACTATTTTCCAATAAATCATGTGTTTTCATGTGGAAACACAATATTTGCTTTTCATTTTATGGGATGACTTAACTAATGGAACTGACTTGTCAACAAATATGTCAAAACATTTTAATGAGTGTCCTTATCCTGAAAAATACTACATTTCATCAAGCCTAAGACACCACTGATCTAAAAATGCACTGATTAGAAAATGCTAAGAAAGAAAGATAACTATCAATTAATCTCTGACCAAAGCTTTATATTGATTTTAAGATGCATCAGTATGCAATAGGAAAGAAAATGGTGACTTAAAATCATTAAAACAAAATTCAGTAGTAACTTGAAAACTTATGTATTTACAATGTTCATTGTTCAAATAATTCTGAAACTAATTTCACTTTTGCATTCAGGACACAAAACTGTTTCATATCCCCCTTCAATATTTTTTTCATTAAAATCACGATTTTTCATTTTGATAGCCTTCCCATATTTATCAGATATGAATCTGATTAACTTCCAGTAGTTTCAAACACTTAAAATTGACATTCAGAGGATAAATATTTGTTTTGCTTTTAAGGATAATCAGATAATGTGTTGCAGACCATTCAACATACAGGATTTTTAAAACAGCTTAAGCAATTATTTGAGTATTCCAGCTACCAAGGGGCTTCCCTGGTGGCTCAGTGATTAAAAAAAAAAATCTGTCTGCCATTGTTGGAGATGCATGTTTGATCCCTGGATCAGGAAGATGCCCTAGAGAAGGAAATGGTAACCCACTCCAGTATTCTTGCGTGGGAAATCTCATGACAGAGGAGCCTGGTGAGCTACATTCTATGGGATTGTAAAGAGTCAGACACGACTTAGCAACTGAGCACGCAGGCATACCAGCTACCAAGTTAAACCTTTGAGGGCTTTCAGTGTTCATTTAATGCAAAAGTTTTTGGGTAATTGTGTGCTCACAAATCCCATCAAATATAGCATCTGATCTGTTACTTAAGAAATTGTTGCAAGCTGAAGAATCCCTAGTCTGCTTCCTCTGGAGGGCTGTAACTTTGGGGGAAAGGTAGACAAGCTCCCTTCTCACCCTTTGGGGTGAAGAGGAGAATCACTGGAACTCTGTGACACCTTCACAGCAGTGGACGGCACCATGACTTAGCTGGGGCAGAAGAAAACCTCTCACCCTTGGGTTGACTCCATTATCTCTTGAATCTTTGGGGGACGGGAGTCTAAAACCCAGCTTGCTCCTTCATACCCAACTCATCACTCTTAATAGGTATTTACTGAGCTTTTTGTGAGTTTATATTTTCATGCAGTTCGGAAATGTTTGACTATTATTTCTTCAAGTATTTTGTTTTGTCTCCTCATCTCTGTCTTCTTTGGAGGCTGTGGCTGTGCGTGCATTAGCGGCGTGGGATTGCCCCACAACCCAGCGATGCTCTGTTGTCTGTCCTCTAGGCCTTCACTCTCCGTTTCATTTTGGGTTGTTTCTATTGCCATGTCTCCACGTTCAGTAACCTTTTCTTCTGCAATGTCTCATCAGCTCTTAATCACAGTGTATTTTTCATCTCACTTTTTTTTTTTTTTGGCCACGTGAAATCTTAGTTCTCTGACCAGGAATTGAACCTATGTCCCCTGTAATGGAAGTAGAGGGTCTTAACCACTGAATCACTAGGGAAGTCCCTGGGTGGTTTTATTAAGATACTTGCTATTTTTCTCCTAAACATACTTTTAGAAAGCTATTCATTTTGAAGTAATTATAGACTGCCAGAAAATTGCAAAGATAATACAGCTGGTGCGACATCCCATTCACCCCGTTTCCCCACTGGTTACATGGTCTACAACTAAAATATGATATCAAGACTAGGAAACTTGTATATAGTCTATGCCATTTTATTACCTGTAGATTCACGTAGCCAGCCCTGCAATCAAGATACTAAGCTTCTTGCACATTATAGTTTTCCTGTGTATGGAAAAGCCCAAAGTTGCATTTTTCTGCTTCTAGGTATGCCTTGTAATTTTTTATTAGATGACAAACAGATGTGATTTTTATATTGTGGGAGTGCTTTTTGTTACTGTTGCTTTAAGTTTTCTGGAGCTTGGTTCTGGAACATAGTTAAGTTACTGGAGACACTTTGATCACTTTGACACTTTGGGATTTGCTTTTAACCTTTGTTTGGCTGGACCAGAGCAGCTTTTAGAGGAGGAGCCTTTTTCTTCTTCATTCCCTACCCAGTGGTTCTGACTGCTGGCAACACGTCCTGGTCCTGGCCCGCGGGAAACCCTTTGATTCTGTCTCTGCTCCTTCCTTCTGGGTCTTCTTTCCCCACATTCGGGCTCTCCTCACATGCACATCTCTGGAGCTAACTTTTGCAGCTCTCCTCTCTGGTGCCCTTCCCTTGACCTTTGAACTCCCAACTTCATCTCCTCAGCCCAGACAGACAGACAGCCACCGCATGATCCAACCACTGGAAGCTCCGCGGGCAGTAGACGGTGGCAATCACAGGATGTCCCTGGTTTGTTTCCCTTGCTGGGGGACCCTGTCCTTGCTGACTGGTATCCAGCATCTGGAAACTGCTGTAGCATATGGTGGTCTAGGGTTTTCTTTAGTTATTTAAGGCAGAAACACTCCTTCCTTTTTCATCTCAATTTGCTTACATAAGACTGTCACCAGTGTAAAAGGGAAGCAAACCTGTGTTTGCCAGGAGGCTGTGGCCCAGCTTACAAACCGAAGTTCCTTCTTTTACTGTGAAGGGATTTGAGTTGTGACAGTTTTCTCATTTATATGCCTGGTCACTGACTTGCTTCTTTGTTCATTTAGCAATGAGCTTGAGTGTTCTGCAAGTATTTTACTAATATTGAAATGTGCCACAAAGGCTGTTGAAATCGCCTATCCCATATCCTGTCTTGACACCCTGTAGTACCTCAGAAGGAGCCTTGCCACTCCCAGAAACACTGAGGTCATGTTTATTCCTGCGGATCTTGATGACCCTGGATCACCTGCCCACACACACACTCACACACCGTGTGACCCTGTCAACACCTGGGAGGCCTAAGAGAGCCAGGTCCAGAGGGGCCGTCATCTTTGACGACTGATGCACGAACACCAGGACTTGCTGCTCTGGCTCTGGCAGGCCACACTCATCCGGGAAGCCTTTCAGCATTGACCCAGAAGTGGTCCCAGGTTCCCCAAGGCTGGCAGTTATCGGTCTTGCCAGGTGGCGCTAGTGGTAAAGAACCCGCCTACAATGCTGGAGGCTTAAGAGACATGAGTTCAGTCCCTGGGTCGGGAGGATCCCCTGGAGGAGGGCATGGAACCCACTTCAGTATTCTTGGCCTGGAGAATCCCATGGCCAGAGGGGCCTGGTGGGCTAGTCCATGGGGTCACAGAGAGTCAGACACGACTGAAGTGACTTACCGTGCACAGCAGTTATTGAGTAATCGCAGTATCTCTGAGTGTGGGCTAAGATGCATTGCATATATAATTTAATATCATCTCCAGAGTTCCTGTAAGACCAGTCACAGGACATGTTCTCACCAGTCAGAATCGCTGGGTACAGTACTCACTGTATTGAAAAAAAATTAGTTCTGCTCTGAAGGCTGCTCTTGTTCAACCTAACAAAGCTTAAAAGCAAACCTCAAAAGGATCAAATTGTTTCCAGGTAATAGAATCATGACCAGTCCTAAAAAAAAAAAAAAAATCACTTTCTTTTCAATGAAAAAACAATTATTTTTCTATTATATAAATGGGCTTCCCTGGTGGCTCAGATGATAGAAAATCCGCCTACGATGTGGGAGACCTGAGTTCGATCCCTGGGTTGGGAAGATCCCTTGAAGGAGAGCATGGCAACCCACTCCAGTATTCTTGCCTGGAGAATCTCCATGGACAGAGGAGCCTGGTGGGACATGACTGAGTGACTAAGCACATGTATTATATAAATAACAAAGCTCAAAAAAAATTATCAGCAGCCACTAAGACCCATTATGATTTAAAATTAGATGCACAGGGGTTGCCCTGTGTTGATGAGTCTGTCCCACTGCCACTGGTTCAAGGCCTTGGGCCTCTCTCTCCCCCAGAGCAGGGATTTCTAACCTGTGAGCCACAGACTTCAGGCCACACTTCATCTCATACAGTCCTCTCAGTCTCTCTCTGAGATACAAGTAGGCTTCTTTTCATTGCTCAGGTAAGAAAGTGAGTGTTTCAGTTCAGTTCAGTTCAGTTCGGTCGCTCAGTCATGTCCGACTCTTTGCAACCCCATGAATCGCAGCACACCAGGTCTCCCTGTCCATCACCAACTCCCGGAATTCACTCAGACTCACGTCCATTGAGTCAGTGATGCCATCCGGCCATTAGAAGTGCTCATAAACTTGACCGAGGTCTCACAGCTGGCATTTGGTTGCAGCCAGGATTTTCCTGCCAACATGTATCAAACAGCAGGACCATTATTCTAGAGGATTTCGCACTTTTCTATGTAGAGTCATCAGGTCTCAGGCTGGCATGAGGCCTCACTTAAGGGGCCTTTCCTGAGATTTTAGAAGATAGTGACGCAGCAGCTTTGCCTGCCTCTCGGAATTTCATTGTTACTTTGAAAACTTGAATTCTTACTTTGAGACTTGAGTTCCGATTCATTCAATACCCAACCCATTCAATACTCAACTTTTGTTATGAACCACAACAGACATCCAAGAAAGGCATGCTGTTAATTCCTCTCATGTCCTCCTGCAACAGCGGATAGGACGGATATAATCTATGCGTTCTTTATCCATTCTGTCTGCTCAAGATGAGGTGCCCGTTTTATGGGTCTCCTGGCCAGCAGACTCTGAACTTCTTTTGAGATGGGAGAGGCAGCTTCTAGCAGGAGGTATGGATTCATGGTCCGTGGAAACAGGGCCTATGTCTTCTCAGGAGTCTGCACCTGAGCAGGAAAAAAATCACACAAATTCCCTGTAAATGGACCGGACCTGATGTCCTGGAGTCAGAGTCCAATAGAGGCAGATCTGGTATGGATGGTGACACTTCTGTCAACTGTTTTTAAGACTGAGGCCCTATGACAGGCTGGCCTGCCAGGAAGAGTGACTCAGCCACAGACGAGGGGCAGACCGTTCCTGACCGTTTCCTTTCTATAAAACTTAAGTAAAACAGAGACGTGCTCATAAATGTTAGGAGGAATGCGGTTGAATGGCAAGCGAAAATCTGTTCAGTGGCCTCGAAGAAAAATTAGTTGAACTCAAACTTTGAATTATCCTGGTACTGGTGTTCTCATGTAACAGCTTAATTGTTTAGAGACCAGAGCGTGTCTGTGTGTTAAGACAAAGGCAGAATCCTATGGGAGTGAGCTTGTTCTGAGTTTTCCCTTACTGTGAGTAAATGAATTCCATTCTTTCTGAGGGTAGACCCAGCCCTGTCAGAGCTGTGAATGTGCAGACCTAGCTGGGTGAGATACGTGTCCAAGCCAGAGTGGGATTTCTAAGGACTGATGCTGATGGTGAGGGGGTTAGAGGGAGTGAGGGTGAGGAAGACTGCCCAAGATAAGTTCACGGTGATGTGAAGCCAAGGGACTTTTAGAACTTTTCCCATGGAGACAAGAAAGACTCCCAAGGACTAGATGGTAGGTACCCAGAGAAGGCAGGAAGCCAGCCGAGGCTGGAAGAAACTGGTGATCCCAGCCCACCCGACTGTGGGTCGGTCATGAACCCACATCCCTTCGGACTAAGCATCTTGATTCAGCATCCTGTATCACCGTGTTCCATGTATGCCGGTGCCCACCTTGCTTCAGCGGCAGTGACTTCTTTCTGTTCCTCCAGCTTGCTAAACCCAGCCCAGGACCTTTATCCGTGCCTCCCTTCCCCCATGCCACACTTTATGCCTGATTTATTTATAGTCAGATCTCAGTCAAATATCACTTCTTTGTCTATCCTGTCTGAAGGAACCCTCAGCCAGCTACTCTCTGTTACATGACCCTGTTTTATTATCCTTACAACACTCTTCACTCTCTGAAACCATCTTGGTTTTCATTGACTTATTTAGAGTCTGAGTCCTCTTACTGGAATATAAGCAGAACAGGAGTAAGACCTGATTTTGTTCAATTGGTCATTATATCACCACTGCCTAGAATAGGACCAGGCTTCTAGCCAGGGTTCAGTAAACGTCCAGTGAGTAAAGGATGGTGGTAGTGGGTGGTTTAGTCGCTAAGTTGTATCCAAGGCTTGGGACCCCATGGACTGTAGCCTGCCAGGCTCCTCTGTCCGTGGGATTCTCCAGGCAAGAATAGTGGAGTAGGTTGCCATTTCCTTCCTTCTCCAGAAGGTCTTCCTGACCCAGGAATGGAACTTGGGTCTCCTGCATTGCAGACAGATTCTTTACCGAATGAGCTATAAGGGAAGCCCGGAGTAAAGGGATGCGTGAGTCAAATACAGAGAGAACTATGCCATGTATCAGCCGAAACAATGCGTAACAATACAAATCTGAGAATAAGGGGTCCGTGTGTGCTGTGGTATACGTGTGCATATCTAAGCTTTTGTGCTGTGTTTCAAGTGCCTGACATTATTAAGAGCTCTATAAATATTACATAATGGAAGATCTTTTTTTTTTTTTTTTACAAATTCTACTCCTGTTTGAGCTAAACTAAATTGGTCCTTTGTAAACTAGGTAATTCAGTTGTCTCAAAGAACAAAGCAAGGTCATACCCACAGGAAAGCTGAGATATCCATCCTCTGTTGAGTTAAAAGATACTGAATTTAATAATAATTTTTAAATTACCCTTTAAAGTAAACGTTAAGTTTATATACAGGTAAAATAAAAATCATTATGTATGTTAAATTTTTTTAAAAAAACCCCATGTGTATTAAGTTATTTTTAACTTAGTGGTCTCATGACTCAGCCAAAAGTTTTTAATTTCTGTGGGCAAATCTTAGCTAACGGGTGGAGTAGAAGTCATTTACAGATAAATCTGCGTCTGGTATGTGCATTCTCGTGAGAATTGGAGCTGCAGTTAGTGCAGGATTGCAGTGTGACCTTCCCTGATTACAGCTGGGACCACAAGTTAATAGCTGGAGCAGTGGACAGTGATTGGACTTTTCCAGGCTTCAGTCTCCTCACTGGAAATGAGGAGGTTGAAATGGAAAATGAAACAATAATGAACAGCCCCAATGCTATATGCTTGTCTTCATTTCTTATATCCAGTGCCTTACACGGAATCCGTGTTATGCACTATGATTATCAGAAGCTATTTGTTTAGCTTATATTTTGAAAAGAGACTTGTGATATGGATAAAATTTAGGCCATCCCCTCCTTTTACCATCTCCCATATCACACCCAAAGTACTAACTTTTTAGTGAAAGTGTTAGTCGCTCAGACGTTTCCACCCCTTTGCAGCTCCATGGACTGTAGCCTGCTTGGCTCCTCTGTCCCTGGTATTGTCCAGGCAAAAATACTGGAGTTGGTAGCCATTCCCTTCTCCAGGGGATCTTCTCCACCCAGGGATCAAACCCAGGGTCTCCTGCATTGCAGGCAGATTCTTTATCATCTGAGCCACCAGGGAAGCCCTCTTTAATTTCTGTCACATTTATCTAGGATTTTTTTCTTCCTCTGGTTGATGGTAGTGCTTGAATGCTTGGGAGAGACTATTTAGTTTACAGGTGATACTTTGGAGCCTGGGGCCCCTGCAGAGGCCTCTGGAGACCCTCAGACACCTGTTAAAACGTGTCCACCCTGTTGATTCAGTGGGCACCCTGCAGGGCTCTGAGAATGGCCAACCAGTGGACACATAACTATTGGACTTTGAGGACAGCAAGCTGAGTTTCATCTTTTCCGCTTGCTAAGACAGTATTTGCTCTGAAGGGAAACAAGGCTTCAGCTCAAACTTCAGCTCAAATTGTGGCAGACCGTTTCACAAAGTTAAACAATACAAATTTTGCTGAATATCTTCTAAATGTTAAAGAATTCAACCAAATTCTTCTCAATTATATATTTTTCAAAAAGTGTCCAAAGTTGTAAGTGGAAATGTAACTCTTTACGGTGTTATATATTACCTAATCCACATGATAACCCCTCCTATGTATTCAATACTTATAGTACATGCTTCATGTTTTATAGATACTGGATCATAATCTCACCATGTTGCATTATAAACTTTATATGCTTTCTTCTCTGAAATACATAAGTAAAACTCATAAGTAAAAGATACAAGATATCAAGTCCTTGTGCAGAAAGCAACTGTATGTTTCATCTTCCCGCCTTGTTTATTATCCTTTGTCACTTCAGTAGTTATAAGCCACTGCCGCTGCTAAGTCGCTTCAGTCGTGTCCGACTCTGTGTGACCACATAGACGGCAGCCCACGAGGCTCCCCTGTCCCCGGGATTCTCCAGGCAAGAACACTGGAGTGGGTTGCCATTTCCTTCTCCAATGCATGAAAGTAAAAAGTGAAAGTGAAGTCGCTCAGTCGTGTCCAACTTTTAGCAACCCCATGGACTGCAGCCCACCAGGCTCCTCTGTCCATGGGATTTTCCAGGCAAGAGTACTGGAGTGGAGTGTCATTGCCTTCTCCAAGTAGTTATATAAGAAAATACAAAAAAAAAAAAAAAAACCACCAAAAAAAACCACAAGGAAGCACTCTTAACCCCACTATCAGAAAATAACCCCATATGAACTTCAGAGATCATACTATACATGTTAATTTATAATGTGGCTTTTCTTTATGTAAAATATAAGTTCAATATTTTCACTTAATGCAGTGTTCTTCTAAACATGATCTTTAAACAACCACATGACATTTCATCCTGTAGCTGTTCATAGCATGACCTCTTATGTGGGAGACAGTGTAGGTAGGTGACAGAATAAGGTCTGAAACAGACATCTTGCTTTTTATGAGCTGTGACCACGGCCAAGTTATATACTCACCCCATTCCTCCATCTCCTTACCCATAAAATGGGGATAACAATAGTAACAGCTTTATATTGTGTAATTTTAAGATTAACTAACTTGTTACACATGATACATGTTACATATTATATCATGTTATACATGTTATATGATGTTATACACGTTACACATGATGATGCTTAGAGCACTTACAATAGTACTGTAATATATTGTATCATTAGAGCATTATTTTATTATCTATAATTCAATTATCCTGATAGAACAATTACCTGATACATGGTAAGAACTCAATGTGCAGTGAAAATGAAATGAAAGTCGCTCGGTTGTGTCTGACTCTTTAAGACCCCAAAAATAAAGTCTGACACTGTTTCCACTGTTTCCCCATCTATTTCCCATGAAGTGATGGGGCCAGATGCCATGATCTTCATTTTCTGAATGTTGAGCTTTAAGCCAACTTTTTCACTCTCCTCTTTCACTTTCATCAACAGGCTTTTTAGTTCCTCTTCACTTTCTGCCATAAGGGTGGTGTCATCTGCATATCTGAGGTTATTGATATTTCTCCCAGCAATCTTGATTCCAGCTTGTGCTTCTTCCAGCCCAGCGTTTCTCATGATCTACTCGGGATAGAAGTTAAATAAGCAGGGTGACAATATACAGCCTTGATGTACTCCTTTTCCTATTTGGAACCAGTCTGTTGTTCCATGCCAGTTCTAACTGTTGCTTCCTGACCTGCATATACGTTTCTCAAGAGGCAGGTCAGGTGGTCTGGTATTCCCATCTGTTTCAGAATTTTCCACAGTTTATTGTGATCCACACAGTCAAAGGTTTTGGTGTAGTCAATGAAGCAGAAATAGATGTTTTTCTGGAATTCTCTTGCTTTTTTGATGGTCAAGTGGATGTTGGCACTTTGATCTCTGGTTCCTCTGCCTTTTCTAAGACCAACTTGAACATCTGGAAGTTCACGGTTCACGTATTGCTGAAGCCTGGCTTGGAGAATTTTGAGCATTACTTTACTAGCGTGTGAGGTGAGTGCAATTGTGTGGTAGTTTGAGCATTCTGTGGCATTGCTTTTCTTTGGCATTGGAATGAAAACTGACCTTTTCCAGTCCTGTGGCCACTGCTGAGTTTTCCAAATTTGCTGGCATATTGAGTGCAGCACTTTCACAGCATTATCTTTCAGGATTTGAAATAGCTCAACTGGAATTTCATCACCTCCACTAGCTTTGTTCGTAGTGATGCTTTCTAAGGCCCACTTGACTTCACATTCCAGGATTTCTGGCTCTAGGTGAGTGATCACACCATCGTGATTATCTTGGTCATGAAGATCTTTTTTGTACAGTTCTTCTGTGTATTTTTGCCACCTCTTCTTAATATCTTCTGCTTCTGTTAGGTCCATACCATTTCTGTCCTTTATCGAGCCCATCTTTGCATGAAATGTTCCCTTGGTGTCTCTAATTTTCTTGAAGAAAATTCTGCTGTTTTTCTCTAGTTCTTTGCATTGATCACTGAGGAAGGCTTTCTTATCTCTTCTTGCTATTCTTTGGAACCCTGCATTCAGATGCTTGTATCTTTCCTTTTGTCCTTTGCTTTTTGCTTCTCTTCTTTTCACAGCTATTTGTAAGGCCTCCCCAGACAGCCATTTTGCTTTTTTGCATTTCTTTTCCATGGGGATGGTCTTGATCCCTATCTCCTGTACAGTGTCACGAACCTCATTCCATAGTTCATCAGGCACTCTATCTATCAAATCTAGGCCCTTAAATCTATTTGTCACTTCCACTGAATAATCATAAGGGATTTGACTGAGGTCATACCTGAGTGGTCTAGTGGTTTTCCCTACTTTCTTCAATTTTATTATGAATTTGGTAATAAGGAGTTCATGATCTGAGCCACAGTCAGCTCCTGGTCTTGTTTTTGTTGACTGTATAGAGCTTCTCCATCTTTAGCTGCAAAGAATATAATCGATCTGATTTCGGTGTTGACCATCTGGTGATGTCCATGTGCAGAGTCTCGGGCTTCCCTTGTGGCTCAGTCAGTCAGTCAGTCAGTATGATTAGATTGACTAAGGCACAAGGGAAGCCCAAGAATACTGGAGTGGGCAGCCTATCCCTTCTCCAGCGGATCTTCCCAACCCACTAATTGAACCAGGGTCTCCTGCATTGCAGGCGGATTCTTTACCAACTGAGCTATCAGGGAAGCCCAGTAACTCAATAAACATTCATTATTATTCATCATCGTATTCTAACTTCAAAAAACACTATAGGTAATAAAGAACTCAGTAAACATTCATTATTACCCGTATTGTTTTTTGCCTTTTGGAGTCAGAATACTGTGATGAATATCTGTGAAGAAAAAAAGGCTTTTGCTCTTATACTATTATTTCCCTGAGATAAGTTTCTTAGACATAGGATTGCATCTTTGATCCTTGCTGCTGAGTCACCCTCTGCAGGCTGGCTAACGCCTGCTCTGCAGCGCTCAGGGTAAGAGAGAAAGAACGCACCCTGTCCCAGTGAGTGATGCTGTTCTGGGAATGCATGGTGGTGGAAAATGGCACCTCTCCATGTGAGGAGTTTGGCCGTTTTCCAAAACCATTGACTACTGACCAATTGCAATGTATTCAATGCGCTCTTTCTTTTTAATATTTATATAGTCTTCAGGCTAACATAGGAGAAGGCAATGGCAACCCACTCCAGTACTCTTGCCTGGAGAATCCCATGGGCAGAGGAGCCTGGTAGGCTGCAGTCCATGGGGTCGCTAGGAGTCAGACACGACTGAGTGACTTCACTTTCACTTTTCACTTTCATGCATTGGAGAAGGAAAAGGCAACCCACTCCAGTGTTCTTGCCTGGAGAATCCCAGGGATGGGGAAGCTTGATGGGCTGCCATCTATTGGGTCGCACAGAGTTGGACACAACTGAAGTGACTTAGCAGCAGGCTAAGATATAAAAAATAAAACACTTGTTTCACTTTTTGTGTGCTTAGCATTGAGTATATTAGTCTGAATTTTGCTTGAAAAGATATTTGTATTGATAGAAAAATTTGCGCTTGACCACATTGTTAAGGTATCTTCCCCCACTGAAGCTAATATTTTCTTTTTTTTTTTTTTTTTCCAGAAAAAAGCAACAAGCCTTGGGAGCAGTCAGCTCTCCAGAACTCAGGCTGGTGAAAAAGCCCCGGTCACCAAGGTCAGTTATTTCCTGGACATGAAAAGACACCTACTTTACAGATGTATCACTAGTGGGTGGGACTTGTAGGGAAAGCAAACTTGTCAAATATATCACTGAAAATCGAACAAAGTATCATTTCTGGGCTGGTGGGGGAGGTACAAAGCAACAGGCATGACATTTCTTAATAAGGACTTGATGACTTAAGACCTAATAAAAACATTTGTTTATTATTCTTACTGGCATCTAAAAGTGTCCAAAAATATTAATCATTATTTTAAATGTTTATAAATATTTGATTTTTGCACATACTATGAAATATAGTCTTTCTACTTCTTCAGAAAATAATTCAAATTATCTTTATGAGTATTAAGCATAGCAGGCTCTTGCTAAATGTGCTGTATAATTATCTTATGTAATCTGTCACAACCTTATAATTATTATTCCTTTATACTCAAGGAAACCTGGGGTCAGAGAGGTTAAGTAACCTTGACAATATCACAAAGCCAGTGAGATGGAGGTCGGGTTCAAACCCAGGCTTCCAGTTCACAAAAGATCCTGGACCTTTTAAAGTCTGACCAAGCCTTCTTTGGTAGTATAACACTACCAAATTTTGCAGCTTATCAAAACCACTGAAATTTCATCTTTCAAGATAAGCTGTAACTATAATTTAAGCTAGTAGTTTTCAATATATAAAGTAGCTATGCTCCTTCCGCTTTAGCTGGTGATCTTCCAGTATGTCCAGGATTATCCAGACCTTAACCTGTTTCAGGATTGCCTATATGACTATTGAAAATAAGCATTTTTTTTTTTTTCCATTGGAACTGGTAGCTTTCCTGTGAAGGGCTGTGGACTTCCTCATTCATGTATGTTGCTTGCTTGGTGAAGGGTTCATATTTTAGAGCCTCCTAGAGCCTCAGCTGCTGTCCAGACCCCTTACAAGTACCCAAAATAAAACCCAGCTGAGACATGAGAAGAGGCTGCCAGGGTATCTCTGCTGCCATTGCCCTTGTTAGTCCTCAAACTCTCTTGTTTGGAGGTCTCCAACTAAAATATATTTTCTGGACATGTCCTATCTTTTGTAATATTATGACTTTTATTTAACTTGCACTTAAATTATGCCTCTAAAAATTCAAAGCTTCATCAGTTCAGTCGCTCAATCGTGTCCGACTCTTGGTGACCCCATGGACTGCAGCACGCCAGGCCTCCCTGTCCATCACCAACTCCCAGAGTTCACTCAAACTCACGTCCATCGAGTTGGTGATGCCATCCAAACATCTCATCCTCTGCCGTGCCCTTCTCCTCCCGTCTTCAATCTTTCCCAGCATGAGGGTCTTTTCCAGTGAAAAGACCGGTTCTTTGCATCAGGTGGCCAAAGCTTCATTAGCCAGACCTCAGTCTGAGGAGATTTTTAGTGAATGATTTGTACGTGGTTTCCAGAGTTGTCGTTACCTAAACTCTTGGAGTGTCAGTACACTCTCCAGATCTCCTGCCTGGGAAGGGCCTTTACTCATTTCATTCATTCAAACTCTTGGAGGGTCAGTACATGTGGAAAATCACACTTAGGTATTTTTGTTTTGTTTTTTCCCGATCCACCCCCCACCCACCGCCCCCCGCCCCGAATTTAGTGGTAAGAAGCAGTCCCTTTTACATCTTTTCTCTACCCAGGAGTATCATCCACTCATTTCTAGGTAGAATTCTCGTAAAGAATTTGGCAATTCTCCTCAAACCTTGCCCCTGCCTCAGGAAGCTGTGGGAGGGAGCTTAGCTGGGAGGTAGAGAATTTAGCCACACAGTGACTGATTTAGTATTTACTGGCAAACTTGTAATTCTCTCCTTGGCTTCTCCAATCCCACTCTTCTATTGTTCTATATCACTGTGGTTTCCTGACTGGAGTTCCTTCACCAATTTCCTGAATATTGTTTTTTCCAGGATTTAATTCTTCATTCCTTCCTTTTTATATCTTTAACTCTTACAGAGTATTAGAAATATACATATATATACTTATATATGTATACATATATATACATATATGTATACATACATATACATATATACTGAGATATGTGCATACATATACATTTTATATATATATATATACACACACCCTTAGTTTTTTAACTTTGTCTTTTGATAACAGATTGAAAGTCCTTAGTATCATCATCACTTAAAAATGACCATTCCTATGCATCATTTAATATCGTTTGTGACCCCCTAAAGCCTTTTATTACACAGTAAATTATCACAACACACAGGCAAATGATATTCTCCCAAAATATAACAAGACAATAGTAGTATAATTGGTAGTGAGAATTAGTTCTGGTTTTCATGATTCTGGACACATTCAACTCAAAAGTTAAAGTAAGTGACAATTTTACAATTATTAAGAAAAACTTAGTCTGTATTAAAAATTCAGTATTTAAGCTTATGTAAGCTGTATATAGCTGTATGTTAGAGACTGGTTACCATGTATTGCAGAAATTTTTTATGAGAATTCTTACAAAATCAGTAATTATGTGTACAAATAATATCATTTCTGCTACATAGTCCTGGGTTTGGAGGATCCAAAACACTTAAGTGGCATTGCTATTGCTAAGTCACTTCAGTCGTGTCCGACTCTGTGCAACCCCATAGACGGCAGCCCACCAGGCTCCCCTGTCCCTGGGATTCTCCAGGCAAGAACACTGGAGTGGGTTGCCATTTCCTTCCCCAATGCATGAAAGCGAAAGGTGAAAGCAAAGTCACTCAGTCATGTCCGACTTAGTGACCCCATGGACTGCAGCCTATCAGGCTCCTCCATCCATGGGATTTTCCAGGCAAGAGTACTGGAGTGGGGTGCCATAGTGGCATAGATATTTCTAATTCAAAATCATTATTTTAAGGTGGTTAGTGCTTAAAATTGAATTTTTATAAATTAATAATGAGGTCTAATGAGGCTATAGAAATTAGATTCTTATTAAATAAATAGCTGGGATCCATAATCAGTCATGCAGTTGTATTTTACTGAAAGAGTCTCAGGCAACTTCTATTGTAACCACCAACTAACTCTGGTGAGGAAAGCGAGGTTGAACTTGCATTAAGAACGTCTCTGCAGAAAACTGTGGCTATAAGATGTGCTGGGTAAAGTTATCAGTTCCCATTGGAATCCACTCTGACGACTTCACGCTAGAGGGATTCGTAAGGGCTAGCAGGTAGCTCCTAGAGAACTCCAAAAGGCTCCAGCAGAAAGAGTCTATTTCACTTTTCTCCCTGTGGCAGTTCCTCCTCGCCGCCACTGCAGCTCAGCACCTATCACATCACGTTTAGGCCTGGATGCCGGGAACTTGGACACTGCCAGCCTTGAAGGCGGGAAGGCCTTCTAACTCAGACCTACCAGAGGGCGGCGCCTCCACTGGGCTCATTGCCGGGCTCACTCGTGTGAGGCACAGCTGATTGGCCAGTGCGGGTCACGTGTCTTAGCCCTGCTGCAGAGGAATCTGGGGCTGGGAAGGCTCGCACTGTATTGACTGAGCTTCCCTGGTGGCTCAGCTGGTAAAGAATCTGCCTGCAATGCAGGAAACCTGGGTTCGATCCCTGGGTTGGGAAGGTCCCCTGGAGAAGGGAAAGGCTACCCACTCCAGTATTCTGGCCTGGAGAATTCCATGGCCTGTATAGTCCATGGGGTCGTAAAGAGTCAGACACGACTGAGTGACTTTCAATAATGAGGATTTTCAGATGTATTGCCAGCTGCCAGCTATTTACATGGAAAGGAAAACAGGACAACTGCCTAATTGAACTGGAGGGAAAATCGCTGGTTACCACTCCAGTATTCTTGCCAGGAAAAATCCCATGGACAGAGGAGCTGGTTGGCTGGGCCACTGTCCATGAGGTCACAAAAGAGTCAGACACGACTGAGTGACTAAACAAGAACAAACAACAGGTTATGGAGCAACATTAGACCCTTTAAACAGAAGAGGGCACATACAGCTTTGCTCCCAGTTGGAGGGGAGAAGATCTGTGCAAGAATAAGCACCCACCAGAGAATTCCTTCTGTGCTTTTGGTCCTGATTCTGCCAGAAATACCTGTTAACCTTGGTAGCACAGCCCTACTTTTCTCATGCATAATGTGAATAAAGGGCAAGGGGCAGGGAATAAACTCAGCATCCAGTGGGTTGCTCAGGACACTCACGTTCAGCTGACACTGAATGCTCAGGCATCCCAGCGTTCAGTGTCAGCCTCCCTCACAGAACCTTTGGACCACATGTGGTGGGTGAGATGATTCTGTATGTTGTTAAGTAAGCAAGCGTTTTTATTTCAATAGTTCTGCATGTGTTTCAGTGTGCTAGAAAAAGTAAAGTAGAACTTCCAAACTCATGATCTCTTGGATCAGTTCAGTTCAGTTCAGTCGCTCAGTCGTGTGCGACTCTTTATGACCCCATGAATCGCAGCACGCCAGGCCTCCCTGTCCGTCACCAACTCCAGGAGTTCACCCAAACTCATGTCCATCAAGTCAGTGATGCCATCCAGCCATCTCATCCTCTGTCGTCCCCTTCTCCTCCTGCCCCCAATCCCTCCCAGCATCAGAGTCTTTTCCAATGAGTCAACTCTTCGCATGAGGTAGCCAAAGTATTGGAGTTTCAGCTTTAGCATCAGTCCTTCCAATGAACACCCAGGACTGATCTCCTTTAGGATGGACTGGTTGGATCTTCTTGCAGTCCAGGGGGCTCTCAAGAGTCTTCTCCAACACCACACTTCAAAAGCATCAATTCTTCGGCACTCAGCTTTTTTTATAGTCCAACTCTCACATCCATACATGACTACTGGGAAAACCATAGCCTTGGCTACATGGACCTTTGTTAGCAAAGTAATGTCTCTGCTTTTCAATATGCTATCTAGGTTGGTCATAACTTTCCTTCCAAGGAGTAAGTGTCTTTTAATTTCATGGCTGCAATCACCATCTGCAGTGATTTTGGAGACCCCCAAAATAAAGTCAAACACTGTTTCCACTGTTTCCCCATCTATTTCCCAGGAAGAGATGGGACCAGATGCCATGATCTTCGTTTTCTGAATGTTGGGTTTTAAGCCAACTTTTTCTCTCTCCTCTTTCACTTTCATCAAGAGGCTTTTTGGTTCCTCTTCACTTTCTGCCATAAGAGTGGTGTCATCTGCATATCTGAGGTTATTGATATTTCTCCCGGCAGTCTTGATTCCAGCTTGTGATCTCTTGGATAGTTTTGCATAGAACAAGGCTAAGTGAAGTCGCTCAGTCGTGTCTGACTCTGTGACCCCACGGACTGTAACCTACCAGCCTCCTCCATCCATGGGATTTTCCAGGCAGGAACAGTAGAGTGGGTTGCCTTTTCCTTCTCCAAGGGATCTTCCCCATGGAGGGATCAAACCTGGGTCTCCTGCACTGCAGGTAGACTCTTTACTGTCTGAGCCACCAGGGAAGCCAAGGCTAGATATGGTTAAAATGTAAATCTGTTTTTAAAATATTAATACAGCTATGCCAGATTTTAAAAAATAGTGGCTTAGATGGTAAAGAATCTGCCTGTAATGCAGGAGACCCAGGTTCAATCCCTGGGTTGGGAAAATCCCTTGGAGAAGAGAATGGCAGCCCACTCCAGTGTTCTTGCTTGGAGAACCCCATGGACAGAGGAACCTGGTGGGCTACAATTCATGGGGTTGCAATGAGTTGAACATGATTGAAGGACGATAACACACATACACAAATAACCGAGGTTTGGGAAACAAGATTCAGAGCAGTATCATTCTAGGACTTCCCCGGTGGCTCAGAGGGTAAAGCGTCTGCCTCCAATGCGGGAGACCCAGGTTCAATCCCTGGGTCGGGAAGATTTCCTGGAGAAGGAAACAGCAACCCACCCCAGTACTCTTGCCTAGAAAATCCCATGGATGGAGGAGTATCATTTTAATGTGCATATTCAGTCAGTGAGGTTTTTTATTAAAATGCAGATTCTGACTCAGGAAGTCTGTGGTGGACTGAGATTCTTTCTGCTTTTCCAACAAGCTCCCAGTTGCTGCTGGTGGTTTGGCAACTGCATTTTGAGCTGCAGAGATGCTGAATTGTGCTGAATGTGGGTAATTTAGATTACTTGTATCTTAGATTACCTAAACTGATCAGGGAATGAGATTATCTAACAGAGATAATCTGGTTAAAATGCAGATTCTCAGGTTCCAAGCCACAAAAACCTGATTCCTCATAAGGGGGTAAGGCCCAGGATTTTCTTTATTTGATAAATACCCTCCAGTTTTTTAGATTCGGGTGATGTGGGGGCCACGCTGGAAGAAAGGACTAGAATAGGGACTAGAATAGACATAGCTTATCTGGGAGCAATACCGTCCTTCTTCATCTCCAAGGAAAAGAGTCCCTTTCTACCTGTCCTGCAGGATAAGCATCTTCGGAAGTTTTATTTCATAACCATGTAATTAGTAATCTGTACCCTTGAAGAGCTCAAATATACTCACCCTCACTGAGAGAGATATGCTGCTTAACCCTGGAGCTGTGGGACTCAGGGCTCATCCCTCTTGAGAAGCAGCCCAAGTAAGTCATATTGGTTGTTTGAAATGTCACTGATAAGCTGAGGTTAAGAAACAAAAAAGCAGAGAACATACTGACCATGAGCCAAAAAGGAATTTAAGCTACATTTTCATCTAGAAGAATTATGAGGACGGGGTCTTCTCCTCGGGGAATTATAGAATATTAGAGTTGGAAGGGCTTTTCTTTCACTTTATTTAAAAGAAGTAAATGAAAAATGATAATAAATAAGGTGGCTGTGGGGAACACCTTGCAGGAGAAGTCAGTGGGACCCCGCCTGCTTTGATTGCTGGGTGGATGTGGGTACCAGCCTGCCCAGATGAACACTCTTCTGAATGCCTGCTGGCCGTCACCTCTGTCTTGGCTGGACACGGAGTGAGTCACTGCTCAGCTGTCGCTAGTGAGGCCTGAATTTCTGGTCCTTAACTACCCACTGCCACTACCTCCTCCACTCACACCCCCAGCTCCCTGTCTAGAGCCTTTATTGTAACCAATTTATGGCTTTGGGGAAAACTGGCTTCCCATATTTCTTTAAAATTTTGTAAGTGTTTTCCCTAACCCTAATCACTTATTTTATATTTATTAGTTAGAATTCTTCTATTGACTTTCCAGGTGGCTCAGACGGTAAAGTGTCTGCCTCCAATGTGGAAGACCCAGGTTCGATCCCTGGGTCGGGAACATCCTCTGGAGAAGGAAATGGCAACCCACTCCAGTACTCTTGCCTGGAAAATCCCATGGATGGAGGAGCCTGGCAGGCTACAGTCTATGGGTCGTAAAAAGTCGGACACGACTGAGCAACTTCAAGTGCAAGAGTATTCTTCTACAAGGAAAAGCATTTTCTTATCTCTTCTCAGTATCTAAAGGATATTTATTGGTGGGAATGCGGTGGGGAGGGATTACTATCTGTGTAAGATTAAAAGGAAATAGTGACATTTAGCAAAATCATTCCAGACTAGCCAAGGCTACATCTGCCGGCTGATGGAGAAGGGGTAGCTGACCAACAGAAGAAGGAGCAGGTGGCCAACGCTGTCTGTGTTTCAGTTCGCATGCTTTGAGACAAGATTCTCAGGGCGGAGAGGAATTTATTAGTGATCGGTTAAGTTTCTTGATTGCCCATGAATTGGTTGAGTATATATAAAAACACATTTATTTATGGCAGTATGAATTCAGCATTCTTATTTTATTCAGTGGCTTAAAATCCATTCTTATTTTGAAATGTTTAGTCATAATGTATAATGTACACTAATTCAGTAGAATTTTGGTTCTGTTAAACCACTCTTTAGAAAGCAAAATCTGTTATGGGATGTAAAATGTTAATTTACTCCGTAGTTTTAAAAGCGACATTTGGGGGCGTGTGTTCGCAGAGACAGCCTTGGAGCGGTAGACCAATGCCATCAGCGGGTGACCTGCCTCGCGTTGTTTTGTTAGCCAGCCCGGAGGATGCCAGCCCCGCAGTCAGAGCGGGCATCGCCCCCTCCACGAACCGCGCGGGGCTGCGGGGGAGGTGCTGCCCGGGGCGGGCAGAGGAGGGCGGGGAGCGGCCTGCGTCGCGCGTCTCGGGACCGCCCCGCCGCGTCCCTCTCCGAGCGCTCGGCTGCGGCTGCAAACTGAAACCGCGGGGGCCAAGCGCAATCGGGAATGCAGACGTCCCGCAAGCCCGGCTGAAGTCTCCAGGGTCCCGAAGCCGGACGCAGAGTGAGTACTGATTCCGGCCGCTTGTCCCCGAGGCTGCGGCGGCTTCCCGGGCCGGCGGGCTCCCAGAGCCTGGACGTGCGCCCCGACCAGTCCCTTGACCTTTAAGATCCATCTCCTTCCAGTGGGTTCTAAGCTCCCTTGCGTTACTTGCCGACCCCTCCTCCCTGTCGGTGCCGCAGTGGCTGGCTGCTGGACTGGGAATGAATCTCGTGATCGTACAGGGTAGAGTTCCAAAACCAGGGATTTGTGTGACCTGGAAAAAAATGCTGAAAGACAAAAAAGAAAGAGCAGCAGCTCTGTGGATTCGGTTTGGCCCTGTGATCTTTAGGATTAGACCCCGTCTTCTCCCCGCGCCCTGCCCCCTCCGCCGTGGTGACCTCCGTTTTAGAGGATGACTTCACTGTGTGTAACCTCTCCGGGAGCTGGTGATGGACAGGGAGGCCTGGCTGCTGCGATTCATGGGGTCGCAAAGAGTCGGACACGACTGAGCGACTGAACTGACCTCTCCGTGTACCTGATAACATGCTGGGTGTGGCGTGGCCGATGTTGTGACTTGTTTTGGTTCTGTTTCCTTGAACACAGCCTGAGGCAGTGGTCGGATGACATCACAAAGAGCGGTGTTTAGTGCTTGTCTTTCAAGAATGCAAAATGTTTTCGTGGAGATTTGACAATCTCTTCTGCACTGTTAGAGTGGTCCTGTGCCTCAGTTATAAACACGTACCGGGCTGGTTCTTTATTCCCATTTAACAGCTTGAGAAAAGGAGGCTGAGAGTTTAAGAAGCGTCCTCCAAGGGTGGGACCTTGGGACCTCTGACTAGTCACCTGGGGAATCCACCTGTACCTACATCAGAGGCATGGGACTGCCTAATTGGCAGTTCTGGAAAGTTCCTGTTATATGAGATGTTTTCGAGAGGGAAAACCTCTGCATTGCAGGGAGGGTCAATAAGGAGTGGCACCTGCTGTTTAAAGCTGGCAAGTTTATTTTCTAATGAAGAGTGCCTCTTCCTGACATGTTGTTTGTGGAAACTGAATTTAACTTTTGCACGCTGATTTTTCAGTATCTAAAGGATATGTATTACTAGGAATGAGGTGGGGAGGAGATTGCTGCCTGTGTAAGATTAAAACAGAATAGTGACACTTGGCAAAATCATGCTAGACTAGCCAAGGCTACATCTACCCACTTGGAGAAGGGGTAGCTGGCCAATAGCAGTGAGGATAGAGGGGGAATCCTGGTAGAGGCAGCAAGAACCCTTGATGACTGTTTAAAAAAAAAAGTGAACTTTGCAGACTGCCTGATGTGTTTACGAAGCAGTGCCTTCAAGTATAAACGGTGTCTGTTTCAGTTCTCATGCTTTGAGAGAAGATTCTCAGTGCAGAGAGGAGTTTATTAGTGGTCAGTTAAGTTTCTTGATTGTCCATGAACTGGCTGAGTATAATTCTTCTCTCAGCAATGAAGATTTAAAAGAGAACAAGTAAACTGATCATTTGAAAAAGATTAAGGGTAACATGGGAAGTTAATTTGAATTCAGTTCATAAAGTCAGCCGAATATTTGTGTTCCTATTCATTGTTTATAATAACAACTATCTGTAAGGCATCACTACTTCTTAGCTGGAAGTATTTACGTTTCCCACAATATGAACCACTTAATCATTCAGTCCTATTTAAATAAAAAGCCCACAGTCTGTGTTCTCTTGTGTACATAGATATCTTTGTCTCTTCTCTTTACCTCACAGTGCCCTCATTTTAGAGACTATTTGAACCTGGGATATGTGTTTTAGCATCAGTGTGTCTGGCCTCATAAGAAGGAGCTATTTTATCCTGTAGTTTTTTATATATTGAATTGATGGGAATACCAGACCACCTGACCTGCCTCTTGAGAAATCTGTATGCAGGTCAGGAAGCAAAAGCTAGAACTGGACATGGAACAACAGACTGGTTCCAAATAGGAAAAGGAGTACATCAAGGCTGTATATTGTCACCCTGCTTATTTAACATCTATGCAGAATACATCATGAGAAACGCTGGGCTGGAAGAAACACAAGCTGGAATCAAGGTTGCTGGGAGAAATATCAATAACCTCAGATATGCAGATGACACCACCCTTATGGCAGAAAGTGAAGAGGAACTAAAAAGCCTCTTGATGAAAGTGAAAGAGGAGTCAAAAAGTTGGCTTAAAACTCAACATTCAGAAAACATTCAGAAGATCATGGCATCCAGTCCCATCACTTCATGGGAAATAGATGGGGAAACAGTGGAAACAGTGTCAGACTTTATTTTGGGGGGCTCCAAAATCACTGCAGATGGTGACTGCAGCCATGAAATTAAAAGACACTTACTCCTTGGAAGAAAAGTTGTGACCAACCTAGATAGCATATTCAAAAGCAGAGACATTACTTTGCCGACTAAGGTCCATCTAGTCAAGGCTATGGTTTTTCCAGTGGTCATGTATGGATGTGAGAGTTTGACTGTGAAGAAGGCTGAGTGCCGAAGAATTGATGCTTTTGAACTGTGGTGTTGGAGAAGACTCTTGAGAGTCCCTTGGACTGCAAGGAGATCCAACCAGTCCATTCTGAAGGAGATCAGCCCTGGGATTTCTTTGGAAGGAATGATGCTAAAGCTGAAACTCCAGTACTTCAGTCACCTCATGCGAAGAGTTGACCCATTGGAAAAGACTCTGATGCTGGGAGGGATTGGGGGCAGGAGGAGAAGGGGATGACCGAGGGTGAGATGACTTGATGGACGTGAGTCTGAGTGAACTCCGGGAGTTGGTGATGGACAGGCAGGCCTGGCGTGCTGCGATTCATGGGGTTGCAGAGTCAGACACGACTGAGCGACTGAACTGAACTGATACTGAGAAAGTACAATGGGTCTTCACAAACAGTTGTGTTTTATTTTTTTTCTCTGTGAATAGCTTTTAACTAAAAACTGTCAGTTACCCAGTGTTTCTCAACAGAGTACTAATGGCATTTGGGTTGACAGTTCTTAATTGGGCGGGCTCTCTTGTTCCCACTAAATGCCAGAGCGTGACAAAAACGCTGTCATGCACACATTTTAAAATACTCCTTCATTGGATGCTGCCCCCCTCCCCCGCCATGGTTAAGATCAGTCGGTACACTATTTTTATGGAAAGCCATAAATATAATTACTCAGTCCCATTGTTTCCAGTCTTTAAGGGTCCTTTACAGCATCTCTTAAGACAGGTTGACTTCTGAGCAAGTCCATACATATATTTGAACCTTGAAGATTTGGGTGGAGGCTATGTGTAATCCTATTGCTAAAGTGACATTGTTAGCCTTGTGCCCTCCTGTTCACATTAGGCAATAATAATAAATTATTAGCAAGTGACTTTAATAGGTTTCAGAAAACGAACAGATCAACACAATCTGTATTAGATCAGCGTTTTGGCTCAGTGGTTAAGATTCTGCCTGCCAAGCAGAAGACGTGGGTTCTGTCTCGGGGTTGGAAAGATCCCCTGGAGAAGGAAATGGCAAACCACTCCAGTATTCTTGCCTGGAGAATCCCATGGACGGAGGAGCCTGGCAGGCTACAGTCCATGGGGTCACAAAAGAGTCGGACATAACTTACTGACTAAATAGCGCAAAAAAAAAAAAAAAAAATCAGCATTAATAGTTATAACTACACTTATTGACAATTACTGTGTTCTAGGCATATGTCAAGCACTTTACATGATCTGATGATGAGGAAGAGAGGAGGCAGACACCCTTATCATGTCCACTTTACAGATTAAGAGAGCAAGAGCCTGATCTTTTAACCACTGCCCTGTGTTGTTTCTCAGGACATGTTTAACAGCTCTCCATAAAATACTTCCTAAAAAATGAGTTGCAGTGGGTGAAGTTCCCGCACACTGAAGTCTCGTTTGACTATAGCGTCTCATTTGGCTATGGTTACTTTTGTTAGAATAGCAGATTTTTATTCTACTGTGAGCCCTTTGAAGACAAGATCCACATCTTTGGACCACCACCGCATCTTCCATGGTGCCTTCTGCATACTAACTGCTCGATAAATGTTTGTTGAATTGAAAAAGAAGATTTTTTTTTCTCTCAATTTGAACAGAGCCCTAAGATACTATCGAGCTAGTGTAGAGATTTACACTAGGTAGGCAGAAAAGGTAAAACAATATTCGTTTTTGTTCTCTAAGCTGTATGAGCATTTACAGCTTAATATCTGTTAGTCCATTAGCTAAAGATTAGGTAATTGAAAAAGATCCATCAGTTCAGTTCAGTTCAGTCGCTCAGTCGTGTCCGACTCTTTGTGACCCCATGAATCACAGCACGCCAGGCCTCCCTGTCCATCACCAACTCCCGGAATTCACTCAGACTCGCATCCATCGAGTCAGTGATGCCATCCAGCCATCTCATCCTCTGTCGTCCCCTTCTCCTCCTGCCCCCAATCCCTCCCAGCATCAGAGTCCTTTCCAATGAGTCAGCTCTTCGCGTGAGGTGGCCAAAGTACTGGAGCTTCAGCTTTAGTATCATTCCTTCCAAAGAAATCTGAGGGTTGATCTCCTTCAGAATGGACTGGTTGGATTTCCTTGCAGTCCAAGGGACTCTCAAGAGTCTTCTCCAACACCACAGTTCAAAAGCATCAATTCTTCGGCACTCAGCCTTCTTCACAGTCCAACTCTCACATCCATACATGACTACTGGAAAAACCATAGCCTTCAGTAGACGGACCTTAGTCAGCCAAGTAATGTCTCTGCTTTTGAATATGCTATCTAGGTTGGTCATAACTTTCCTTCCAAGGAGTAAGCGTCTTTTAATTTCATGGCTGCAATCACCATCTGAAGTGATTTTGGAGCCCCAAAAAATAAAGTCTGACACTGTTTCCACTGTTTCCCCATCTATTTCCCATGAAGTGATGGGACCAGATGCCATGATCTTCATTTTCTGAATGTTGAGCTTTAAGCCAACTTTTTCGCTCTCCTCTTTCACGTTCATCAAGAGGCTTTTTAGCTCCTCTTCACTTTCTGCCATAAGGGTGGTGTCATCTGCATATCTGAGGTTCTTGATATTTCTCCCAGCAATCTTGATTCCAGCTTGTGCTTCTTCCAGTCCAACGTTTCTCATGATGTACTCTGCATAGAAGTTAAAGAAGCAGGGTGACAATATACAGCCTTGACGTACTCCTTTTCCTATTTGGAACCAGTCTGTTGTTCCATGTCCAGTTGTAACTGTTGCTTCCTGGCTTGCATACAGATTTCTCAAGAGTCAGGTCAGGTGGTTTGGTATTCCCATCTCTTTCAGAATTTTCCACAGTTTATTGTGATGCACACAGTCAAAGGCTTTGGCATAGTCAGTAAAGGAGAAATATATGTTTTTCTGGAACTCTCTTGCTTTTTCCACGATCCAGTGGATGTTGGCAATTTGGTCTCTGGTTCCTCTGCCTTTTCTAAAACCAGCTTGAACATCAGGAGGTTCAATATGAACTCTTTTCGTTTAACTTCTACAATGGGCAGTCATGGTGCAGAGGATACAGACGTGACGCATGGCCCATATAATAAATATAAAAACGCAGCGTAAAAAGTGCTGAAAAGCATTGCTGTCAAGGTGCTATGAAGCAGTGCAAGTTTGAGGGAAGGGGGATGAGGTTAAGATGGGCCTGTTTTTCTGGGAATAAACATTAGTAAAACGAATCCCTTAAAGGAGATCTGTAACCAGTCAAGGCCGGCCTCTTCAGAGATCTGAATACATCCAAGTTCCCAAGCATTGGCTCGCCTCATTCATATTTTCTTGACCCATCTTTCCAGACTTGCCCCTGACTACCAGTGGAATTACTCTGATCTCCCCCCGCATACTTTTCCATGTGCTTTTATGTGGGGCTGAGAGTTCGGATTCATTTTAGGGCTCTCGTGAGATGTTCTTGACAACTGTCCCCTGCAGACAGGATTCCCATCAGATGTCAGTGACAACCTGAGATTTCCGTTTGTCCTGTACAGTGCACAGATTAACTGGAGACTCCATAGCTGCCTGAGTCTGTGCTGTCTGTCTGCCAAACCAGCTTTAAGGGTGACAGGTCGTCCTGTTCATCTTCCTATTGCTTCACAACCCAAGGTGAGATGCAGGGAAGGCAGACAAGCTCACCAACAGGATAACCTGCCCCTGCATTCCAGACACTTACCTCTAAGGGCACATTGTCTCCATTTCGTTTCTGACTGAATATTTCATGTTTGCCAGCTGCCACGTGGTGGATACGTATCCTTAGCAAAACAAGGAAGAAGCTCAGATGCTCATCTGCTCACCCTTTATCATTTTTATTGATTCCTTCACTAGCAATAATTGGCATATTTTAGTTACAAAGGTGCCTCTTGGTCTCTTTTGTTGATAGTATTTGTTTTTTCCCCTTAGATGTCTTTGCAACACTTACAAAACCCGAACAGTTTTATTTGGGAGGATTTCTTATATGTTGGAAAGAAGATTTGGGTCTGCTTTTACTGATTAGTCAAGTTAGCTTTGGTAAACAGGTTTACATGTTGCCAAAACAGAATTATCCTCAGTTCTCTAGGTCCCATGGTACATACTGATCATAATGGCTAAGATGTGTGTGAGTGGTGTTGATTCCGTGGCTCGTCATCATCCGAGTTCTGGAACGTAAGGAGTTTCCCAGGGAGCCCTGCCAATGCACTAGTAATACTAAGCAATGGGGAAGCGGACTGTAACTGAAGCAGGGCTTCCTTAATTGCACAGAGCTGTGTTTTAGCAGCAGGGTCTCCTCAGAGGAGAGAAGTTTCTTGTTTCTCAAATAGAGAAGGCAGTCCAGTGGGATAATCCCAGGCTAATCTACGGGCCTGGGACTCTCCTGACCTGTGTCCTGGGGTTGTACTTCCTCCTCCCCCTTGGAATGCTCTAGTGCAGTGTTTCGTGATATGAAGTCTGGAAAGCATCTGTGTGAAATTCACCTGAGATCCTTAATTAAAAATGGAGATGGCGCAGGTCGCACCTGCCCAGTCAGCATCACTGGAATCTATGGCCCAGTAAGCTTTCAAGGTAAATCCTTAAACCTGGAAAAGTGGAATGAGCGCTGCTTTAAGAAGGGAGTTGGCTCACCAGAGTCGGTCTGTGAGCAGCGGTGCAGTGCAGTCTTGCTGAGAGTTGTGGCTCTTCTGCTGACGGAAGCTGAGACTTCTGAGCCATCCTGAGTGGCCCCCTGAGCTGACCTGATTGATGTTCGTGGCCCTCTGTTGGAAAGAAAGGGCCTGAACCTCTCCTCTTTCACTCAAAGCTGGTATAAGAGAAGGCACTGGGGTGAGTATGCAGGCATACTCTTTGGACCCTGTCATGGATTGAGCTCCTCCGTATAAATACCTCAGTGAGCTCTTGATCCCTCCAGAGTGGTCTAGAATAGAGTTGCGGGGGCAGAAAGTTGCTCCTGCAGAGAAACCAGAGACTCAGCCTCCTGCGTGTTGTTTCCTCATTAGCTGTACTAAGGGTGGCCAGAGTAGCAGAGGGAAAATTATTTGTATGGTTTTCAGTCGTGTAAGTCTTTTCTGTTTCCTTCTTATCGTGGAATAGGAAATTCTGTTTATATCTAACAAGGCAAATAAAATCGTCTAATATAATGCCATTACCATGACTTGTCATCATCAGATCCTGGGATATATGCTTTTGGACATGCTTCTTTTCATAATATTTTGTTTACAAAGATGCATGAGGTTCAGAGGGCTTGGTCTACAGCAGGGAACTGAAACTTGTGGCCAGAATTTTTATCTTCCAGAATTCTCGACTTCTCTTTTATACTCACCATCTCTTGATTTATCGCTTTATTTAATTAACGTTTTAATGTTAAATTTTATACAGTATTTCTATGTGTCTAGAACAGAAAGGGGCTCTTGAATCAGAATTCAGATTAATTTCATTAAGCCTGCGCAGTGTTTTTAAAACTTTTGAAAGCCTTTAGATAATAACTGCATGCTCTATTTTGTCATGAAGCCTCCTACCCCCTCTTCATCCTAGCCTGATACACTCATTCACATCCCCCAAAGTATATTTTCATTTGAGTGTTAGAATCCTGATCTACAGAGATAGACAAATACTATGTTTCTGAAAATTTTTCAGAAAAAAACTCCACTTTTTTCTTAAATAAATCCTTGCAACTGAGCTGTATACTAGATGTGTGGATATGTGTAGCATTGAGTTCCTCTAGTGGGCCAGAGTATCTGCCTATAAGATGACAGCACTATTGAGCTTGGCGAAGCCTATATTCTACATTTTTCTGGCGTAAGAAAGATGTACACTATAGATATAATCCCAATTATCAATTGTCCTCAGAGTTTTCGGTCATGAGACTGGAGAAGACAGGTACTTTTGGGGTATTACAGGACTGTTTTTTTAGGGAGCATCTATGCTATTTAGTAACCTGGACTGGCCATGTCAGCACCACAAATCTTCCTTTCAAAACCAGCTGGAAAGTACTTTTGAAAAGTAATTTTGTGAATCTGACTCATTATCTAATGAATTCTGTTACCTTTCTCTTGACCAAATGAAAGCAGGAAGAGACTTAAGTTTGTTACCGGAAGAAAAGTGCCCATGGATAACAATAGATGGTTTTAATAGAAAATAATGGCCCTTCCACCAACTCCCTATAATGCCATCTCCTTTAAAACTACCTAAAGCAGTCATTCTCAATGTCAAAGAGTTTCAGAATCCCCTGGGGGGCTTACAGCGTTTTAGGCTGTAACCCTTCCTTTCTCTTCCGCCTGCCTTATGCTTTTGGACAAACTCCTTTGTAAGTTTCTAAGTGTCCATTCCTGCCCTGCCCCTCCCCACACAGTGCCCAACAGTGGTTCTGCTTCTGGGCTAAAACACTGAAAAATGAATTGGCTCAGTTCTGTCTGACTCTTTGCAACCCCATGGACTCCCTGGAGCCCACCAGGCTCCTCTGTCCACAGACTTCTCCAGACAAGAATCCTGCAGTGAGTACCCATTCTGTTCTCCAGAATATCTTCCGACCCAGGGACTGAACTCAGGTCTCCTGCATTGCAGGCAGATTCTTTGCCACCTGAGCCACCAGGGAAGCCCCCAAACCACTGAGCTAGGTGTTAATCGACTATGACCGCCGATTCCAAGACCCTCCCTGAAGCAGAGAAGTATAACCCTGGTGCCCAGAACGTCTTGTTAAAAATGCCAGAGATAAAAGCCAAAAACTGTCGCTCCTTGATGAACCATGGGAAGAACATCTCCAAGTTGGCAAGCCTGTCCTGCAACAAGCTGGCGAGCATGCTGGGGAGCGCTTTGAGTGCCAGGCAGCTCTGTGACTTCACTCACACCTCCTATGCAGAGGTCCTGTCCAGAGGGAAACTGGAAAACTGGGCAGTGCTGCCTGTCTTCGAAGCCTGTGATCGTGCTTCTCAGCTGCTCTTTGCCTGCCCTCCACCGGGCTTTATTAATTATTAGCCCATGGTAAAGAATCTGCCTGCCAGCGCAGGAGACACAGATTCAGTCCCTGGGTCAGGAAGATCCCCTGGGGAAGGAAATGGCAACCCACTCCAGTATTCTTGCCTGGGAAGTCCAAAGGACAGTGGAGCCTGGCGGGCTATAGTCCATGGGGTCACAAAGAGTCAGACACGACTCAGTGACTAAACAACCAGCAAAGGTGTTAATGCTTGACCTGGCACAGCGCCCAATAGCTTGATATAACGTTCATTGCCAGCAATCATTATGTATAATTTTAGTATAAAATGATTGAATATGTATGGGTTCCTGCATATTTCATGTAGTTTCACTGATTAAAATTAGTGATCATTTTTCCCGATCAATATTATAAAATTATATCATCTTCTATGTGATGTCCTACTGTAACTCGAGTTTTAACTTAATTGGCTCATTAGCTAATTATTGTTAGAAATTTTAGCCATAAAGTGTCCACACATTATTAAGAAACAGTGTACCCCCCCTTGTTGAAAATGTTAGGGAAAGGCTCCCCTCTTTGGGCTGTTGAGTTTGAGTTCTTCCTTGGTTTCAAGCATTTTTTTCAATTATTACAGCAATGAGTGCTGAATTATTCTCAGATAGTGTTCTTGTGGTAGGATTCCTAGCCTGGCAAATTAGAACTGTCTCATTCTCTATAGTCCTGTGACAATCATATTCTTACACCTCTACTTGAGTTTCCAAAGACTGAATGTGATGAACATTGATCTACATATTTGCACTTAAAATCTTGGCCAAATACCCCAGTTGATTTCCAGTTGAACCAGTGATAAACCGTAACTTTTCTCTGTTGTGTGTAACTTCTCCACATTCTTCTACTGAAGATTTGGTTACTATTTAAAAGGGAGAGACAACCGATAGGAAATAAATGATTGGGACATTCTGATAATCTGTAGATAATTTTGGAATGCTGTGGGAGAGGGGTTAGGTCCAGCAGTATGTCTGTAGTTTGGAGAAGCTCTCCAGGATCTAGATAAATGGAAAATAAATGAAAAGAAGAAAACCCAACTGTTTATTAATTTGTTAAACAACTACTGTGCTAAGTGATTTATGGATTTCATTTAATCCTCTTAAGAGTTGCATATTTTGCAACTAGGTAAATGGGTATTAGGACAGTTTTTAAAATGAGAAGACTAAGGCTTAGATTAAATAACTTACTCTGGGTCACATAGATAGCGAGGTTCTATTTGATTCCAATGCCTTTTTCAGTAGACCAGTCTTATAAAATCCTAGACTCAGTAGTTTATATTCAGGCACTTTAAATAACTGAGAGAGGAATTTGTATCTAAATTCAGAAAAGCACTAGAAATTATATTATGCCCTCAATATTATGCTCAACATCTTAATGCTGTGGAAATTCTGATTGATTAAATTTCCTGCTTCTGTGAAAGAGTGTATTGTGCACTGATTGGAATTAGCAAAGAAGAGTTTTGTTGACAGAGTTTCTTCGGATGTCTTGAAGGTGAAGGTGAAGCTGCTCAGTCGTGTCTGACTCTTTTCGACCCTGTGGTCAGATGTCTTAATGGGCAGTAAAGAAGGAATAAACTACATATCTGAATATAGGGAAATTTAAGGAAAAAAAAAAACAACAGGTAAAATACGTAGTGAAAAACATCCTTCTGGCGTCGGAATGCAGAACTTTTGCTTAGACTTAAGGATAAGCAGCACTGTTCATATTTTTACAAACTTTTTACATATTTAAAATGAAACCTATTTAAAAATCAATTCTATTCTACTGAAATTTTTTTTTAATTTTCGGGGAAAGTGGGATGAAATGTGGAAGGTATTGATTATTCCCACTGTACAGATGAGGAAACTGAGGCACAAAGCAGTTAGGAGATTTGTGCAAGGTCATACAGCTGGTAGCAGAGCTGGAATCCAAACTCAAGTGGTCAGCCTCCACAGCTGTTCTCCTGACTAAATAACATTACCTCTTTAATATTTGCAAAGATTAAGCTTGCTGTTAGTGTACATTTCTGAATTTGTTTTTCTTACGTGGTTTCTAGAACAATGTTTTATTTCACCCTGCATTTTCATATTCATTATTTGGAAATCAGCTTGGAGAAGGGAACTTTGTACTAATTCCTGTCAGTTAAGTCTTCTTATTAAGAACATGCTTCAGGGAGAAGCCAGCTACAAGAACGGCCGTGTGACAGACTCATCTCTCAGCCACCATGCAACTGGCTCCATCTGTGTGTTTCCTTATAGGTACCTTCTCAGTTTCGTTAAGAAACACTTTGAGCCTGTCATCCCTGTAGAGATTGAGATGGGCCGTTGGTTTTATTACACAGCAGTCCATAAAAAGTTCTCATTTCTTTCACTCTTTGTTAGTTTTGTGCCTAAGGAATGAATTTGAAAGCACTATGAAAACCAAGCTGAAAGGCTTTCAGGCAACTGTTCACCAGAGCTCAGAATTTTTAATTCTTGTACAATAATCATATCACCAGTAACCATATATGCTTCAGATGAGCTCATAATCTTTTAGGATAAATAAGTGATGCATTTCAACCCAAACAAAATTTTGTCATGTAAAATAATATTGCCCTTTCTCTGTAGGATAAACAGTATGAGACTTCTCAAAGCAGTGGTCACCACTGAAGTGCTTCACCGTTCTGAGACTGAGGCGAGTCCTTCAGTCATGTCTGACTCTTTGTTACCCCATGGACTATACAGTCTGTGGAATCTCCAGGCCAGAATACTGGAGTGGGGAGCCTTTCCCTTCTCCAGGGGATCTTCCCAACCCAGGGATGGAACCCAGGTCTCCCAAATTACAGGCGGATTCTTTACAAACTGGGCCATAAGGGAAGCCCAGGCAATTGGTATTTGTAAAATGATACAAATTACTTTTGTTTACTAACTTATGATATGCCAGGCCTTATGAACACACCCTCATTAATTCCTCACTACCATCTTATGAGGTAGATGTCACCTTTATACCATTTAACAAATAAAAAAACGCAATCTTGGAAAGCTTAGTACTTCCCTGTAGCTCAGATGGTGAAGAATCTGCCTGCAATGCAGGAGACCTGGGGTTGATCCCTGGGTGGGGAAGATCCTCTGGAGAAGGGACTGGCAACCCACTCTAGTATTCTGGCCTGGAGAATCCCATGGAGAGAGGACCCTGCAGACTACAGTCACAAAGAGTCAGACACGAAACTTTAAGCAACTTGTCTGAAGTTACACAGATAGTGTGATTCCCCAGGTCTATGGGATTCTAGAAGCTAAACTCCTATGTTTCCCCTTTGAACATCCATCACTGGGTACATTATTTAATAAACTTTACGTATTTATAGCGTATCATATTAGAGTTGCAGGACTCCAGAGTTCTCAAGCCTGACAGTTTACAGATGAGGAAACTGTGTTCTAGACAGGTTAAGACTTAAGTTCAAAGAACTTGTCATGGGCTGTCTTCCTCATTGTTCATTATGTCACTTCTAATCTGCTTAAATTGCATGACTCACAAGCTTAAGAATGTCCTAGCCAAGCAAACCTTTTCTAGGGGAGGGACCACAAGAGGAAAGTAAGCTGTCTTTTCCGGGTCTAACTTCTCTGGCTTGTTTGGGGCAGCCAAAGGCAGACATAGTTGGAATTATTCATGTATCAAGTAAAGTAACCAGGCCCCCAAAGGCATGAACACAACTTAAAAAAAAAAAGAAGAAAAGCTGCATTTCTCCTCTTTGATGACGAATCCAGGCTGCGTGGCCTGCTCTTTCCTTGCCTACAAAATAATCAGCCCCAGAGGGAGGGAAGGGGAACTCTGGAAAAGTGGGGCTCACAAAGCAATGAAAATGCAGCAGTTGGCTTAGGTACCGAACTTCATGCCTTTTGTGGCTTTTTTCCTAAGCGTTTGGGGTGCTCCTGTGTCGCAGCTCATAATCAGGCACTCACAGGGTGTGGCCAGCTGTTCTAAGGTCTCTCGGGCTTGGATTTCGATCACAGATCAGCTGTGGCCACTGTCCCGGTTGCCGGGCAACGTGTGGATGTTTATTTTGAGGTCTGCCCACAGGGTTGCATCAGAGGCCAAAGATGCATGTGCTCTCCACTTCCCAGAGCGAGTAGAGCTCAGGCTTTCTATTTTTATCTTAAGGCTGTGCAGTCCCTTTTAATATATTTCATGAGTGTATAGCATCCTCAGCCTGGACAGAATCACTTTCTGTTTCCCCCAGGCAGTGTTCAGGTCGCCTCATTTTGCCATGTTCTACTTTATCCAGCCGGTCAGACTCCGGACTGATGATCTCTGGTACTTCCCCGCCTCTGAGTCTTGCTCAAGCTGTTTTGTTCATCTGGAATGACTACCCTGTCCCTGGCTCCAACTCTTTGTTTTCTAAAACTGAAGTATTTCGTTTTACTTTTTGAAAGTAGGGGAGTCAACTTGTTATAGCATAAAGCTTATGGACCTTATTGTCAGTGTCTGTGTTCAGATCCAAGCTCTACAGCTTCTCAACTGTGAGATCTTAGATAAGTTACCTAACTTCTCTGAGCCTCAATATTCTCCTTTGTAAAATGCAAGTAATAATGATTGGGTCCTGGGATTTATAAAGATACTCTGAAATCAGATGCCCAAAGCACCTGCCACAGTTCCTGGCCCATGGAAGGTTCTATAGTCCTCACCTACCTCCCGATCCCAACTGCCATGAATACTAAGTAAATTGTTCCCATCTCCTCTGTGACGTTTTCCCAGCCATCTTCAAACCTGCATCTCAGAAATACAGTCTACCTCTTCTGATTTCTTACAACTTGGTGTTGTACTTAGGATCCTCTCACAGTGGACCTGGCCTCATATTGCACACGTGCGGATGTAGAAGTTGGTGCCCTAACTAGGTCTCCTGGCACCAAGCCATGTTCTCCCTGAAAGAGATGGCTCAGCTTCATTCATAAATGACCCATTTCATGGGAATCATATTTTTTGTTAGGATTAAATATCATACTTTGTTAGGTAACTGAACTGTGGTTCTCTTGAGAAGCATCATTATTATGGAAAATAATTAAAAGCATTGTGAGACAAGATGGTATGTCATGGTGTGACAGCAGGGCAAACAATAGACAGTTAAACATCTGAATATTCATTTCCTAAAGTGAGTAGTCCATCCCCATAAACGTGTTCTCACTGGTCCCTGAACGGTGTCTGTGAAGAACAGCAGTGCTTTCTTTAGAAAGCCCCTCATGGGCCATCTATTGTTTGTTCCAGGTGTCTCACAGGAAGCAGCTAAGGGTTTGGTTGTGTGCCTCTGAGTATTTTTTTGAAGTTATACAACTGCCGGGTAAGGCCAGTAAGGGTATAGAAGACTAGATGTTTGTTTTCCTAACTTGTTTTCTGACCTGTGCTTTAAACAAAACTTCTGGTGATTGAATAAAACTAATATAATGTTGATTTGAGCCATCACATAATACTCATGTTTATTCAGGTACAAATTCATACATTAATTTATTTAACAAATACTTATTAAGCACCTATTGTGTGTGACATTTGGATATGTGTAGCTGCTGAGACAGGCATGGTCCCTGGCCTCATGGAGTTCAAGTTTGGGTCTCTGACAGAAACTCTGAAAAAAGAAGTTTTTAAAGAAAATCTATGATTTTTTCTTTCTTTTTTTTTTTTTTTGAGATGAATCATTAAAATAAGAATCTCATTATAGTTCAGAAACAAATTATACATTTCTCTCTTGTGCATCTAGCAGACCTAACTAAAAGTTAGTTACTGATTTGTCAGAACTTCTTAGTTTTAAAATTTTTTAATATTTGTTTTGTGCTTTGCTCAAATTGCGCTAGTATTTGGTATCTGACTCTCTCACAGTAACCCTGTGGAGTACATGGTATTCCTATGTGGGAAACTAGACGCTTTTCAGGTTTAATTGACTTGCTTGTGGACTCATGGCCATAAGAAGCAATCAGATTGAACATTTCTTCTGATTTATTAACTATTTTCTTGATTTTGATTTTAGCTTTCTTTTTAAAAAAAGCAAGGTATTAAAACCTTACTTCATTCTTTGTTTAAATGAAACTTTGACAATTAGTAAATGGAAACAAAGATTGGAATCAGCAGTGGATTTTGAGCTCCTCTCCGCTACTACACACTATGGTAGGCACCTTGAGGAGTGGAAATGATCTCTGTCTCTTGGTCAGTGTACAGCTTTTTTGATAAGACATGACTGATACATAGAAGAGACTCAGTAACCCTTGACAGCATATAAGATTAAGTGTTCAAATAAGAAGTACAAACATATAAGGGAGTTGAGAAGATAGGAGGAACTGAAGCAGATATAGGTGTTGTATCTTGAGCTAAGTCTTCAAGGGCAGGAGGAATCTGAGCAGAGAAAGGCTTCCTTGCCATGGGGATGGCAAGTTGCAAGGCTCAGTGGTGGATGGGAGCTTGGTGGTGATGCTAACACTGACTAGCCTTTGTTCAGCATTAGTCACTTCCTGTGCATTGTTATAATGGGTTGGTATACATTAGCTAAGTCTTAAAACAACCCTGTAAGGGAAAAACTGTTACTCTTCTCATTTTACAGATGAGGACACTGAGGCACAGAGAGGTTAAGGAACCTGCTTGAACTCGCACATGAATTCAGTGTTGGCTGAATTTCCACCAGTCTCGAGTCCGCTCTCACTCTCTTAGCCAGTGAGTGATGCTGCCTGATGAAGTTCTCCTAAAACAGGACGGACAGCATCCTGGGGCAGGGGAGAGTGATGGGAAGATATGGTACAGGGCATAGCAAGAGGCGCGATGGAATCAGCAGATGAGGTCGAATACGAAGAGTCTGAAGTCCAGGCGGAAGACATTGAACCTCATCTAGGATGGCGGGAAACCCCCAAGAGCGTAGTGTTTCATCAGAGTGGGAAGCTGATGTGCATTTATTTCAGATAAATCAGGCAGTGATAGAAGGACTGGGAGCTGGAGATTGGGGTGGGGTTGGGGGTGGGAGAGAACAAGGCATGAAAGCTATAAAAAGGACTCGATATAATCCAGGTGTGGGAGCTGCCTGATGACACCAGGAGTGTGGGCAGGAAACCAAAGCAGAAGGGTGGGATGGTGCTGAGCACTGGAGGCAGCCCTGTGCCAACTCCAGCTGATTCAGAAGAGGCGAGTTTCCCCCATTACATCATTGGGCGACTCCAGAGGCACGTAGTATTACTTGCCTTTTGCAGATTAGGGTGATGGCTTCTGGGAGAATAATTAAGGGCTGGAGCAGGCGTTAGAGCCTCCCTCTTTCTCGATTTCCTCCCTTTAAGGTAAAAATAATGTTTGGTAATAACGCAAGGCTGCTGTTAAAATGTTGAGAACTGTTCACAGAGGAAACGATAAAGTCATGGGGATTCTTGCATCTCCAAGGACGCAGGAATATGAGAGAGAAGGCAGAGGGTTGGTGACTACATACTAAAGAATGCAGGGCAGAATGGAACCAAGTGGAAGAGGCTTCCAGACGGAAACAGGTCAGAGGGCTGGGCATTGGTCCTGCAGTTCTCCAGGTCACAGTAGCCCTGGAGGAAGAGGATGGTCAGTGATTCAGAGTGAAACTGCAGATGAACTGTCAGGTGGGGAAGGCTGGCACGGACTTGGGCCAGCGATCTTCATCACCTCTCCAAACAAAGGCAGCTGGGGTGTGAAGGGTGAGTGGGCATGCTGACAGTGAGGGGTGGGGAGAGGAAGCCAGGTCTGAGGCGAGGCGTGGCCTTTGACTCATCTGCTGGCATTCCTCTGTGTGTGCTCTCTGAACTGAGCTGGGGGCAGGGAGGGTGATCAGGGGGAGGTGGAGAGAGTGGAGGGGAGAGACTGAGGGTCCCTGTGAACCCTCTGACAGTGTCCAGAAAGAAGCTGATAGGAGCCCGCGCAAGTGAAAAGACTGCGCCATGGGAGATGGAGACGTAGAGGGCCAAGGGATTGACGTTTTCATCAGCCGCACTTCATGGCAGAGAAGTGGATGACTCAGCCGTCTAGGACACCGCCCCTTCTGAAGAAACCCTTGCTCTCTCAGCTGGGACCCAAGGGTGAAGCCACTCACACCTAGCATCGCAGGATGGTGGACCTCACCCCGCGTCTTGCTTCTCTTCTCCTGCAGCCTCACGAGGCACCCTGCAGAATCTAGGGAAAGCCTTCGACAGAGACCTGCCTTGAGTGAGAGTAGGGTCAGTAGATGAGTATAGCCAATGCTGATCTTTTGAACGGACCCCAAGGTGGTGGAGGACACACCTTGAGATGCAATTATGTCATTATCTGTCTGTATAAGGGACTATTTACAAACAAAGCTAGTGGAGCTGATGGGATTCCAGCTGAGCTATTTAAAATCTGAAAAGATGATGCTGTTAAAGTGTTGCACTCAATTGTTAGCAAATTTGGAAAACCCAGCAGTGTGCCACAGGATTGGGAAAGGTCAGTTTTCATTTCAATCCCAAGGAAAGGCAATGCCAAACAATGTTCAAACTACTGTAATTGGGCTCATTTCACACACTAGTAAGGTAATGCTCAAAGTCATTCAAGTTAGGCTTCAGCAAAATGTGAACAGAGAAACTCCAAATGTACAAGCTGAGTTTCGAAAAGGCAGAGGAAGTAGCATTTATTGGATCATGGAGAAGGCAAGGGAGTTCCAGAAAATTATCTACTCTAGTTCAATGACGATGCTAAAGGCTTTGACTGTGTAGATCACGACAAACTGTGGGAAACGGTTGAAGAGATGGGAGTACCAGACTGCCTTTCCTCCCTCCTGAGAAACCTGTATGTGGGTCAGGAAGCAACAGTTAGAACTGGACATGGAACAACTGACTTGTTCCAAATGGAAAAACAATATGTCAAGGCTGTATGTAGATTGTCACCCTTCTCATTTAACATATGCAGAGTACATTATGTGAAATGCCAGGCTGAATGAATCGCAAGCTGGAATCAAGATTGCCAGAAGTATCAACCTCAGATATGCAGATGATACCACCCTATGGCAGAAAGTAAAGAGGAACTAAAGAGCCTCTTGATAAGGATGAAAGAGGAGAGTGAAAAAGTTGGCTTGAACCTGAACATTCAAAAAACTAAGATCATGGCATCTGGTCCCATCACTTCATGGCAAATAGAAGGGGGAAAAGTGGAAGCAGTGACAGATTCTATTTTCTTGGGCTCCAAAATCATCGTGGATGGTGACTGCAAACAGTCGATTCGTTGAGAAAGACCCTGATGCTGGGAAAGATTGAGGGCAAGAGGGGAAGGGGACGATAGAGGATAAGATGGTTGGATGGCATCACTGACTCAGTGGACATGAGTTTGAGCAAGCTCCAGGAGATAATGAAAGACAGGGAAGCCTGACATGCTACAGTCCATGGGATCACAAAGATTCAGACACAACTTAGCTACTCGAAAACAGCAGCAGTAAGGTATTTTGAGAAAGCAAGTGGGGATTAACGAAGATGGATGGATGCCCACTTTGGACTGTGGTGGTTTGGATGTTGCAGTGTCAGGGCTGATGCTAGTGAGATGTACCTGAAAGAAAGACATTTAGGATTTGGATATTTGGGGAAGAGAAGCATCCCAACCAGTTGCACTTTTGTGAAGAAAAAAAAAAAAAAAAAGAGTGAGGTGTGCTCTGATAAAGGGATGGGCTCGCTGCCTGAAGGAGATGTTCTGTGCTGGGAGATGGTTGGGATTGGAGACTGGGGGTCTTTAAAAGCAAGAGAAAGGCTTTCTGTGTGATACAGCGGTTTACAGGCATCATGCCCCCTGCATCTACTTTAGAGGGAGGCTTGAGAGAGATAGTGGGAAGACTCATGTGGCCAAAATGGGTGAGAGCGCTAAATGGCTGTAGTCGGGGAGACCTTTGCCAAATACATGTGAACAAGAAAATCAGTTTCTATTTCTGAAGGATCTGAAAAGCCCTTCATATCTCTCATCATTTCCAGCAGTAAACTTCCAAAATCCTTACTGTAGCAGGTGAACAAATCTAAAGAGGTTTTGTTGAATAATGCCAGAACATAAGAAGCCAACCTGGGTAAGTGCAGGAGTAAACATTAATTTTTTATGGCTGCAGTTACTTTTTCTTAATTAATAATTGCTCATTTTAATGGTATTTGATAACCCAGTAAGATTATTTCAGGTGGGCCTGCAGCTTACATAGAACCAAAACATTTGCCCAGTCCCATAGGATTTTCTCCATACCTGTTAGAGCATTCAAGCTGTAGCTAAACCTGCTTGATGTCTGTTGCACCGACTGCTTATTGTCTGTTTATGATGAACTTTTTCAAAGCTGTGATGGCGACTTATTCATTGTGTATCCTCAGCCCCAGGCTCGTTGCTTTTTAGACAGTTGTTGAGTGGGTAGTTGGAAAATAATTACTTTTTCTCTGCTGTTGCCCTGATTTATACATTAATTTAAGATTATACATAATAACACTCTGTATGTATGTCAAGAGATTTGCCTGGGTCATTTAGGAGGGAGAGCACGGTTATGGCTGCACTTTAGTCTGATATACAGTCCTGCTCCCTTAGAGAGATTTTGGTATTTGAGCACTCCCATGGATGGAGGAGCCTAGTAGGCTGCAGTCCATGGGATCACTGAGGGTCGGACATGACTGAGCGACTTCACTTTCTCGTTTCACCTTCATGCATTGGAGAAGGAAATGGCAACCCACTCCAGTGTTCTTGCCTGGAGAATCCCAGGGACGGGGGAGCCTGGTGGGCTGCCATCTATGGGGTCACACAGAGTCAGGCACGACTGAAGTGACTTAGCAGCAGCAGCATGGCTTTAAATCTGGATATCCCTTGATTGCAGGAGCCACTGGGTTGTAGATCCTGCAGCAGAGGCAGTGGTTTAGAAATCACAGCTCAGAGGGGCCGCCCCACCTCTGGGTGATGCCCGCTTATCCTTCAGTCTCCATGTCAATTGTTGCATCCTCAGCCTCACCTGTCCTAACTGTCTCCTCTGCTAGATCTGGTTGCCTTAGGCTGTGTTCTCATTGGACCCTGTGATTTTCCTTTATAGCACTTACCACAAGTAGTTACTAAAGTGACTATTATCTTTTTAATTTATTTTATCGAAGTATAGTTGATTTACAGTGTGTTAATTTCTTCTGTACAACAAGGTTATTCAGTTATACATAGAATAAAAATTAAACGCACCACACTTAGCCAGAGTTGAACCAGCCCTTAACAGGGTGGGATTGTTTTCATTTCCAGCCCCCATGAATTGGTTTTCCTCTTTTAGTTTCAAAATATTTAATGCCCTAGAGGTGGGATAAAACTTTAAGGAAGGAATCTATGCTGAAAACAGGTGCAGCCAAGGCTGCAGGTCAGTTCCCATTACAGTCTGCTCCATGCTTATTTATAGGCATTCCACGGAGATTTTACTGTTCTTGGTGAGCCTTTGAAGGTCTTCTCCTTTCTAGGATTTAAGGATCCCATCCAGCTATTGCTTAATAAACCAGTGAGGCACACTAGAAAACCCAAGACTATGGAATTGCAAGAATGTTTTAATAAATTTGGATGTTTAGAATAAGTGACTATTCACCCGAAGATCTGCAGCTTAAAAAGCACTTTCGTGTCAAGTGTTTGGTCTTGGGTGGTTTTAGATGGCTGAGGGAAATCATCGAAGGAGTGGGATATAGCTAAGTGGAGCTTGAGTTTGAATAGAAATCTGTACAACCAGTTATACCTGTGGGAGGACAGTCATTAACATAGAGATAGTGAAAGTGAAACTGTTAGTTGCTCAGTTGTCTCCGACTCTTTGCAGCCCCATGGACTGTAGCCCACCGGGCCCCTCTGTCCATGGAATTCTCCAAGAAAGAATGCTGGAGTGGGTTGCCATTTCCTTTTTCAGGGGCTCTTCCTGACCCAGGGATCAAACCCTCGTCTCCTGCATTGGCAGGCAGATTCTTTACCACTGAGCCACCAGGGAAGCCAAGAGGATATGTTAATTCCCACATATTAAAAAAAATTATCACAGAAGACTAAATATTCACAAATTTATTTGCTAGTTTGATGGGGGACAATCTACTTTGGTACATCCTCTAGTTCTTTATCCTGAAGGGAAGGTAAGAGAGACCGTGCGTGCCTGCCACAGTGGCCAGGTATATGTATGTGTGTGTGTGTGTCTGTGTGTGTATGCGTGTGCTTTGGAGTGGGGGTGCCCCATTGGTGCCTAAGGGTGCTCAGGAATAATTAAGTTTATATAACTGTGTTTGAAAAATCAGTATAATAAAGCTTTGGGCCTTGATCTGTCAATTGTGGCAATTTAACTGTAAGCACCACTCTGTTCAACATTAAGTGAGGTCAGTAGGAGAAGTGATCATGTTCATGGGCCATGGGTTACAGTGGGTTCATGCAGTCACCTTGAGAGTGGTGTGGAGCTGGGGACCAGTAGGCATGGTCACATCCTGCCTGGGGACTCAGCCTTGGACGTGGCTCCAGGCCAGCCCTCAGGCCCGGGGCTCCGGGTGCTGTTGGTAGAGAACTGGTTGGTAGAAAGACAGCCAGTTATTTAAGAAGGCAGCTGCGCCAGATGGAACCCCTGGACTCTAAAACCCATTGGACTCACATGTTAAGGAGGTTTACATGAGCCTGAGTTGGAATTCTCAAAGTTACTAACCGTGTGTTTAATATTAGCCAGTGTAATACAAGTTAAGTACTAGAGTACGTAGTTCTCAGTACCGTGCACGTTGCCTGCTGGGGTGATTAGATTGCAGGGACTGACACCACACCACTAGGAAAGGGGTTTCTTGAATACTTCAGTTACTGTTTATCCCCTTTTGCCCTCCAGGGAGGAGTCTGTTTTGCCCTCCACTTCTGATCTGTTAATTTGCTTCAGTTGTGTGTGACCCCATAGACGGTAGCCCACCAGGCTCCCCGATCCCTGGGATTCTCCAGGCAAGAACACTGGAGTGGGTGGCCATTTCCTTCTCCAATGCGTGAAAGTGAAGTCTCTCAGTCGTGTCTGACTCTTAGCGACCGCATGGACTGCAGCCTACCAGGCTCCTCTGTCCATGGGATTTTCCAGGCAAGAGTACTGGACTGGGGTGCCATTGCTTTCTCTGAGTTCTGATCTATGTGAGTCTATTTCCCAGAGCTGTGCCTACTCTTCTGTCTTGTATAATACCTTAGAAATAATGCCCTGGCAATTTTATGAGCACCTAGAATGTGCCAGGCATTTTACCCACATTATCTCAAATACATGCAACCCTGCAAAATAGGTCTTATAGGCTCCATTTTATATATTTAGAAAAGTTAAGACCCAAAGTCACAGAGCTAGTAATGGTGAAAGCTGACATTTGAGCAAAATTCTGTAAGTTTCCAAGTCGATGTTCCTTCTGAAAATAATACAAACAAAAATTACAATGATATTTTGTTGTTCTTCAGCTGCTCAGTTGTGTCTGACTCTTTGCAACCCCATGGACTGCAGCATGCCAGGCCTCCCTGTCCATCACCAACTCCTGGAGCTTACTCAAATTCATGTCCATTGAGTCAATAATGCCATGCAACCATCTCATCCTCTGTCGTCCCCTTCTCCTCCCGCCCTCAATCTTTCCCAGCATTAGGGTCTCTTCCAATGAGTCAGCTGTTCGAGTCAGGTGGCCAGAGTACTGGAGCTTCATTTTCAGCATCAGTCCTTCCAATGAATATTCAGGACTGATTTCCTTTAGGATGGACTGGTTGGATCTGCTTACAGTCCAAGGGACTCTCAAGAGTCTTCACCAACATGACAGTTCAAAAACATCGATTATTTGGTGCTCAGCTTTCTTTATAGTTCAACTCTCACATCCATACATGACTACTGGAAAAACCATAGCTGTGACTAGATGGACCTTTGTTGGCAAAGTAATATCTCTGCTCTTTAATACACTGTCTAGGTTTGTCAGATTTTCTTCCAAGGAGCAAGTGTCTTTTAATTTCATGCCTACAGTCACCATCCACAGTGATTTTGGAGCCCAAGAAAATAGTCTGTCACTGTTTCCATTGTTTCCCCATCTCTATGCCATGAAGTGATGGAACTGGATGCCTTGCTCTTAGTTTTTTGAATGTTGAGTTCTAAGCCACTCTCCACTTTCACTTTTATAAAGAGGCTGTTTGGTTCCTCTTTGCTTTCTGCCATGAGGGTGGTGTCATCTGCATATCTGAGGTTTTTGAGCACTTAATTACCAGGCAGCAATAGACTTCAGTTCAGCTCAGTCCCTCAGTCGTGTCCGACTCTTTATGACCCCATGAATTGCAGTACGCCAGGCCTCCCTGTCCATCACCATCTCGCGGAGTTCACTCAAACTCACATCCATCAAGTCGGTGATGCCATCCAGCCATCTCATTCTCTGTTGTCCCTTTTCCTCCTGCCCCCAATCCCTCCCAGCATCAGAGTCTTTTCCAATGACTCAACTCTTCGCATGAGGTGGCCAAAGTACTGGAGTTTCAGTTTCAGCAGCATTCCTTCCAAAGAACACCCAGGACTGATCTCCTTCAGAATGGACTGGTTGGATCTCCTTGCAGTCCAAGGGACTCTCAAGAGTCTTCTCCAACACCACACTTCAAAAGCATCAATTCTTCTGCGCTCAGCTTTCTTCACAGTCCAACTCTCGCATCCATACATGATTACTGGAAAAGCCATAGCCTTGACTAGACGGATCTTTGTTGGCAAAGTAATGTCTCTGCTTTTCAATATGCTATCTAGGTTGGTCATAACTTTTCTTCTAAGGAGTAAGCGTCTTTTAATTTCATGGCTGCAGTCACCATCTGCAGTGATTTCGGAGCCACAAAAAATAAAGTCTGACACTGTTTCCGCTGTTTCCCCATCTATATCCCATGAAGTGATGGGACCGGATGCCATGATCTTCATTTTCTGAATGTTGAGCTTTAGGCCAACTTTTTCACTCTCCTCTTTCACTTTCATCAAGAGGCTTTTTAGTTCCTCTTCACTTTCTGCCATAAGGGTGGTGTCCTCTGCATATCTGAAGTTATTCATATGTCTCCCGGCAATCTTGATTCCAGCTTGTGCTTCCTCCAGCCCCGCGTTTCTCATGATGTACTCTTCATATAAGTTAAATAAGCAGGGTGACAATATACAGCCCTGACGTACTCCTTTTCCTATTTGCAACCAGTCTGTTGTTCCATTTCCAGTTCTAACTGTTGCTTCCTGACCTGCATATACGTTTCTCAAGAGGCAGGTCTGGTGGTTTGGTATTCCTATCTCTTGAAGAGTTTTCCACAGTTTTTTGTGATCCACACAGTCAAAGGTTTCGCATAGTCAATGAAGCAGAGATAGATGTTTTTCTGGAATTCTCTTGCTTTTTCCATGATGCAGTGGATGTTGGCAATTTGATCTCTGGTTCCTCTGCCTTTTCTAAAGCAAACTTGAACATCTGGAAATTCATGGTTCATGTATTGCTGAAGCCTTGCTTGGAGAATTTTGAGCATTACTTTACTAGCGTGTGAAATGAGTGCAATTGTGCGGTAGTTTGAGCATTCTTTGGCATTGCCTTTCTTTGGGATTGAAATGAAAACTGACCTTTTCCAGTCCTGTGGCAACTGCTGAGCTTTCCAAATTTGCTGGCATATTGAGTGCAGCACTTTCACAGCATCATCTTTCAAGATTTGAAAGAGCTTAACTGGAATTCCATCACCTCCACTAGCTTTGTTCGTAGTGATGCTCTAAGGCCCCCTTGACTTCATATTCCAGGATGTCTGGCTCTAGATGAGTGATCACACCATTGTGATTATCTTGGTCGTGAAGATCTCTAGGTGAGATAAAACCAAGGTAAAGAGTTAAAAGTAAGTATGCTTTAAAGGGACTTCCACCATGACTCATTCAGTAAAGAATCCGCCTGCAATGCAAGAGACCTGGGTTCCAACCCTGGGTCGGGAAGATCCCCTAGAGAAGGGAATGGCAACTTACTCCAGTATTCTTGCCTGGAGAATTCCATTGACAGAGAAACCCGGCAGGCTACATTTCATGAGGTTGCAAAGAGTCGGCCACAATTGCGTGACTAACACTACTACCCTGCTATGGTTAAAAGGAGCTGGAGGACAAAGCCGGTTGTAGGTTAGCTAGAATCAAACTTCCTGTTTCTTTTCTTTCTAGGTAACTACTTCCTCTGCTTCAGCCAGCAAGTCTTCCAGTATGAATCCCACAGAAGCCAAGGTATGGAGAGTCTTCAAGGGTCAACTTGGGTGAATGCCCTTCATTTTGTAAAGCAAAATGAATAGAGACTTTGACAGATAGCTTGTGTGTCCTAGGAGACCTACACTATGGAAGTAAATATTTTCTTCTTAATTAATGAGGGTCTTTGAAAACTCAGCTTTCCTTTCAGTATTTCCTTCAAACACTATCTATATACTTATACATCATTTTAGAATATCTAGAAAAGTGTAGTCAGTGAGAGTTCTTTTGGTTCTAGCCTAGAGTTTTTTTAATTGTAAGATAATTTCTCTAAGTACATTTATCAGGATATAGATAGAAATATAAATTCTTAATGTCTTACTGAAGCGGTTTTATTATCCTAACCATTTAAAACGAAATCCAAGAATGAGAAGGTTTATACTAAATGAACATAGAAAGAAGTGACACAGATTCTGGTTATTTCAGGTGCTTTCTGAAGTTTTTTTCTGACATTTGAGTCATGTGGGTCACCATCTTATTTATAAACCGTTGTTGAGCTCTTGGGGTGTATTCTGATAATTTCTTGGGATTTCAGAATTAAAAATAAAAGAATGGCCTATGGTAGGATTGCCACATAGAATAACAAGCTTATTTCTAAAGAGTTGGCTGAGTGACCAAAACCCTCTCACCTACTTACCATGACTTGAACTGAGTTTCTCGGGAATGTTCTAGGATGGAAGATTAAAGAGGAAGCATTTTTCAAGATGCTCTCAACTAATTCTAATGAGCTAATATTCTTCAGTGCCTTTAAGAGCTACCCCAGCTCCATTATTATCAAATTGCCCTTGTTTAAAATTACCAACATATTTTTGCTTTGCGTTTTTCTTGTTACTTTACTGTCCCAAGTAGAATCCTATGCCATAATTTAATACTGGCACCATATTTAGCACTATTTAGTAATCCTGTGGCATTATCTTGAACTGTATTTAAAGGAGATTGCAAATATCTTGAAACACACTGTCAAACTCTAAGCCCTTATCCAATGTCATTTAGCACTCATTTTTATATTTAAATGTAAAGTTATGTTTTTATTTAGTAACTAATTTCTTAATTTTTTTCAAAATACATGTTATCTGATTCATGATTAACCACCAATTAGGTGTCACTACTTATTTATACCAAAGTGAAGTCACTCAGTCGTGTCTGACTCTTTGCGACCCCATGGACTGTAGCCTACCAAGCTTCTCAGTCCATGGGATTTTCCAGGCAAGAGTACTGGAATGGGTTGCCATTCCCTTCTCCAGGGGATCTTCCTGACACAGGGATTGAACCCAGGTCTCCTGCAGTGTAGGCAGACGCTTTACCCTCTGAGCCACCAGGGAAGCCCAAAGTGCTATACCAAACTTAACCTTAAAATTTATGCCAAGCTTAACTTGTGAAGTCTGTATGCAGGTCAGGAAGCAACAGTTAGAACTGGACATGGAACAACAGACTGGTTCCAAATAGGAAAAGGAGTACGTCAAGGCTGTATATTGTCACCCTGCTTATTTAACTTATATGCAGAGTACATCATGAGAAACGCTGGGCTGGAAGAAGCACAAGCTGGAATCAAGATTGCCAGGAGAAATATCAATAACCTCAGATATGCAGATGACACCACCCTTATGGCAGAAAATGAAGAGGAACTAAAAAGCCTCTTGATGAAAGTGAAAGAGGAGAGTGAAAAAGTTGGCCTAAAGCTCAACATTCGGAAAACGAAGATCATGGTATCTGGTCCCATCACTTCATGGGAAATAGATGGGGAAACAGTGGAAACAGTGTCAAAAGTTTTTTGCGGGGGGGCTCCAAAATCACTGCAGATGGTGACTGCAGCCATGAAATTAAAAGATGCTTACTTCTTGGAAGAAAAGTTATGACCAACCTAGATAGCATATTGAAAAGCAGAGACATTACTTTGCTGACTAAGGTCCATCTAGTCAAGGCTATGGTTTTTCCTGTGGTCATGTATGGATGTGAGAGTTGGACTGTGAAGAAGGCTGAGCGCCGAAGAATTGATGCTTTTGAAGTGTGGTGTTGGAGAAGACTCTTGAGAGTCCCTTGGACTGCAAGGAGATCCAACCAGTCCATTCTGAAGGAGATCAGCCCTGGGATTTCTTTGGAAGGAATGATGCTAAAGCTGAAACTCCAGTACTTTGGCCACCTCATGTGAAGAGTTGACTCGTTGGAAAAGACTCTGATGCTGGGAGGGATTGGGGGCAGGAGAAGAACGAGATGACAGAGGATGAGATGGCTGGATAGCATCACTGACTCGATGGACATGAATCTGAGTGAACTCTGGGAGTTGGTGATGGACAGGGAGGCCTGGCGTGCTGTGATTCATGGGGTCGCAAAGAGTCGGTCACGACTGAGCAACTGAACTGAACTAATCTTAAAAAGTACCAGAAAATCTGATCTTTAAAATGGTCTTAAGACTATAGAAACAATATTTAGCCCCTGCCCCCAAAAAATTCTCACTGAACTTAGAGTCCATGAAAATTAAAGTAAGGAGATAAAAAAGAGAGCCAGACATATGGGATTTCCTTTTATTTATTATTTTGGTTCACGTTTGACACAACGCCTCATTATAATTCATCCCTGCTGACTCTCGGCTTAAGGGCCGATGCTTATTTCAAGTGTGTCCTGTTTTCCAGAGTAAATGTCAGCAAACGCTTCAGCCTTTGCTGAGCGTGAATCATGAGAATTCTTGGCACTCCTGCAGACGTGGACTGAGGGAAGCGAGGGAGGAACAAGACTAGGATGCCCAGTGGGTGACTCAGAAGCACTCTTGGCCTTGATTTTCTGTCCTTGGTGGATTTCAGTCACAGTGTTCTCATCAATTGTCTTATCTTCATGTGCTTCTTTAATTTTTTTTTAAATTTTAATTACTTTTCATTTGTATTTTATATTGTAGTAGGCTTCCCAGGTGACTCAGTGGTAAAGAATCTGCCTGCCAGTGCAGGAGCTGTAGGCTTGATCCCTGGGTCAGGAAGATGCCCTGGAGGAGGAAATGGCAAACCACGCCAGTATTCTTGCCTGGAGAATCCCCTAAGGAGGGTTAAGCCTGGCGGGCTGCAGTCCATGGGGTCGCAAAGAGTCAGAAACGACTGAGCGACTGAGCGCCCACACCCACAGTTGATTGACAGTGTTGTGTTAGTTTGTGGTACGCGTGCTTTTTCCATTTACTGCAGAATAGTGAGCAGTAGAGTTCCCTGTACTATACAGAAGATCCTTGTTGGTTCTCTATTTTAAATACTAGTGTGTACAATCCCAAACTCCCAGTTTATCCCCCCTCCTTTCCCCTTTAATATCCAAAAGCTTCTTTTCTGTTTCTGTTTTGTAAATAAGTTCTTTTGTATCATTTTTGTAAGATTCCCCATGTAAGAGATACCATGGTATTTGTCTTTCCATGTCTGAATTAGTTCACTTAGCCCAGTAATCTCCAGGTCTATCCATGCTGCCACAAATGGCATTGTTTCATTCTTTTTAATGGCTGAGTAATATTCATATATATATATGTTTTGTTATCCATTCATCTGTTGAAAGACATATAGGTTGCTTCCGTGTGTTGGCTATTGTAAACAGTGCTTCAGTGAACATTGGAATACACGTATCCTTCTGAACAATGGTTTTCTCTGGACCTGTCCCCAGGAGTGGGATTACTTGATCTTATGGTAGTCCTTTGTTTAGTTTTCTAAGGAACCTCCATACCGTTCTCCATCATGGCTGAGCCAATTTAACATTCCCACCAACAGTATGGGAGGGTTCCCTTTCTCACACCCTCTTTAGCATTTATTGTTTGTAGACTTTCTGATGATGGCCATTCTGACTGGTGTTAGGTGATATCTCATTTTAGTTTTCATTTGCATTTCTCTAATAATTAGTGATGTTGCACATCTTTTGATGTTCCTCTTGGCCCATTTGTGTGACTTCTTTAGAGAAATGGCTATTTAGGTCTTCCCATTTTATAACTTTTTTTTTTTAAATATTGAGTTGCATGAGCTGTTTGTAAATTTTGAATATTAATCCCTTGTCAGTCACATCATTAGCAAACATTTTCTCCCTTTCTGTAGGTTGTCTTTTCATTTTGTTTGTGGTTTTCATTAATGTGAGAAAGCTTTTAATTAAGCCCCATTTGTTTATTTTCATTTTTACTCCCATTATTCTGGGAGATGGATCCAAAAATATATTGCTGTGATTTGTGTCAAAATGTGTTCTGCCTATGTTTTCCTCTGAGAGTTTTATACAAGTATCTGGTCTTGTATTTGGGTCTTCAGCCCATTTTGAATTAATTTTGTGTATGATATTACAGAATTTTCTAGCTTAATTATTTTACATGTAGCTGTCCAATTTTCCTGGTACCACTTTTTGAGGAAACTATCTTTTCTCCATGGTATAGTCTTGCCTCCTTTGTTGAGATTAATTGACCATAGGTACATGAGTTTATTTCCGGAATTTCTATCCTATTCTGTTGATTTGTATTTCTCTTTTTATATATTTCTGTTTTTGTAGTTATTTGATGACTGTAGCTTTGTAGTATAGACTGAAGTCTAGAGGCCGGATTCCTCCAGCTCCATTTTTTTTTCAAGATTGCTTTGGCTGTTTGGGGTCTTTTGTTTCTCCATACAGGTTTTAAAATTTTTTGTTCTAGTTTTGTGAAAAATGCCATTATTTTGTAGAGATGGCATTGAGTCTGTAGATGGCCTAGGGTAGTATAGTCATTTTGACAATTTGATTCTTGAAATCCAAGAACATGGTGTATCTTCCCATTTGTTTATGTCATCTTCAGTTTCTTTCATCAGTGTCTTACAGCTTTCAGAGTGCAGGTCTTTTGCCTCGTGAGGTAGGTTTATTCCTAGGTATTTTATTCTTTTTGATGTGATGGTAAATGGGATTGTTTGCTCAATTTCTCCTGGTCTTTTATTGTTGATGTCTTGAAATGCAACAGTTTTCTCTGTGCTGATTTTGTATCTTGGAACTTTACCAGATTCATTGCTGAGCTCTAATAGTTTTCTGGAATCATCTTTTGGGTTTTCTACATATAGTATCGTGTCATCTCCAAACAAGGGCATTTTTGGGTCTTCTTTTCCAATTTGTATTCTTTTTATTTCTTTCTCTTCTCCGATTGCCGTGTCTTAGACTTCCAAAACTATGTTTAATAAAAGTGGAAAGAGTGGACATCTTTGTAGTGTTCCTCATATTAGAGGAATTGCTCTCAGCTCTTCACTGTTGAGTGCGTTGTTAGCTGTAGGTTTGCCATATATGGCCTTTATTATTTTGGGGTGTGTTCTCTCCATGCCCGCTTTGCTGTTTTTCCCTTGATGCTTTCAATATTTTCTCCTTGTCTTTAATTTTTGCCAATTTGATTGCAATATATGCTTAGTTTTTTGTGGCTGCTGTTGTTTGATTTTTGTTGCTGGCTGTTCAGCGGTTGTGATTTTAGTGCGTCCATGAGAGCTCATGTCCTCCCACTCCATGTCTTGTCCCCATCTCCCTTCATATACTTCTGATATTTGGCTTATAACATTTATACTAGCTTCCTCTTGGGGATTTTTGCAAATTGTGTGAGCATATTTCTCTAAATATTTTGAGCTTTTAGAGAAAAGGTGTTAATGTAAGATAAAGCCTGTATGAAATCTTTGTCATGTTCGGCACCTTTAAAATGAAAGTCAGTCTGGCTGTACGCAGTATGTCTGGGTCTCAGTTCTCTCTCTTGTCCCTCACACTTGTCAGGCATACTGCTATGTGTAGGGTGAAAGGTCAGATCATTGTTAATCAGGGGAGATCCCTTAGAGATTCTGTAGAGTGGACACTGGAGCCCGATGGCTTGGCTTTTATTCCTGGTTCCATGCTGGCTATAATATTGGAAAACTCCTCCTAACTTGATTTTAAACTTAATTAAACTTAATTTTTATTTTATGTTTGCGCATAGTTGATTGACAGTGTTGTGTTTCAGGTGTACAGCAAAGTGATTCTTCATGTCGTGAGATGGGGATGATGGTGGTGATAATAATGATACTCACAATACCTTTCTTATAGGAATATTGTGAGGACTCAGAGAGTTTAGAACAGTCCCTTGTACTGAGGGGCTATCAATAAACGTTAGTTATTATTGTCATCGTTATGTTCATCAGCCTCACCGCCACCAAAAATAAACTTAAGAGATGTGTTAGTGATTACTGATTCAAATGTATATTTCATTAGAAGCTGCTTGATTCTGTGATTATACATTCTTTCTTGTGATTATACATTCTTAATTGTATTGTAGAGTTCTTCCATGCAAAATATTGCCATAATGCCAGATTACAAATTAGAAAGTGTTGATAGACTCAAACCACTACAATACCAGCTGGCTTATTTTCCTTGTTAATCATTTAATAGATTTCATTTGCATAAACTAGAAAAAGCAGTGTTGCAAGTATAGAAACTCAATAACAAGGATCCAGTTTGAAAGGAACCAAAATTTTAAATTTTAAAAACATTTCTTTGTTCATGAACTTTGTTTCCTTCCCAAAGCAATGTGTGCTGACATAAAAGGGTTTGTTATGTGAAGAGCACATGTACCTTCATTACTGAAGCATAAGACCTGATAAATTAAGAGGAGTTTTAATCACTGTCTTCAGATAATATAGTAAAATATAGAAGTCTGTGCTGATACCACCAAGCACATAAAAAGGAAGGAAATAGCAGGAAGCATCAGGCTTCATTTTTAATCTCTTCTTTTGAGAAGTTCATAAACTGTTTCAGCAAGTTTTATTCTTGTTTTCCTTTCCTCCCTATATGGAGAAGGGATGTGTGCACTTAAGGAATTGTCTTTTTTGACACAGGTAACTTTTGGTTGGGTGAAATTGTCAAATGCTCCACTAAAGAACCTGAATCATAGCCAGCTCTTCAGAAGCGTTCCTCAAACTTGAGATTTGATCACTCAATTTTTACTGTGCAACAAAGAATCTATGCGCTGTTTGATCAAACCGTTGTAATATTGTGCAGACAGCGTTTCAGAAAACTTTTGATAAAACCTTTAGCTCTGTTAATTCGTGTCGCTTACCTGACTGTCAGATAAAATAAAGTCACACTTGGGGCTGTGCTCTTATATTAGGCTATTCCAGGCAGCAAACAGCTGGAAGGACCGCATTCTCCTAACAAGAAGAGACACAAAAAACAGGTGATGTGGTTCATTGTACCAGGGGACACGTATGTTTACTAATGGTCACTGCAGCTGCTTAGCATGAGCTAATAATTTCAGTTCACCATCTTCTGTAACGCTTTGGCCCATCACAGACTTCTAGTAGGCTTAGTTTACCCATCACTCGCATTCTGGCCCTAAAAATAAACTCCACTGCTTCCAATGTTCTCAACACTGTCAGCATCCCATTCTTGTACCTCATCAGCTGAAACCTGTGCTGAATATTCCACTCATAAAGAGGTCAGTCATGTTAGTAGCTTTGAGGGGTGAGGGGTTTTATTTTTATGTGTGAGCTACAGTGTTCATGATAACAAATCTCTACGTATCTGTAATACACGCAGAAGTAAGATGCAGATTTCCATCTCAGTCGTAAGAGCAGACTGTTAATTGATGTGCTTCAGTATTTATCTAAAGAGTTACAATTCCGGGAATTCCCTGGCAGTCCAGTGGTTAGGACTTTCTGCTTCCGCTGGAGGGGACACAGATTTGACTCCTGGTTGGGGAACTGGGATCCCACAAGCCATGTGGCATGACCACATAAATAGCAGTTACAGTTCCAAGAGAAGCATAATAATCTTACCTCACAACACTTACATTTATAAATACATAAAACTTATCTTTTAGCTCCCTTAGTTGAAGAAAATATATGATAAACTTTATAAACTCTGTTTATTTTTCCTTCCCTTCTTTTTCTTTCCTTTGCATTTAGGCTGTAAAAACAGAACCTGAGAAGAAGCCGCAATCATCTAAGGTAAATGATTTAAGTCAACTAATGAATTATTGGAATTCTTTGAAATAATAATGAATAGCCAATTTTCTACATTGGTTGCTGAATGGTAAAAAAAAAAAATTGTCAGCTAACTAATTTTGGATTACCCTTTTGAATATGATTATATAGAGTGGATATAAAATAATTATAATGTTAACTATATATATATAGTTAAGATGAATAATATTTTATAAATGAAAACAGTTTACTTCAGAAAGCATTTTGTTCAAATCTAGGTCTTCGTTCTAGCTGAAGTAATTAAAAAACAGGAGCAAAGGACAAGAGACAAAGGGTAATGAGTATCTGATTAATGATGAGACATGGAGAATAAAGGTTTCTATTGAACCCAGCACCTAGATAACTTGAAGATGACAGCCTCTCCTCAGAGGCCCTGAGTTTACCGTGGTGGTCTCACCTCCGTTGGTGGACTAGTTATTGGTTGTTTAGGATACAGCTCTCACTTGCCCTTGGGAACAGCTTCCCTTTCTTTCCTGATGCATGGCTGTCTAGACTGAAAGCCGATTCCCGTCTGTGTGGAGACGGACCCCGGAATGTCTGCAGGTGGGGCAAGTGTCTCTGTTCCGTAAGGTGCTGTGCGTTACTTCTGTCAAGCACACTTGAGCAGTTACTCAGATACGATCGCAAGGTTTCCTGTCGGAAAGCACAAACGCGGTTTGGGCTGGAGTACTTTAAGTGCAGGCAGGGGTGGCGGGCCAGGGTCATCTGGGTAAAAGATGAAGCTTATGTGATTCTGTGTAAGACCTCTTGGTGGCCCCTGTAGACGTATAATTCAGCAGCTGGTGGAAGTTGTCTTCTATTCCAAATTTAAATGTTTTTGGTTACCCAGCCTCGAGAGAATTGGATTTCTGGTGATACCTGTCTTCTCTACTTGTAACACAGAAAAGATCGTGTAAATCATTTAACTGAAAAAAATACAGTGTTCATGTCCTATGAAAGGAGGGGTTTTTTTAAAGTTAATTTAATATCTAGAGTAGGATCCCCCTATAAACAAACTCAGTGTTCAGAGTGATCTTTTTGATATTTCTGTGGATGGACTTGCAGTTACCAAATGATCTACATGAATTGTGATAAACAGCCTATAATTTAGATACATACCTATGTGAAAAGTCATTCCAGATGAAATACTACATTTTCCATTATTTTTTAAATAATTATCATTTTCAGACTGTTGGTAGGATTATTATCAACCAGACATCAACAACCACTTCTCTCACTGGGCCTTTCCCAAGAGAGGCAGAATGGTCTAATTGGGATCTTTGTTTCTGAGCTTATTTGCAAAATACAAAAACAATGGCCTAGAATGTAATTGCAATTTTATCTTTTGAAATTGACAGCCGTCTGTGGTTCATGAGAAAAAAACCCAAGAAGTAAAGCCAAAGGAACACACAGAGGTAAATGATCATTATTAGGACTTGACATCATAAGATGAAGCTTTTTTTTTTTTCCTTATTTTTATGAAGGATAAAATTCTGAACTCTCATCTTTCAACACTCAAGTCCTACCTAGAATGGCAGTTATTTGTTTTTCTGTTAAAATGGCACCTCTGTGTGGCATCAGCAGGCATTGCAATTTGTTTGTGTGATTCTTGCTGAATTTGGGAGAGAAGAATGGCATTGTTTCAAATTTTGTACCCAAAGTGAAATTTGTCACACGTATATCATACTAATTTAAATTCTCACAATTGACTACATAAAACACAACTGTTATAAATTGCTTTCTACTCCTCAGAGAAAAGTAGCAATATGTGACATATTGTTAACCGTATGGGGGTGTGTGTGTGTTTTCAGCCAAAAAGCCAACCCAAGCACCCCTCAGATACAAGAAGCAAGCATGCTCCTAAGGAAAAAGCTGTTTCCAAGTCAAGCGAGCAGCCACCATCAGAGAAATCAACAAAACCAAAGGTAAATAAAGCAGACAGATAGATGAAAGAAAGAAAGTGAAGTCTCTCAATCGTGTCCAACTCTTTGAGACCCCATGGTTCCCCCAGGAACCTGCCAAGTTCCTCTGTCCACGGAATTTTCCAGGCAAGAGTGCAGGAGTGGGTTGCCATTTCCTTCTCCAGGGGATCCCGACCCAGGGATTGAACCCAGGTCTCCTGCATTGTAGGCAGATGCTTTACCAGGTGGATAGATGGGGAAACACTAATGTCAGCTAGGGGATAAGATACAGATCCTCTGCCTATACTGATGTGTGCAGGTGACTCTTCGGAGCTATGCCAAATGTATCTGGTATAGTCAAGATTTGGTGTTATCACTTTCCTGGTGTTGCAAATAGCCTTGAGGGGACCTGGGACTATGTAAGGCCTGAGGAGGGCATCAGATGGGTCTGAGGGATGTTCCATCACACCCTGCCACTGCCCAGCAAGCAGTGCCCAGTTGTGACCTTGAGGGAGCAGGCTCTGGTGTCTTACAGAGAGGAAGCTGGGAGTTGAGGCTGCCTCCTGCACCCCTCTCCTCATGGTGGTTTAGTTGCCAAGTTGTGTCTGATGCTTGCAACCCCATGGACTGTAGCCCACCAGGTTCCTCTGTCGGGATTCTCCAGGCCAGAATACTGGAGTGGGTCACCATTTCCTTCTTTAGGGGATCTTCCCGACCCAGGGATCGAACCTGGGTCTCCCACATTGCGGGCAGATGATTTACCGACTGAGCTATGAGGGAAGCCCTCTCCTTATGGACTGTGGGAATTCACATGCCCTGCGTGATCTGCTCCTTACCTGGAGGTCTTAGAATTTTGTGGCTCTTACTGGAGACATCAACTTACAGAGCCAAAAAAATTAGAAAAATATTCTGTATTTCCAGAAGTAACAGTAGTCATATATAAGAAGAATAAGCATCCGTGAGAAGAACTTTTTCATTATGAGCTCTTGGAAGACCATATATCTCGTACACAACAATATACCTTGTATCAGGATTGCTGTGTGGCCCACCAGCTACAGCCACTTGTGTGTTCTATTTGGCTTACCATAATCAAAATGAATTTCAGTTAGCTGCCAACAGTCACAGTCAGAATAGTTCACATAAAATGCCAATGTCTAGCTTCTCTTGAAGAACTGGAATCGCTGGCAGCAGTGGGCCCCCATGGCAACACTTGACTGGCATCCCTGCAGCCTGGTGTGAGCCTCCCCGGCCCACTTCACCTGTGTGTTTTACCCACGTGGCCTCTGTAAGCTCTGGAGTCCAGCTCTGTGTCCCCCACATTGCATCATGTCCAGCAGAAGCTAGTGACCATTTCTCTACAAGATGTCCACGAGGGGAAACGGGCTCCCTGGTAACATTTGAAATGTATGATCTTGAAAATGGGCATTCAAAGTTAACTTAGTTCTGTCGATCTTTCAGACCAAGTCACAGGACGAGATTTCCGGTGGTGGAAAGAGCGCTGTTCCTGCTGTTGCAGCTGCAGCATCTGCCGAACCAGCTGACAAGGTGAGCACACGTGACGGATATGGCGTGTGCATGGGCCCTGACGCTTGTCAGGTCTGTTTATGAGAAACATATGCTCAGCGAAGACCCGTTCTCCCCAGGTTGGCCTCTGTTTAACCATTCAGCGTTCCAGCGCTGTCATACCCAAATAAGCCGTCATTCGGTAAAACTGAACACGCCCTATGTGACATTTGATGAAGAGGAGCGTGCGTCTAAAGAATAAAGAAGAGAGCAAGACACCAAAAATGAATTTTAAATTCCTGTATTGAATACAGTTACCGAGCACCTGCCATGTGTAAGGCCTCGTGTCAATACCAAGAAAATTAAAATGCAGCTGGACTCAGACCCTGCCAGCAGGATTTATAGGTTTGGGATGAAGCACATAAAACTGCCATGAGCATTTGAATTAGCATTACTCTCAACATTTCATATGAACAGTACCTTCTTGAAGCAAGTAAATCATGTGTGGTCACGGCACCTACATGAATTGATAGGGGAGGTTTTCGAGGGAGTTTCACAAGCCCTCTCAGGAGTATATGTGCCCTGCTAGCAAATTATGGGCAGCTTCCCTGGATCCTTTGAAGGAACTAGCCCAAGAGTGTAAGACAAGAAATGGTCTGCTGTTTCTACTTAGAGCTATACAGAGTTAGCAGTTGGTTAATAATCAGTTTGGAAGTCATCTTGTCTCAGAATTGCTAGTACTTATTTCTCTTAAAGCCACAGGTAACTAATTGCAGCAACAATAAGATGGAAATGAAAGCAAAAAAAAAAAAAGTAGCATGTTTATTTTCCTGCTTCTCAAAATGGGAACTGTTATCCCCCTGCAGACTAGATGGTAAGGAAAGTCATAGGATAAAAGTATGGCCCATCTCACTGAAACATCCGTTTTTCTTAGATTTTGAAAAGGAAAAGGCACGCTTATTTTTCTCCAAACTAACACAGATACCAGGTGGCATGATGGCAAAATTTACATGAACTTTAAACGGAAATACTCAAATTTTAAACTGGTTTGGTTTTCCCAGCAGACCCCCTGTATGTACCTTGAGACTCCCCCTCCCGACCCCAGGGTACACCTCACTCTTATGTTGATGAGAGATGCCTAGATGCTACAGATGGAAAAGTGGATAGATTGAAGGTGGAGGATTGGATCTCTTGGAATCGATTTAAAATGCACTCAGAATTTGAAAATGTATGCCACACATTATGTAGCCAGGGTTATCTATAAAATCAAACAGTAAAGTTAGGCAAGGTCTGTATGGGATTCTGCTTGCCTTGGCTTGTGCTGGGGCTTGGGGCAAATTATTTCACTTTTCTTTGCCTCTAATTTGTCTCCCAGAATATGAGGTTGACGAGACCTGCGTTTTCTTTTTCAGTCCGCACCGTGTGTGAAGCACTGTGGACTGCGGTCTGGCTCTGCAGGACACTGGGCTGCAGGCTGGCCTCTCTTTTTTTGAATGTGCTCTGCTCAGTCATGTCCAGCTGTTTGTGGCCCCATGGACTGTAGCCCACCAGGCTCCTCTGTCCGCGGGGATTCTCCAGGCAAGAACACTGGAGCAGGTTGCCATTTCCTCTTCCAGGGCTTCTTCCCAACCCAGGAATTGAGCCCGAGTCTCTTGTAGCTCCTGCGTTGGCAGGCGGGTTCTTTACCACTGAGCCACCTGGGTATCCCTGGCCCCTCTAGTGTGCTTGGGGCTGCATTCAAACAGATTGAAACAGGCCCCCACAGGGGGCTGTTTGTGGAGACAGGCATTCTGTCTGATTTGGAGAACCCGGGAAGACTTTGAGTGGATACGGTCTGAGTAAGTCATGAAAGGAAAGCTGGGATTGCAGGCTTGCAAACATAAGAAGAGAGAAAAATAGAAGTGTGATCTGAGTACAAAGGGCATTCCAGTGTGGGTGAAGCACTGGAGACAAGAGTAGGAGAGTAAGACCAGAAAGACAGGTCGAGGCGCTGCTGAGGAGCACGCTGAGATGCATTAATCCCCATGGCAGTGGTACAGCTGGCAGCAGGTAAACACTGGGGCTCAGAGAACAGATGGAGCGATACGATGGGATTAAAACCAGGCTGCAGGAGGATTAAGGGACCGCAATGGCTGTGATGAGACAGCATAGAGATTGGAAAGAGGGAGGCTGGTCAGGGGCTGTTCCGGGGAGTCTGAAGTCAGCCTGAATTAGAGCTAGGATAGAATCAGTGAATAGGGAGCAAGGCAGGGGGTGTTGCAGAGGTGCAGGCTTCAGGCTTTAGCAAATGATGGGCAGCAGTAAAATCTCAGATGACCTGGGGCCTCAGCGTCTGAATGGTCTAGGTTGGCAACCCTAAGGTGAGACAAGAGAGCTGGGTACCGAGCCAGGTACTGCTAGGTTTGTGTCAGTGCAGAGTCAGCACCCATGAGGCGAGCATCTTCTTAAGCAGTGAGCCGGGACCTGGTTACCACTGACGGGTGGACAGAGGTCAGAAGGAGGGGAATTGGTGGAGGCGGAAAACGGATGCCTGCCTTTGGACAGGCTGAACTGACGTTTCTGAGATGTCCCAAGAGAGAGGCAATTCGAACATCACTTTGGAGCCCAGGTGACGATGGAGAAGGAGAAGCGGGCTGCAGGGAGAGAGTGACACTGAGTGAACACCTGCGCGAAGCTGTGGATGAATCGAGGAACTGAATTCAGTTGCCAGGACTTCGGTTCACCCTGGTGCCTGCACAGTATCTTTAATACAACAATCACAGCACCTGCTTATGCAGGACTTCGGAAGAGCTTAGCATGTGCCCAACCACCGGCTTTCACACTGTGATCGATTAATTAATTGAACCCTCACAACCCCCTGAAGTAGGTGCAGTGACTGCCCTGGTTCTCACACACGGGGATACAGAGGTTCAGAAGGAGACATGACCTGCCGGCAGCCTCTTGTAGCCAGTGTGTGTGGGGGCTGATGTGCAAACCCAGAGCATCTGAGCCTGTACACTCCGCCTCCAAGCTCTACTGCGCAGATTGCAGAGACCTTCAAATAAGACAGTTTTCCCACAGTCTTCAACCCAACGACCTCGCCATTTAGTTCCTGCCTGGCCCCAAAAGCATCTGGCCCCTGACCCTAGAGAATGATTGCCTGGGCCCAGCAGCACAGCAGAAACATGCAGAGTGTGCGGGGCGAGGGGCAAAGCAGAAGATTTGCCAGAGTGGGCAGAGAACCGAGGCCACAGGTGCCAGCATGGAACCAGGATGGTGCTGTGAGATGAGAGTCAGGAGACGGGTGCTTGGCAGAGGAACGGAGGGAAGATTGTGTCTGGGTAAAGGCATGGGAATCACAGGTTAGAAAGTTGTTGGCAATTACTGATGGAGCAGCTGAAGCAGTGGTGGGAAGGGCATTCGTTTCGCGGAAATGAAGGAAAGAGTGTGTGATGATTTGACAAAATGAGGGGTGTGGAGGGCTTGATGTGTGGGCACAAAGACCGAGAGTGCAGCACCTAGAAGCAGTGGCTGCCTTGTGATAAGAAAGAATTCATGAGCGTTGCAAAGACTAGCTGTGGGTCCTGGGAGAGGCAGCCAAGAGCAATGAAGAGATGGTAGACCTGGATTCAGATCCTCGTGCTGTCCTTTACTGAGTGACCTGAGAAGTGGCTCAGCCTCTCTGAGCCTTGTTTCTTGCATCACTAAATGAGATTAATATCATTGTTGTTATTACTTCCGCTGTTCTGCAAAGTATTATATAACGCATGTAGTGTCTGGCACAGAGCAGATGTCCAGTGTATGATCAATATTATTTATGTTATAGTATACTCACTTTCAAGTATGTAATATTATTAAACTTGATGAAAGTATATGAGGAGTTTTTATCTCTTTCTCAATCCCACCAGAATAAAGAAAGTAAATTGTTAACATCGGCCGTGCCAGTTGAATCCAAGCCAAGTAAACCTTCTGCAAAGGTATGAAGACAGCAGGGCATTTTTGCATAGGTATTTATTCACAGTCTCCGTGTTTCTCATGATCCCATTTCTCGAGGGCAAGCAATATGAGGTGAGGGTAACTTAAAGGACCTTTTTAATGAATTGTTGTTTGAAGCTAATGTAACTGGGTTGGAAGTGTGACTTTTTTCGTGTATGTTTGTAACATTTTATATTGTAACCCTCTGTTCTGAAAATTCCAGTAACATATCGAGGAATTTACATTCCAGTTTCCCTCCTGCAAATGTACTTTCTTTAAACAGAGGTTTAAAGAAATCTAAAGAATGCCAGGTACTTCTTTATTCTGAAATTTCCAGTTGAATCACCCCAAAGCTAACAGACCCCAGATTCTATTACACAGTCTGGTGAGTTCCTGAAGTTATAGTAGATATATGGTAGTTGCAAAAAAAAAAAAAAAAAAAAAAGAGTAAGCGATCATTTTTAAGCTGCATTAAATAGTTAAGGGTCTTTCTTCAACTTGTTATTTTTCCCTTTAAAAGCAACTTAGTCTTCACAATGAATCATTTAAAACAAAATAGCAAGTTGTTTTATTTATTTGGCCGCACTGTGAGACTTGTGGAACTTCCCTCACCAGGAATGGAACCCTTGCCTTGCAATGCCCCCTGCAGTGGAAGTGCAGGGTCTTAACCGCTGGACTACAGAGGAAGTCCCACAATGTATGATTCTTAACCTCAGAAATAGGATGGAGTCACTGTTTCTTTTACCATTTTAAGCCCATATCGACAGAATAAACTGTCACTTCTTATAAATTTAACATCCCTTTCAGGAAATTTCTATTTGTAAACATCCTCAGACAAGCAAGTGAACAGAAAACCACAAATGAAAAAAAGAGCACAGGGCAATCCATTTTCGAGATACATTTTATTTGGAAGAGGTGGAAACAGCTGATAAAAAATACCAAGCATTTCCCCTCTTTCATGTAGCAACATGATCATCAGTCTTTGTATTCTGTTTTCTTCTCTCTTTTGACTGTTGGTACAGTGGTCTGGCAGCCGTAATGAACCATGTGCTTGCTCCCCTAGTTAATGCCTTTAGGCTTACTGACATTGTGATTCTTACTTGAATGTGGCTTTCTATCTTGCCAACCTAGAGTCTGTACGCTGGGACTTTAATAACTTCTATTACAGGCCAGATTTTAACCGTTTTGATAGCTGAAGAACTTTTGGTGTTTGGTGTTTTTCTACATAGACTTTCTTTTGGTAGTTAAAATGTCAAAGGGAAGGATGTTTAGCAAGTAGCATTTACATATCTGCTCCGTTTTCCAGTCAGACATGGATACTGCTCTGGATGACTTAATAGACACTTTAGGAGAACCTGAAGAGACAAAAGAAGATACCACAACATATACTGGACCGGAAGTTTCGGTACGTGATCTTGATGTCTCTAAAGATTCATGCCTAGTGAGTAAGAGGGCTAGAAGGTCATGGCCCTGATGCACACAAGGATGCGCCGTGCTCTGCCACTTGAAGAGAAACAGGATGTTGTTGGTGTCAGTGATAGCAAATGAACATGAGTTTGTGGTTGGAAACTGTCCCAGGGAGCTATGCAAGTTGTGTTGATCAGCAAACACTGATTGCTTGTTTCTTCTGAGACTATAGCTGGGATGTGCTCTGTTGAGTCACAAAGACTTATTTTCTGTCCTCGAGGTTTACGTCCTCATGGTTTCCAGATATTTCCATCCTGTGACTTGAACTTATTCTGATTTCTAGATGTTTTCTGCCCTCAGTTCATTTCTATTCCTGGTTCACAAAAAGCATTATATATTCTTTGGTATTAAGAAAGATATTCCATAGATTGGAAGAAAATATTGCAACAGACACAACAAAGGACTTGTTTCTAGAGTTTATCAAGAATTTTTGAGAGTGAGAAAAAAAAATCCAGTATAAAACTAGGAGAAAATTTGACCAGTAGACACATGAAAGTCTCTCTAGTAATTAGGAAAATGACACTGAAACACAGAGGGATAGCCCTTCACACTTACCTGATTGGCAGAAGTGTAAAAGTCTGACACGTGACAGAGGCTGTGGATATCGCATGAATATAAGCATTCCCTCTAACCAGCAGTTCCACGTCAAGACAGATTCCCTGGAGGGGGCCTTGCCCAGTGTGTAAGGAGTTACAAGAATAGGTGAAACATTTGGAAATAATTTCATTCAACAGGAAACAAGATGACGACAAGTGGAATGCTTTATGGTGGTTAAAATGGTTTGTTCATGTATCAATATGGTTTCATTACAAAAGCATAATTTTGAATAAAAAATAGTACATTGCAGAATGACAGTAGAATTTGATCTGATACCATTTATGTAACACTTGAAAACAGGCAAAGTAATGGTGTATATTGTTTATGGATACCTACATGTGGAATAATTGTTTTGAAATATACTCAGCTTTATACTGATGGATGTGATAAAGTTTGGGGTGGTGGCTATCTCTGGAAAACAAGGAAGAAAAATTGGATTACAGAGTGCTAAAACAGAGACATCACTCTGACTTTTTTTCATTACATAAGAAATAACTAGGTCTATTGAGTTGTATAGAAATTCACTGTTATCAACTGCTCTTTTGTAGGTATAGAAATATTAGATAATACAAATTATTTAAAAATAAAATGTATTTTATATAGGAATCAAATTTAATATATTGGTTTGACTATTTTATAGCATTATTTATGGGTTAAGCCAATTAATATGGGCAAGTATCTGTAGAAACATAAAATTTCAGAGTTGCACAAAGTGCTGGCTTCTTAATGATTTGTATTTAATCTCAATGGTTCCATAAGTTAATAATGCAGTAGTACTTTGATTTAAGAGTTATGTATACAACATTCTCAGCTAAAATCCCTATATGTACTTTTTTTGTTCCCCCCTAGGATCCAATGAGTTCTACCTACATAGAGGAACTGGGTAAAAGAGAAGTCACACTTCCTCCAAAATATAGGGAACTTTTGAATGTAAGTTAAACAGTTACATATTTACACCTTATTGTTTTCTCTTTAGGAGAAGGCAATGTTACCCCACTCCAGTACTCTTGCCTGGAAAATCCCATGGATGGAGGAGCCTGGTAGGCTGCAGTCCATGGAGTTGCTGAGGGTCGGACACGACTGAGCGACTTCGCTTTCACTTTTCACTTTCATGCATTGGAGAAGGAAATGGCAACCCACTCCAGTGTTCTCGCCTGGAGAATCCCAGGGACGGGGGAGCCTGGGGGGCTGCCGTCTATGGGGTCGCATAGAGTCGGAAACGACTGAAGTGACTTGGCAGCAGCAGCAGCAGTTTTCTCTTTGGAATTATAATTTTTATAACATTAATATATCCAGTTATTTTAACTTAGATAAAATAAGGGGCTTGTGAAACTATCGTTACTCTGAAGCTTACCGCATTAGTTTGATGGGGCTGCCATGTCAGAGTGTTACAGATTGGATGGCTTAAACAACAGAAACTTACTGTCTCACGGTTCTGGGGGCTCAAAGACTGGAGTCAAGATGTGGGCAGAGTTGGTTCTGCTTCAGGGCCCTCTGCTTGGTCTCCACATGTAGATACCTCCGTGCGGAATACTACATCTTCTTTCCACGTGTACACATCTGCATGTCGTCTTTTCTCTATGTGGATCTCTGGGTCACTTCCCCCTTTTATAGGAACACTGGTCATATTGAAATAAGACCCATCTTAATGTCGTCATTTCACCTTAATTACCTCTGTATTAAATTAAATACCAATTCATGGCAAATAGATGGGGAAACAGTGGCTGACTTTATTTTTCTGGGCTCCAAAATCACTGCAGATGATGATTGCAGCCATGAAATTAAAAGACACTTACTCCTTGGAAGGAAAGTTGTGACCAACCTAGATAGCATATTAAAAAGCAGAGACATTACTTTGCCAACGAAGGTCCGTCTAGTTAAGGCTATGGTTTTCCAGTGATCATGTATGGATGTGGCAGTTGGACTATAAAGAAAGCTGAGTGCCGAAGAATTGGTGCTTTTGGACTGTGGTGTTGGAGAAGACTCTTGAGAGTCCCTTGGACTGCAAGGAGATCCAACAAGTCCATCCTAAAGGAGATCAGTCCTGGGTGTTCATTGGAAGGACTGATGCTGAAGCTGAAACTCCGATACTTTGGCCACCTCACGCGAAGAGCTGACTCATTGGAAAAGACTCTGATGCTGGGAAAGATTGAGGGCAGGAGGAGAAGGGGACGACAGAGGATGAGATGGTTGGATGGCATCACTGACTCGATGGACATGGGTTTGGGTGGACTCCGGGAGCTGGTGATGGACAGGAAGCCCTGGCGTGCTGCGGTTCATGGGGTTGCAAAGAGTTAGACACGACTGAGCGACTGAACTGAATTGAAAGGCCCTATCTTCAAATAGAGTCCCATTCTGAGGTTTTAGGGGGTGGGACTTCAGCATGTGAGTTTTGGGAGGATACAGTTCAGCCCATTGCATTCACTGAGGTATGCATTTTGCTGACAGTAAGGATTAATCTTGCCTTCTCAGCATCATCAAACTAATATTTGTTTCAGAAAGAAGAAGGGATCGCAGGGCCTCCTCCAGACTCCTCGGTGAGTTTACATAAATGTCTTCCAAGATCAGATTTAACATTTTTCATGTCTTTGGTTGGGGGAATAGTTATCAATTCTGTATTTTTGGATTATGACTATCAGATGAAGTTTCCATGTATTCAGAGGAAGAGGGTGGGGATGGGGGTCGTTTCAGTGCTTGTTTATTTCCTAATTAGTTTTTTTTTTGAAGGAAAAAAGAGTGGGGCAAGAAAGTTTTAGGACAGAATAAATATTATTAAAAATAGGATGAGAATATCCTCCCAACATAGTAACAAGTATGTTGAGAGAAACAGAAAAATAATATTCATTGAGCATCCAATTTCCTCCCAAACATAGGCTTTCATCTGAGTTATTTCATTAAGTATCTCCTTTGGTAGTCAAAGAACTGCAGGAGTGCATTCACCATTTGCTGGGTTTATAATCTGTTCTGGCACTTGAATGATTCCCATGTGTGACCCGTCATGCTGCCTGTTTCTTTAGAAACCCCTGGGGCCCAATGACGCCATCGATGCCTTGTCATCAGACTTCACCTGCAGTTCCCCTACAGCTGATGCAAAGAAAACTGAGAAAGAGGTATTGTTTTTAATGCACTCAGGGAAACTTGTTAGAAACTACCTCCCACTTTAAGACAACAACTTTTTTTTAAACTTTATTTTTGACTTCGCTGGGTCTTCATTGCTGTGTTCAGGCTTTCTCTAGTTGGGGCAAGCGAGGGCTATTCTCTAGTTGCGATGTGCAGCCTTCTGCAGGTGGCTTCTCTTGTTGCAGAGCCGGGGCTCTGGGTGCACAGGCTTCAGTTGTTGTGACTTGAGAGCTCTAGAGCACAGGCTCAGTGGTCGTGGCTCACAGGCTTACTCCACGGCATGTGGGATCTTCCCTGGCCAGGGAGCGAACCCGTGTCCCCTGCGTTGCAAGGCGGCCTCTTAACCGCTGGCCACCAGGGAAGCCCCAAGATGCCAAGGCTTTTTACTTCTGGTTCTTACCGTCTGGTTAATACATTTCCTTCATCTGCCAGTCAAACCTTCTTTTGTATTTCATTTTTCAGAAATCTACAGAAGAGGCTTTAAAAGCTCAGTCAGCTGGGGTGATCAGAAGTGCTGCTCCACCCAAAGAGAAAAGAAGAAAAGTGGAAGAGGTATCAATAATTACTTCTTTGAACTTCAGCACGGTCCGCTGGATAGCAGTTTGCTTTCCTGCGGCTGATCCAGCTGACTTGGGGAGAATCGTAGTAGTGCATTGTACCCGTAGACCTCCTTTGTTCCCCTCGGGCCTGCGTGGCATAGTGAAACCAGTAAGGCTTATATTGGTCAGGCAGGCCTTCTCTGTTTCTACAGATGCTTATGGGTGATTTTGGCACACGTGCCTTGGTTGTGGGAGAAGACTGTCTCACTGTTACTCTACACAGAAGGGCAGGACCCCAGAGATACCACTCTCTGGGGACATCAGATCTTTGACTTGATTTTCTAAAGGGCCTGGAGTCCTGTGACCCTCAAAGGGAGTGTTGCTGCAGTTACTCTGTTCACCTTGACCACAGTCAGCTATAACGTGATTCTCAGGAATCCTGAGAGGTGGCCCTGCAGCTCTGGGCTGGATGAGAAGACCTGCCCTGTCTGCAGATCACCCAGATACTGCAAGGAGGAGTTTTCTGTGGGTGCTGCTCTGCCTCTGGCTCGTAGGGTGGCCGTTTATTTTTTATCTGGAGGAGTAGAGAGCACCACACCCCTGAGAGTGGGAATTCCTACAGCCGTGAGCCACTTCAGGCCCCCCTGCTTCCTGGGCTCTGCTGGGCTAAAGGACAGGGTTGTCAGAGTCATTTTTAAGGGACCTCTGTTTAGAAAAAGAAAAACAGTACTTTGATATGAGTATCATACAATTATTACTCTATGTGCACCTCTCGCTTGCTACGAGGTGAAGTGTACCCCCGCACAGGAGCACCGTTACTGTGCAAATGGGTCCTATCCCATATTTCCTCTCACCAGTAAGTTATTTCTTTTGCTTTTTTTTTTGCTGGGTTTCAAGTAAAACTGCCTTCCCAGAGTCCTTCCTCAAGCCACAGTTCACTCTTAGAGATTTACTGACAAAACGTGAATGTCACAAAGAGGTAGGTGGCTTATCGAGGTTGAGGAGAGCATCTCGTTTTTCACGTACAGAATTCTTTGTTTCTCCGCAGGATACCATGACTGAGCAAGCCTTGGAGGCCCTGTCTGCCTCCCTGGGCACCCGGAAGCCAGAGCCAGAGCTCGACCCCAGCTCCATTAAGGAGGTCGATGAGGTACTGACCTGGGGGCTCACGTACAAAGCCTGTTAGTCTTGCAGCTTACAAGGTTGCAAAACTAATGCCCAACACATGTTTAGAACTTTTGCACCACTTTTGTTTTTATTAGAGATCTCAAATGAGCTGTGCTTTGTTCGGCCTTACTTTCAGGCTCTGGCTAATTCAGGTATTTCATTGCTGGGGAGTTAACAACCAGGAAGGATATTTGAGTGTTTGTCTTATAAATCATCTAGAATTGTGATGCTTCACATGAACAACTAATCTCCTTTGCCAATTCTTAAGTGACACCTGGCTAAACAAGATAACATAGAGCTGGTGGGCTGGTGAGAAACAGGTTTGTCTGCTCGTATGGAAATTAGAAATCTGTCTTTGCAAAAGGGTTCTAGGTACTTCTATTTATAAAGAAAGAGGGGAGATGGCTGCAGATGGGGGTGCGAAATCCTTTATATAACTCTGGGGAAAAATGTTGAAACCTTGTTGCCAATTAGAATAAAGTCAAGCAATAATTGCTTTATAACTAAAATGAATGCATGTTTAGAGTATGGAGCTAGGGAGTTGCTCGTGTTTGGTAGAAGAGAGTTTTCTTGTTGTTTCAGTTTTTAAGGGATTGTTGAGTCCTTTGGGGGGAGAAGAGGAGGGGAAGCAGAGGGATGTCCTGGGGGCACCCTTGGCCAGGCAGTGGTGGGGAGACCCTCCGGAGCACCTGCCTCCCAGCTCAGTTTTGTCACAATGCGGCAGCCTCTGCTGTCACTTCCTGTTCCGGGTCTCCAGGGGAAGGTGGGTCTTAGCTGCTTTCAGCAGCTCCCCCGGAGTTTGGGACCGCCCAGTCCCCAATGGGCCAGTTTCTATCGTCGACCTTCTTTGAGGACTCACAGGGCGCCATCTGGCATGAAAGGCTTTACGATGGCGAAGGCAAGGGAGCGGGAGAAGCCACCCTTGTCCTCCAGGACCAAGTAATGTACGGGGAGAGGGGGAGCTTGGATTGCAGCAGGGTGCGAGGGGGCACAGCATCTCGAGGAAAGGGTGGTCCTGGCAGGACCCTGGGGGTCCACCACTGAGGGCTCCGTGGCAGCCCGCTAAGGGCACTTCTGGCTTGGGGCTGTTTGATTAGGGTGATTTAAGGAGGTGATAATTTGGGGAGGGAACGTATAGACATAAATCCCAGGATGAAAAGACTCTTAGGAGTGATTAAAATCAGATGAGTAGATGTAAAACAAGTTATGTCAAAGTAAGTTTTAAACAGTTTGAATTTACGGATGTAGAGTAATTAAAGTGGTAGTCACTCTATCTTGTCTCTTTGCGACCCCATGGACTGTAGCCTTCCAGGCTCCTCTGTCCATGGACTTCTCCAGGCAAGGATCCTGGAGTGGGTTGTCATTCCCTTTTCCAGGGGATCTTCCCAACCCAGGGATCGAATTCAAGTCTTCCACATTGCAGGCAAGTTCTTTACCCTCTGAGGCACCAGTTCAGTTCAGTCACTCAGTTGTGTCCAACTCTTGGCGACCCCATGGACTGCAGCACGCCAGGCCTCCCTGTCTATCACCAACTCCTGGAGTTTACTCAAACTCATGTCCATTGAGTTGGTGATGCCATCCAACCATCTCATCCTCTGTCATCCCCTTCTCTTCTTGCCTTCGATCTTTCCCAGCATCAGGGTCTTTTCCAAAGTCAGGTGGCCAAAGTATTAGAGTTTCAGCTTTAGTATCAGTCCTTCCAATGAACATTCAGGACTGATTTCCTTTAGGATGGACTGGTTGGATCTCCTTGCTGTCCAAGGGACTCTCAAGAGTCTTCTCCAACACCACAGTTCAAAAGCATCAATTCTTTGGCACTTAGCTTTCTTTATAGTCCAACTCTCACATCCATACATGACTACTGGGAAAACCAAAGCTTTGACTAGATGGAACTTTGTTGGCAAAGTAATGTCTCTGCTTTTTAATACCAGGGAATGTGTTAAATTTCCTCCAGAAAACTAGCAAACTCCTAAAATTTAAACAAAAAGAACAGTTCCTTTTCACTCTTTCCACTAGTTTTCCTTTTTAATTATATATAAAGTATGAAGATTTTCGAATCCTCTGGAAATCCTCAATCCTTACATTGAATCCTTATATTCACCTGATGGTGAATTCACTACTTTGGGTAGTCTGCTGTGATAACCCCATAAAGATTGGTATGGTATAGGAGTTCACGGCCACTTGAGCACATTCTACGCCAGGGGGTGCTTCAGAGGGGAGGTCCATGCCTGCTTGACATTCTCGTAAATAATGCGCCATGGCATGTTTATTCCCTAGTGACACCTGATTATTAATCTCCCCTGATTCTAGGGCTTCCCTGGTAGCTCAGTTGGTAAAGAAGCTGCTTGCAATGCAGGAAACCAGGGTTCTATCCCTGCGTCTGCAAGATCCCCTGGAGAAGAGAATGGCACCCACTCCAGCACTCTTGCCTGGAAAATCCCATGGACAGAGGAGCCTGGTGGGCTGCAGTCCACGGGAGATGCAAAAGAATCAGACATGAGTTAGCGACTAAACCACCACCGTTTCTAATGCAGTTAACTAGTCTGGAATTATGTCAGTTCAGGGATGTTTGTTTTCATTGCCTATTGAATACAGACCACGGTGCAGACATTTAAGAAATATAAAGATCAAAGAGGAATAGAAAGGTATCTAGCTGTGCATATGACTCACTGTTCACAAGTCCAAGTCGGGGCACAGTCCTATACGGGTGACTCTTCCATGAGGACTGTTTTATAGCTGGAGACCTCACAGATCCCTGAACTGGGGAGAACTACGGTGTAATACGACATCCACTATATCCTGAAATAGAATATAACTGGAAATATTTTTTTTAAAAATCCTTTCATCCCTTAATGACGGTTATTATTCTATAGAACAATGAAACTATAATATCAAAGCCTAGAAAAAGTACCTGGCTTATTAAAAGTGCTCATTAAATATTTTAAAATTAATCAACTAAGCATTCGATAGAGAACCACGATCTTAGGCTGAGACATAGATGGGAGCAATAAGGTGAGCTAGAATCAGCTAAATACCACCCCCTCCCCCCCCCACACACACACACATACATACACACACGTTTGTGCCCAGTAGCTCCTTGGCTTGTGATTTAAATCCATGTCTTGATACTGATACAAATTATTACATAGCAGGAAACTTCACATTACCCACCAGTAACTTAAAATGCAGATGTCCCATCCTGAAAGCCACTGATTTGCTATGGTAGCCCACGCTTATGTACATGCATTCGGTCGCTCATGGTTCAGTAATCCAGTGAATCTTGGTGGTACTGAAGGGAGTTCTTTTAAAAGAGGTAAAACCAGTTATCCATGGATCAACCAGATATGTGATGGGATGGCTCTCCCATTTCTTATCTGTTTAACACTGAACAAGTTTAACACTCCTGAGCATTGTTTATTTTTTTTCTCCCCCTTAGCTAAGTACCCCATTGAGTATGACACATGAAGGCTGTAAAATCATTGCAGCTAACTTGTGCACTCTTCTTAACTTTCTTCAAAGAATATTTATTTCATTTTCTCTGCTGGTCTTTACAAATCAAGAGAGCTCGGTAAGGGTTCTTAAAGAAGTAGCCCCATTTTCTTCAGCCCCTCAGCTGAAGAAACTGAGGCAAAGAAAGTCTGGGTGGCTTCCCAGGGTCACGGAGACAGGGCAGGGACGCCTCCCTGGGACTCCTGGCTGGCTTGTTTCTCCTCTACCTCTAGTCTCCTATACTACCTTCCTCCCAGCCACTCATAGGCCCTTTAATCTAATTGGGTCTTCTCTTTGACACCCATGGAGTACATAAAGTGATGTCTTATTTTACCTTATTTTTTTTCCTCTCCACTTTCCTCAGGCAAAAGCCAAAGAAGAGAAAGTAAAGAAATGTGGTGAAGATGAGGAAACAGTCCCATCGGAGTATAGATTAAAGCCGGCCACAGTACGTTGCTCACCTCACTGCGTGCCAGCGGCTCGCTGCTCCTGCCCATGGTGCCCTGTCTGTCCCCGGGAGGCTTCAGGGCATGTCTGGCCGAGTTCAGATAACAACTCTGGAAACCCTGAAACTTTTATTTTCTGTCCTGAACAGTTGGACCCTTTAAAAGAGGGTTTCCTAAGTAGTGACCGTGTGTGATCACTAAAATTCCCACAAATTCAGGTGGTTCAGCTATTAACCATGCTTGACATAGATCCTTAACCTTGAAGCGGAAGGAATAATTGGGAGTTTATATTGTCTCTAACTGCCAATGGATAAAAGCACATAGATCTTGTAAGTGGTAGAGAAACGTATAATGATTTACCAGTGTCTTCAGTGCAAGTGGGTTTGGTTTGGTGTGAGGAGACTGGACCTATCCCTGTAATTATCTTTATCATTTATCTTTGAAATAATGCACATAAACGTATGATGGGAAATAGTTGTAATGCTTATATATGGAAAGTATAAAGCATTTTAAGAAATATTCTATGAAATGTCCAAACAGCTAAAACAGTTTTATAGGAATGAGATCTACTTCTTCACCCTGGTTGGAGAATCAAAACCTTTTTTTCAGCCTTTCTTTGATGAAGCTGCATCTTTCTTGCCAAAGAACCTTTTAAAAAATTCTGCTTCCCTATCCAAAGATGGAAATTATTTTCTAGTAACTTTTAAAAGAAAGTACTCGCATTGAACTTTATAGCATTTGGTCTTGATTTTTATAACCCAGCTCCTTATTCTGATACTTTATTTTAAAAATTAATTTGAAATACAAACTCACTCAACCATATCAGAAAAAGACAGTCTCTTCTCATATCCTGAAATTTCAAAAACAAACTTAATGGAATAAGAAAGCAAAATTTTTTGTTTCATTTAAATGAATTTTCAATGTCATTCACAGGATAAAGATGGAAAACCACTCTTGCCAGAGGCTGAAGAAAAACCCAAGGTGAGGAAATAAGTTTTTTTCTGAAACTTAAAAAAAAAAAACAATACAACTGTAAGATATAAACAGATAATTTTCATAGACCCGATCTCACTGTGGAGACTCATATGCCAGCCTGGAATTAAGGAGAAAGGAACCTTTGACAGCAGCATTTGGCCATTTCACGCATTTTAATGATTATTTACATCATGAATTAACTATTACAAGTTTACAGGTGACATTCATTGAACATAGGAGCTGATATCAAGAGGGCCCTCAAATTAGGTCATTAGCATTTACTGTGATCCTAATCTTATTATCAAATGCTCTGATTCTGTATTACCTTTACTTAATTTGGTATTAACTAGCATAGTTACCTGTCATGATGATACTAAACAACTACATTTATTAGTCACTTCCTGATGTTCAAGCTGGTTTTAGAAAAGGCAGAGGAACCAGAGATCAAATTGCCAACATCCGCTGGATCATCAAAAAAGCAAGAGAGTTCCAGAAAAACATCTATTTCTGCTTTATTGACTATGCCAAAGCCTTTGACTGTGTGGATCACAATAAACTGTGGAAAATTCTGAAAGAGATGGGAATACCAGACCACCTGACCAGCCTCTTGAGAAATCTGTATGCAGGTCAGGAAGCAACAGTTAGAACTGGACATGGAACAACAGACTGGTTCCAAATAGGAAAAGGAGTATGTCAAGGCTGTATATTGTCACCCTGCTTATTTAACTTCTATGCAGAGTACATCATGAGAAACACTGGACTGGAAGAAACACAAGCTGGAATCAAGATTGCCGGGAGAAATATCAATAACCTCAGATATGCAGATGACACCACCCTTATGGCAGAAAGTGAAGAGTAACCAAAAAGCCTCTTGGTGAAAGTGAAAGAGGAGAGTGAAAAAGTTGGCTTAAAGCTCAACATTCAGAAAATGAAGATCATGGCATCCAGTCCCATCACTTCATGGGAAATAGATGGGGAAACAGTGGAAACAGTGTCAGACTTTATTTTTCTGGGCTCCAAAATCACTGCAGATGGTGACTGCAGCCATGAAATTAAAAGACGCTTACTCCTTGGAAGGAAAGTTATGACCAACCTAGATAGCATATTCAAAAGCAGAGACATTACTTTGCCGACTAATGTCCGTCTAGTCAAGGCTATGGTTTTTCCAGTGGTCATGTATGGATGTGAGAGTTGGACTGTGAAGAAGGCTGAGCGCCGAAGAATTGATACTTTTGAACTGTGGTATTGGAGAAGACTCTTGAGAGTCCCTTGGACTGCAAGAAGATCCAACCAGTCCATTCTGAAGGAGATCAGCCCTGGGATTTCTTTGGAAGGAATGATGCTAAAGCTGAAGCTCCAGTACTTTGGCCACCTGATGCGAGGAGTTGACTCATTGGAAAAGACTCTGATGCTGGGAGGGATTGAGGGCAGGAGGAGAAGGGGACAACAGAGGATGAGATGGCTGGATGGCATCACTGACTCGATGGACGTGAGTCTGAGTGAACTCTGGGAGTTGGTCATGGACAGGGAGGCCTGGCGTGCTGCAATTCATGGGGTTGCAGAGTCAGATACGACTGAGCGACTGAACTGAACTGTGTGCCTGACACTACAGTAAATGGTGTTTGTGTGTTATCATTTTGAGTACTCTATTATTATCTGCATTTGACAGGTGAGGAAATTAAGACATAAAAGGATCCTGTAAATAGCCCAAAGTCAAATAGCTAGGAAGTAACAAGACCAGGGCTCAAAACTCAGCCTGTCCATCTCTGGGGCCGAGCTTCTGAATTACATGCCATCTCTTAGATTAGGGCATGTGGAGATTTTGACCAATGACAGTAAATAAACAATACCACTTCTCTGGAAGGAACTAGGGATAACAGAACTTTCCTGCCAAAACCCACGTTCTCATAGAAAGGGAATATATGATCTATGTTTCCTCTGACTTATTCATTACGGAAGTCAGTAGGAAGTAGAAAAAGCAATCACATAAAGAAAAACCATGCAGCTCTTCACTGGAAATGGGCAGTTTTATTTGAACAAAATTACTTTGAAATTGAAATATCAGGAAAATTTTAGCTGAATAAACCTTTAACATTTTTTGTGGTATTCTGGTGTTTAGCGTTCATTATTTGTTGTGTGACATTTCTCTTATATTGATAAATGAAATGTATGCCCTGTATAAATTAGCTTTGGGTTTTAGATCCTAAAATGCAACCTAATATATGTTACCTAGAAAAACTTTTTCTCTAGGAAAGCGTTTTTCTTCTATCAAAGTAAAAAATAATAATAATTCTTTTCATACTATATCATATTCCTTATATTGCAGCCCCTGAGTGAATCAGAACTCATCGATGAACTCTCAGAAGATTTTGACCGGTCTAAGTGTAAAGAAAAACAATCTAAGCCAACTGAAAAAACAGAGGTATGTTTCTAAAACTTAAAATCTCCAGTTTTGGGTGTTTTCCAGTGTTTTTCTATGATCTTGACAATGCCGAGACCAAAAATGTTTTAACAGGAAGCAGTTGATGAAAAGGCCCATTTTGCCATTCTCGCATGCCGTGTTCGTCTTGCCTGTCCATGGATGTGCTTTGTTTTCCCAAGCTGACCCTGATATTCTTGCAGTTTGAGTCCTGTAATCAAGTATTCCCTTCAGGAGAGCCTTCACACTAATGCTTTTCTTTTCCTTCTTGCTTCTGTAACTGACTACTTAAAGCTGTCATGACTTATCACCTCAAGACGGCCGTGGCCTCTGTCTTTGGTCTCCTTCCAGCCCACCCCATGTGTCCACTGGCACTATTCTTTCTCAGGCATGTTTGTAGCCATAACATCCCCCTGTTCCAATGCCAAGAGCCTCCCCAAAAAAGTTCCTGCTTGTTTATTTGGGTCTGGAGAAGGAAATGGCAACCCACTCCAGTGCTCTTGCCTGGACAATCCCATGGACAGAGGAGCCTGGTGGGCTACAGTCCACGGGGTCGCAAGAGTCGGACACGACTGAGCAACTAAATGCGACCACCAGTAGCTTCCTTCCCCCATCACTAAACTCTGATAGTAAGTACTTATGCATCTTCAAACTTTTCTCATGTGGTTCCTTCTGCTTGGAATAACCTCCAGATTCTAGATCAGCTAAAATTGTAGTCAGCCCTAAAAGGCTTTGCTAAAATATGGCCTTTGTCTCCTGAGTGTCTCCCAAACCTTACCACACTTACAACTTCTAAGAAGCAGAATACAACACGCCAGGGAAGTCTGTCATGCTTTCTTTTTATATCCCTGTTGGGACATTTGTTGCAAACAAGGTTTTAGCTGCTTTGGTCTTTAATTCTCACCTGTGTACATATTTTTACATAGTAAATTTCTTGAAAGAAGAGATCATACACTATTAATGATCGTCTGGTAAGCACCTTGCATATAGGATTTGCTTCCATAAATGTCTGGAATAAAAGCAACCTGTTTGAAATTTTACTCTTGTGACAAAATGATAGTGACTCTCAAACTTCAGTGCGCATCAAGATGACCGGGAGGGTTTATCAAAGCACAGACTACTGAGCCCCACCCCCGGAATTCTTGATGTAGTGTGTTAAGTTGGGGCACAAGAATCTGAATTTCTAACAAGTTCCCTAGCAGTGCTGAGGTTGGTGGTCACAGGACCTCATTTTGAGAACCCCTGAGATAGTCTTACTACCTTGCATTTGTACCTAGCTATTTACAACTTACAGGGTGCTGTTAGATATATGAAAATGATATATTTGAATATTGCATAATTGCAATATATATATAGTACTGCTGCTGCTGCTAAGTTGCTTCAGTCATGTCCGACTCTGTGTGACCCCACAGACGGCAGCCCACCAGGCTCCCCCGTTCCTGGGATTCTCTAGGCAAGAACACTGGAGTGGGTTGCCATTTCCTTCTCCAATGCATGAAAGTGAAAAGTGAAAGTGAAGTTGCTCAGTCATGTCCGACTTAGCGACCCCATGGACTGCAGCCCACCAGGCTCCTCTGTCCGTGGGATTTTCCAGGCAAGAGTACTGGAGTGGGGTGCCATTGCCTTCTCCAATATATATAGTACAGCCATATAATATTATGTTACATAACATTATGTATTATATGTTGGCAAGTCATCTAAATAACGACAGTTGATAACAATCTTTGAGCTTTCTGTGTTGCGACGTACTATGCAAAGCACTTAGCATGTTTCGTCTCATTCAAGGCCTTGAGATGTAGGTACTGTCATTGTTCTCATTTTGCAGATATGGAAACTGTGTCTGAGAGGTTAAGTAACCTACCTAAGGTAAGAGGTAAAACCAAGTTGAAGTAGTGGTAGCTGGAGAGGTTGAACGTGCCTTGAGTTATTATTCACTGCTCAAGATCCTTAGGCATTCAAGAAAATCATGCTCATGGCGGGTAGGGTAGCAGACCATATTGTTGGTTCATTGTTGTCCCATTTTAATAACTGGGTATTACAGAAATCCTTCATTGTGTCTGCTGCTTTCTGCAGGCATCCCCGGCCGCTGCCCCCGTGCCTGTGGCAGAGGATGTGCCTCGGACCTCCATGTGTTCTGTGCAGTCAGCTCCACCCACAGCAGCTCCAGCGGTGAGTGACCCTCTGGGCCTTGAGAAATGCATTGAGAAAGCAGTGTTCTTCCTCCCCTGCCCTTCCTGCTGTGTATTACCAGTGTATTACCTTGTTCTAACAAGATAAAAATTAAATCTTGGATAGCTGTACTATCTCCAGGGAGGATAATACAGCTCCAGGGAGGAGCTGGAAACTCAGGCTAGATTTAAATGTTTACACTATTTCAGGTGGTTTTGCTTTTAACCTCTTGACATGCTTTCTAGCTCCTTAGCTACTGTGGATAATCATGCTTCTTCACTTTCCTGTGTCTTTCAAGCTGATTTGGAGCCCCACCAACAGCCAGACGTACTTTTTATTGACTGTCCTGATGCAAAAGTCTGCAGCTTTATCATCAGTTCAGTCACTCAGTTGTGTCCAACTCTTTGTGACCCCACAGACTGCAGCACGCCAGGCCTCCCTGTCCATCACCAACTCGCGGAGTTTACTCAAACTCATGTACATCATGTCGGTGATGCCATTCAACCATTTCATCCCCTTCTCTTCCTGCCTTCAATCTTTCCCAGCATCAAGGTCTTTTCCAATGAGTCAGTTCTTCACATTGGGTGGCCAAAGTATTGGAGTTTCAGCTTCAACATCAGTCTTTCCAGTGAATATTCAGGACTGATTTCCTTTAGGATGGACTGGTTGGATCTCCTTGCAGTCCAAGATGCTCTTAAAAGTCTTCTCCAACACCACACATTTGGCGCTCAGCTTTCTTTGTAGTCCAACTCTCACATCTGTACATGACCACTGGAAAAACCATAGCTTTGACTCCACAGACCTTTGTTGGCAAAGTAATCTCTCTGCTTCTTAATGTGCCATTTAGGTTGGTCATAACTTTCCTTCCAAGGAGCAAGTGTCTTTTAATTTCATGGCTGCAGTCACCATCTGCAGTGATTTTGGAGCCCAAGAAAATAAAGTCTGTCACTGTCTTTATTGTTACCCCATCTATTTGCCATGAAGTGATGGGACCAGATGCCATGATCTTCTTTTTCTGAATGTTTTAAGCCAACTTTTTCACTCTCCTCTTTCACTTTCATCAAGAGGCTCTTTAGTTCTTCGCTTTCTGCCATAAGGGTGGTGTCATCTGTATATCTGAGGTTATTGATGTTTCTCCCAGCAATCTTGATTCCAGCTTGTGCTTCATCCAGCCTGGCATTTCTCATGATGTACTCTGCATATAAGTTAAATAAGCCAGGTGACAATATACAGCCTTGACGTACTCCTTTTCCTATTTGGAACCAGTCTGTTGTTCCATGTCCAGTTCTAACTGTTGCTTCTCGACCTGCCTACAGATTTCTCAGGAGGCAGGTAAGGTGGTGTGGTATTCCCATCTCTTGAATAATTTTCCACAGTTTGTTGTGATCCACACAGTCAAAGGCTTTGGCGTAGTCAATAAACCATAAGTAGATGTTTTTCTGGAACTCTCTTGCTTTTTTGATGTTGGCAGTTTGCTCTCTGGTTCCTCTGCCTTTTCTAAATCCAGCTTGAACATCTGGAAGTTCTCAGTTCACGTACTGTTGAAGCCTGGCCTGGAGAATTTTGAGCATTACTTTACTATCGTGTGGGATGAGTACAGTTGTGTGGTAGTTTGAGCATTCTTTGGCATTGCCTTTCTTTGGGATTGGAATGAAAACTGACCTTTTCCAGTCCTGTGGCCACTGCCAAGTTTTCCAACTCTGCTGGCTTATTGAGTGCAGCACTTTCACAGCATCCTCTTTTAGAATTTGAAATAGCTCAACTGGAATGCCATCACCTCCACTAGCTTTGTTCATAGTGATGCTTCCCAAGGCCCACTTGAATTCACATTTCAGGATGTCTGGCTCTAGGTGAGTGATCACACCATTGTGGTTATCTGGGTCATGAAGATCTTTTTTGTGTAGTTCTGTGTATATACAGAATTCTGTGAATACACAGAAGAACCTTTATCATCATGACTCCTTTTTTCTCCCAACTGAATGGCGACAGATGGACTCACTTCCTTTCCCTTTCTTCTTTATGTGTCTCTGACTTTTTGACTTTTGTATGAAGTATGCTATTTAACTGGTTGAATCTGTGTTCTTCTGTTTTCATTAGCTGATAGATTCTGACTCAGAGGATACCAGCTGATGGAACTATGTTTCCTTACTATAGACTTAGTGAATCTACAGGCTAAATACCTAACTTCTGCTAGATGCTTTGCAGTATCTTCTCATTCAATTTTCATGAGGACACCATGAAGTCTGTTCTGATCATGTCTCTCTTATTAATGAGGAAAATGAACTTTGACTGGACCTTGAGCAATTCACTTCCCCCTTCAGAACCTCAGCTAGATTTAAGATAGGGTCCTGCACCCAGTCCCCTTCAAGCCTGGTGTGGATATGGGCCAGGTCTGATGCTCACAGTTCAGTTGGATCATTCTCCTATGGAAAAAGGAAAGCGGGTGAAGAAACTCCTCTCCTGGAGGAACTTGGAAAGGCTTGCATGTGGAGGACAGGATCCTGCTGAGAAGTGGGAATAGCACTGTTTCCTGGGGAGACCAGTGAGCCCGGGACAGGCCAGCACAGAGGTGTGGAGCCCTTGGGATACTGGGGTCTGTGCGTTTAGTTGTTTGAGAGAAGAGGGCCTTGGGGAAGGTGTGGGATGTGTGTCCTGGGTACCCCGAGTGGGTGCCCCCTGCCAGGGAATCCTGGGTGCCATCGGCAAATCCCGTCACAGTCTCCCTCCTGCCTTGGACAGGATGTGACCTCCTTTTTTGCATGGGAGATTCTCAGGGTACCCTCCAAAAACTATGACGTTGTGGGAGTCAGGCCACAGACCAGAGTGGTAAAGAACAGAAGTGGGAGAGAGAATCTTGGCAGAGACTGTGCAGGGAGTAGGCACAGAATCAGTGATTGGAATCAAAAAGACAGTAGCCAACATTCCAGTGCAGAACTCTCGTACCTAAACATATGGCCGCTACCTGTCATGCTGAGTGTGACTGCCAGGGCTTAAGAGCAAGTTAGCTCCTTTCCAACTTTACCTTGACTGTAGAGAGCCAAGCATTGGAGAGGGGGAAAAAAAGAGCGCTGGATTTTCCATTCTCTTACCCCCACTCCTGGGCCTCTACTCCACCAACTCTGGTTACCACGGTTGCGGAGTTTCTCACCACTGAGGTCACTTGGCATTTCTGGGGTTGTGACGCCCACAGGAGCCAGAAACAATAGGCATAGAATATGATAAGGGTCAGAGAACTCCAGAGAGGCTGGAGGCTGAGCGAGCAAAAGCAGACAGTAAGCTGGAAGGGCGGGGATGAGTGTCTGCCGTCTGCATTCTTGTAGAAGAAGAAAGTTTATTGAGCACATCCGGAGATTTGAGTTCTAGTTCTGAACTTGACAATGGAAACAGAAGCCTTTGTTTGTAGACCTGTTTCTAGATCCGTTAGTTATTAAGACTGCTGCTTCTCCTAGCTTTGCTAATGCTGTTTCACTTATTTCTTGAGCCAGAGGACACAGAATAATGCAGCGTTGGTTTCCAAAGATTCTGCAGCAGAGACTAGAAAACAAAAGTGTGAGCGAGTGACTGGGATCAGGTAGCAATGAGATCGCTTCGGTTAAGACTTGGGGACCCCAGCAACTCTTGGTTACAGTATCAAGCAGGTTGAAGACATCAGGGATGTTTGTTGTCCTGAGGGAGAAAAAAAAGTCTATGGAGTTTCCAACCACTCGGTTCAGTTCAGTTGCTCAGTCATGTCCAGTGCTTTGCAACCCCATGGACTGCAGCAGGCCAGGCTTCCCTATCCATCACCAACTCCCAGAGTTTACTCAAATTCATGTCCGCTGAGTCGGTGACACCATCCAACCATCTCATCCTCTGTCATCCCCTTCTCCTCCCGCCTTCAATCTTTCCCAGCATCAGGGTCTTTTCCAGTGAGTCAGCTCTTCGCATGAGGTGGTGAAAGTATTGGAGTTTCAGCTTCAGCATCAGTCCTTTTCCAATGAATATTCTAACCACTAGATGGTGATAAATCCCTTCCCACTTAACTGCCCTTTATTCCCTGGTGATCTTTTGTGGTGCAGCTTAGCAGCAGAACAAATTTTCTTACTTAGGAGGGTAGCTAAGCTATAGAAAACAGAAAGACGCTTTTACTCCAATATGTACTCCGTGTGAGGTCATATATCTTTTACGATAAGAATAATCTTTGAGACTGTTTAATTCAGGACCTTTCACACTTTGGATCAAGATCAACTGTGGGAAATTCATCAATTCTGCAGCCCACACAGTAGCAACAATGGTTTAGTCAATGGTCCTTATCCTTGATACGCATGATGCATTCAGCTTTATAGTCTTCATTAAAAATAGGCCTGACCACCACCTGCTAAATTGATTTAAGCACTGCTCACGTATGGATCGTGACCTATGGTTTGAAAAAAGACAGCTCTAGTCCTATCTTTTAGCCCAAACATAACTTATTCTTTATTTTCCCTTTATGCCATTTACATTCTGTGTTCATCCAGTTTTTTTTGTTTTTTTTTTTTTTTTTAATAACAGTGTGTCCAGTGTTATTACTGTATCATAGGGAGCATGTTTCATTTTCATCGGCTGGACCACAGGCAGGCTGCTCTCACTGTGTCACTCAGATTAGTAGGTCACACAGACCATCATCTGAACTGGCATGAGTCCACTCTGACCAGTAGAAGCCACACAGAGAACACAGGCTTCTGTGCCCACAGGCTCAGCCAGAGCCATCGCCTCCAGGGCAGGCCTGGCTGTTTCAGTGGGAGAAAGGTCCTCTCGAGGGCTTTTCTGGGCCTCTATCCTGTGCCATCTCTAGGACAGGCGCCTGAAGATCACATCTATTTCTTCTTTCTTGGCTTTTGGCTTCTCCGTGGTCCTCCCCATTCAGTGAACTGCCCTATTCCTGAACCAGAGTGCTGGTTAGATATTATAAGCTTCTCAGTCCCAGCTTACAAATTGCACACTCTTAACGTTTAATGTAAGAAACTTGCCCTCATTTTTAACCGGTCAGGTGTTTTAAACCTAGATTCTAATTCTGTAGATTTTCCAAATTATTAAAAGATGACATGTGCTTCTTATCCAGGCCTGAAAGAAGGATATGCTCATCTGAGTTGTTCATTGTAGTCTCTTAAAAGGCGTGGTTAACCATCTACTTAGTATACCCGCTGATGTGCTTTCAGAAGGGCATGGTGCCAGACGATGCTGTGGAAGCCTTGGCTGGAAGCCTGGGCAAAAAGGAAGCAGATCCAGAAGACGGAAAGCCTGTGGAGGATAAAGTCAAGGTAATGGCAGCTCAGGAACTTCTAGAAAGGAGCTATCATTAAAAAAAAAATTCCTGCAACACCTGGCCGGCTGGATTCCTCTGTTACGGTGTGGGTCCTGTTTAATGAGTGAAACCAGAGTGAGCACCAGTGTTTAGGTGTAGCAGTGGATGGCTGGTGTGCAGAGATCGGAGTTCTGAGTCTCACCTTGTCCACCTGGTTTCCATTGCCAAGGACTAAGGCGGGAAGTGGTACTGCCTGCCGCTCCTCACAGCTGCCCTTTAACCCGGCAGGCTGAAAACCAGTGGTGTCTGAGCCTGCTAACCCAGGAGGATACAGCCTCAAAGACACAGTTGCTGTGGGAACCTCACAATGGATTCACTGACCCCGGATTTAGTCACTCAGGCATCCACTTTATCAGAGAACGGTGTATTAACAATGAAAACGGTTTAATTTTTATTCAGGAGAAAGCCAAAGAAGAGGATCGTGAGAAACTTGGTGAAAGAGAAGAAACGATTCCTCCTGATTACAGATTAGAAGAGGCCAAGGTAAACAGGCTGGGATCTTGTTTCTAATTTATTTTCACTCATGTTGAATTTCATAGACATGGGACATGGGAACAGACCTGGGATATGAAAGTCGTGTTTCTTAGTAGTTCAGACATCAAGTAGTATTACTTGACTAATATCCTGTTAGCACACCTGCTGTAAAGCTAAAATATTTGTCAATGGCCTCTCATTCCTTCCTTAGGTGAAAGAAGTCTAACATTTTCTTGTCTGATAACGTGGTTTGTTGCAATACCAGAAATAAAGAAAACTCAGGAAATCTTTATACAGATAGATAGGAAAACCAAAGAAAAGAGAAGTTGCTCAGTCGTGTCCGACTCTTTGTGACCCCATGGACTGTAGCCCACCAGGCTCCTCTGTTCCTGGGATTTTCCAGACAAGAGTACTGGAGTGGGCTGCCATTTCCTTCTCCAGGGGATCTTCCCGACCCAGGGATCGAACCCAGGTCTCCCGCATTGCAGGTAAACGCTTTACCGTCTGAGAACCAATCACCTCCTGAGGAAGGATTTACAAAACTTAGATATGAGTTGAAAAATAGGCTATTTGAAATTGTATTATAGTGAGCAATACGGCCTTCCTTGGTGGCTCAGATGGTAAAGAATCTGCCTGCAATGCAGGAGACCCAGGTTCAATTCCTGTGTCGGAAAGATCCCCTGGAGGAGGAAATGGCATCCCACTGCAGTATTCCTGCCTGGAGAATTCCCATGGACAGAGGAACCTGGCAGGCTACAGTCGGTAGGGTCACAAAGAGTCAGACATGACTGAGCGACTCAGTATAGCCAGTGATAAATTGACCCATTTCCTTTATTTTGAATATACAGATTGTACAGAATAAGTGATATGAGAGAGAGCACTACTTAAGAGAATATTCTACCAGACTTCATGAATGAGGCAGGAAAATCAAATTGATACTTTGTATTCATCGATTTGCGCTAGTCCATTTATGTGGCAAAGATAGGAACTGTACCGAGCGCTCTCCCTGATTGAAAGTTTATTACGCTGGTCCCTTTAGTCTGCTTCCTTTCTGCACTTCACTCTTCAGTCAAAATTGTGGCATTTCTATTTGTTTGGGCTTGTTTGTTTATAAGGTTCTTAGACCATGTGGCCTGTAAGTACCTGTCGCGTCTGTAAAGCTGGTCAAATGCCTGCAACTCTCTTTAGAGTATGAGGTTGGAGGTTGGTTACTTTCTCTCTCGCTTTGCAGCTTCTAAGAATGTGGCCGATTAGCTTTCCTGACCACTTTATTCTGTGGTTGTTTCCTCCTCAACTGTGAATCTCACCCATTATGAATTACCTATGGCTTCATAACATGTCCAGGTGCTGGTCAGTCTCGGGGTTAAACCTTGTGTTGTTCTTCAACTGCTCCCATCAGGCCCCCTCAGGAGAGTCAGCTCCCTGAGGTAGACTGTAGGCTTCCCCTTCCAAACTCGGGGTGATCTCAGTGTGAGTGTGGAGCAAGTGTGCCCACATCCCCACTCCTGTGTGCCCCTTGGGAGACTTGCTGCCTTGCCAGCTAAGGGGTGGCAGAAAGCGCACCCCGGGCTCTGTTCCCCTCCTAACTGGACAGTGATCAGAAGGTCCGTGAGGACTCAGAGGATGTGGAAATGGGGGAAAGCACTTTGAAAAAAGGGAAGCTGGTGATAGCCTTGACCTCTGCATCTCCTCGAATGTTAACAAAGCAAATGAAAACCACCTTGACCCCTTGTTATCGGGGGAACTGTGCAGTTGACCCCGGAGCGACACGGGTTTGAATTGCCTGGGTGCACTTCTGTTTGGACTTTTTTCACTAGTAAACACTACAGCATCGCACCTTCTGTGGTTGATTGCATCCACGGATGCGGAATTGAGGATACCGAGGGCCAGGTGTAAATTACACGTGGATTTTTTCAGCTGCTTGGGACGTCCGTGCCCTAACCCCTGCAGTTTTCCAAGGGTTAACTGTGTGAACAAACAGAGAATCTTGTGCTTAGACATTTTTGCATGTGTAGACAAATGGGATTTTACCATTTATTTATAAATCGCCTTTTAATAATAAAGAGCTCCAAATGCTTTATTGATTTTGTCCCATTGCTCAGAAGTGGCACTTAGGGTCATTTGAAGGTTGGCATCATCTGAACTGTAGGTTTTGAGCATCACAGCCCTAGGGTGGATTTTCCCAGTGCTTGGTATAGGTGCTTGGCACAGAGCCGGTGCATAGTGGTTGGATGCACTGCCTCTAAAGTTACCCGGCTTTCCCCAGGCCAGCGAGGGTCTCACCCCCGTGTTCCCTCAGTGTCCTGTGCCACACCCACAGCAGCTGTTGTGCGTGGGCTTCTGGAGTTGGCAAGCCCCATTAGCAGCCCCCGTGCCTAGGGGATGTCTGTCAGCTGTTTCTTGACATGAGCTCATCAGAGCCTATTTCCTGGTGAGAGAATCTGTTTCCTGGAATGAGGAATCGGCTTCATAATGCACATCATCAGATATAACCTGTCAACCTCTTATGCTGTTTACAGAGTGCACACTTAGAATACATGTGAGATGACTCAATGCCATGTCTTTCTCCACCTGCACAGGATAAAGACGGAAAACCACTGCCGCCAAAAGAGGTCAAGGAACCGCTCCCAGTAAGCAAGCCAGTTTTTCTCTGAGTGTGTCTTTCTCCTTTAGTCCTGATGGTTAATTTAGGAAGGGCAGAGCTTTCTGTGTAATGAGCTGATCAGCATATACACAGTAACAGTACTTTGGAGAGGAGACTGATGAGGTAGTGTTTGCTGACACGTCTTCTGGTTCTTTGCAGCCCTTGAGTGAAGACTTCCTCCTCGATGCTCTGTCCAAGGACTTCACTGTCCCCTCAGACACGTCATCGCCTGTAAGTCTCCTGAGAGTCCTGGGTTTAGTGCCTCACTTTTTAGGGTAGCAGAAATAAGTAGAAACTTATGACTCAGAATCTGACATGAGAGATGAGGAAACAGTGATGAAATTAGTGGCCCTCAACCCATTGTGGACATTAAAGATGTATTCCATCAGGAAATATTGGTCCAGCACAGTGGATGTTTTCAACAGTGTAACTAATCGAACCAATGGCATGCACTCTATCAAACTTACACGTGAAAAGAGAATTTAAAATTGAGCTGTCCAATATATTTGAAAAATAAATGCATAAAAATATGAAAAAAAACTGAAAAGCTTTTTTTTTTTTTTTTTCAGTATTTTTAGGGAAGATTAATCCAACTCAGTGCCAGGATTTATTATACAGCAATGTTAAAAAGTAAAATTCTGATTCAGAAAGCGAAGCCAAAAGCCAATGGGAAAATAACCCATCAATGACAGATTTAGTATATCTTTAAAGTGAGAAACGTCATTATTTCAGAAAGATTCTAAAATAATATGCTATTTAACATTAAGAAAAAAAGGATACAACCGAAACCTCATCCTGTATGCCAAATATTAAAGCAATAGTAGCACTTATATTTTATACCTAATACATGAATTAAAAATAGGATAAGTATCTAATTTAGGCAAGCAAGGCTATTGGAGACAGGCATACCCATTCATTGCTTTTAGCAGCATGATTTTCTAGCCGCTTTTAAAGAGAAGGTATTTGGTACAATACAGCTAGCACCATAAAGAGAGCCACTTCTAAAATTTACTCAGAGCAACTCATTACAAAGGGCAAAGCTAAAACACTTCCATCAACCTAAATGTGCAACAAGAAATGTATAAGCCATAAAACTCTTAAACAATTAGCTTATTGAATATTTAGGATAATAAGCAGGAAGAGAAAATAGGAAACTGTATAAAATCATGCTTGGAGTAGAAAGTAGAATAGAATGGCTCTTAAGCTGCTGTGTTGCTGTGCTTCCATTCGGATCAAGAGAACAACCATCATAAAGCTGTCCCGAGGGTTTTATTTAAGGAATGGCATTGTGGGCATAATTTGCTACAACATATTATGAGTCAGACCTTTTCTTGTTATTGTTTTCTTACAAAAGCAATTTGAAGATGCTAAACTTTCAGCTGTCGTCTCTGAAGTGGTTTCCCAAACCCCAGCTCCAACCACCCAGGCAGCCGGTCCACCCCGCGACTCTGCGGTAAGCAGCATGGCTTATAAGTACTTGGTTTTTGAGCAGCAACTCGAGGGTCAACAAAATTGTTACCACAGTCACCTTCTGTTTCAGAAGAAGTAAGACTGGCGAGAGGGAGATGACAGAGACTATCTAAACTGATTAAATAAAACAATACAATACCTGTGAAAGTATTTTACACACAGTGAAGGAGCTTAATGTATTGTTGCTTTATTAGAACTGAAGTGCAATAATGCACATCGTGTATATATTCAGGTTTTTTTAATTGTTTAGCTTTCTTGGCAATGTTTCCTTCCTTTATATTTTTCCTGATACAGGCTGTAAGTACCACTCATCATTTAACCTTAAGTTTACTTTAAGGAATTACTCAGTGTTTGAGCTTCTCTCTGCCCACCAAATCACAGACTCCTGGTAGAAAAGCATTGTTTTCCTCCCAGTCATACCAGTAAAAGCTTGTCATTTTCATGCTAGCAATGGAAAAACCTCAGTGTCAATATTGTTTTAATTATTTGCACGTTCTGAGGCAAGACTGTGGGACCAGTCTTGTCCTGACCAATACTTTTCCTGACTTCCTTGATTAATTTTCTTTACGGTACCAAATTATACATGATGCGGGAGACCATGGCACATCAGAAGATAAAGAGATGGCCCTGAACCAGACCCCCAGCTCCTTGGGTTGAGATGGAAGTGCTTTGTGAGCTGGAGATGAAGTAGCTTGAGTGAAGTCAGCTAGGCTCCCTTTCCTTCTGATGCAGCAGCACAGCTTGCTTCCTGCTGCGCTCTGAGATTCTGGGTGAATTTTCCTCCTGTTGGGTCAGTCACGGGATTATCTGAAAATATCCAGAGGCACAAAAAGCAAAGCCCAGATCTGGCTGTGGGCGGCGCCACCATTAGCTGCTATAACCCTGGGCTCTCATGAAGCACTGAAAACCAGTAACATGCCCTCTCTCCACATGTCTGTGTGTATGTCTGTACACACACCCACAGTGACAAAAGGCCCTGTGCAACAGGAGGAAGACTCATGAATAACCAGGCTGCCGTTTACACGTCAGTTCTTAATATTCGGAGTTTAGGAGTCCCTAGAATAGTGATCAAGGCTATTAAGAAACATCCACAATCAAAAAGCCTTTTTGGCCTTTCACAGAATGTTTTAGAATGATCCCTTCCCCATCACTTCCTCCATCAGAGTTTTTAGTTTTAGTTAATATTTTATTTGAAGCTATCATTAAAACTAGGTATAAAGCTTTATTTACAACAGTACACTTGGGAATCAAAGAGTAAACGTAGTGATTTTGCGGGGAACATAATATTACATGTATTGAAGGCATCATAAGACTTCTAGAAAATCAGGCCAAGAACCCCAGCTTTTTAGGAAGGGACCTATTTTCTAGGAAGAAAAAGGCATCTAGGGGTGGGGCAGGGTAGACAGGTGCAGAGAGGTGCTAAGTGAAAAGCAAGGGATGAAGAGCCGGCGCCTCTGCCCACCTGCCCCCTCCCTGGGGAAAACCCACGCGCTTACGGAAGTCTTAGAGGCACTGTTGGGGCTGCAGGTGACCTACTGCGGCTAACCAGTGACTAATTCAGATTTACTTTTTAGCAGCGTGACAACAAAGAACTTGACGATGCCCTGGATCAACTTTCTGACAGTCTCGGGCAAAGACAGCCTGATCCAGATGAGCATAAACCTGTAGAGGATAAAGTCAAGGTACAAGAAAAAAGCCATTTAAAGTGAAAGTTTTTATAGCCCTCTTTTTGTGGTGGGTGGGGGAGGGGGAGCGGTGTTAGTTCTAAAAGCTCTTGTAGGTCTTCATAGACCCATAGACCCATTCAACTTCAGCTTCTTCAGCGTTACTGGTTGGAGCATAGGCTTGGATCACCGTGATATTGAATGGTTTGCCTTGGAAACGAACAGAGATCATTCTGTCATTTTTGAGATTGCATCCAAGTACTGCATTTCGGACTCTTTTGTTGACCATAATGGCTACTCCATTTCTTCTAAGGGATTCCTGCCCGCAGTAGTAGATATAATGGTCATCTGAGTTAAATTTACCCATTCCAGGCCATTTTAGTTTGCTGATTCCTAGAATGTCGACATTCACTCTTGCCATTTCCTGTTTGACCGCTTCCAATTTGCCCTAACATTCCAGGTTCCTATGCAATATTGCTCTTTACAGCATTGGACCTTGCTTCTATCACCAGTCACATCCACAACTGGGTACTGTTTTTGCTTTGGCTCCATCCCTTCATTCTTTCTGGAGTTATTTCTCCACTGATCTCCAGTAGCATATTGGCCACCTACTGACCTGGGGAGTTACTCTTTCAGTATCCTATCATTTTGCCTTTTCATACTGTTCATGGGGTTTCAAGGCAAGAATACTGAAGTGATTTGCCATTCCCTTCTCCAGTCAGTTTTCATTCCAATCCCAAAGAAAGGCAATGCCAAATAATGCTCAAACTACTGCACAATTGCACTCATCTCACACGTTAGTAAAGTAATGCTCAAAATTCTCCAAGCCAGGCTTCAGCAATACGTGAACCGTGAATTTCCAGATGTTCAAGCTGGTTTTAGGAAAGACAGAGGAACCAGAGATCAAATTGCCAACATCCGCTGGATCATCAAAAAAGCAAGAGAGTTCCAGAAAAACATCTATTTCTGCTTTATTGACTATGCCAAAGCCTTTGACTGTGTGGGTCACAACAAACTGTGGAAAATTATTCAAGAGATGGGAATACCAGACCACCTGACATGCCTCTTGAGAAATCTATATGCAGGTCAGGAAGCAATAGTTAGCACTGGACATGGAACAACAGACTGGTTCTAAATAGGAAAAGTAGTACGTCAGGGCTGTATATTGTCACCCTGCTTATTTAACTTCTATGCAGAGTACATCATGAGAAATGCTGGGCTGGAAGAAGCACAAGCTGGAATCAAGATTGCTGAGAGAAATATCAGTAACCTCAGATATGCAGATGACACCACCCTTATGGCAGATAGTGAAGAGGAACTAAAAAGCCTCTTCGTGAAAGTGAAAGAGGAGAGTGAAAAAGTTGGCTTAAAGCTCAACATTCAGAAAACGAAGATCATGGCATCCAGTCCCATCACTTCATGGGAAATAGATGGAGAAAGAGTGGAAATAGTGTGAGACTTTATTATTTGGGGCTCCAAAATCACTGCAGATGGTGATTGCAGCCATGAAATTAAAAGACACTTACTCCTTGGAAGGAAAATTATGACCAACCTAGATAGCATATTGAAAAGCAGAGAAATTACTTTGCCAACAAAGGTCCGTCTAGTCAAGGCTATGGTTTTTCCAGTGGTCATGTATGGATGTGAGAATTGGACTGTGAAGAAAGCTGAAGACTGAAGAATTGATGCTTTTGAACTGTGGTGCTGGAGAAGACTCTTGAGAGCCCCTTGGACTGCAGGGAGATCCAGCCAGTCCATCCTAAAGGAGACCAGTCCTGGGTGTTCTTTGGAAGGATTGACGCCAAGGCTGAAACTCCAATACTTTGGCCACCTCATGCGAAGAGTTGACTCATTGGAAAAGACTCTGATGCTGGGAGGGATTGAGGACAGGAGGAGAAGGGGACGACAGAGGATGAGATGGCCGGATGGCATCACTAACTCGATGCACATGAGTTTGAGTGAACTCTGGGAGTTGTGACAGGGAGGCCTGGTGTGCTGTGATTCATGGGGTCGCAAAGAGTCAGACACGACTGAGCGACTGAACTGAACTGATAGCCCTGACTTGCCTGGAGTCAGGCTTCCCTGACTCAGCTGGCTCAGCTGGTAAAGAATCCACCTGCAATGCAGGAAACCTGGGTTTGATCCCTGCGTTGGAAAGATGCCCTGGAGAAGGGAATGTTAACCCACTCCTGTATTCTTAACCTGGAGAATTCATCACTGACTTGATGGACATGAGTTTGAGTACACTCCAGGAGTTGGTAATGGACAGGGAAGCCTGGCATGCTGCAGTCCATGGGGTCACAAAGAGTCGGACATGACTGAGTGACTGAGAATAACTACTTAAAAAGCTTATTTCAGTTTTAAATACAAGTAGAAAATTCATAGGTGTGGAATGACAAACAGAAGCACTGGGTTTGCCTTTTTTTCCATCAACTGGAAATCTGTTAACATTTTTGCTCTAAGTTGCTTATAAAACTTAGAGGGACTATATGTTGCCTCAGAAATATCCTATAAGTGCTGAATGTTGCATTTTCGAATGGGCTAGATGAAGATGGAGCAGAATAGGGATTCTGTATGTTCACTGTTTACAGGAAAAAGCCAAAGCTGAACACAGAGACAAGCTGGGAGAAAGAGATGACACCATCCCACCTAAATACCAGCATCTTCTGGATGATAACAAGGAGGTAAGTGAAGGTGGTGTCCAGGGTGGAGCTATGCTCCAAAGCTTTTGAGATTCCAACCTCACTTGAAATGAACAGAACACTGTAACAATAGCATAAAAATGGAACATGACTGACACATTTAATCTGTCCCCACTGAGCAGGCTGTCTAGAATTCTGTTTAATATTTATTTGAGTCAGTATCATTGGATGTTTACTGTGCTGGGCACTGTGGCGTAAAGAGAATTGAAGAATGTTCCATCACTCACTGATGCTTAACAGTGATTCTGAGGCAGGTACACAGATGAATTCTCTGCAAGAAAAGGCTATAATAACAGTGAATGTTATTTGTAATTTTACCTGAAGCAGAGTCTCTCTGTTGAAGCAGAACAGAAAAAGAGCTAGGATGGAAATAATTCATGGGGCAAATACGATCCAAGGGCTGCTGTCTCTCTTTCTTCCCCGACACCACTACCACCAGCGCTGTTGAGAGTGAAGACTGGCAAAACCATATTCCCAATTGAAAGCTCTGTTGCTCTATCTCAATACAGCAACAGTATTGTCAAGAAGTTTATCTGTTTTTGTGGCTTTCCTGGTCAGCCTGCTGTGTTCCCTGCCCCTTCCTGTTTGGCTTCTAGATGTTAAATAACCCTTTCCAGATCTGTTCATCAGATAAAAACAAGGAAGTCCAAATGACAGCTTCTCTTTCTGCACTGATGATTTGTGAAGGGTTTGACTGTGTAGAGTACTATCAGCTTCACTGTCTTCTGTTACAAAAATCAGTTCCCCTCGCTTGCATTCAGTATTCATGACAGCGCTTGTGCACCCTGCTAGAATGCCCCCTGCTCTGATGGTCCCATCTGACCCTGTTGTGTTCTTTGGGAAATGTATTCATTAGTGTCCTGGCCTTTGCCGATGGGAAAAATCCCTGATGAGTTGTCCTTGTAATCCTCACTGAAAAGCAATCACCTATAGACCATTTCAGTGCCCCAAATCCTTTTGAAGTGTAATAAGCTGTAGTAGATAGGTATATGGTAAAATAGCAAATAAGACATAAAAGCACAAGTTACTTTTTGTGATGCTTTAACTAGAGTAAAGCAGTGACAGAGTTGCTACAATTGTATTTCTTTCACTTCCAGGAACAGACTCATCCTTGGGTTGTCCCCAAGGCTATTGAAATAGTTATGAGGTAGTCATTGAGCAAAGCTGGCGAGGAGATAATACGGACCCAGGTTTATCGGTTATGCAAAGTACACAGTTGTCCCTTGGTATCGGGGGGGGGGGGGGGGTTAGTTCCAAGACCCCCAGAGACTAAAATCTGAGCGGACTTTAGATCATCTCTGCATTACTCAGAATACCTAATACAGTGCGGGTGCTACATAAGCAGTTGCTAGCATGTGGCAGATTCAAGATTTGCTGTTTGGAAATTCCTAGGATTCTGTTTCCCCAAATAGCTTCAATCTGCAGAAGCCACAGATGCAGGGGGATGACTGAACTCCACTGGATAAAAGATCGTGTAAATACTGACTTAGGCCTAAGTAAAACCTTTACAAAAACAATCTGTTTAACCAATTGTCTGCTTTGTTTCTAAGGGCACACCCGGGAAGCCAAAGGCATCAGAGAAGCCCGAGGCATCAGAGGTAAATAGCATAGCTGTGTATTTCCAGAAAAGGACGTTTTTAACCTCTGGCTGCAGCTTTCACATTTTAGAAATCTAAAATTCAGCGAATGCCTACCCTGTGCTTGGTCTGATGCCAAGGCACGTATATGAGAGTATATTATTTCTGTCTTCCCAAGAGCCACTCACCATAGGCAGTTCCATTTTCCAGATTAGACATCATAGCTCAGAGAATACTAAGCACCTTGTATAACAGAGTGGAAGAAAATAGAGCTGTCAAGATTTTCCTGTTTTAATATCTCTTTTATAATAGTTTGTTGGGAGAAGAATGTCAGCAAGGCTTTGCTTTAAACAAACACATTTTCAGGGCTGTGGGGAAATGGCCCACAAAGCATCTTTCCTTTGCTTTTCCAAAAAGCAAATCTTGATGGTTATTTCTCTTGACATCTCAGAAACCTGCAGGTGCCCAGGACCCCATTGACGCCCTCTCAGGGGACTTGGACAGCTGTCCCTCAACTACAGAAGCCTCAACAAACACAGCAAAGGTACTGGGCTTTTTCTTCTTGGCGTTGTTTTTTTTTTTTTTTTTAATGTATCTCTGTACAAACAACACACACACATATTATATAATTTTATACCATAAAATAAACTGATTAATGCCCTAGAAAACTTGAAAAAAAATTCTACTTCCCCCAAACACCATTATTTGGTGTTATTTCTTGTCTTTTCACATATGTAGGTTTTACATAATTATACTTAGATTCTACATATAATACATTTCTTAAGAGTATATCATAAATGTTTTCCGTGTTGCTTTATAAGCTGCATAGCCACCATTTTCGATTGCCACGCTATATTGGCGTGTAACAGTACTGCTTTATCTGTGATCATTTAAAAGGAGAGCAGTCCCTCCCTGTATACACCGTGCCCCTTGTCCTCTGGGGTTTCATCCCCTTTTCTGCCCTGAGCAGCTCTCCTCCTTACCCCTCAGAGACCGGTTCAAGCATCAGCTGCTCCAGGAAGCTCTCCCTGCCTGCTTCTCCCTTCCCAGGTCAGGGGCTTCTCCTCTGCCATCCCTGAGCTGTGAGTTACCTGTCCTGTGGGCCTCGCCCCACTGAGCTGTGGGCTTTAGACAGCAGTCATGTGTCCAGCATCAGCAAAATGCCTGGTGCATAGCAGAGGAGATCGAATGCGAATGGAAGAAAAAGTGTAATCCACCAAATAGAAAGAAAAGTGAAATGAGTGTCTTCCATTGTTATTTTCAGAAGAATTAAAATGCACATGGTTTCAGCGGGTATTAAACATATTTCCCAGTCACTGAATTGTCAGTCTTCCCTATCCTGCGTGATTTAATTTCTAGATCACATCAGTATCCTATTTCTCAACTCCTGGAACCTCATCAATAATGCCTTTTTGGTGAATGGACTTTACTTTTGTATGTGACTGGCCCTAGCTCACTCTGGTTGCTTCCAGAGTTGTTAGATTATTCTTAGTTAGGTTATTCTTCCATAACTCTGAAAGCAGTGTCCTCTTGGCACATAGAAATCAGCCCTGATAGAACCAGGCTCTATTTTGATGAGCAAAATACAGTCTGAGTGCATCATGAAAATTGGCAGGACATCAACGTGAGTCACCTTTTCCTCATTTTTTTCCCTTCTTACCTCCCACCTTGAATACCTCTGTGTGTGTTCACTGTGGTTCAAAAAGTCATGACTGTGAAATACTCAATTTTCCATTATTTAGTTAAACTGGAGATTCCAGGCTCCTACAAAGAAGAGTCTGGATCGATTTGCTTGCAGCAGCAGTTAATTGCTAGATGGTGTTGACCGCAGCAGCCTCATTACATTTCCTCTGCTCTAGGACAAAGACAAGAAGCCTGCTTCCAGTGACAAAGCACCCAGGAATGGCGGGAAAGCAAAGGATTCCACAAAGGTAAGTTCAAAGCTCGGTTGTGTCTGACTCTTTGTGACCCCCATGGACTGTAGCCCACCAGGCTCCTGTATCCATGGGATTTTCCAGGCAAGAGTACTGGAGTGGGTTGCCATTTCCTTCTCCAGGGCATCTTCTTGACTCAGGGATCGAACCCGGGTCTCCCACACTGCAGGAAGACTCTTTACCATCTGAGCTACCAGGGAAGCCCTCACCAGAGCAGTAGATAGATGACAAATGAGCTTGGCAATTACAGGGAATGGTGCGTTCTTAGTCATTTACTTTCTGCTTGGGGTCTGTTTAGAATAAGACTGTTTTTAAGCACTATCTATACCCTGGCACATCTTGCCAAAGAAACTGAAGTTTTAAAGATGTTTGTTTTTTTAAATTATTTATTTTAATTGGAGGTTAATTCCATTACAATATTGTAGTGGTTTTTGCCATACATTGACATGAATCAGCCATGATATATATTATTTTTAAAAGTAATCGATACTTAAGTGTCAATATTACTTATCAATAATCAGTATTCAGTAAGTATCAACTTACTGAAGGAACAAAGATTCCGAACACAATTGAAGCGTCCTGTGTTGCCAGCCCTTGTCACACAAAGACCCAGTGTCAGCTGTGCTCGTCTGGGGTGATCAGAGGCCCTCTCCCTTCATCAGCCCCAAACACCTTGCACTCCGTTGTTGCTACTCTCCCCTACTGTGTGCAGAAAGCCTTGCCTTCTACTTAAAGAGAAAACTGAGGGTGCCTTGCAGGAAATAACCAAGACCCCCTTCCTATCTTCCTCCTAACAAACCCACTCTCCCCTCCTTGCCTGCAGCCTCTTCTGTCTCTCTCTCTCAAGGGGTCACTAACTCTCTCCAGGCTTCCCTGGTTGCTCAGCCAGTAAAGAATCCGCCAGCAATGGGGGAGACCAGGGTTTGATCCCCAGGTTGGGAAGATGCCCTGGAGAAGGAAAAGGCTACCCATTCCGGTATGCTGCCCTGGAGAATTCCATGAACTGTGTAGTCCATGGGGTCCCAAAGAGTCAGTCTCACTGAAAGGACTGATGCTGAAGCTGAAACTCCAGTACTTTGGCTACCTGATGCAAAGAACCAACTCATTGGAAAAGACCCTGATGCTGGGAAAGATTGAAGGAGGCAGGAGAAGCGGATGACAGAGGATGAGATGGTTGGATGGCATCACCGACTCAATGGACATGAGTTTGAGTAGGCTCCGGGAGTTGCTGATGGACAGGGAGGCCTGGCGGGCTGCTGTCCATGGGGTCATAAAGAGTCGGACACGGCTGAGCAACTGAACTGAATTCTCTCCGGTTTCTTTGTCTCAATTCATTTCCTTTGTATACAAACATATTCAAGCTCTTCAGCAACTCAAAAGCCCTATTCCCTCCATCCCTTCACCTCCTTGGAAGATTTGTCTCTGTGACCCCTGCTCCCACTTCTTGAGCTCTCCCTGAGAACAGCAATGACATGCTGGTTGCTGTATTGTTTCCTTATCAGTCCTTAGTTTGCTTGTTCTCTCGGGGTGTGCTTTGGGGCATTAGATTTGATGCTGTAATGACTGAGACTTCGGGATGGGTGAATATGTTATAGCTTCCCCCCCCCCCCCCCCCCAAAGACCCAGACTAACACTTCCTACCTCATGTTTCCACTTGGATAAACATTGACAGTACGGATCCGTATACATTATTTCATCAAGTCTAAATCATCACCAATTATTAAGAAAAAAATCAACAGTTTGATTACGATGTTAGTCATCATAACAGCAAATTAAGACATGTTAAAATATGTGTGTGTGGCAAAGGAGATGACACCACCAGAGAATGTAGTTTCTATAAATCTTGGAATAGGAAAGTAGTATAGAGACCTAGAGAAGCTCTTAGAGCTTCTGAGATCCAGTATACTCACATTAAATACTAGTAGTCTTTCCTCCCAAGTGGTATCTGATTTTTCACATTGTTACAGAAAGCAGAACTGAGGCTAATGAGTGGATCTGGTTTCTCAGAGCTAGGCGTTAATGCAGCATGGCACTTTCAAAGTTTCCTATTATTAAAATAACTCAAACTGTGGTTAGGAAAGGAATGAAAGTTGGATTGGACAAACAACTTCTGGGCCCCCTCCAATTCTAAAACCATAGTACTCAAATGGTTATGACTGTTAATTCCAATTATAATGAGAAATAAAAGATACAGATCCAGAAACAATAATCCAGCTGCATCTAAACTCTTAAAAAGCAAGACAGTGAGTTCTGGTTCAAGGTGGTGATGCAGAAAAGATTAGCTCACCTCGTACCATGGAAACACCAGATCTACAGCTATGTCTGCAACAGTTTCCTCTAGGAAAAATCTCCTACAGTGATCTGAATGACTCCTATCCATCGGGCCAATAAAAGAAGACCAGCAGAAGGTAGAAGAAGGTAGAAGAGGCTGGGACAGACTCAGCATAAATCCAGTCCCAACACAGTCAACTCACCATCAGAAGAAAACTCAAAACTCAGAGCTTCTCCTGAGGAGCAAACTAGGTTGAACCCCCACGGCAGTACCCCAACATTTAAAGCCCACCTGAGAAATAAGCACACAAACCTCTAGCTTTGGGAAGCCAGTGGAGCTTGTGTCGAGAAGGCCATAACAAACTGAGGCAAGGTTCTTCAAGGGCTCTTGAGCTCAGATGCACCCGTTCCCCCCACAGAGCAATCAGAGCTACAGTTCTTAGCCGGCCATCGTCCCCAGAGTGCTGCACAGGCCGCAGACCAAAACACACCCCAGCTTTCTGTGTAAGAGGCCTCCTTGCTTGTCCTGCAGCTCCAGTGTAAGGAGCAGGCTTCCGATTTGGCAGAAGATGCCCAGATGTGCTCCTAGGAGACATAAGCTGGGTGCTCACCACCATTGAGCTATTTCTCCATCTCGCTCCAGTATCTCCCAGAAAAGGGGGCTCTGACACTTACCTAGAGGCCAAATTTTTGTAACTGCCCCCCAGAGGGGTACTTCCTGATCACCTGCTGTGGCCCTTCAAGACAATTATGTCTGTATATTGAACCAATGAAAATAAAATAGGCTGAGAGATAATCAAGAGTCAGGGCAGGGTTTAACAGTAAAGTTCATCTGCTACACGAGGCTACTCCTTCAAGGCTGGAAGAGGTGGCTATTTTATCTAATGCACACGGACCAACACAGAGTCTCAAGGAAAATGAAGAAATGGAAGAATACATTCCAAATGATTAAAACCTCAGGATAGAAACCTTAATGAAGCGGTTTACCTGATGAGTTCAAAGTAACAGTCGTAAGGATGCTCACCAAACTTGGGAGAAGAATGGATGAACACAGTGAGAGCTTTGACAAAGATATAGGAAAAATACAAGAAAGTAACAGATGGTCACAGAGCTGAAGAATACAATAACGGAACCAAAAACACACTGGAGGGGTTCAGCAGCAGACTAGAAGCAGAAGTAAGGATCCAGGAACTCAAGGACAGAGCAACGGGACTCACCCAGTCAAAGCAGCCAAAAAAAAAAAAAAAAGCCAAAAAAAGACTTATCAGACAATATCACACAGACCAACACAGATGAACATTTGCATTATAGGAGTCCCAAAAGGAGAAGCAAGACAGAAAGAGACAAAGAACTTATTGACATAAATAATGGCTAAAACCTTCCCCAACCTGGGGAAGGAAACAGACATTCATAACCAGGAAGCCCAGATGCTTTCAAATAAGAATCCAAAGACACCCACACCAAAGACACATTAAAATGTCAAAAGTTAAAGACAAGGAGAGGAATTTGAGTGTACCAAAAGAAAGACAACTTTTTACATACAAGGGGCCTCCGTTAAGACTCTCAGCAGATTTTCAATAGAAATTTTGCAGGCCAGAAAAGGAGTATCATGATATATTTTCAAAGTGCTGAAAGAAAAAAAAATGCCAAGAATATTCTCTTCTTAGAAAAACTGTCATTCAGAAGAAAAAAAAGTTTTCCCTATAAGCAAAAGCTAAAGGAGTTCATCACTATTAGACCAGTTTTACAAGTACGTTAAAAAGACTTCCTTAAGCTGAAAAGGGTGCTAATTAGTAACAGGAAAACAATCAAAGTACAAATCTCACTGGTAAAGGTTAATATACAGCAAAATTCAGAATAATTTAATGTTGTAAAAGTGGTATGTTAATCACTGATAAAGCTAGTATGAAGTTTAAAAGACAAAAGTAGTTTAAAAAAATAGCTAGCTATAATAATTAAGGGATACAAAAGATTAAAAAGATATAAAATGGACATCAAAAACATAAAAGATGAGGGTGATGAGTAAAACTGTAGAGCTCTGGAATGTGTTCAAACCTAAGTAGTTGTCAACTTAAAACATAAATGTAAGCTGTTATATGTAAGCCTTATGTTAACCACAAAGTAGCTACATGAAAACCTTTGGGAGGTACATGAAAGAGAAAAGAGCCCAGCATACTACTGTAGGAAGTCATCAAATCACAAAAGGAGAGAGCCAGGGAAGAGGGAGCAAAGAACTACAGCATATCAGAAACAGTTCACAGAATGGCAATATGTACATACTTATTAATAAATACTTTTGAAAATAATGAGCTAAACTCCCCAGAATACAGAGAGGCAGAATGGATAAAAAAAAAAAAAAATGACATGTCTATATGTACTGCTTATAAGAAACTCACTTCAAATTTAAGGACAGACTGAAAGTGAAGAGATGGGAAAAAAATAGGCCTTGCAAGTGGAAACCAATTATGTTGGCCTTCAAAGAAAAACAAAACAAAACAAAACCAAAGTCTAGAGTAAAACATTTAGAATCACTTAAGGTTATTTTTAGTTTATAAACTTCATGGGGAAGAATTTCAGTGTTTGGGCTAAATAAAATACTTTAAAAGGACTATCTTATTTTTCCCTGCTAACTGCCGTCTTTTACCTTTTTAAATCTGAAAAGCATTTTTCCTTATAAAGCTCTTCTGGTTGATCAGTTTTGGTTACTCAGTCCAGAAAATAAAGAACTCATGGATGGTTTTTGCTTGTCCTTTTAGGCAAAGGAGGAAACTTCCAAGCCAAAAGCTGATGGAAAAAGTACAAGTTAAAATTCACAGTATTTGGTAAGTTGGGTGTTTGTCACAAATGAAGACCACTGTACCTTCTACCAGCCTGTGTGTTATAGGTGAGAGAAACTAAGTCCATTTCTTGAGTATTTCATGTTCTCTTTATGCTATTAGCAATGAAATGGACACTGCAAAAGCTGTAGAGTAATTCCCTGAAAAGCAATAAATGGTGCTTCCAGAATGTTTAAAAACATTAATCTTGTAAATAAAAGCTGTTTAAAATATTAAGCCAGGCTCTTAAACAAAATGACCATCTAAGTCTAGTTGACTCTTTGAAACCCAAATGCTCATGACTGCAGGTTACTGTGGCAAAGCAAAACTGACAAGTTACATCTTATGGTGAAATGGCCTCATGATCTAGATATTACCCAAAACACTCGTCGGGTGAGGAGAAGGGCACACCTACGGTCTGCTGGTAATTACAGGGTTTTGAGAATAGGGCAAAGGAAAAGACTGATAACTTGTGATCATCTTAGTTTTAGAAAGTAAAGCCCTGATTCTACTTTATGGTAACTGAAGAGCTGGTTTGGATGAGGGAGACTCTGACATCTGTCTTGAGACCTGCTGCTGCTGCTGCTAAGTCGCTTCAGTCGTGTCCGACTCTGTGTGACCCCATAGACGGCAGCCCACACCAGGCTCCCCCGTCCCTGGGATTCTCCAGGCAAGAGTACTGGAGTAGGGTCCCATTGCCTTCTCCTAGGCCCTTATTAATGTCAAAGAGAAGAGGTCTTATTCTAAATGACAAAAGCATATAACTACTTGCTGCAAAAAATCTAAAAGAAATAACAATGGAGATTAAATTGGATTGGGCTCTCTCACCATGATTCACTTTTATTTCCTATAGAGGAAGGTATACTGATTAGAACTGCTCCAAAGATTTTCTCCAAAATTTGAAAAAAAAAAAAAAGTTTTTCTTCTAATTTTCTACTCTAATATCTGCTTATAGTAAATGCCTCCTTAGATTTATTATGCCTGTAATAAAATAACATATCAAATGTTTCACTGGATTTTCTTCTTTGACTTTTTCAAGGTTCTGCATATACAATCTGCAGCAGGTAGAAGAACGTCTGAAGAACAAAAGGCTTTGACAACAGAAACAATTCCTGGGTGGCTTCTAGACAGTGGTATTTGTTGAGTCTTTTGACATCCTAAACATTGTCTGTTATTCTTTTCCTGAAAAGAAACTGAATTTGTCTGGTTCACCTGTGTTATTCTACTGAGCATTGATAAACTTTAAATTTTTAAAAATTGTCTTCAGTTGGGAGAGAAAGGAACTTTATATTTCTAAGAGATCTATTTGATAGTTTCTTAAAGCAGCACACATAAAAGGGAAACCCTTTGCAAACTTTTGCACATTCTCCCCACAGTGCCTGTAAATCCCATTAGTATTTTCAATTTGCACTTAATTATTTTTGTTGTTAGCATTTGGAAAACGGTGCCTCGCGTGTTCTTCAGTGTTCTGGTTTCTCATGGCCCCTTTCCTCTTGGACTTTTGAACTGTATTTGATGTTTCTTTGGGTTGTTGTTTCTAAGTCAGTCATAAAATGCTATGCATTGTGCACGTCTCCTCTTGAGCTGCTAATCAGAGACCCTGGACAGACCAGGAAGCGTCACACCCCACCCTCCCCTTTCAGGTTGAACTTCTCTTTGTCAGAGGTTAGGACTTCCGCACCTTGTCCGCAGAGACCCACCAGGACATGACTCAAGTCAGAAGAGCAAAATGCAGACTATGTCACTGCATAGCAAGTTTCAAGAATAACAAAACCTAATGCTTAGAATACTCACGTGGCTTGATCTCTGCCGCAGTGCTGCCTTAAGCTGGGCTTGCCATCCTCTCTCTGTGAAAGCTGAACAGCAGCTGTTAGCCTAGAGCCCCTGCCACACCAGTCTCACACTGTATAGCATGTGGCTTAATGGAAGTGGGTTTATTACCAAATACAGAAACAAACTTCTGCTTAAAAATAAAGAAAAAAGATCTTTTTACCGTTAAAAAAAATCTGTTTTTTTCCCCCCATAGCCATTTAAGAACTAGGGAGGGTCTGATATCCCACAACTTGGAATGGTTTCTCATATTTTTCTGAATGGTTGATGAACGTAGCACTGATGAAATTAAATGATCAAAATCCCATCTTCATTTTCTGAGAGTGAACTTAAGAAAAGATATCAAGTACACATCATAAAACTGATATGGAATTCCTGGTTTCAGTGGGTACAGCCTCCCTTCACATCTGTTTAAACTATTTCTTAGGACTTGGCAATTTCACTAAAAATAAGTAGTATCACTGATACTGTCTAATGGGGTAGGAGGCAAGCAAAATAACAATACTGCTTATAATGGGTATCTAATTCTATTAATACTGTCTAACATTTTTCTTTAAAAATCATGCATATGCCTGAGATTGCAAACTTCATCCACTTCAAATGCTCTGTCTTCATCTCATGAGAGATAAAGGCATTATTAGTTTAAATCTGGGAAATATAAGCCAGGATTACGGTAACTTAAACAGACCTTTTCAAGGCACTAACAAGAAAATAAACACTTTTCCTGAGGGATTTTAACTATGTGTCTATAGGTAGTACAAAGTTGTTTTGTTTTTTTAAAAAAAAAAAAGTGAAACCTTTGACATTGACAGATGTGTTTGCAAAGCTATGACTCCAGTATTACTAATTTACATGCATATATAAAGTTTTTTAAATTACATACCAAATCTGGAGATTTAAGAAATGCCTGTAAAAGAAAACATTTATTTAAGGTTCTCTGAATATGCCTTTTGTTTATTCAAAATGTCTTCAAGACTTGGGTGTCTGCTGGTAATTAATGATGAACTGAGTAAGCTACAGGATCTAAATCAGTCCTTTTTACCCATCTAATTTGCAGTAAATAATTGCAAAGCTTTGCTTAGAGGTAAATAACATTTTTTATTACCAAAAAGGGTTTTGCACACTGTTGTGTGATTCGTGTCTCTTTAGAAAATGGACTTCTCCAAAAGCAAATGAAAATAGGTGCCTCAGGTGACCAAAACCGAAAACCACTATTTCCATGTTTCATTACTCAAGATACAAGATGCAATTAAAGCAAAGTATTTTACAGTAAAATCTTGGTTTTGTATGTTTTTTAGAAGGAAAACACCTGCGGGGTAGAAATGACCAGTGATTTCTGTTTTTTAGTTCTTAAACCATTAAGTCAGGCAGTATGTATGAAAATGGAATTATAATAGACACATTTATGTCCAGAAAAGACCTTCTATTCCATAGTGTATTAGAACACATTGACATTTTTCATATCCTATTCCTTTATCTTAAGTTTTGCAATATATTAAACTCATAAAAGATTTCAACTCCAACACCATACCTGGTCTTCGCTTAGGCTGATATAAGCAAGTACTTTCCATTTCACAGTAGCTTACATTTAGCAGAGTCTACAGTGCCTGGCAGTAAGCGCCAACAACAAGTTATTTAGGGATTATAAATCAGACCATCTCATCTTCTGTTGGCCCTGTCTCCTCCCGCCTTCAATCTTTCCCAGCATAAGAGTCTTTTCAAATGAGTCCATTCTTCAGTGGTTGGATGGCATCACCAACTCAATGGACATGAGTTTGAGTAAACTCCGGGAACTGGTGATGGACAGGGAGGCCTGGCGTGCTGCAGTCCATGGGGGTCACAAAGAGTCAGACACGACTGAGCAACTGAACTGAACTGAACTGAACTGAGACCAGACCAAATAAGAAACAGGAAGGGGAAGCATCCCCTACCGAAGGATCAATAGTTCTCAGGTTCAACTTTCAATGAAAGGTTTCTCCTAGACCTGAAAGCGCTCTGCTTTTTCAGAAGGGACACTGCTGGTCAGTGGCCTTGAAGAAATAGATGGCACCCTCTAATTAGAATTATATCAGGAGGGCTCTACGGAAGGTGTTTGTGGAGTTTTTGTTTTGTTTTTATATGTTTTTATTTGTTTTTATATAAAGAATATGAGCAGGCTGTATGAAAACCACAAGTCCAGACAGGACTAATGAAAGCCAGGCTTCCACTTCCCCCTGCAGAGTTGAGAGGAGGAAGCATCTTACTAGCACAGAGATGCAGAAGGCTGGTGGGAAAGAGGGCCACCTCCCTGGAGTTGAGCCCTTCGGCTGGAGGCTCAGCCTGAGGCTACCTGCAAGGGAGCCAGGGCAATAAAGACCCTCACGTGCGCTCTCCCCAGCCCCAGCTCTGATCTGCCCTCCTGGGAGTGCAGCTGAAGCTGGAGGACAGGGGAGCCTCGTGATGTGGCCGGACAGGTCAGCCCCTGGGCCAGCAGCTGCTGCTGCTGCTGCTGCTAAGTCGCTTCAGTCGTGTCCAACTCTGTGTGACCCCATAGATGGCAGCCCACCAGGCTCCGCCATCCCTGGGATTCTCCAGGCAAGAACACTGGAGTGGGTTGCCACTGCCTTCTCCAGTGCATGAAAGTGAAAAGTGAAACTGAAGTCACTCAGTCATGTCTGACTCTTAGCGACCCCATGGACTGCAGCCTACCAGGCTCCTCCGTCCATGGGATTTTCCAGGCAAGAGTACTGGAGTGGGGTGCCATTGCCTTCTCCGGGGCAAGCAGCAAGAGGGAGAAAGTTGGATGGAGAGGGGCCGTTCTGGCTCAGTCAGCACTCCAGGGGTTCACGGTTCAGTAGTTATCACTGTTCGCAGCAGCGTACGAATGACAAACGAGGGGGGAGCCGGGGTGTGGAGACCACGGGGCTTCAGTATACAATGTAAGAAGAAAAAGGAGCTTTAGTTCTCCACAGTAGGGAACCCCCCACCTGGGTGTACATTTCGGGGTCACACCTATAATGGAACATGTGGTGGCAGCAACTCCCTGAGGAAAACGTGAAGCAGCCGATCTTCACGAAAAGGAAGGAGTGAAATGAATTGAAGGGGCAAGAAGCATCTTCAGTGGGTGCCAGGCTGGCGCATCTCCACTTTAAAAATATTCACATTCAACAAAAGTTTGCAGATTACACATCACAGGAACCGACCAAGAGCCGAACCATTACAGCAGGTTAAGCTGCTCATTTTGCAGCCACGCTTTGATCTTATCAAAATTCTTATCCATCCAGCGTATGTTCTCCTCGATGGTTTCGATGGTTTGTTGAACACAACGGAGCTGAGACCCGTTTTCCTTCAAAGAGCTGAAGAATTCTTTTACCTTGTGGGGGAAAAATCAGGCTTTTAAAATTTTGTTCAGGTTACACAGATGTAAGTTCAGGCTAGTTAAAACTGAAGCCAGAATTCCAGCATTTGTCAAAATTCTACAGAGAAGGCAGGGCCAGGTGTCTGGATACGATTATGTACATAAACTTGAGCTCTGAAATGAGCTCATGCCTCATGATGTCAAGTGTTGTGTTTTTTTTTTTTTCTCTCTCTGCAGCTTTTTAAAATTTATTCACAGTTTCCAGATTCTAAAAGACTTCGGGGTTTACCATTTTATAATTAAGTTTTAATCTTGTGTATCTATTTTATGTGTCATCTGTGACATACACACTGATGCAAACTTAACATTTTTAAACGTGTCTGAAAAAAGCAGAATGTGCAGAATCTCTTCTTTGCCAAGCCAAACAGCTTCAGCCCCATAAAGTGCAGTCTTTCTCCATGGCCCTGGCCACATATGTTATTATAGAAACGCTGCAGGGAGCGGAGTTCTTAGCAAGTTATGGTGGTAATACCCCAAACCTTGCCAACTTTTTTCTCCTAATCCACAATTGATGCATTGTTCCCTCAAGATAAAATCCACACAGCATTCCCCACGGTTTTAGAGAGATAAGAGTTGCTTGGCTATCGCCTCGAAAATATCTGCTGTTGTTTCCCTTCTGGGTGTTTTATCCCCTTTAAGCTCACAGGAGGAATAGGTTGGCTTGGCAATAGCATTGACCATTATGCTACTCTCTCTCACTGTCAAGGGTTCTTAACCTTTTCCCATAAATTTTCACAGCATTAATCCATCAATTTTTGATTTTGCAGACAGGAAGCAAGTCTCAGCCAAAATGTTTTATTTATTCAGCATGGATTCCAGACAGTTAATTCCTTAAAAATCCATGTCATAATCATAAGTTTGGGGAGAGGAGGCGGGGAAGAATAGCCTTTTGAAAGATCAAATTCCAATTTTAAATGATTCAGGGTTGTTTTAAATTAAATCTCAGTAGAACTTTTCAGTGAGCTGAAGGCATGCCTTCCCACTATAACAACCTAGAGAACACCCCGCTTCACTGTCCTGCCTTAAATTGTAGCTCAACCAACTGTTTTTCTATCAGAATTCAAGATTAATTAATATGCTATTTTAAAAAATCACTCTGGGCAATATCCTGCAATGAACCATCAAGGAAAAGAATATGAAAAAGAAAATGTGTGTGGCTGAGTCACTTTGCTATGCAAGAAAAATTAACATTGTAAATCAACTATACTTCAATAAAATGTAAAAAATAAAAAAATCACTCTAGGCACTCTTCAGTCAAACCACATCAGCGGTTTTACTAATTGGGCAAATTAAATTAGTCCTAAAGAAGCTTACCACGATAGTACTAAAAGATACCTACAAGAGCTCTAAGAAAGCCCGTTGTTAACCCCTGCCCTTCAATTTTTCTGGACTCAGCTTTATCACTCGTATCTTCATCTGCCTTGGGAAATCCAGCATCTCAGCTGAGGACATAGATGATTCACCCTTGCCTCCTTGAGAACATTTGCTGTGCAATAAGCAGCCTGATACATGGGTAGAGTAAATGATTAGCTTCTCCAGGACTCAGATTGCTCGTCTGTAACACTGCAGAGCGATGGTGAGGACGCCATTGTGTAATGTGGGTTAAGTGCAGAACCGAAAGCCCAGAGGGTGTACCAGGGACTCACCCACATCCATTTCTTCATGAACATTGACTCTGATACTTACTCATTCCTCTGGCTTAATTACTGCACAAGACACTGAGGATGAGGCCATGAGTCAGGCAAACACCCTGTCCTCATGGAGCTTACAGTCTGCCAGAGGAGACAAGAAGTGAACTGGGATGACTCTGCACTGCAGTGGAGAAAAATAAGCCCAGGCCATGATCACAACTGGGGAGGAGGTGGCCTGCCTTTGACAAAGTGGTCTGCGGAGGTGATGACACTTGAGCTTGGGCCTCTACAGAATAAAACAAACCTTCCCAGACTAAAGCTGAGGACAGAGCAAGCCAGGAAGAAGAAGGAAAAAGTGCAGAGGCTTCGAGCCGGGAGAAACACCCGGTGGGGCCCAGGAGCAGAGGGAGGCTGAGTATCTAAGACAGTGTTCGGGAATGAGCCAGAGAGGTGGGCCGGGGCCGGGTCATCGCAGACTTACCCACATGGGAAGGAGGGGTTTGAGATGTCAAGAGCAACGGGCAAGAGTTCCAAGAAAACCAACCCAGTCCACCGTGGGTTGGTTTTCAGGATGGAAAATGGTTTGGCACTGGCCAAGCAGCAGGAGGAAGGCCAGTCAGGAGGTCATCACCGTAGACCCAGGTGAGAGATGAGAAAGGCTTGGCCGCGCTAAGAGCAGAGAGGCGCACAGAGAGGATGGACAAGCTGGAAGCAGAGCCAGCAGGACTCAGGAGGAACTGGAGGCGAGGGGAAGGGAGGGCTCAGGCTGGTGCCTGCATTTTAAATGTCAGCAGGACACATTCCATTCTGACGTCAGGCTCTTTCGTTTACATGTCCTGACGCAGGGGTTTTGCACCTGATGCTCCCTCTGCACACAACACCCGCCTCCTAGACGTCTCCATTTCCGTCTGCACCTGCTCACACGTCCACTCGTCACCCCACAGAACAGCATCATCCCTTACCCAGTCACTCACTCTCCTTCCCCTGCCTTATTCATCTTCGGGGCATATAACTACCCGACATAGGCTGACGTGTCCCTGACTGTCTGATTCTCCCGGTAGAATATCAGCTCTGTGAGGGCAGGGACTTTGTATATCCTATTTCATCACTGTAGCCCTGACACCTAAAACCGTAACTGCTGGCGAGTAAGAATGAAATACGTCTTGAATGAATTAATGAGATAATAAATGAATGATCACGCAGTAAATGAAATCTTTTGTTGCTACACATCGTCACAGCCCCTGGCTGGTTCTGCTGTCATCACACAGAGTATGTCTGCCATAGACCTCACTAGAAGCTCAAGCTTGAATTATTGTGTGCAAGTTAATTACAAGCCTGGGTGAAAAACTGAAGAAATAAGGGTTGTCACATTTCTTTTTCATTTTTCAAAGCAGTCTCTATCAAGCTAGATGATGGAACTACACAACTGAACCATTCCTAAAAAGGTGACTATTAGGCTCTCGGCTTTCACCTAAATGCAACAATTTTAAAGCCATGTAAAATGTGTCCTACAACTTTATTATAGAGAACACTGTTAGAGAAGAGCCAGGCTTCCCAGGTGGCTCAGTGGGTAAAGAATCTGCCTGCAATGCAGGAGTTGCAGGAGCTGAGGGCTCGACTCCTGGGTCGGGAAGATCCCCTGGAGCACAGCATGGCAACCCACTCAAGTATTCTTGCCTGGAGAATCCCACGGACAGAGGAGCCTACAGTCCATGGGGTCGCAAAGAGTCAGACACAGCTGAGGTGACAGCGCACACACTTGCACCACAACAAAACGAGCCATTAAGACTGAAAAGTCTGCTTTTGTGGAAAACTTACATGTTCCAAGGGTCTCTCTTGCCTGACAATGACTCATACTGTTTTCTCATCTTTCCTTGGCTGCTAGGAAGCTGTGATAAATGTAGGGTACAACTGCAATAAATTGTCCTCAGCATAAACCCCTCATACAATTACCTCTTTCTGAACATTATGCAGCTCTTTGTTAACATTGTTTTATATATAGACCTTACAAGTGGCCTAAAATCCTTTCTGAAAGTAGATAGTACATAAAGGAAGCAATGGGAAACCCTGAGCTTGAATAGTAGAGAACCTAGTTTCCAGACCGGCCTCTTTCAAAATAACTGGATGATCACTTCAGTCACTTATTCCTCCAATAATCACTTTTAACATCCTAAACAGGGATTAGATGTCTAAAGTAATTTTTTTTAAGCCCTAAAATTTCCAATGGCAGAGCTAAGACATCTATGTTTGGGGAGAGGCACAGCTTTCAATTATTTGTAACTGATTTTTTGCTAAAATCAAAACCACCATACTGAACAAAACACACATCCAGAAAGAATATGCACTCAGTGACAAAATTCATTTCTAACTCAGCAGGCCCTTCAAGTATTTTGCTGACCCCCTATTTATTAGGTAACTTATTAGCTGTCACTTGGTTTAAAAAGAAAGCGTTTTATTTTATTTTTTTTACCTCTTCGAGCCGTGCTCTTGTTGAAAACTGATTTGTTGTTCCCGTTACCATGTAGGCTATGGAACTTGAGCCCAGTTCAAACCTAGAAATAGAAATTGCAAAAATGTGTTATAAAGTATTTGCTCATTCCATATGTACTTTTAAGTGCCTCAACATATGTTATAGCAATCCACCAAACACTAGTTAGGCATGAAAAAGATAAGACATGATCCTTGGCTCCAAGGGGCTAAGATATAGTTGTAAAAAATAAACACGCCAGCCACTGAATAAAAGATAAAGTACCCAAAAGAAAATGACACAAGTAATAAGTGCTACTTACAAGGGCAGATGTAATGTGCAAGTACTAAATAGAAGACTTGGATTGAACTGTGCAGAAGAAGGCTTCATAGAGGTCACAGGGTACAGGAAGAGATTATTCCACGTGGCGTGAAAAACTTGACCACCCAGATCCACTAGTTAGCACTGAATCAGAGTTTCATATTTTCTAAGGATATTTTGGGTACCTCTACCTCCTATCTTCAATCAAAAGAATCCCTTTGGATAACCCCTGGTATCTGACAAACTCGGCTAAAACACAGCGAGGTTCAGGAATTTTTCCCAGTCACAGCACAGTTTTTGGCACGACTTACTTTTGCACAAGTTTGTTCCAGTTTTCCCTCAGAAACTGCCAGGCCAACAGATATCCCACTGGGTTTCTGCCAATAGCTCTAAGAATACCTGGAAACTCTTGAGTTTTTATTACATCTCCCTTAAAACTTTGGTCTAGTAGCCTAGAATGATTAAAAGACGTGTTAGCAATGAAGAGGCCCTGAGAAAGTTCTGAACTTTTTAATACAATGATTTGTGGAAAGAAAAAAAGCTGAGAAACTCACTATAGCTACATAATAATAAAAACTAACATTTATATTTATAACACCCCTTCTCATATAGTCTCTCTTTTTGCTCACAAGTGGCTAAATAAGGATACCAAGTATATATTTCTAAATGTGTTAAAGATACACAAATACACACTCCTCAAAATATTTTTCCTAACACTCGCTGCTCCCTAATTATTTACCATACACATTAGATGTGCGCCCTCCTGCATAAATGTTCCCAGCAGAAAACGTGGTTCCTGGCCAAGAAAACAAAAATAGGTGCCAGAAGGATCTGCTCTCATTTAGCCCCTCTTGGCTACATGACCATGAATGAATTACTCACCACTGAAGCTTTTCTTTATTTTGGCTGATACAGAGAGCAAATTCAATTTGGTTTTTCTCAGTACTGGACAATGATGACTGGTATTTACTATAAAGAAAATCCCATCCTTCGAGGGTCTGGGCCCCCACGGCAAACACTGCCAAGGTCACATCATTGGGCAGGCTGTGGAAAAGAACACAGCAGGAGAGAGGCTGGGATGAGGGAAGTGTGTTTGCATGCAGGAGACTTACTTATGAAGTGATAAACTGGCTCCACAATCAGAGACGTGTGCTTGGAAATATAAACCAAAATAACCTCTTTCCTTCAGTAACATTTTATGAAAGAGGCAAGAAAGAGTAACTGAGTTTGGTTTTAAGTAGCTTTCTCAAAAATACACTGTGAAATGCCACTTCTTTAAATACATCTGTTCCTAACATACTTGAATGATGCCAAGTGACTCAATAGTAGTCACTTTTCAAGACAAAAGAAAAAAAATTCAAACTAGACTTAAGATGAAGTCTATTAACAAAAGTCAGAACCCCAATAGGACCACTGTTTGTAGGCACTTCTGTAAATGGAAGTACGTATATTGTTAGCTTAGTATTTCTTGCATGGGATTTAAGCCACAAATATAAGAGGCCTTGGTCCCTGCCCCGTATCCCTCTGTGTCCCCTCCCCACCTGTCGGGAGCTTGAGAGGCCTGAAAAAGCTCCAGTAAGAGGCACTGCCTCTCTTCCTGCCCAGCACAGCTGTCTCAGTTCTAATAAGGTTTTGTACCCTTGTGTGTGTGTATGTGTGTGTGTGTGTGCGTGCACTCAGTCATGTCTGACTTTGCCAGGCTCCTCTGTCCATGGGATTATCCTGGCAAGAATACTGTAACAGGTTGCCATTTTCTACTCCAGGGGATCTTCCCAACCCAGGGATAGAACCTGTGTCTCTTGCGTCTCCTGCATTGGCAGGCAGGTTCTTTACCACTAGAGCCAGCTGAGAAGCCACCTTTGTATCCTTGAAGTGAAGTCAAAGTTGCTCAGTCGTGTCCGACTCTGCCACCCCATGTCACTCGTGTGAGAGTTGTGTCACACTTGCCACACAGTCCATGGAATTCCCCAAGGCAAGAATCCTGGAGTGGGTAGCCTTTCCCTGCTCCAGGGGATCTCCCCAACCCAGGGATCGAACCCAGGTCTCCTGCATTGCGGGTGGATTCTTCACCAGCTGAGCCACCAGGGAAGCCCAAGAATACAGGAGTGGGTAGCCTATCCCTTCTCCAGCAGATCTTCCCGACCCCAACAGAATCAGGGTCTCCTGCATTGCAGGCGAATTCTTTACCAACTGAGCTATCAAGGAAACTCAAAAGAAAGGATTATCTGGGGCCAAGTGAAAGTCGCACTCAGTTGTGTCCCGACTCTTTGTGACCCCATGGACTATACAGTTCATGGAACTCTCCTGGCCAGAATCCTGGAGTGGGTAACCTTTCCCTTAGCTCCAGGGATCAAACCCCAGTCTCCCACATCACAGGCAGATTCTTTATCAGCTGAGCCACAGGGAAGCCCTTTTGTATCCTTAGCTATACAAAAAACCCCAGTAAATATTCTAATCCCTTTCTAACTGTTCAGATATTTGACTTTTATGCATAGAAGTTTCCTCTTAGTATTTCTTCAAGCAGAAAGTTGAGAGGAGCATAGATAAATCTAAAAGAAAAAACATTATTTTCCCCGAAGAGCACCAGAAGAGTCTTATCTATACTTGTTTCTTGTTTGCCCCCAACATTGAGTCATGATGATAGAAAACAGAAAAGAAACCCCTTACATGAACAAACTAGTTGCTCAAGAAAAACAGACCTGAAGTTTCCCCCGGCTTCCTGCCACTGTCTGAAATAGCCTTCTGCCTTCTGCACGCAGGGCTGGTACTTGCGCACGCAGGCAAGGAGGAGCAGCTGACTCCGCAGCATTCGCTCCGAGACGGAGCCCTCATCTGTCCACGTCTGCTTGTCAATGAGGCCCCTCAGCAGCCTGATGAGAAAGGCCTGCGGGAAAGCCACACGCGTCACCAGTCATCTCGTGGTTTTTAGAACTCAGCACACCCTCGGGTGATGGGGATTGCTTCTTAAAGCTTAGGCCAACTCAGATTTTCAAAACCATGCGGTTCGGTTTCTATTTAATTATAAAAGGGGTCAAAAGCAAGAAATGATGAATGATTCGAGTATTTCCCTAACCATCTTATATACTTTGTCTACTTAAAATCAGGATGAGCTGCCACTTTCAAACCTCACTAAAAGAGACAGTCAATGTGACATTTTGAGAGCAAACTATACAACAAGACTTCATGACATTTTGCCAAAAGTAACGACTAAGTACCTGAGTACCTGAGTCCCAGAAAATCTTAAGAGCAACCACCACAACACAGAAGTAAAATGACATAAAGAATTAGCCACACGAGGAAATGGATAAGTGTCTAACAGTGCCATGCCTGTTTTCAGTGCCAAAATAAAACCAAAATCTTCACGGGTCAACTCAAATATGGAGATAATTGCAATTTTCTTCAAAATATATCAAGACATGTATAAAATATACACCATGGTAAGAAATCTTTTCCACACCCGCACCAAAGCAAACCAGTTATCTAAAACTATTCAATTTATTCCAGCCTTTTACCTTGAATTGAGTTTCCACTTCATTCATCTCTCTCTTCTCCATTAACTTATACATCGGTATCAGCTCATTCAAACCTTGAAACACTGGCATGATTTCAGTTTCATGCTTCAGGTACAAGGTTAAATCCAAGGCTTTCTCAATTGATAGCTTTCCAATGCTGGTCAAGAGACACTGGGGTTAGCAGTTTGAAAGAAAAATCCAGAAAATCAACTATTTGCTTCAAAAGTTATTTTAACAAGCTTCCAGCAAAATATTCAGTCAGATATAGACAACTCCTTACAGATAATGGCCTTTATACTCATAGCTTTCCTGTCACGTATAACATAACACGTGGCATGTTTGCACCGTGAAGGAACTTTCTCGAATAGTAGAGCTAACTACATACAACATATAATATAATGTAATATATTACATTAATATATTACATTATATTATATACCCACATATAATAGTAGAGCTCTACTGGTTGTGGTTAAGAGCAATGGCAGCAGGTCAGCATCTGTCCCTCTAGGAAACATCGAACCTTGCTGGACTGCCAGAGTGAAACGGGAACTGTGATCAAAGATCCCTCAGGAAGCTTCACCAGAGAGCGTGCCACTCAGTCACCAGTATGAGTCCCTGGAGTTAATACATCCTCATCTCCATTTCAAAAAGAAACTGAATATAAGAACAGACTTTTGGACTCTGTGGGAGAAGGCGAGGGTGGGATGATTTGAGAGAATAGCACTGAAACATGTATACGATCATATGTGAAACAGATGGCCAGTCCAGGTTCGATGCATGATACAGGGTGCTCAGCGATGGTGCACTGGGATGACCCAGAGGGATGGGACGGGGAGGGAGGTGGGAGAGGGGTTCGGGATGAGGGACACATATACACCCATGGCTGACTCATGTCAATGTATGGCAAAACCACTACAATACTGTAAAATAATTAGCTTCCAATTAAAATAAATTTTTAAAAATTTTTTACAAATTTAAAAAAACAACAACAAAACAAAAAGAAACTGAATATAGATCTAAAAAATTCGTCATTATAATGAGAGTTGGTCTTAAAAGCCTCAGGGAAAGGGTACGTGCGCACGTAAGTAAACACAGTGATTTAAGAGGTCGCACAGAGTCGGACACGACTGAAGCGACTTAGCAGCAGCAGCACTGTGGAGAGGAATATATTCAGGCAGGCAGAAATGGCTTCATAAGCAACCCCTATCTTTATCCCCCACTGCTTTCTGTCACCTTGAGAGGCCCCCCCAAAGGAAGAACTCAACATTTTAGAGCAGAGAGACATGGAGCTGAGAATTACAGTATTCTCTCCCACTTGGGGGATTCCTCTTGGACGTCACTTCTACCTAAAGAGTGAAGAAGTTTGAGTTTTAGGCATGGGGAAGATTTCCTGAAAAGCCAATGTTATGGGGCAAAAAAAAAGTGAACATTATCCTCTCCCACTCAAAGGTCATTTGGTTGGACCATGTCCTCTGAGCTGCATGCCAAAAAGATGCTGTGACGTCCAGGCATCCAGTTTGGGTAGCATGGCGATGGGACAGGGGAACCGCTCTCCTTTAGTCCAAGAAATGTAATGACGACAGCTCGGGTCTGGGTGACCTCAGTCTTCTAAGAAGCCTTCACCCAGCAGGGAGAAACCTGATCTGTTACATACAGCAAGGCCAGGAAAAGCTGCTGGGCTAGGCTTTAAGGGCCAGGCAAGAGGCTTCTCCGGGATGTTGGTCTCCTGGTTTTCTACACTTCTGCTTCCATCTGATCCAAGTAGTTAATGAAAAAGATTAAAATACAGATTCCTTTCTTTACCTCGGTCCTCAGCAGACACAGATAAGAGGTTAATCCTGAGGCTAAAAGCAACCCTGAATTGTTAGGAGAACTTGGGAGAAAACATCCTTCAATTTCTTACTGGCAATCAATCGATTTCATCTTTAGAAATCAGAGATTTGAATGATAACAGCAGCTTTCAGGAATAAACCAAGACTGTGAGGGGGGCTTGCATTACCTGACGAGCTGAAATGCATTGTTAATGAGACTGGCCCGATCATTACTGCTGATTGCCGTGTGTGTTCCTTTTAAAAGGCCAGTCAGAGAGTCCCATCCATCATCCTCATAGTGCACAATGTAATAGCCATTCATTCCGACATTAAATTTGATCCATTCCACCTCTTCTGGGAGGATGAGCACATCTAGAGCAAATAAAGTAAATCACAGCTCCGTTTTCTCTCTTGACTGGTAAAAGCTTTTCTGATCAGAGACTAAAGGCAGGCTTAATACTCAACAACTTTAATACTGAAATGAGTTTCATATCGAACGCACTGCTTGTAGAAACCAGAAAAGGCATCCCAATAGACAAAAGCCAATACTAGTTTAAGAGACGAATTTTGTGAGATCTATAGACTCATGAGAATGTAAATGTTTCAGGCCACATGTATGATACAACCCATCAAAGTTAAGGGCTTCCCTGGTGGCTCAGAGGTTAAAGTGTCTGCCTCTAATACAGGAAACCTGGGTTCGATCCCTGGGTTGAGAAGATCCCCTGGAGAAGGAAATGGCAACCCACTCCAGTATTCTTGCCTGGAGAATCCCATGGACGGAGGAGCCTGGTGGGCTACAGTCCATGGGGTCGCAAAGAGTCGGACACGACTGAGCGACTTCACTTAACTTATCAACGTTAAAGGCGGGGGCGATTTTCCCAAGTGTCTCTCGTCCTCAGCATTATATAACTCACCTGTTTTACTTCCTACCTGGCAAGATATTGGCCTTCTTTTTTGCAATCAGACAGTATTTTCAAACCTATATTCTTCACTAGAAATTGAAAGTCAGGGATCTGCTGAAGATGAAGTCTGACCCAATCGTTTTTGTTTTACCCAAGATAAATACCCAGGAAAACTGATTATCTAAATCCTATACATTTAAACAGTTTCTTCTTGAAGTAAGCTAGTTAGGTCCACAATAAATTACCTGTTCTTGTCTTCAGCAAAAAGCGCTGGACTGCGTCTGATTTGCTGGTAATGAATGTCAGTGGGATGTGCCACAGGAGCCTAAGAGAAAGGAAGACAGTTCACTTGCTGATTCAATGCAAGCAGTTCCTAAATCACCCACCATGTGCCAGGCACTGGCTTGTTTAAAGAAAGAGGGTATCCGAAACAGCTAGAGTTAATAGCTCAAAACATCCCAGCCCATTTCCAGCTTTGTGGGAGCTGCCAGTTTGGGTTTGATTCATTTTTCTTGGACTCCTTGAATAGAGCCAGGAATCTGGGCTCAAGGAAGCCCTGATAGTCTCATAGGGATCTCAGGGGGTGTGACTGTAAAAGTGAGACCACTAGATGTGGAGGAGTTGACAGCCTGTGCCTTCTACTAAATCATATACTCAGAAGAGCACAGCATCACTTCCATGGAATTCCTGCCAAGGATGCACAAGCTGAATCTGACTGTGAAAAAATAAAACCAGCAGAAAACCCAAATCAAAGGACATTCTTTAAAACAGCTATCCTCTACTCTTCAAAAATATCAAGGTCAAGAAAGACAGACTGAGGAGCTGGTTCAGAAATCAAAGAACTAAGGAGATATGACAAGTAATACAATCTGATCCTATATTAAATCCTGAACCAGGTTTTTTCTTTTTTTTTTTCTTTTGCTATAAAGACATGATTAGGACCACTGAGTAAAGTTGAATAAGGTTGATACATTTGATAATAGTATTGTATCATGTTCATTTCACAATATTGATAAAGGTTCTGTGATTATATAAATCAATTTTCTTCTTTTCAGAAAATACTACTTATGACAAATAGATGGGGAAATAGTGAAAACAGTAACCGATTTTATTTTCATAGACTGCAGACAGTGACTGCAGCCAGGAAGTTAAAAGACGCTTGCTCCTTGAAAGAAAAGCTATAACAAACCTAAACAGCATATTAAAAAGCAGAGACATCACTTTGCCAACAAAGATCCGTGTAGTAAAAGCTATGATTTTTCCAGTAGTCATGTACGGATGTGAGAGTTGAACCATAAAGAGGCTGAGTGCCGAAGAATTAATGCTTTTGAACTGTGGTGTTGGAGAAGACTCTTGAGAGTCCCTTGGACAGCAAGGGGATCAAACCAGTCAATCCTAAAGGAAATCAACCCTGAATATTCATTGGAAGGACTGATGCTAAAGCTGAAACTCCAACAATTTGGCCACCTGATGCTAAGAGCTAATTCACTGAAAAATACCCTGATGCTGGGAAAGATTGAAGGCAAAAGGAGAAGGGGGCAGCAGAGGATGAGATGGTTGGATGGCATCACCGACTCAATGGACATGAGTTTAGCAAACTCCAGTAGACAGTGAGGGCCAGGGAAGCACGGCGTGCTGCAGTTTATGAGGTCACAGGGCTGGACACGACTTAGCAACTGAACAACATACTGAAGTATTTCAGGTGAAGAGGAATCATGCCTCCAACTTACTCTCAAACAGTTAAAAATAAGTTTGCCATATATACAGAGAGAAATAAAGATCATACTTTTGGAATTGTTTGATATTTTAGGTTATATATAGACATATAAAATAAATGTGGTGAAGAATTAACACATATCTGGGCCAAGATTATACAGGAATTCTTTGCTCTCCTTATAACTTCTCCAGAGGTCTGAAATTATCTCAAAAAAAAAAAAAGATTTTTTTTAACAGTGTCCATCCAGAGACTGAGTGACTTCACTTTCACTTTTCACTTTCATGCATTGGAGAAGGAAATGGCAACCCACTCCAGTGTTCTTGCCTGGAGAATCCCAGGGACGGGGGAGCCTGGTGGGCTGCCATCTATGGGGTCGCACAGAGTCGGACACGACTGAAGCGACTTAGCAGCAGCAGCGTCAGTCAAGTTGCAGTGTCTCATTTCCAGCGATGCCCTCTGTAGTGTTAAGCTGACAAACAGGTTTGGGGATCCAAATCAGACTGGCAAAGAAGAGAATCAAGTCTCTTGCATTTCCCGGAAATCACCTGAATGTTTATGTCCTCAGCTCCAACCCTACCGACAGGCACTGTTGTAATTTAGCGACAAATGCTCAGAGCTGACTTCAATCCAGTAACTGAAAATTACCATCATGTCTAACTACAAACCATGAGAATGTTTAAGTAATTATAGATCATCTTTATCCTTTTGAAAAGATGGTGGTGTGTAAGTCAGCTTCATAGGGTATTTAGGTTTGATTAATGTGTTTTGCAACAAAGGGAAGGGCACCAGTTCAAGAACAAGGGTTCATCCTACCAGGCAGACGTCACTACCGAGGCAACAGATGAGTTTCTGCCTGTGAACCTTACCCAGTTTCTGGGGCATCAGCCACGCCTTTCACATAGTACTCTTGCTTCACGTGGGCGTTTCTGCCTCTCACGGTGATGGTTATCAGGGGAAAACCCTTCTGCAGCGTCCAGGTGTTCATCATGGTTTTCACATCAAGGCCTTCCCGTCGCCAGTGCTGGTTTATGCGAAAAAGGCAGATACGTGAACTACTTGGACCCACCTCTAAGAAGAGAACCCAAGCTTGAGCTTGCAGGGGCTGCAGCCAGTGAAGCTCTCCTCTGTCCCTTCCGCTGCTCCCAGCCCGCAGCCCGCTCCCTTCCCCTGCTGGCTCCAGCCATAGCATATCCACCAGAGCACCAACTAGTCGCTTTTCATTCTCTCCCTTTCTTCTGTCTTAAAAACAGGTATCACAGCTGGATCTCCTGGGCAGACCTTGGGTTTGGCATTGGGCACAAAAGCAGGCATGTGTATGAAGGCAGGGAGAGAAAGGACACAAAGTGGCCAGGTGTGCAACACCTCCGTAAGGATGCTGTCTATCCAACAAGCAAGGTGGGGGGAAAAGGGCTGTATTGAGAGCCCGTACTTCCCAAGTGATAAAACCAACATGGCCCACAACCCAACAGCCAGCCATTAACTCAAACGAGCATTTACTCTTTGATACTAAAAAAGCTTTCAAATAATATTTAAGAGCTAATGAAAGGATAAAACATTCCACAGGACACATCTAGAAACTATGGAATAAATCTGTCTCTAAAAGCAAAACAGCCAAGAAAATAAAAATCGAGTGGATATAATTCTGTTGAATCTCCAGGCTCACACTAAGTTACCTGTGAAAATATTCCACAAGGCCAGATAAACAGAGACTCAGGCTGCTTTGTGATTCAGGTGTTATGAATTCTTTATAGCTTAGCAGTTAGAGACATGAGTTAGATCTCAATTCAAATCCCTGCTCTGCAATTTACTAATCATATGCCTTTGGATTTCATTTCCCCAGCTGTAAAAATAGGGGTAATAGCATTTGCTCATAGGCTTATTGTGAAGAATAAAGCAGATTATACACATAAGTGCTTCACACGTGCCTGACACATCGTAAGTGCCTGAGAATGCTCACGCCATCTTTTTTTTTTTTTTTTTTTTTCACAAATGAAGGGCTATGGAAACAATTGACACAGCCTGATGGATATAGTTCTAATCTATCACAGAAGCACATCATAAATCTACTGCTTTCCAGAGAGTGAAGCTGAAGAAATTAATATCAGTGAGATAATGTTACCAAAGATGGCTGGAAAACTTCCTTGTATAGAGAGACTTAAGAAAAATTGTAAAAGGCTGTCACTCTGGTATAGTTTAAATGCAGCCTTATCTACAGAGAGACTGATAAGATCCAGGATCTCAGAAAGCTTGGCACAGAGTTATCCTTCAAAGGAAAGGGAGTAAAAGAATGGGCTTTGGGGTAATGCGTACAGATGTGAAAACTTACCGCGGTTGAAGATGAATGTTCACCTCTAGAACAAAATCCATCCATGTGTTGCGTGTCATCTGTAGGGCAAATCTAAAAACCAAAAATAAACACATCACTCAGTCCTCTGGGGGAAAAAAAAAAAACCACTCGTGATTCTTCTCAGAGGGATTAATGTGGTACAGAACAAAAACAAAATAAGGCAATAAGCCTACCAACCCCAAACACAGAGATACGTGAAAACATACTCACGCTTGCCATGCTATTCCACAGGTCCTCGTTTTTCGTGTTTTTATAGCTATACTTCTGCAGATACTTTACAATGCCACTTTTAAATGCGTCGGCACCAAGATAGTCCCTTAGCATATTCAGAATACAAGCTCCCTGAAAAGACCACATAAATAATTGTTAGCTGTCGTCCACCTCCGTCTCACCTACCGTCACTGTGTTGGAGCCATTCGTTAAGATGCGTAACATTTTTAGCGTCTGATCACTTGCAGAACAGTTAGAAACACCGGGTTACACCTGGACCGATTGAGGCAGGGGATCAATGTGACTCTTCATGCTTTAGTCACCAGGACTGCTATTTTACGTCAGCATTCAAACTTCCCCATCATCTGCCAGCTTCCATGATTCACAGGCGAGTGGGCGATGGTGCAGAATAAACCCGGGACTTTGGACCACCACGCGGCTCTCCCGCCGCCCCTCTGGGGCAGGAGTGGGGAGAGATGGAATCAAAGGTGAGAACAGGTGAGAAATGGCGGAGCCCACTGGGCAAGAATTGGCAGCCTTGAGCACAGAAAACTGGCCCAGCAAGAGCAAGGTGAGAAAGGGGGCAAGAGAACTCCTAGACACTCTGCACTCCCGCAATAAGAGCTTCCCCCTCTTCGCCCACTCTCCTAGATCACGGACCACAAACTCGAATACCTCCAGTGGTCAGACAGGTGACAAACGAGGGACGGGAGTCCAAGGATAAGAAAAATGCTTTCACGTTCTTTGTCTCCCCCTGAACTTTTCATACAACTAACCACCAAGAACTTTTCCTCCTTCCTCTTTCCCTCTCGCTCAAAACCACCCTGAGTTTTCTAGGAAATCATGAGTCCCCCTTCCTAGGAAACCCTTCCTACTTCACTTCCTGAAAGGCCTCAATTCATCTTTCAGACATAACTCAAAATCTCCTTTTCCAAGAGAATGTCTTAGGTCCCCTCATGGTAGAGACAGTCTCCCTCTCTCTGGTTCTAGGAGACAGTAGTCACTAGATGGGCAGAGCCTGGGTCCCTGAAGGTCTGCATTGGTGCATATCCCTGCCAAGAGATGAGGATTTGTGAGGTATAATTTATGGAGGTATAATTGATAGATAACATTAGCTTCAGGTGTACAATACTTGCATGTACCACACAAGGATCCCCGCAGTACACCTCGTTAACACCCATCACGACAGTTACAATTTTTTTCTTGTGAGGAGGACTTCTAAGATTTCCCCTTAGCAACTTTCAAACACACAATACAATGCTATTAACTACAGCTCCATGCTGTACATTATATCCCTATGATGTATTTTATAACTGCAAGATTTTACTTTTTGACATCTTCACCTATTCCCTAAGCCCCTGGCAACCACCAACCTATGAACTCACTCTTTGTGTGTTTTTGCTTTTAGATTTAACCTATAAGTGGGGCCATATAGGATTTGTCTGAATTCATTTAGCAGAATGCCCTCAAGATGCATCCATGTAGTTACAAGCGCCAAGCTTTCCTTTTTCTATGACTGAATATTCTACCATGGAATGGACACTTGAGGAAACAACCATCTGGCCTATTGCAAATAAGGTTGCCAGGAACACGGGGTGCATGTCTCTCCTTTAGCTACTGTTTTTGTTTTCTCTGAAAACCTCAAAGCGGAATTGCTGGCTATGATATCTCTATTTTGTAATATCTTGTTTTCTATCCTGTCTTTCATGGTGGCCAGATCCATTTACATCCCCACCACAGTGCACATGGGCTGCCCCTCTCCACATCGTCTCAGCACTTGCTATTCGTCTTTTTGAGACTAGCCATTCTAAGGTGTGGAGCCGTGTCTCATTGTGTTTTGACTTGCATTTCCCCAAGGATTAGCGACGTTGAGCACTTTATAATGTACCTATCGGTCATCTGTTTGTCTTTGGAAAAGTTTCTATTCAGTTCTTTTAAAATCAGATTGTTTTTACTCAGCCATTACAAAGAATGAAATAGTGCCATCTGCAGCAACATGGATGGGCCTGGAGATTATATCATACTAACTGGAGTAAATCAGATAGAGCTAGACAAATGTCATATGATATTGCTTAAATCTGGAATCTAAAACAAATGATACGAATGAACGTATTGACAGACTCAACAGAGAACAAACTTATGGTTACCAGGAGGGAAGGGTGGTGGGGAGGGAGAGATCGGGAGTTTGGGATTGACATGTACACAATGCTATATTTAAAATGCCTTTCCATGAAAAGAATTTAAATTTAAAAATAAAGTATAAAAAATAAAAATAAAATCAGATTGTTTAGTAATCAAGTTGACGCGTTCTTTATATACTGTGGACACTAATCCCTTGTCGGACGCCTGGTTTTCAGATATTCTCCCGTTCAGTAGGCTGCCTCTTACTCTGCTTTTGTTGTGCACATGGTTTTTAATCTCGTGTGATTCCACTTGTTGATTTTTTGCCTTCGTTGCTTATGCACTTATGTTTTGGGTGTCACATATTAAAAAAAAAAAAAAAACACAAAAATCACTGCGAAGACACGTCAAGAAGCTTTTTCTCTCTATTTTCCATTTAGGAGTTTTATGGTTTCTGATCCTAACATTTAAGTCTTTAATCCATTTCAGTTCGTTTCTGTGAGTCGTGTAAGACAGTGGTGCAGTTTTCTTCCTTCGTATATGGTGTCAGAAGAACTAAATGATCGTTTATTTAAGAGACTCCATTTACCATCGTGTATTCTTGGGTCGTTTCTCGTAAGTTAACCTTGTATTCCTGAGCTGACTTCTGGGCTCTATTCTATTGCGTTGATCTATGTGTGAGTTTATAGGTCTGTTTTTGTCTGCTTTTATCTACTCTGCACTATTGATGGAAACATGCAAACATGAAATACTTTTCCCTTTGTTACACATAAAGCAGCCAAGCTTTATGATAAATAACACATTCTCTGCCTCAGTGAGGATAATGGAAATGGTTGGGGATGGAAGGGAAAGTTGAAAAGCAGAATCCTCATCTCGTAAACTAGCGATGACTTACCTCCAGTCCACATTGCTAAGGGAAATAGAAGCCTGGTATAACCAGAATTCTATCTCCTTCAAAGAGAAGCCAGTAATATGGATTTTTATATAAAATCTCCCAGCTATTATACATTGGCAACAATTTCCAGTTCTTTTATTAAACACATTTTGCATGATAACTGTTTCTGAAGGCACCCAAAGCTACAAAAGGGCATGTGTTTTTGCCTGATACAAAGCTAAAGCTCAATCAAGATCTATTTGCTGAAGGATAAATAAAAAGTTTCTGTAGACTGTGAATATTCACTTACAAAGGTAAATGAAGAACTGACAACAGTATAATCTTTAGGACTTTAAGCCATACTTAAAGTTAGGCCTTAAAAAAGTTGACTCTGGGCAGCCTGAGTGAGAAGAGAAAGCCTTCAATCCAGGTCGGTCCTATTGAAGGGAAAGTCCCCCACAGCCCTAGCTATAGCCTCTCCACTCCAGTAAGTTTAGTGTGCAAACTGTATCCTTATAATACATTTTTACCTTGTCATAAGAAACTTCATCAAACATCTCCCGAATCTGAGCAGGATTCTCCACGGGTGTGGACACGGGGTGTGAGGAGTTTAATGCATCCACCTCCATTGCATTGAAACACTTACCAAAGAAATACTCTTCCTATTAAGATCAAAAGACAACATCACCAGTGATTCACATTTAGATCAAAAACTATGAAATGAGGCTGGCTGCAAGTGGGATAACAGGTTTACACTCCAAATTTCTGATGTGACCTATTATATATTTATAGAATTTACAAAATTAAACAGAATTATCTTCTAAGAGACAGGAAACAGTGATTTTAGATCAATATTGAAAATTTGTTTAAATATTTATCACCTTCGAATAAAGAACATTCCTATTAAAAATGAAAACATTATGCCTACAGCCCAATAGTACCCAAATATGAAACTAAAATATATAATGATTTCAGTATCTCCAGTCTTCATCTATACTATCTTTTTGTAAATTAATTCATTTATTTTACTTGGAGGCTAATTACTTTACAATATTAGAGTGGTTTTAAAACAAAGAAATTTAGCTTTAACCATGTAGTGAAAGAAAAAGCAATGGAGAACAAATTCCAACTATAATCTGATTAGGGCATATTACACAATAAAACAATAAGCATACATGATCACTTTTATTATTAAAGACTATATGGAAACAGGAAAATACTTATTATGATCCACTATACTGTAATCAACCCACTCCAGCATTCTTGCCTGGAAAATCCCATGGATGGAGGAGCCTGGTAAGCTACAGCCCATGAGGTTGCAAAGAATTGGATACGACTGAGCGACTTTGCTTTCACTAGATTAGGGCAATTATTTGATGATTGCCTAGTTTCACTTTCTTTTCACATATAAGTTATGTATATAGGAAGATGAATATGTACAAATGAAAATTAAAATATGGTAAAGGATTGTTTTTACCTAATGTTTCTAATTATACTGCATTTGATTTTCACAAGTTAAACACATGACTTTTGAAATCATCATGTAGAGATTCCAAACCAGTAAGTTTGTGACCCATGAGTCTAGGTTCTTATACAATCAAATGTGCAATTATCTTAAAACTCATTTGATTTGGCAAGTAGGACCCTATTTAAATAACATCAATCTGTACGTAATACTTCTCCAGTGAGCAGCCTGAAGGAGGGAAAGCGATACAGAACAGACAAGTCGTCATTATTTCTGTTTCTTTGACACTCAGGGAGGACAATTTAGTACTAACTTCATAACTCATAGATTTGGAAATAAGCAGCTGAGTGTGGAAATAAGTCTTTGTGAGATATCTTCAAAGTACACTAGCATTTTGGAAACCTGATCCATATTTAAACTCCCAGGGAGGTTATCAATCTTTCTATAAATTCCATAATCAAGCATTGGTAAATATAATATTTTCCAGCAACAGATTAACCTAAAATGTAGAAAAAAAAAAAAGTAAGTAAATACAACTTACAACTTTCAGTTCTGGATGAGTCACACTGACTGACACGAACTCCATGAACTTGGCAAATCCCTCATTTAGCCAAAGATCATTCCACCATTCCATAGTGACGAGGTTCCCAAACCACTGAAAGGAAAATATTACTCAGTTTATCCACAGATTTCTATGGCAACTGGATTACCTACACGGCCATAAACGTCCAACATTCAGAAGGAAATATATTCTGTATGTGTAATGTCAGTATATGAATGTTAACATATTTATAAAGCTAATATTTTTTTCAAAGTAAAAAGAAAAACTTTTCAATATGTATTTTAAAACATGGTACCTAATGTTTTAAAGACATACATTTTCCTCTGGGAGAAAAAGACAAAGTAAAAATGAATCCATAGAATTCATATATCGATATGAATAGCCTATGTCCCAGAAGAGCAATAAAAGCATAGTTTATACTGTTTTGAAAAGTGTGATTGAGCTCATATACCTGGTGGGCGAGTTCGTGAGACACAATCATCGTGATGCCGAGCTTACTTGAGGCGGAAGACTTCTCAGCATCAAACAGTAGAGAAGATTCCCTGTACGTTGTCAGTCCCCAGTTTTCCATTGCACCAGACTGGAAGTCAGGAATCGCAGCAAGATCTTGGGAAGGAAGCAAAAAACATCTTTCGGTCTTAACCTACACATGGCCCAAACACACCAACTCTCAGAATGGATGGATGCAGGGATCAAAGAGAAACTGAGTGACCCCCACAGAATCTTGGGTTCTGGACTGAAGAACCTTTCACAGTGAAGAAAAAGGGCTCAGTGGCTCATTCAGAGTTACTCTGCTGCTGCATGATAAAGTCACACTTGGCTTTCAGACCTCTTGACTCCATTTCTAATTCTCTGACAAGGTGTTTGGGGACTGGACAATCTTAAAAATTGTCTCAATAATCCACTCTAGCTGGGATCCCCAAGACTCCCACACACTAAAGACTCAAACACATAATAGTTTTAAGGGCTCATGTAAGAAAGAAAATGCAGATTTTCTTATGCTCTATCAAGGAATTCATTGAAAAAATTTATTGAGTACTCTATGTTCCTACCAAATGTATGCCAATCATGGGAAAAAATGCAGCCTCTGTCCTTTGCTATCTGCCCACTAATAGAGTTGTGTTTGTCTTTAAAATCAGAAGGCAAAAGTTTCCCCATGCTGCATGCCTCAAAAACCTGCTGGGGTTTTAATGACTTGAGAGGCTGCTGAGCTGATGGGGGAAGATGCCAGTTAGGAAGACATAATCTACTGCTGAGGTCATTAAATGCCAGTTTGAAACATCTGTGCAAGATCTATACCTTGTTTGGGTAACGGATATGGGATGTTGAAATAATCCTCATAAAATTCTAGAAGAGTCACCGCGGCATCCAGTGCATAATCTGCCTGATTTATCTTGTCTGGAACGGCATATACAGAAACCTGAAGAGGAAGACACAAGGAAGTTATCCAAATGCCATCGTGGCTTTTCTAGAAGGCTGACATTAACAGCTTCCTAGTGTGGGACATGGAAAAGGCAATGGTATCCCACTCCAGCACTCTTGCCTGGAAAATCCCATGGACGGAGAAGCCTGGTAGGCTGCAGTCCATGGGGTCGCTAAGAGTCAGACTCGACTGGATGACTTCACTTTCACTTTTCACTTTCATGCACTGGAGAAGGAAATGGCAACCCACTCCAGTGTTCTTGCCTGGAGAATCCCAAGGACGGGGGAGCCTGGTGGGCTGGTGTCTATGGGGTCGCACAGAGTTGGAAACGACTGAAGCGACTTAGCAGCAGCAGCAGCAGTGTGGGACATGGTTGCCAGTATTAAAGTTAACAATTGCAGGCTGCTATTTCTTATATTAATGCTGATTGTTTTCATCAATCCCCCTACTGAAAACAACAGATGATGAGTAACAAATATAAAAATGTCTTCCTAAATGTTTACATGAGATAGTGCAAAGGTAAAGACAACTTAGTTTTCCCAAACTGAAATGACCGCAGGACCCTGGGAAGTCAGCAGAGGGTCACTGGAGCCAGCTTTTGCCCTGAAGACACTAGCCCAATACAAATGGACTTGAGCTGAGGTCTTCATAGCACTGGAGAGCTCAACAGGGAAAGGAGACAAAATCCAGAACCTGCTCAAGGTGGGTAAGAGGTGTCCCCTGCTACATCCCAAAGGACCAAGCCCTTACTGGAAGTCTAAACTAGAAAGAATCACCAAATTCCTCCAGGAGACTGCAAGGGGGGAAAAATGCATTATTCAAACCCTGGTGATGTATGAGGAATAGTGAGAGAATGTCCTCAGAGAATTTATTGCTAAAAGCTAAACTTCATGCCGTCTAACAGCTGAACTCACAATAAACCTAGGTGGTCCAAAAACCTGAAGCCATAATTTAAAGTGATTCCCAAGGCTGCAAAGTCTCCAGGTCACTTGACAGGAGCAAAATACAAATTCTCTCTGGAAAAATTCACCTTCAACTCAGGTAAGAAAAGCTCACAGACACAATTCACAGTGCACAGCACAAGGGAACAAGACACCGTGAACGAGAGCCTCAGAAACAACAAATCACAGCACCAGCCACACCAAGACTTCATATATGACAACTTCTAGACACGATATAAAGTGTGAGTTCAATGTGTTAAAGAAAGAAAACAGCTCAAACTATTGGCACACAAAAGCGGTCTGGGGACCTAATCCCAATGTAGATACATGTGGGAGGGGGCGATTCCCTCACATCTCCAAGCAACATTCCAACACCACCTGGGTACCCTACAATTCAGTTCCATGCTGACCCTCCTGGCGTGAGAGCATCATTCTACAGGATTCAGTCTTACAAGCCTGCTCCCTAACCAGATTTCAGATGCCAATCAAAAGTGCAAGTTATCACCCGTGCTTCTGACTTAGCAGCTATTGGCTGGAGGTTCCCAGCCCCCTTCTTGAGTTTAATTTGCTAGAGCAGCTCACAAAACTCAAGAGTAACATTTTACTCGACAAGATTCCCAGTCCATTATAAACAAACATAACTCAGGAACGAACAGCCACATGGGAGAGGTGCCTTAGGACAAGGTATGGAAAAAGGGAGTGTAACGACCATGCCCTCTCCTACAAACCACTTTCCCTACACCTCCACTGGTTCACCAACCCAGAAGCTCACAGGAGTCACCCTTTGAGTTTTTATGGCATTTTCACTACACAGGCATAAATGATTGACCTTTGGTGACGAAACAGTCTCCAGTCCCAATTCTCCCATCACATGGTTGGTTCCCAGTCAACCAGCCTTAGTTAGGTTACCTAGAAAATTTTTATTAACATAACAAAAGATAATACTCATGGTTCTCAACACATAGGACATTCTAAGAGTTTTAGTAGCTCTGAGCCTTCATCAAGGATGAAGACCAAATAACATATTTATTATTATGAATTATAATATCACAGTATGAAAGACACATAAAAATAACCATTCAAAAAGGATTCACTGAAGTGGGCAAATCAGTGAGTGGGTGTTTTTACTGTTAATTTCACTGCTGAACTTAGATTGCTTCCTACAGCCAAGTCTCAAGCCTTAGCTTCACATCCCCAGGTAAACAGAGATATCTCCACAACGATAAGAAGACCCTTTATTCAGGACCTTATTCAGGCCCTACAGAAGACAAGGCAATTCAGAAGAGAAATCCTAACTATCCCAGGCGTCAGTTAAAACTAGCACAAATAAATGAGGTCATTTTAAATAAAATGTCCCCTGCCTCCTCTTTGAAAATCTTCTTCGCATTCAGGGCCGCAGCGTACAGTTGTGTAGGTTGTTCACTACACAATGAGACCCACCCAGTGGCAAGAGCTCCTCCAAACAAGACCTCTTCCCATGACACTCCAGTACTCCCTGACCCAGATGCTCTCCCCAGAGCCATTTAATACTCCAAGCTGTCTTCTCTTACTTCCTTCCCACAGCTAGAAATCCCCAGCTCGGAGAGTCAGTGACATTCACTTCCAAACTGCAGAAAGTTATAGACAGAAGAAGCAAGCTGAGAAACCACTGCAGAATCTGATCCAACTTATACATTTTACAGACTGTAAGCTCATCTCCAAAGGTAGCAGAAAGCCAGTTACTGGCGGAGCCAGCACCATGACCCAGGCCAGGCCACGTCTCCCCACATGTTTCTGCTATTAGAACCCCACTGCAAACATGAGCATCTGTGACAGTGGGAAGGCCCACCAACTAGTTTGTCCGAGAATGAGGGGCATTTGCAGGATGTGGGACTTCCAGTTATAAAACTAGGACCGCCCCAGGCAGACCAGGGCAAGCAGGTCACCCTACGTGACAATCACAAGTTCACCTTGACTCCGCTCTTGGTCATCTTGCTGACAGACTTAAAATCCGAAACAATGAAGGCCACCAGGTAGGTGCTCATCTTCACGGTGACGTCAAAGTGGTCTTCTATGAGTCCTTCAGCCACAATCACAGATTTAACCTAAAATCAGGATAACTGAGATCATCAAAGAATCCAACTACCCAAGACACTGAAAACATTTTATACAGAGAAATAGTCCTAAGTCTCAGACATACTGAAAGTATATGACATGACATTTGTATAGTTATTTAAGAATATCTCTTTCAGAGACTTCCCTGGTGGACCAGCAGTTGGGACTCTGCCTTCCAATCCAGGGAATGTGAGTTTATTCCCCGGTTGGGAAGGTAAGATCCCATACGTCTCACAACCAAGAACCAAAACATAAAATGGGAGCAAAACTGTAACAAAATCGATAAAGACTTTTCAAAAAACGTATCTCTTTCTTAAGTAATTTAGATAGGAAAGCCAAACCATTCTCCTCCATGTTTTTATTGAGATATAATTCATATACCATAAAATTCACTGTTTTAAAGTATACCGTTCAGTGTTTTCTTTTCTTAATTATATTCACAGTTATATAACCATCACCACTTAAATCTCTTCTAAATAAGCTAGACGATTACAAACTGACTCCTATTGGCACATGAGGATTGGTAACGTGGCTGGGAAAAAGCAAAACCGAGACTGCCGATTCTGCCAGGATGTAGCCCACATAATACAAAGTGCGAGAAAAATCTGGAAATGCAGTGTCTAACTGGGTGCATGTGTCACCATGGATAACCTAAAAGAGCTTCTGCTTTCTTAAACAATTCAAAGAAACCCATGCCTGGGCCTGACCCTGCAAAGTCTCCTCCAGACTGATCTGCTTCACTGAAGTCAGGTTTTGCCATGTAATCAGGGAGCAGCCTTGCAGAGTGGGGCTGGAGCCACAGAGGCGCAGGCTAAGAGGTCGGCTTCCCGAGAAGAAAGTCTACTACCTCAGCCAACAGAAAGCAGTGGGCAGGATCCTGGAGAAAAGACCAGTCTGAACTAGTCTGAGAACATCCACATTAATGATGCATTTTTCCTGTGACCCCATTTCCACCTCTGTTTCTACGCCCTTGTCCTCTGTGATACCCACCAGTCACAAGCTATGGTTGTCTGCTCGGCAGCCTTTGGGCATTCATACCCTGACTCTGACAGCCAACTTAGGTTTATTCTTGAAGGGCCAGAAATACCTTTCTTTTTAAAATGTCTTCAGCTTACCCCTGACAAAAATTTCTGTTCTTCAAGTTGTGCTCATTAATAGGAAAGTAAGCTAATTAAACGAATTCAAATTTAGATGTGATTAACTCCTGCCCCAAACACTTGGGTGTTCCAAAGGTATATTTTCTTCTCTAGTCTCCAAAAAGACCCTTTGAAACCCCGCTGTCCTTCCCCTCAACCCCATGTCTGAAGCTTAAGTTCAGGCGCCTCTGTTAGATTTCTGCCAAGAGGAGGGATGGCCCATCCAAGAGCAAGATTACATTAGTGATTTTCGGATCTTCAACAAGTAGGTCCCGGACATTCACGGATTTGGACTCCAGCATCTTTGTGGAGCCTCTGGGCTTTGCCCTTCCCCCTGCACACCTATGAAATCTCTACCAGTCTTGTTTAGTGGGTCAGTCTGTCCCTCACTTCCAAACCACCCCTGTTCCTTTATTCCTCTTAAGCTGTAATTCTCTAATTAGAGAAGTCACTCCTACCCCAGGCAGCAATACCATAATATTTGGGGAGGGAATTATAATTTGAAAAAGCATTTTCTCCATCTCAAATTTGTATTAGGAAAACAGCATAACTGTTTCTCATCTTTCTATATACAGGTGTGTTGGGGAAAGAGACAAAAGTTCTTGTCTGGTAAGGATTCACAAGTCTGCCTTTTATACAGGCTTCTGGTGCAGAATGTCAGAATCTCTTTTAGGGGGTCCTTAAGGGATTCAGTGAGCAATATAGAGTTCAAAAGGTTGGGAAATACTACACTGGAGGTTGGTTCATGGCTCTCTGAGTCCCTTCATGTGAAGATACTGCCTCCCCCCCCCAGCATAGGGATGAGGTATGATACCCTTCCGGACTCTGGGTAAAGCCTCTTCCAGCCTGAGTCTCATCCATGGTGAGCTTCTCTGAACAAAGGATGTATGTGCTTTAGCAGTTGGTATGTATCAGCGATAGACTGACAGCTCAGCTTCTGTGTTTCCAATGCTACCGGAATCACAGGGTAATGGATCTCACTGAGTAATTTTATTCATTCGGCAAGGTCATCTTCTCCTTTCCGCTTTTAAAAATCAGAGGGGCTTCAGCCTAACAGATGCAGAGTATTATATTTAGAATAGATAAACAACAGGTCCTATTTTATAGCACAGGGAACTATATTCAATATCCTGTAATAAACCATAATGGAAAACAAAAAAGTAGAATAAAAAAATAAAACTAAGAGGGAACACTGTCCACACGTGCTCTGGAACTGGAAAATAATGACCTTTAAAGGCAACCTGAGGTAGCTACCTTCACTACCATTATATCCTCAAAAGATTACTTTTTAAATTTCCATCTGCCCAACTTCATGCCAGTTAGTTTTAATACAAGTTGTATAGCTAATACTACTAATATAGTATACAGAAATTATAGGAAATAACTAAATCATAGGAATATGACCTTATTTGAAAGAGCGTTTCCTTTAAAAATCCTTTTAAAAGAGCAGATGAGAAAAGCGTAAGTGCCTTATGAAAGGCACTCTGACTTGAACCTGACCTGAATTTCCTATACGGTCTCTCTTGTCAACATGGATGACCTGCAGTGTCACTCTTACCTAAATTTTGCATGGTTTTAGGGACAATTGTTTTTTCCTTTGACCATAAATAAATTGCTGCTTGAACCAGAAGCATAGGTTGGAAGTGAAAAAGAAAAATTAGCTATCTGTCAGGCAATAAAACAAACAAAACAGGTAGCCTGAATGTTAACTATCAATGGGGAGATGCAAGCCACAGGGAATGAATGGACTTCTCATCAGAGATACACAATTTAGACTCACCAATGGCATATTGGAGATGGCGAGGTGTCTTGGTTCCCTTCTGATCTTGATTAAAAAACTCGCCTTGAAAGCAGGTTCATCAAAGCATGGAAAGGCCATTCTGGCTGCAGTCGGTTCGAACTGTGTTGATGCAAGTACCCTAAAATTCCGTAAAGGGAAATAAAATCACAGCATGAAGTACCAGGGACTGGTACATTCCTGATGAATCTCACCACCAAAAAATCTTTTATATGACAAAAGCTATCATAAACTAAAAGACAAGTAAAAAGAACAGGGAAAATTGATCAAAAGGTATTTAACAAAGTGTTAACATAACCTGAACAAATAATGAGCTCTTAAAAATAAGTAAAAATTCACCCACCAACCAAGCAGAATAGCAGGCAGAGGTCATAAACAGGCAACTCACAAAAGAAGAACATACAAATAGTTAATAAACACATCAAAAGCTGCACAGCTTCATTAATAATCAATGTAACAAATGAAAGGGGGAAATCTGTTGGTATTTTGGCTTTAAAAGGATTGCCACTACACAGTATTAGTGAGAAATATGGCAAGGCATATCAAAAGTTTGTTGACCCCCTAACTTAGCAATTATACTTCCAGGCATTTATTCTAAAGAAATGACTTACAAAGATGCTTGTCCAAGTATTGCTGAAGCTAAAAAGTTGGAAACAACCTAATTTCCATTCATAGGGGGATTAGTTAAATAAATCAACACAGAAACATGTATTTTAATAAAGTTGTTAAAATGATGTAAAGTGACAGTCACCATGTAAAATACATGTCAACATATATTTTTAATAAAAAAGCTCCCTCATGAAACATAAAATACAACACAGTTCTATTTACATAAAATGACATGTACGTATATCCAGAAGAAAGTCTAAAGGATGTTTCCCTAAAACAGAAGCAATAGTTATCTCTAGGGGTTATAATGGGGATACATTTTATCTTTTCAAAAATTCTTGTCTGTAGTATTTGACTTTTTTAACCTCAAAAAATAATATGGAATCAGAAAAGTAAGTATAAGCTACTTATACTTACTAAATCTAAAAAATTTTGATTTTAAAATTTAGCATAAAATCTCCCAAAATATATTGTTTTTAAAAACAGAACTAAAACAAGCAGGAGAGGATCCCTAAAAAGGTTTCAACTGAGACAAAAATATTTCCTCTAATAGGCTGTTACAAGTTGAATTGAGTCTTCCCAAAAGATATTTTGAAGTCTTATTACCTAATATCAGTGAGACTTTATTTAGAAATAGGGTCTTTACAGATGCAGTCAAGTACAGATAAGGCCATCGGGTCAAGCCTTAGTTCAATATAACTGGTGTCCTTAAAACAAGAGGGAAACCTGGAGAAAGGCTATGTGACAGGCAGGCAGAGACCCCACTGATGTAGCTGCAACTCAAAGAATGTCAAAGACTGATGGCACCACAAGCTAGGAAGAGGCAAAGAATGAGGCCATTCAGAGACCTAGAGAGCACAGGCCTCCTGACGCCTTGATCCTGGACTTCTAGCCTCCAGTTCAGTTCAGCTCAGTTCAGTTCAGTCGCTCAGTCGTGTCCGACTCTTGGCGACCTCATGAATCACAGCATGCTAGGCCTCCCAGTCCATCACCAACTCCCGGAGTTCACTCAGACTCACGTCCATCGAGTCCGTGATACCATCCAGCCATCTCATCCTCTGTTGTCCCCTTCTCCTCCTGCCCCCAATCCCTCCCAGCATCAGAGTCTTTTCCAATGAGTCAACTCTTCGCATGAGGTGGCCAAAGTACTGGAGCTTCAGCTTTAGCATCATTCCTTCCAAAGAACACCCGGGGCTGATCTCCTTCGTAATGGACTGATTGGATCTCCTTGCAGAACAGTGAGATATTAAATTTCTACTATTTTAAGTCACACCGTTTATGTACTTTGTTAAAGCAGCGCTTGGAAACTGGTACCTAGGCCAAGAGAATTTAAAACATTTATTCTATCCCAGAAGTCTAATTAAATAAACAAATAGGTATTTACTGTGATAGAGCTGGAGGAAAGAAAATTGGTTCAAATAGAATGAAAAATGAGATTAAAAAAAAAAAAAGAAAAAGCCTATAAGCCATTTTAAATATGCAAAGACATGCAAAGCAAAACGCAAAGAAAGAATTCAACAATCAAGGGAGCTTTAAAGGACAAGCCACCTGAAATAAATTTAGTGTGGGTAGCTCTCAAACCTTAAAAAAAAAGAGACAAAAATTACCTCACTTCTCCTTCTTTGGTTCTGTAGGTACTTTTATAAAATCCATGGAAACTCTCAGAAAGATTGCCAGTGTAGTCGATGACAATGGTGTATGGGAGGCCGACGACCAGCGGCTTGGAAGCCAGAAGCGCAATTTGCTCCTGAGGTGGGTTTTCCAGGACTCTCAGTGGCTCTTCAGCTTGCCTCTCTCCACCTCCCTTCCTCAGGGTGGCCTTGGATACTTGTAGGTGGTGACTGTGCAGGATGATGGTACTGGTGGGCTCGCTGGCTGTGATTTCTATCTGTGTGGTTCCCCCGAAAGTCAGAGTGGTGAGATTTGCATGAATCATGAGATCGTAATGAGCTGGGATGATGTGCTCTGGAAGCCGCATTTTATTCCAAGGAAACGGTGCCCCGTTGCTAGCTTTTGGAAATGTTGGTTCCCTGCTCTGACATGAGGATGGAGTTGCCACGGTTAAGAGAATCAACAGTGTCGAAAGCAGCAAGGGCCTGGTTGCAAGTGGCCATTTGACGGATGGAGATATCATCTTGCTTGAAATGGCTAGAGATACAAATGTACAAAAGAAAAAAAAATCACTAAAATATTATCAAGAGAGCATAATTTCAGAATGCATCCACCCAGAATTAACAGATATAGACAGAAACTTAAAAAAATACTACGTCTTTCCCTGAAAGTAAAATTATCTTTCCTATGTTAATGAGTCACAAGAAGAGAGAAGTTTATGGTTAACAACAATTATTAACATCTACTAAAAAGCATCATTTAGCTTTCAAAGTTTAAATTAACTCTATCAGTCAGGATCCTCCATTGAAAGCAAGAACCAGCTCTGGCTGAAGATCCTTAAATGGATCACAGAATTGACAGGTCATTTGGGAAACCAGGCTCATAAAACAAGCAAAGATGGGCAACTAGAACTATATTAGACCAATATGTGATGAGATGACCACTCCCTGCCCACACTAGACCTTAGAGGAAGCCACCCCAATGCGTAGATGTTGATGTGAAGTCATCAAAGGAGGAGGTCTCTACTACCCTGCAACTTTCTGTTGTTTCAGCAAAAGTGAGGTGTCCATACCACCAGCAGGCAGGTACACAAAGCAGGCATCTGGCCTTACTGCTGCTCAGCAGGAGAAAGGCCTTGTTTCCCACTAAGCTTACAAAGCAGAGTCCTTAAAACACAGGAAGGAAGGAAGGAAATACATGCTCAGTAGCAAGCGGGAGTGGGAATGCAACAGTAAGCCTTAATAATATAATCAATCTGATTTCGTTATTGATCATCTGGTGAGGTCCATGTGTAGAGTCATCTCCTGTGTTGTTGGAAGAGGGTGTTTGTTATGACCAGTGCATTTTCTTGGCAAAACTCTGTTAGCCTTTGACCTACTTTGTTTGGTACTGAGGCCAAATTCACCTGTTACTCTAGCTATCTCTTGACTTCCTACTTTTACATTCCAGTCCCCTATAATGAAAAGGACATCTTTTGGGGGTGTTGGTTCTAGAATGTCTTGTAGATCTTTGTAGAAGCGTTCAACTTCAGCTTCTTCAGCATTATTGGTCGGGGCATAGACTTGGATTACTGTGATATGGAATGGTTTGCCTTGGAAATGAACAGCAATCATTCTATCATTTTTGAGATTGCGTCCAAGTACTGCATTTCAGTGGAGAAGGCAATGGCACCCCACTCCAGTACTCTTGCCTGGAAAATCCCATGGATGGAGGAGCCTGGTAGGCTGCAGTCCATGAGGTCGCTAAGAGTCGGACCAGACTGAGCGACTTCACTTTCACTTTTCACTTTCATGCATTGGAGAAGGAAATGGCAACCCACTCCAGTGTTCTTGCCTAGAGAATCCCGGGGCGGGGGGAGCCTGGTGGGCTGCCGTCTCTGGGGTCACAGAGAGTCAGACACGACTGAAGCGACTTAGCAGCAGCAGCAGCACTGCATTTCAGACTCTTCTGTTGACTATGAGGGCTACTCCATTTCTTCTACGGGATTCTGGCCACAGTAGTAGATATAATGCTCATCTGAGTTAAATTCACCCATTCCAGTCCGTTTCAGTTTGCTGGTTACTAAAATGTCAGTGTTCACTCTTGCCATCTCCTGTTTGACCACTTCCAATTTACCTTGATTCATGGACCTAACATTCCAGGTTCCTATCCAATATTGCTCTTTACAGCATCGGACTTTACTTCCATCACGTCACATGCACACCTAGCGAGGTGTTGTTTTTGCTTTGACTCTGTCTCTTCATTCTTTCTGGAGTTATTTCTTTACCAATCTCCAGCAACATAATGGGCACCTACCGACCTGGGGAGTTCATCTTTCAGTGTTCTATCTTTTGGCCTTTTCATACTGTTCATGGTGTTCTTAAGGCAAGAATACTGAAGTGGTTTTCCATTCCTTCTCCAGTGGACCACATTTTGTCAGACCTCTCCACCATGACCCATCTGTCTTGGGTGGCCCTACAAGGCATGGTTCATAGCTTCATTGAGTTAGACAAGGCTGTGGTCCATGTGATCAGTTTGTTTTCTGTGATTGTGGTTTTCGGTCTGTCTGCCCTCTGATGGAGAAGGATAAGAGGCTTATGGAAGCTTCCTGATGGGAGAGACTGACTGAGGGGGAAACTGGGTCTTGTTCTGATGGGTGGGGCCATGCTCAGTAAATCTTTAATCCAATTTTCTGTTAATGGATGGGGAAGCTCAATACAGTCAGCAAAAACAAGACCAGGAATGTGAAGTCAAGTGGGCCTTAGGAAGCATCTCTATGAACAAAGCTAGTAGAGGTGATGGAATTCCCATTGAGCTATTTTAAATCCTAAAAGATGATGCTGTGAAAGTGCTGCACTCAATATGCCAGCAAATTTGGACAACTTAGCAGTGGCCACAGGATTGAAAAAGGTTAGTTTTCATTCCAATCCCAAAGAAAGGCAACGCCAAAGAATGCTCAAACTACTAAACAATTGCACTCATCCCACATGCTAGCAAGGTAATGCTCAAAATTCTCCTAGCTAGGCTTCAACAGTACATGAACCGTGAACTTCCAGATGTTCAAGCTGGTTTTAGAAAAGGCAGAGGAACCAGAGATCAAATTGCCAACATCCGTTGGATCATCGAAATACAAGAGAGTTCCAGAAAAACATCTACTTCTGCTTTATTGACTCTGCCAAAGCCTTTGACTATGTAGATCACAACAAACTCTGGAAAATTCTTCAAGAGATGGCAATACCAGATCACCTTACCTGCTTCCTGAGAAATCTGTATGCAGGTCAAGAAGCAACAGTTATAACTGGACATGGAACAATGATTCCAAATTGGGAAAGGAGTACACTGAGGCTGTATATTGTCACCCTGCTTATTTAACTTATATGCAGAGTACATCATGAGAAACACTGAGCTGGATGAAGCACAAGCTGGAATCAAGATTGCTGGGAGAAACATCAATAACCTCAGATATGCAGATGACACCACCCTTACGGCAGAAAGTGAAGAGGAGCTAAAAAGCCTCTTGATGAAAGTGAAAGAGGAGAGTGAAAAAGTTGGCTTAAAGCTCAACATTCAGAAAACTAAGATCATGGCATGTGGTCTCATCACTTCATGGGAAATAGCTGGCAAAACAAAGTTTTTAAAAGTATCTTTTGGGGAGCTTCAAAATCACTGCAGATGGTGATTGCAGCCATGAAATTAAAAGATGCTTGCTCCTTGAGAGAAAAGTTATGACCAACTTAGCATATTAAAAAGCATTACTTTGCCAACAAAGTTTCATCTAGCCAAAGCTATGGTTTTTCCAGTAGTCATCTATGGATGTGAGAGTTGGACTATAAAGAAAGCTGAGCACCAAAGAATTGATGTTTTTGACTGTGGTGTTGGAGAAGACTCTTGAGAGTCCCTTGGACTGCAAGGAGATCCAACCAGTCCATTCTAAAAGAGATCAGACCACAATGAGGTACCACTTCACACCAGTCAGAATGGCTGCGATCCAAAAATCTGCAAGCAATAAATGCTGGAGAGGGTGTGGAGAAAAGGGAACCCTCCTACATTGTTGGTGGGAATGCAAACTAGTACAGCCACTTTGGAGAACAGTGTGGAGATTCCTTAAAAAATTGCAAATAGAACTACCTTATGACCCAGCAATCCCACTGCTGGGCATACACACCAGGAAACCAGAATTGAAAGAGACACATGTACCCCAATGTTCATTGCAGCACTGTTTATAATAGCCAGGACATGGAAACAACCTAGATGTCCATCAGCAGATGAATGGATAAGAAAGCTGTGGCACATATACACAATGGAGTATTACTCAGCCGTTAAAAAGAATTCATTTGAATCAGTCCTGATGAGATGGATGAAACTGGAGCCGATTATACAGAGTGAAGTAAGCCAGAAAGAAAAACACCAATACAGTATACTAACACATATATATGGAATTTAGGAAGATGGCAATGACGACCCTGTATGCAAGACAGGGAAAGAGACACAGATGTGTATAACGGACTTTTGGACTCAGAGGGAGAGGGAGAGGGTGGGATGATTTGGGAGAATGACATTCTAACATGTATACTATCATGTGAAATGAATCGCCAGTCTATGTCTGACGCAGGATGCAGCATGCTTGGGGCTGGTGCATGGGGATGACCCAGAAAGATGTTATGGGGAGGGAGGTGGGAGGGGGGTTCATGTTTGGGAAAGCATGTAAGAATTAAAGATTTTAAAATTTAAAAAATGAAAAACTAAAAAAAAAAAAAAAAGAGAGAGATCAGTCCTGGGTGTTCACTGAAAGGACTAATGCTAAAGCTGAAACTCCAATACTTTGGCCACCTCATGCAAAGGGTTGATTCCTTGGAAAAGACCCTGATGATGGGAGGGATTGGGGGCAGGAGGAGAAGGGGACGACAGAGAATGAGATGGCTGGATGGCATCACTGACTTGTACGTGAGTTTGAGTAGACTCTGGGAGTTGGTGATTGACAAGGAGGCCTGGCGTGCTGCGATTCATGGGGTCACAAAGAGTAGGACACGACTAAGCGGTTGAACTGGAACTGGAGAAGTAGGGACTGAGGGACAGGATGTATCAGAATGGCTGCCAGGTTTCTAGAATGGACATCTGGATGGTGGTAGGTTTTCTTTATTGAAATGGAGAAGGCCGGAGGTGGAAAAATTTTTAAAGGGAGGAGAGGGAACCAAGACTTTATTTTTTAATATGTTTATTTGTGATGTCTATGAGATGTCCAAGGGGAAATATCAAGAAGGCAGTTAAATATACACAGACTGAGACATAAGGGCTTTAAAGGAATTTCCTGTTCTTGACTGTACTCCTTTAAGGTTTTAAGAAGTATCTTCCTTCGACATCTGATCTTACTAAATGTTCTTTGACAATCAATGGTGTGGATTAAAGTGCCGCAGTAACAGAGTTCCTAACTTTATTTCACAGACAGAAAGATTTCAAGATACTAACTGCCTTTGGTGATTCTGACTTCTCCCACTCACACAGGAAGTCAGGGCAACTGGTCCTGGGCTGTCTCCTCCTTCCCTTTTTGGGACACCATGGAATGTCAAATCCATCATCAAGAGGTAACAAACAGGCCTTCTTCCAAAGGCTCTGAGCAATGAAATTAACAAGCACTGATGACAGCTAGTTACCGGTAGTAAATACTTCTAAAATGTTGATTCAGTTTTTTAACATATTAGAACTTTTCTATTTAGGCCCACCTGAAAATGTGCTGCCTATCAGTACCACTACAACTCCGTGCAAAAAGAGACAAGCTGGCCAATTTTTCAGTTTTTTTTTTTTTTAAGTTGTTGACTCCATCCTGATTGTGAGCAAACACTTCAGGGATTTAGTAGAAACCAGAGCACTTCTTTCTGAACCTGGCCTCACAAAGAACCTCCAAAAAAAAGGTAAGGAAGTGTCTGCATTTTCTCCTTCCTCCCGAAATTAACTTGCAGGCCCACCAGGCTAGTAAGACACCAAGAGGGAATTTTAACTTGCTCCAACAGGAGGGCCTTTAAACTCAGTAAACTCCAGGCTGAGCCACAGCAAAGGGAGGACAGACAACTATTGGCAAGAAGTGCAGAAGAAGGGACAGACTTGAATTGATCTGCTGCTGGTAAGTTGCTTCAGTCATTTCAGACTCTGTGTAACCCCACAGATGGCCTCCTACCAGGCTCCTCTGTCCCTGGGATTCTCCAGGCAAGAACACTGGAATGGGTTGCCATTTCCTTCTCCAATGCATGAAAGTGAAAAGTGAAAGTAAAGTCCCTCAGTTGTGTCCAACTCTTAGCGACCTCATGGACTGCAGCCTACCAGGCTCCTCCGTCCATGGGATTTTCCAGGTAAGAGTACTAGAGTGGGGTGCCATTGCCTTCTCCACGCTTAACTGTCCTTGCGCCGACATCCCTGCGCCTGCAACTCACCGAACTCAGGTTCGTTTTTCCAACTACTATCGGCCAGGTGCTCTCTTTGGCCAATCCCCAACCCTTCTCCCCCGCCATCCACCCACCACCTCACTTGGCCCTCCTCTGGAGTCCAGAAGGCGAGGCTGGCAGGAACCCAGCTTCAAGGAGAAGCGCAGAGGACGGTTCCTGCCTGCCTGCCGGGAACTGGCGGGGCTTAGGGGAGCTCTGCGCCCCTGGCCAGCCCCCGGTGCAGAAAGAGGCAAGGCCACTGTTGAGCCTGAGCCAACCCCACCACCCTCCCCGCGGACACGATCCCCAGCCTCGCGACCCACCCCGCACCCCCCGGGCCCCACTTCGCCGCTGCACCGCCCCCCCCCGCCCCCCCAGCGCTGATTCCCTTCCTCCCCGGGTCCCTGGACCGCCACACACCTCTCGGCACGGAAAGGATGCCCTGGCCTCGCTCTTCCCCAAAACACTCAGCCTCCCCCCACAGCGGGACGTACTGGGGTCTCTCTCACTCAGTACCTGGGACTCGGGGACCACGCCGCTGTCACCTGCCCTGGCCGCCCCGGGACCGGGACCAAAAGTGAAAGCGAAAGTGAAGCCGGAGTGGCAAGCACAGGCGCGCGGGGCGCTGGGCCGAGCCCTGCAGGCGCAGGGGAGCCCCCATCGAGGGGGTGGCTAGCTGGGGCAGGGGAAACCCGGCAGGACGAGCAGACCCCCATGTTCCCAGGACAGTTCAGTTCAGTTGCTCGGTCTTGTCCGACTCTTTGCCACCCCAGGGACCGCAGCAAGCTAGGCCTTCCTGTGCATCACCAATTCCTGGAGTTTACCCAAACTCATGTGCATAGAGTCGGTGATGCCATCCCAAGACAGGGACTCACAAAACAATAAGGCGAACGGGGCAGAGGGAACCAGCGGGCAGAAGCACCCCTTTAGGGATGCAAATTATTTTCCCTGCATTTCTCTGGAGATGGGGGGGGGGGTCCCCCATAGATTAGCCTTTGGGGCAGCGGAGGTTTGGGGACATAAGGAGAGGGCTGGTACTCTTTGAGGGCACTTGGGTGGAGCCGAGCTCCCCTCTTTCCCCCCGCCCCTGCCCCGCCTGAACCAGCTCACAGCGCCGTTGGACTCAAGGCATGTCCATCATCTCACCTCCGCAAATGAGCCGAGAGCCCCGGGCTCGCCTCAGAACGAAGCAGGAACCCAGAACTGCTCTGCAAAATGCTGGCTTGTTCAGCGTTTCTTTGCAGAGACGTTGGGCTGCAGACGCGGAAGAGGAAGAAGAGAGAAACAGGCGCAGAACTACCCCACCCATACAAGCGGCCCTCGGACCCCGCGGAGACGCTCCACCCACATTATAAGTTTCTCCCTGGGCTTCCACATGGCTCCGTGGTGAAGCGTCTGCCTGCTATTGCAGGAGACATGTGTGCAAGCCTTTATCTCAGAAGATCCCAGATGCCTCAGAGCAGCAGAGACTGTGCGCCCCAGCTACTGAGCCTGTGCTCTGGGCCCAAGAGCTGCAACTACGACCCCAGGCACCCCGGCTACTGAAGCCATTGCGCCCCAGAGCCCCGGCCTTGCTCTGCAGCAAAGGAAGTCTGTGCATTGCAACTAGACAGTAGCTCCCACTTGCTGCCACTGGATGAAAGCTCATGCAAGAACAAACAGTCAACCCAGCCAGTAAAATAAATCTTAATAAAGAACTTACCAAAGTTCCTTAAAAATAAAGAACTCAGTAAAATTCCCCCTACTTTTTCAAATCGAATGACCATTTCTGTGCTCCCCTTGGAACATTAAGACTGGATGAAATGTCCCAAGAAGCCCACCTTTAAACAATTGAGAGTAAATGGGGTAACAGGCCAAGAAGACACAAATGTTCCTACTCACCGAATGCTGCCCTGGCCTCTCTCAGATCTTTTTCTCAGTAAATACAGGCTTTCTCTTCTCACTTCCTTCTCTGCTGCCTTGTCTTTGAAACCCTGGGGTTCTAAGTTACTTGAAGAGCATTTCTCAACTTCTTTTCCCCCTCAATCTTATGCCTCCTTTTAAAAAATACAATTTTTTTTCTTCTGCATAGTCTCTCCAGTCAAGGTTATTTTGTAATATAAAATTAACGCCCTGTCCCCGAGCCCAACCAGAGAGGGACCAAGAGAAGTATTTTCACTAAAATTCAACCATAAAACCAACTCTGGGATCAGGTAATTTCTGCCTGTTTCCCACGATCACATTGTACTCATGGTTCCCAGGCCTCTGGGTGTCAGGGAATGATTCCAGTTTGCTCAGATGAGAGCTACTGGTCCAGTAAACTCTTGCATTTCTTTGTTTTCATATTTGTATTTTGGCACTTGGTATTTCCCTTCAGTTTCTAATAAGCTTAGTTTCTTTGAAAAGATTTCTTGATGGTCAGAATGGAAGGAAGTGAAGGCACCAAACAGGTGGGAAAGAAAGTGAAAGTTGCTCAGTTGTGACAGACTCTCTGCAACCCCATGGACCATGGAATTCTCCAGGCCAGAATATTGGAGTGGGTAGCCTTTCCCTTCTGCAGGGGACCTTCCCAACCCAGGGATCGAACCCAGGTCTCCTGCATTGCAGGCGGATTCTTTACCAGCTGAGCCACCGGGGAAGCCCAGAGGGTGCTCTAAATGACCAGTTAAGGCAGGGAGAGGGGAATTCTTTTACCCATACTGGGCAGAAGGGAACTGAAATGTCAGTAAGGAGAAAGCTGGCCACCAGACTTCTTTCTCACAGCCGTTCCCTTGCCCAGACTTTAGACTCAGTTACAGTGCTAAGATTCCCTCTTCAGAATCCAAGGACACTACAAATAAAACAATTAAGACAAGGATTTGGCAGCATTCCCTTCCTGTTTCAAAGCTCCAGCAGGGATCTGTGGGATGCAGACCTTGGAGCGAGGACTTTAAACTTGAAGAATTCCCATTTGTAGAGTCCTTGAGATCAAAAGTTAGCAGCCACCAAGCTCAGAAATGGTCTTAGAGGGAAGTGGCCAGAAAGAAGGGGCATCTAGGTTTATTGATTACTTACCAACTGTTAGATATTGTGCTAAATGGATTTGTGTGTATGTATGTATAATTTAATCTTTTCAGCAATCATGTAATGTAGGTACTATGCTTTATAAATTTAGAAAAGTAAGAGAGATTGGCAACTTGCTAAAAAAAAAAAAAAAAAAAAAAAAAAAAACAACAACCAAAATTTGAACCCTAGGTGTGTCCATTTGAGTCCAAAGAACATGTTTTTTCCACTGACTCACACCCCTTCCTCAGCTAGCTGTTATGTACTCCCCACCCGCTTCACCCTGCCACCGCTTCACTTGGCACTTCTAGCTTGGCTGTCTTCCAAGCAGCCCCTGGGAATTTCCCACCTTGAAAAACCTTCCTGGAGCCTCCCCATTTCCTCTGGTGGATATTCGGTTATGCTGCTCCACCTCCTGGTGGATATTCAGTATATGCTGCTCTATACAGCAGTAGCTTAAGAATCCAAAGCTGTACTCCTCGCTCATGGTGCACCATCTGTAGGCAGGGTCCTCTGCCCTGCACAGCCAGCTGGAGGACCATCATCCTGTTGGTACATTCATCTGAAGCTTTTGGCCTTCTTGATCACCGTGGCAAGGAAGAGTAAGTCCAAAGAATTAGGCATCAGCTTTTCCCCACCTCATTGCTGACTAATATATATCCCTTCCACTCACATTTCATTGACCAGAACTAGCTACATGGTCTTCTGCAAATACAGGGCGAGGTTGGAAAACACTAATATTGTCCTCTACACAGTGTAACAGGGTCAGCGGAGTCTTACCTTTCAAAAGTTCAGCGTCCTTAGTCTCAGACGGAGCCTGGGAGGAGGAGGAAGTCTGTGTCAGGCTTTAGCCACTGCAACACATACAACCATGGCTTCAGTTCAGTTCAGTTACTCAGTTGTGTCCGACTCTTTGGGACCCCATGGACTGCAGCACGCCAGGCCTCCCTGTCCACCATCAACTCCCAGAGTTTACTCAAACTCATGTCCATTTAGTTGGTGATGCCACCCAACCATCTCATCCTCTGTCGTCCCCTTCTCCTCCTGCCCTCAGTCTTTCCCAGCATCAGGGTCTTTTCCAGTGAGTCAGCTCTTCACATCAGGTGGCCAGTGTATTGGCATTTCAGCATCAGTCCTTCCAATGAACATTCAGGACTGATTTCCTTTTGGATGGACTGCTGGATCTCCTTGCAGTGGCTTATTGTTGATCAGTTCTCTTTTGCCAGCTTGGATTCCAGATGTTGATCAAGTAGTGTTCAGTTTTGCTCTGATTAATTGCATCAGTTCTGTCTTCATTCAGTTCAGTTCAGTTCAGTCTCTCAGTTGTGTCCAGCTCTTTGTGACCCCATGGACTGCAGCACGCCAGGCCTCTCTGTCTTCATTAGCTTTTGCAATTAATGTCAGCATTGGGTTCATTTCTTCTCTTTTGCTGCCAGAGTTGCTACCATTTGAACCTGTCACCACTTTCCTTTTCAATGTAAAATCTTACCCATAATCATGATGTCAAAAACAGACAGAGCTGTTCTGATGAAGAGGAACAAACCCGCCCGTTCAGTCCTTGCCAACTGGCTCTCAACTCCATTCCCACATCTACCCCCTCACACACACTGTGAATGCTTAGGTACCTCCATAGGCTCCTATGACCCCAGAACTTAATTTTATAAACACCACCTTAAAAAAGAATAAAACAAACAAGAGCAATGTCCCTCATTCTTGATATTCCTGATATCTTGATATTAACAAAGAGAATGATAGTTTTCTCCCCTACAGGCCAAATCACAAGCCAGGCCTACTCAACAAAATCTATACCATTGTACTGAAAATCAAAAAAAAAGGAAGAAAATATAGATGTTGAGTTAAAAGAAACACTGCTTCAAAGAAGGCCAGTGACCCCACAACAACTAATAAATCCCTCTAAAACATTGTGGTTTGAAAGTATTTACATGTACTCTATCTCACTGAATCCTCAGAGGGTACCTGTATAGGTGGATTCTATTAAGAGTGAACAACAAGAATTCTCAATAAGTGATCAAAACTGCAGTCAGACTGCTAGGACTCGTGGAGAACTTTTTGGGTGACTTGAGGACTGATGACTTGTTTCCCATTCTCCCCACCCTAGACATCTATTTGACAAACTTCTGCCACCTAGAGTAATCTGAGCGTGCCCCTAGTTCCTGCAGCTTGACGGAACCCAGAGACCTCACCCTCTTCTGTCCCTCTTCAGTAAAGGACAGGCCGACCTCACCCCTCTCCAGCCGACAATCTGTATTCCTGCATGTTTTCCCTCTGTTCATTTCAACTAGGAAGTAAGTCATCATTAACACACGTTTTTAAGCTTTGCACTTCTTTCATTACTGTGAGGTTCAACATTACACTGAATATATGTTGATTAGATGTTTTACTTTTTATTTCCTATTTTGAGAATTATATGTTTATGTTTGTTGCCCATTTATCTACTAGAAAGTCATTACTTAGTTACATAAAAATTTTCTATGACACTCAAGAGAAATCCCTGAATTCTATTAAAAATGTAAAATATCACAATCAGTAAGGTTTGTTGTTTCAAAGCAATCCTGCAAGTATGTCTAAACGAATCATGTCAGTTTATTAAAATCCCAGACCTGTACCTGCTTTGTTAAGTTATTTGAGATGTTGGAGTTTGTTTACCAGATATTGTTAACTTGAACATTAAACAAATAGTGGTTCAGGAAAACTGATATTCAGGTTTGATCTTGTTTATGGCTCTTTCTGCCACAACAACTGAACATTTCATCCAAAAGAAAAAGAATACATGTGCTTCTCAGCCATGTAATTAAAAGATGCTTTCTCCTTGGAAGAAAAGCTATGACAAACCTAGACAGCATATTAAGAAGCAGAGACATTACTTTGCCAACAAAAGTCTGCATAGTCAAAGCTATTGTTTTTCCAGTGGTCATGTATGGATGTGAGAGTTGAACCATAAAGAAGGCTGAGCATTGAAGAACTGATGCTTTTAAACTGTGGTGTTGGAGAAGAGTCTTGATAGTCCCTTGGACTGCAAGGAGATCAAACCAGTCTATCCTAAAGGAAATCAACCCTGAAAATTCATTAGAAGTACTGATGCTAAAGTTCCAATAACTTTGCCCACCTAACTCGAAGAGCTGACTCATCAGAAAAGACCCTGATGAAAGAGTGAAGGCAGGAGGAGAAGAGGACGACAGAGGATGAGATGGTTGGATGGCATCACTGACTCAATGGACATGAGTTTGAGCAAGCTTCCAAAATGGTGGAGGACAGGGAAGCCTGCTGTGCCACAGTCCATGGGGTCACAAAGAGTCAGACAGGACTGAGTGACTGAACAACAACACGTTCTTCTCAAGGGCACGTGGAGCATTCTCCAGGACTGATCACATTCTGGACGACATACTGAGCCTCAGTAATTTTTTTAAAAAGTGAAATCATATCAAAAACCGTTTCCAACCACAATACTAAGAGATTAAAAATCACTACAAGAAAAAAACTAAAAAACACAAACACGTGGAGGTTAAACAATATTTTACTTAAAAAGCCAATGGATCACTGAAGAAAGCAAAAAGAACCTAGAAACAAATGAAAATGAACGCATAAGCATGACGACCCAAAATTATGGAATGCAGCAAAAGCAGTCTGAAGAAGGAAGTTTATAGCAATACAACCTTAACTCAGAAAGCTAGAAATCTCTCAAATAAACAACCTATCCTTATACATAAAGCAGTTGGAGAAAGAAGAGCAAACAAAAGCCAAAGCCAGTGGAAGGAAAGAAATAAAGATCCGAGCAGAAATAAATGAAATGATGATAAAGAAAACCACAGAAAAGATCAATACAATTAAAAGCTGATTCTTTAAAAAGACATGCAAAATTGATAAATGTTTAAGCAGACTCATCAAGGGGAAGAAAGGGGGGGAGAGGACTTAAATCAATAAAATTTTGTAGTGGAAAAGGAGAATTTATAGTAGACACCACAAAAATGTACAGGATCATACGAGACTACTACAAGCAACTATATGCCAATAAAATAGACAGCCTAGAAGAAATGGACAAATTCTTAAAAAGGTAGACTCTCCCAAGCATGAAGCAGAAAAGCTAGAAAGTATAAACAGACCAATCACAGGTACTGAAATCAAAACTGTGATTTTAAAACTCCGTAAAACAAAAGCCTGGGACCTAGCAGCTTCACAGGCGAATTCTATCAAACACTTGGAGAAGAGCTAATACCTATCCTTCTGAAACTATTCCCAAAAATTGCAGAGGAAGGAAAATTCCCCAGCTCACTTTATGAGACCACCATCACCCTGATATAGCAAAACCAAACAAAGATACCACAGAAAAAGAAAGTTACAGGCCAATATTACTGATGAAAATATATGTAAAAATCCTCCACAAAATACAAGCAATCTGAAACCAGAAATACATTAAGGATCACACACCATGATCAAGTAGGACTTATCCCAGGAATGCAAGGATTTTTCAGTATCCACAAACCAATCAATGTGATACACCACATCAACAAACTGAAGAATCGAAACCGTATGATCATCTCAACAGATGCAGAAAAAGCTTTTGACAAAATTGTACACCCACTTATGATCAAAGCTCTCCATAAAGTGGTCACAGAAGAATCTACCTCAACATAATAAAGGCCATGTATGACAAACCTATAGCTAACATCATACTCAACAGCAAAAAGCTGAAATCATTTTCTCTAAGATCAAGAATAAAACACAGATGTTCAACCTCACCTCTTTTATTCAGCATATCTTTCAAAGTCCTAGCCATGGCAATCAGAGAAGAAAAAGAAATAAAAGGAATTTAAGTTCGAAAAGAAGTAAAGCTGTCACTGTCTGCAGATGGCATGATACTGAGAGAGTCAGTTCCTAGGCAGGTTGATAAGAAGTCCCGGGTCCCCAAGGAGGAGGAAGGGGTCTGCGGCTCTCAAAGGGGAGATAGGGGTCTAGAATTCTCAAGGTGGAGGAAAGGACAAATATCTCTTTTTTTTTTCTTTTCTGTGTTCCTTAGTCACATAAAATGTTTTTTTTTTTTTCCTAAGCCTAGAACTGATGATTATACAACAAACAACTCAGTTTAAACTCTCTACTAAAGGATTATATAACAACATGTATCCTGCTTGAGGACAGTTTCTTCTTCCTGAAAACCTTCTGGCTAATCCTGTTATCTTAAAATGTAAATTATGGGAGTGGGTCTAGTAAGATCTTTACAACCTTGAGATATTCTTTCGATTTATTGCAATAACTAATTAAAAAATTATATGACTCCCTTGCTTAGACTAGAGAGGGGGGCACTCTCCATCCCCCTTCTGATGTCTACATCAGAAGTTTTCTCAGTCTCTTTTCACTTTACTAAAACTCTGCTATACAAAACCTCTTGAGTGATCAAGCCTGGTCCCTGGTCCTGAAGTTAAATCTTCTTTGGAGATCACGATTCCGACACCATAAGCCATCAATGCTATGCATAGAAGATCCTGAAGATGCTACCAGAAAACTACTAGAGCTCAGCAATGCATTTGGTAAAGTTACAGGATACAAAATTAATATACAGAAATTGTTGTGTTTCTATAAACTAACAACAGAAGATCAGAAAGATAAATTAAGGGGAAAATCCCATTTACTATTGCATCAAAAAGAATAAAATACCTAGGAATAAAGCTACCTAAGGAAGCAAAAGGCCCATAATCTGAAAAGTATAACTTGCTGGTGAAAGAAATAAAAAATGACACAGATAGGATATGCCATGTTCTTAGGTTGGAAGAATCAATATTTTAAAAAATGAATATACTACCCAAGGCAATCTACAGATTCAATGCAATCTCTATCAAATTATCAATGACATTTTTCACAGAACTAGAATTAAAGAAATTGTTAAAATTTGTAGGGAGACAAAAAAGACCCTGAATATCCAAAGTAATTTTAAGAAAAAACAGAGCTGGAAGAATGAGGCTCCCTAACTTTCAACTATACAAATCTATAGTCATCAAAACAATGTGATACTGGCACAAAAAAATAGAAATATATACCAAATGGAATAGGATTAAAAGCCCAGAAGTAATCTACAATCAATTAATGCACCTATGGTCAACTCCTACATCTACAGTCAACTAATCTATAACAAAGGAGGCAAGAATATACAACAGAGAAAAGACAATGACTTCAATAAATGGTGCTGGGAAAACTGGGCAGATACATGTTTAAAAAAATGAAGCTAGAACATTCTTTAATGCCATACACAAAAATAAACTCAAAATGGATTGAAGATCTAAATGTAAGACCAGATACTATAAAACTCCTGGAGAAAAACATAGGCAGAACACTCTTTGATATAAATTGCAGCAACATCTTTTTGGGTACACATCCTAGAGTAACAGAAATGAAAACAAAAATATACAAAATGGGACCTAATTAAAGTCAAAAGCTTTTGCACAGCAAAGGAAACCATAAACCAAACTAAAAGACAACCTACAGAATGGGAGAAACTATTTGCAAACAAAGCAACTAAGCGACTGACAAGGGCTTAATCTCCAAAATTTACAAACACCTCATGCAGCTCAATATCAAAATAAATAAATAAATAAACAATCCAGTCAAAAAGAAATGGGCAGAACACCCAAAGAAACATTTCTCCAAGGAAGACATACAGATGGATGGCCAATAGGCACATGAAAAGATGCTCAACATCACTATTAGAGAAATGCAGGTCAAAACTACAATGAGGTACCACCTCACACCAGTCAGAATGGGCATCATCAAAGTCTATAAACAATAAATGCTGGAGAGGATGTGGAGAAAACAGAATTCTCCTACCCTGTTGGTGGGAATGTAAGTTGATACAGGCACTATGGAGAACATTATGGAGGATCCTTAAGAAACTAAGAGTGGAGCTACCATGTGACCCAGCAATCCCACTCCTTGGCCTATATCTGGAGTAAGCCATGGTTCGAAAGGATATATGTACCCAGTGTTCATAGCACCACTGTTTACAATAGCCAAGACGTGGAAGGAACCTAAATGTCCATTGACAGATAAATGGATAAAGAAGATGTGGTACCTATATACAGTGGAATATTACTCAGCCATTAAAAAGAATGAAATAATGCCATTTGCAGCAACATGGATGGATCTGGAGATTATATCATACTAAGTGAAGTAAGTCAGAAAGACAATTATCATATGATATCTTTTATATGTGAAATCTTTAAAAAATGAACTTATTCACAAAACAGGAACAAATTCATGTTTACCAAAGAGTTGGACAAGACTTAGTGACTGGAAAACAACAAAAAGCTGAGAAAAACAAATGAGTTACCCAGGAGTGAGCATGTTCTTTGCGTATTCCAAAAGAAATAATAAAAATATTGGTTTGAAAACATAGGTTGTTGTTCAGGCATGTCCGACTCTGCAACCCCATAGACTGCAGCTACCCAGCCTTCCCTGTCCATCACCGTCTCCCTGAGCTTGTTCAAACTCATGCCCATTGAGTCGGTGATGCCATCTAAGCATCTCATCCTCTGTCGTCCCCTTCTCTTCCTGCCTTCAATCTTTCCCAGCATCAGGGCCTTTTCCAATGAGTCAGTTCTTCCCATCAGGTGGCCAAAGTATTGGAGCTTCAGCTAATTTCCTTGACGTGATGGGAGTGGATGCCATATCTTAATTTTTTGGATGTTGAGTTTTAAGCTTACTTCTTCATTCTCTTCTTTCACTTACATCAAAAGGCTCTCTGGTTCCTCTTCACTTTCTGTCATAAGGGTGGTATCATTTGCATATCTGAGATTATTGAGATTTCTCTCATCAATCTTGATTCCAACTTGTGCTTCATAGAGCCCGACATTTTGCACGATGTACTCTGCATTTAAATTAAATAAGCAGGGTAACAATATGCAGCCTTGACATACTCCTTTCCCAATTTTCAACCAGTCTGTTGTTCCATGACCAGTTCTGTCGCTTCTTGACCTGCATACGGGTTTCTCAGGAGGCAGGTATCCCCATCTCTTTAAGAATTTTCCTGTTTGTTGTGATGCTCACAGTCAAGGCTTTAATATAGTCAATGAAGCAGAAGTAGATGTCAACTATATATTCTAAAGAACCAGAGTATCATGCTACCAAACAGTTCTCATGTTCTCTCACATGAGAGAGGGGAGAGGAAAATGCCTATTTGCCACATTAATATTACTGTACACTGTACATTTAGGTATTTCTGTCATTGTAATCACAGGATATGACAGCCTATCCCATTGAGGCAAGAAGGATATGTAGCTCTGGGGAGTGATTGATGAGGGAATACTTGATCAGAAACTAAGGAAGGACCTTGACTCCAGAAACGAAAGATTTGATTCTTCATTTTGCTGAAAATGTGAATATCTCCCAAATAAGAAATGAGAAATTAATAGCAGGCTGAAAATGTTCACTGATGGAAAATGAGTCAGCTTCTATCAGAAGAACTTATTCCAAGCTCAGAAGAAAGATGACATCTGAGATTCTAACCACTAAAGAGATCAGAGCTCAATAAAATGATCTGAACAGTAAATGGATTTGATAAAGAAGGTGACCAAAGTTAGAAAGAGCTTATACAGGATAGGGAATGTATTAAAGGTCCAGGAATAACCCAAAGTCAAAGAGTCCGGGCAAGATCTGAGAAGGCCAGGGCAGCTGCAGAGCACTGCAGAGCTGAGTCACTTGGGTCCAGCACCAGAGATTCTGGTTGTTCAGTTGCTAATCTGCTTCAGCGGAAGGGCCACAAGGAGGGGAAGAGTCCAGCGATGAGTGGGTGGCTCAACCAAAGATGTCAAAATGAAACTCGAGTTAAATTAGTGAAAATACTGGGCTCTTCTGTTTCTGTAGCATTGTGTTGGATTTGTTTTCCCTCTCTGAGCTTCCCAGTCCTGGTGGTGGTTTGCTAAACTTTTACAGCATCTATATTAGCCTAGCCGTCCAACAGTCCCCTTTCTAAAGAGTGAAAACTGAAAAATCGTAATACAGTACAATTTTATATTACTCATTTAACCTTTGTAGTGCACTAGTAAATAAAATACCCAAACTACTGAAATTTCTTTTTTTTTTTTCTTTACCTTCCTTCCTTTCAACAGATATTAATTGATGCAGTGAGTAAAGAGAAGCAAAGAAATGCACCAGAATAATTTTAGGGTAGTTGTCTTAGCAAAAGATTCCTTACCTCCACCATGAGAAATTCTGATTCAACCGATCTTGGTTGATATATACATTAAATTCAAGGGAAAGTATAAACTTTCTCTGAGAGAAAAAAAAAATTTTTTTTTTTTTTCGTTTACACTGCTGCCCTGAGGACAAAGGGCATTCTCCATACCTTAGCTGGAAAAGTAGGAGGATTAGTGAACTCCTGAGGGCCAGACCTCAAAAGTTGGCAGCACCAGCTATTTGAGTTCTGGAACCTGGGAGGAACTACTGAAAATAATGCAGATAGAGGAAGAAAGAGGCGAACAGTGTCTGGAGTCTGCTATGGTTGTTGACAACTGTCTAGAGCGTTCCATCAAACTGCCCTTTACCAATGAAGAATGGGAAAGTTTCAAGTTTGGAGATCAAAATATGTGCATTTAATGCTGGGAAAGGGCCAGAGAGGGCATTCTCTTTGTGGGTTTGGTTTCTGAATCCTCAGCTTGTGAAAGAGGCTGTACAGGGAGAAATTAATACATGTGAACTGTTTCAAGAGTTCGAACTTTAGGGAGAAAGATGGCCCCCAGATAGGAGGACTAAACCAGCAAGGAGACTTCTGAAAAACAAAGTGAATGCCTCCCTGATGGGGAGGGGTAGCGGGGGCCGGGAGGGGCAGAGGGCCAGCATAAAGCAGGCCCCCTCACTGGCAAAGTCAGAGCACAAGGGAGCCCTCTGCTGCTGGGCAGGGCCGGGGTGTGAAATAGAATGAGAAGGGTGCCCAGTGGATCTGGAGACGTGAATGGCAGATCTCAGCATAGGTATATTGAATAATGGAGTGTGTCCCTGGGAATCTAACTAACCACAGGTCAGTTAGGGACGGTGATCACCTTACAACTGACCAGTGCATTGAAATCAACCAACAATGCCAACCTCACTTCAAGCTTTGTATCCATGTAATTACAAAGATGAGAAAGAAAAATAAAATTGCCAAAAAGACCAGTGACATTTTAAAATCTAACCTCTATGCTGTATCAGTCAGGTTCAGTCACAGAGAACTGAATCTATTCAAGCTATTTAACCAGAAAAGGATTTATTACAGGCTATTACATAATCACTGGGAAGGCTTAAAACACACACACTGGAAGGAGCTTCCAGAACAAATCCCAAAGCCAGCATGTAGAACTTGGCCACCAACAAAGCTGCTTCCCTTGCCATGACCCAGCTATCTGCTATTCTGGGCAGCAATTACTATAGCTGCTGGCTCCTGAACTATGTCGGGGATGCTACAGCTGTCCCAGCCAAACGAATAACTCAAGCTTTGCCTCTCTCCCCACTTAACTCAGTTCCAGATTCAAGTCTCCTACCAGTGCCCCTGTTTGGCCGAGCCTGATGGACATTCAGAACCTGGAGCAAGGGCCTCTGGGAGATGAAGTTTTTGCTTGCCAGACTCTGCAGTGGAGTAAGGAATCCTGAAAAGGGGCTGGATGAGGTACTGAGTGAACCAGATACAATCTAGACCCCTGACGTTAAACGGTGTTGAGACTGAACAAATGAAAAAGAAAGGAAACAACTATGAGGAAACCTCAGGGAATTTTGAGTGTTTTTATGAACAAAAACATAACTGGGAAATCAATGGTACATTTAGATTATGAGAGGCTTGGGGTACTTTGGAGTGGGATGAGTACTGCTGTGATGTAAGCATATTGTCAAGCAACAGGGCATGATGTGGTATCTCTGAAATGTCTCTAGGCCCTCATTTTTTCCCCCCTTTTGCCCATTCAGCACTGGCTCTTCCCCTCCTTCTGGGAAATACACAGTCATGTGGCTCAGTGTGAGTCAGAGCATCTGCATTCTCTAGCTAGAGTGATTGGTCCAAGGACTGGCACGAGACTCAAGCCAGGGCAATCAGAGGCCTTGCTCAGGCTTATTCTGGCTGAGCTCCAGGAGAAGCCTTGAGCGTCCTGCCCAACCATTCAGAATCCACATCCCAGTCCACGTCTGCTGGTCTCAAGTCAGCGCCACAGGCGCAGTCAATTTCTGAGGTGGCAAAAGTGAAACAATTTGAAGCTGCCTTCTACGATTTCATTAAGTATCTTAAAGGGGTTACTTAACATTCCAAAATGCATTTTTGTATATTTCATGGGAAAAGTGCGTACTCAAATGACGTTTGAGACTGAAGTCTTACGAAAATATGCTATCGTCTAAAAATTACTAGTTTTCCTTAAGCTGTTGATGAAAGCATAAACCATGAATAAGACCACATGAGGGTTTTTTTACAGTGAGTCCTATAAAACTGTGACTATTCCAGAAAAAGAAATTTTCTTTCACTTGTCAAAAAAAAAAAAAAAGACTCATATCCTTTGTGAACAGGAAATTCTGGTTAGTTGCCAGATCAAATGCTCTTTTTTCACTTTTTACCCTGTTAGTTTTTGTGCAGCATTTGATGTCATTTATAACCTCTCCCTTGTGTAACAGGAGGGAAAGAGGCAGGGCACAACTTTTGAAAGAATGACATAGCCCAAGGACGCAATGTAAACTGATTAGAATCACATGGGACCAAGATGGCGGACAAGACTAGACCTTAATCCTCAATCAACAAGTGAAAAGACACACCCAGAGGCGCCATGAGAGCCCTGTTAGATGACCAAGGAGTGGGCAGTGGCCCAAATTCTGGAAATCTCCACTCCTTCCCCAAAATAGTTGGAATAACCCTCCCACTCATTAGCATATGAAATTATCCAGCCTATAAAAACTAACCACTCCAAGTTTCATGACTGTATTCACCCTCTGCGATGACCCACACTCCATCTGTGGAGTGTGCGTCAATCTCTGTACCTGAATAAATCCACGTCTTGCCTATCACTTTGTCTCTCACTGAATTCTTTCTGCGAGGAGACATCAAGAACCTGAGCTTCATTAGGTCCTGAAACCAGGTACTATGAGTTTTGTTGGGGTTTGAGTCCCAGCCACATGGGTACAAGTCCCAAGCAAGGTTTTGGCTGGGTTCGAGTCCCAGCCATGTGGGGTTGAGTCCCAATCGGAGGTAATAGTTTCACTTGCAATCTCTTACCTGCCTTGGTTTTAGAGATACCACTCTTACATTAATAATTTCAAATGTATTTACTTACTTTGATTTCTCTCCTGAACCGTGTATCTCTATTAACACTACTTATTTTGGAAAGTTTTCAACAGACTCCAGAAGAAGCTGCCCTCATCCCTCACAAGCCCATAACCCGCTTCTATCTTCCCTTTTTGATTCCTGACCCCGTTGGTGAATCTATAAGAAAGGCAGGACTCATCATTCAGTCCCACGGACTTGAGGAAAACGCAAGACCAAGTAAAGGGCAAGGCACAGAGGGATTCCTTGTCTTTGACCAGCTACTGATGATCATGTCTTATACCTGGATGAGTGCCGAAGTCAAAGCAGGTAGAACAAGTGTCAGATAGGTAGACCAGGAGAAGGAGTCCAAAATGGCAGTGGCTACAAGACAAGGAAGAAAAACGCCCTCAAAAATAAAGCAAAAGAAGGTCCGAGGACCGGAGTGAGGACCTCAGGTAAAACAAACAACACTCCTGGCTGGCCCACTTTACATAGGACAGGCCCAGGGAGAGATAAACATATACATAGAGGAGCCAGAGCCAGCTCTCTCTCTCCTGTGCGCTGGGGTGCTCTTCTCCTCGTGTCTTTAGATCAACGTGCCCTCATGCCTCAAAGATGGATTTTCCTGCTACCTTCTAAATAAAGTAGAGCTGTAACACTGATTTGTCTAAGAGCTATAACACGGTCCATTCAAGACCCGAGAGCTGTAACACGCCGAGGGGGCTTTACTGTCCGTCACTCCAAATCTTTGTTGTGACAAGACAAAGAATCGAGGAACATACACACGTCTAACCCAGGAGCTCCGTGGAAATTAGGAGATAAAACATACAGCTTACAAAGGAGATCTCAAGGACCTAAACGGACATTTCTCAAAGAAGACATACGGATGAATAACAAACACATGAAAAGATGCTCAACATCCCTTATTATTAGAGAAACGGAAAGCAAAACTGCAATGAGATATCACCTCACACTGGTCAGAACTGCCATCATCAAAACACTACTAACAATAATGCTGGAGAGGATGTGGGGAAAAGAGAACGCCCTTGCATGGTTGTTGGGAATGTAAATCGATACAGCCACCACGGAGGACAGGATAGAAAATCCTTAAAAAAACTAGGAATACAACTACAATATGACCCAACAATCCCACTACTGGGAATATAACCTGAGAAAACCATAATTGAAAAAGACACATGTACCCCATTGTTCACTGCAGCACTATTTACAATAGCTAGGACATGGAAGTAACCTAGATGTCCACCAACAGATGAATGGATAAACAAGTTGTGATACATAAATACAATGGAATACTACTCAGCCATATAGTGGAACGCACTTCAGCCAATATTAATGAGGTGGATGAACATAGAGCCTGTTATACAGAGTGAAGTAAGTCAGAAAGAGAAAAACAAATATTGTATATTAACGTATATATATGAAATCGAGAAAGATGGTACTGATGAACATATTTGCAGGGCAGCAATGAGCTGCAGACAGGGAACAGACTTATGGACACAGGGTGGGGGGGTTAGGTAGGAAGGAGAGGGTGTGATGTATGGACAGAGTAATACAGAAACTTACGTTACCATATGCAAGACAGATAGCCAGTGAGACTTTGCTGTGTGACTCAGGGAACTCAAACCAGGCCTGTGACAGCCTAGAGAGGTGGGAGGGAAGTTCAGAAGGGAGGGGATATATGTATACCTATGACTGATTCATGTTGATGTATGGCAGAAACCAACACAATATTGTAAATCAATAACCCTTTAATTAATTTTTTTAAAGGAGCTTTCAAACAAGAGGAAATCTGATGAGCTTCCCTGGTTCAGTTCAGTCACTCAGTATGATCTTAGTTTTTTTGAATGTTGAGGTTTAAGCCAACTTTTTCACTCTCCTCTTTCACTTTCATCTAGAGGCTCTTTAGTTCCTCCTTGCTTTCTACCATAAGGCTGGGTCATCTGCATATCTGAGGTTATTGATATTTCTCCTGGCAATCTTGATTCCAGCTCATGCTTCATCCAGCCTGGCATTTTGCATGAGGTACTCCACATTTAAATTAAATAAGCAGGGTAACAATATGCAGCCTTGATGTACTCCTTTCTCAATTTTGAATCAGTCTGTTGTTCCATGTCCGGTTCTAATTGTCACTTCTTGACCTGCATACAGATTTCTCAAGAAGCAGGTAAGGTGTTCTGGTATTCCCATCTTTTAAAGAATTTTCCACAGTTTGTTGTGATCCACACAAAGGCTTTGGTGTAGTCAATAAAGCAGAAGTAGATGGTTTTCTAGAACTCTCTTGCTTTTTCTATGACCCAATGGATGTTAACAGTTTGATCTCTGGTTCCTCTACCTTTTCTAAATCCAGCTTGAACATCTGGATGTTCTCGGTTCACGTACTATTGAAACCTTGCTTGGAGAATTTTGAGCATTACTTTGCTAGCGTGTGAGATGAGTGCAACTGTGTGGTAGCTTGAACATTCTTTGGCATTGCCTTTCTTTGGGATTGGAATAAAAACTGACCTTTTCCAGTCCTGGGGCCATGGCTGAGTTTTCCAAATTTGCTGGCATATTGAGTGCAGCACTTTCACAGCATCATCTTTCAGGGTTTGAAACAGCACAGCTGGAATTCCATCCCTTTCACTAGCTTTGTTCATAGTGATGCTTCCTAAGGCCGATTTGACTTCACATTCCAGGATGTCTGGCTCTAGGTGAGTGATCACACTATCGTGGTTATCTAGGTCATTAAAGTCTTTTTTGTATAGTTCTTCTGTGTATTCTTGCCCCCTTTTCTTAATATCTTCTGCTTCTGTTAGGGCCATACCGTTTCTGTACTTTATTGTGCCCATTTTCACATGAAATTTTCCCATGGTATCTCTAATTTTCTTGAGATATCTAGTCTTTCCCATTCTATTGTTTTCCCCTATTTTTTGCACTGATCACTGAGGAGGACTTTCTTAACTTTCCTTGCTGTTCTTTGGAACTCTGCACTCAGATGGGTATATCTTTCATTTCTCCTTTGCCTTTCATTTTCCTTTTCTCAGCTATTTGAAAGGCCTCCTCAGACAACCATTTTGCCTTTTTGCATTTCTTTTCCTTGAGGATGGTCTTGATCACTACCTCCTGTACAATGTCACAAACCGCTCTCTATAGTTCTTCAGACATTCTATCAGATCTAATCCCTTGAATCTGTTTGTCACATCTACTATATAATCATAAGGGATTTGATTTAGGTCACACCTGAATGGCTAGTGGTTTTCCCTACTTCCTTCAATGTAAGTCTGAATTTGGCAATAAGGAGTTCATGATCTGAGCCACAGATGGCTCTCGGTCTTGTTTTTGCTGACTGTATAGAGATTCTCCATCTTTGGCTGCAAAGAACATAATCAATCTGATTTTGGTGTTGACCACCTAGTGATGTCCATGTCTAGAGTCATCACTTGTGTTGTTGGAAGAGGGTGTTTGCTATGACCAGTGCATTCTTTTGGCAAAACTTTTAGCCTTTGCCCTGTTTCATTCTGTACTCCAAGGCCACGCTTGCCTGTTACTCCAGGTATCTCTTGATTTCCTACTTTTGCATTCCAGTCCCCTGTGATGAAAAGGACATCTTTTGTGGGTGTTAGTTCTAGAAGGTCATATAGGTCATCATAGAACTGTTCAACTTCAGCTTCTTTAGCGTTACTGGTTGGGCATAGACTTGGATTACTGTGATATTGAATGGTTTGCCTTGGAAACGAAGAGATCATTCTGTCATTTTTGAGATTATATCCAAGTACTGCATTTTGGACTCTTGTTGACTATAAGGGTTAGTTCATTTCTTCTAAGAGATTCTTGCCCACAGTAGTAGATATAATGGTCATCTGAGTTAAATTCACCCATTCCAGTCCATTTTAGTTCGCTGATTCCTAAAATGTTGATGTTCACTCTTGACATCTCCTGTTTGGCCACTTCCAATTTACCTTGATTCATGGACCTAACATTCCAGGTTCCTGTGCAATAGTGCTCTTTACAGCATCAGACGTTTCTTCCATCACCAGTCACATCTACAACTGGGCATTGTTTTAGCTTTGGCTCCGTCTCTTCATTCTTTCTTTCTGGAGTTATTTCTCCACTGATCTCCAATAGCATATTGTGCACCTACCCACCTGGGGAATTCCTCTTTCAGTGTCCTATCTTTTGCCTTTTCATACTGTTCATGGGGTTCTCAAGGCAAGAATACTGAAGTGGTTTTCCATTCCCATCTCCGGTGGACCATGTTTCGCCAGAACTCTCTACCATGACTGGTCCATCTTGGGTGGCCCTACACGGCATGGCTCATAGTTTCATTGAGTTAGACAAGGCTCTGGTCCATGTGATCAGCTGGTTAGTGTTCTGAGATTATGGTTTTCATTCTGTCTGCCCTCTGGTGGCTTCCCTGGTGGCTCAGTGGTAAAGAATCTGCCTGTCAATGCAGGAGACATGTGCTCGATCCCTGGTCTGGGAAGATCCCACATGCTGTGGAGCAACCAAACCCATAGACCACAGCTAGGAAGTGGCCCCCACTGGCTGCAACTAGAGAAAAGCTCCAGCAGCAACAAAGACCCAGCACAGCCATAAATAAGTAAATAAATATTTTTTTTTAAAGAAATAAACAGTAGGAAATCTGAGCCTGGTAAAAGCATGAATGGACCAGAGGGAGCACATCTCAACAATAAGATCTGGAATATTTCTAGCATTTCCTGTGTGCCAAGCACCATCCAACACTTTATATGAACTGTGTCATTATTCCTCACAACCCTACAGGCTATATACCATTATCATTTCCATTGAGAAAATGGAGGCTCTGAAAGGTTAGCTGTGAGATATATGGCTTGGAAATGACAGAGCCAAGTTAGTGATGGGACAAGGATGAATTCTAGAGATTAAGGGCTTCTGCTTTCTACTTGTCTGCTATCTTGGCATCAGTGAGGGGTAGACTATTTCAAGTGGGGTTAAGATTTTACCCTTGACCTATTCCTCCAAGCTAGGTCAATTAAGTAACATCATCTAGGATCCTTCATTCCTTTGCCAGTCAGCCCCACCAGGTTCTGTCAATATTACTTCCAAAAGTTGTGTTGAATCTTTCGTTTCCATTCCCACAATCTCCAACCATTTCACTTATGTTATTATATAGGTAATATCACCTTCACTAGTATTTTAACTTAGAATCTCTTTGCCTTATTCAGTCTGTTCCCTTTCTGTCTCCTGTCTAAACTGCCACCCTATACAAGCAAGGGTCCCATAAATCTTACCTGGGAAGCCAGAGATTGGCAAGGGATTAAGACAGAACAACTACTGATGGGGAAGGAGGGCAGGGAGTGTAGGAAAGTGGGATTAGGATACAGGAGGATTGGTGGAAAGGGAAAGAGAATAAAAATTATCATCCAGGGAAAAGGTGGGCTCAGACAGCTATAGAAAGTCCAGCGGAGGTATCATTCCAACTAGGACCCTGCACAGATTCAAAAGCCAGGTCTTGGGCAGAGAGGCTATAACTAGTTCAGTAAGATGAACAAGTTGAGAAAGAGTGTGAATTGAAAGTCCTGATTTCTTATCTGAGAATTAAGATTTGCCTGTGGGTGGGAACAGACAGATCCTCTTAAGGACATTGTATTTGTTTCCTATTTTATGTAACAAATTAATCAGCTTGAAACAATATACATCTATTTCAGTTTCTGTTGGTCTAGAGTCCAGGCACAACTTCTCTGGGTCCTATGCTAAACGTCTCACAAGACTGCATTCAAGGTGTCATCCAGGACTGTGGTCTCATCTAAGGCATACAGAAACCTGTATGCAGGTCAGGAAGCAACAGTTAGAACTGGGCATGGAACAACAGACTGGTTCCAAATAGGAAAAGGAGTACGTCAAGGCTGTATATTGTCACCCTGCTTATTTAACTTTTATGCAGAGTACATCATGAGAAACGCTGGACTGGAGGAAGCGCAAGCTGGAATCAAGATTTCCCGGAGAAATATCAAGAACCTCAGATATGCAGATGACACCACCCTTATGGCAGAAAGTGAAGAGGAGCTAAAAACCTCTTGATGAAAGTGAAAAGGAGAGTGAAAAAGCTGGCTTAAAGCTCAACATTCAGAAAACGAAGATCATGGCATCCGGTCCCATCACTTTATGGGAAATAGGGAAACAGTGGAAACAGTGGTTTACTTTATTTTGGGGGGCTCAAAAATCACTGCAGACGGTGATTGCAGCCATGAAATTAAAAGACACTTACTCCTTGGAAGGAAAGTTATGACCAACCTAGATAGCATATTAAAAAGCAGAGACATTACTTTGCCGACAAAGGTCTGTCTAGTCAAGGCTATGGTTTTTCCTGTGGTCATGTATGGATGTGAGAGTTGGACTGTGAAGAAAGCTGAGCACCGAAGAATTGATGCTTTTGAACTGTGGTGTTGGAGAAGACTCTTGAGAGTCCCTTGGACTGCAAGGAGATCCAACCAGTCCATCCTAAAGGAAATCAGTCCTGAATATTCATTGGAAGTACTGATGTTAAAGCTGAAACTCCAATACTTAGGCCACCTGATACTAAGAGCTCACTCATTGGAAAAGACCCTGATGCTGGGAAAGATTGAGGGCAGGAGGAGAAGGGGACAACAGAGGATGAGATGGTTGGATGGCATCACCGACTCAATGGACATGGGTTTGGATGGACTCCAGGAGTTGGTAATGGACAGGGAGGCCTGGCGTTCTGCGGTTTGTGGGGTCACTAAGAGTCGGACATGACTGAGCAACTGAACTGAACTGAACTGATTCACTGAGATGGTTTTTGCCTAAGTTTTATTTGTTTTTTAATGTCTATTTAGGAAAAGTGAAAAAAAGAAGTAAAACTCAAGGCTTTTACCCCAGTCAAAGAAACCCTTTTCATCTCTTTTATACAGGACTTTTAAAAAAAGGATTCCACATGGGTTCCTTTGGGAACCCGTATTTACTGTGATGGAGTAAATATGGCCACTCAGTTCCGCCAGCGGGGTGTTTTTTAAGCATGTGAATTGGCAGGGCGTTTTCCCATTGGCCAGCACGTCATTTCTGAACAATTTTACTGCCGTAGTTTCACATATTCCTGTTACCCACAGGACCCTTGAAAGTATCTGAATTTTTGACCCCTGGCTTGAATGTGTGGTTTTCTTGTCCAGGAAGACCTCCAGCTCACCATGGCCCCTTAAGTTTTTCACCATGATTTTGAGATTAATTGGCCATTAGAGATGGTTCCGTTTCTCTAACTGCAGAAAAAAACGATACCCTGAAGTTGAAATAAACTGGATTATAGAAATGTTTATTAGATATACTTATTGGGGCAGGGTGTAGCCGTAAAAATAACCCTTGCCTCTATTCCCACAAGGTTTAAACACCCGCGGTATTTATGAGGTAGTATTGAAGAGGGGAGGGGACAGAATAAAAAATAGTGTCACAATGTTAACGTTTAAAATTGTATCAAGTGTTTTGGGATCTGAGACCTCCCTCTAAACCCTAGCTCTAATTCACACCTTCCAAAATAGAGCTTTCCTGTGTTTTTGCTTAGATTTTAATAAAGCCCAGGAACAGGAAGATAGTTTTGAATGAAACTGCAAAGACTTGGAGTAGTTCTAGGGAGTCCTTTAATTCATGGCCACAAGGGATAAGTGCTTTTTTGTATCCTTTTAAAAGTCAATTGGCTATAGAAAACAAGTGATTAGGAAGTTAAAAATAAAACTGAAATGCTTCCCTCTGTTTTAAGGAAAGAAAATACAAAGACATTCTCTGGAATTGGCTGCTTTTCATCTTTTAATAGCAGTTTCCATTTCCTTTTCCCCTCCACCTCACCTTTCCCCCTGCCTCCTCTTCCCTCCATGCTCCTCACCCCTGCAAAAACAAAAACCAAAAAACAAACAAACAGAAAAAAAAAAAAAAAAACCCCTGAAGGTTTCAAATGCTTATTTAAAGAACACTAGACCTCTGTATTGGTTAACTCAATGAAGGTAACAGAAAAGTAGTGGGTTCTGAAACAGTAACCATTATTTTTTCTACTGGGCCAGTTTAAAGTCAACTTTATTAGGTTTTAGAATTATTTTCCAATAAGACTTTTTAATTCACAGACTAACCTATTTAAAGCTACTGTGATAAATTAGGTCTATTAGAAATGACCCACACTCAACTTGTAAATTATTTTAAATTTCAGCCTGAAATTCTCCAGGCTTTTAAATAAAAATAGAAATTTCCTATTAAGCACACACAGAACCCTTGAAACTACAGGCACCATCTCTCCTCCCTTTTGTGATGTCCAACTCCAAGTACCTTTCAATTTTCTACCTCTTACAGGATCGAGCCTTTATAGCTTTTTTTGTTATTGAGATATAATCGACGTATGAATTTGTGTAAGTTAAGGTGTGTAGCATGTTGATTTGATATATTTATGTATTAAAAATGATTAACAACATAGCATCAGCTAACACTTCCATCCCATCATATAATTACCATTTACATGTCTTTTATTTCTTTATCATGCTTGATTTCTGTAGCTCAGATTACCAGCTGAATAAGATTAGTGAGAGTGGGCATCCTTGCTTTATTCCTGATCTTAGAGGAAAAGCACTCAACCGTTCACATTGAGTATGACATAGGTTTGTTATTTGTGGCCTGTATTATTTTGGGGTATGTTCCTTCTATAACCAACTTGTTCAGGGTTTTTGTCCTAAAAAGGGTGTTGCTGCTGCTGCTAAGTCGCTTCAGTCATCTCCGACTATGTGCGACCCCATAGACGGCAGCCCACCAGGCTCCCCCGTCCCTGGGATTCTCCAGGCAAGAACGCTGGAGTGGGGTGCCATTTCCTTCTCTAACGCAGGAAAGTGAAAAGTGAAAGTGAAGTCACTCAGTCATGTCCGACTCTTAGCAACCCCATGGACTGCAGCCCACCAGGCTCCTCCACCCATGGGATTTTCCAGGCAAGAGTACTGGAGTAGGGTGCCATTGCCTTCTCCTAAAAAGGGTGTTACATTTTCTCAAATACTTTTTTCTTGTTATTGAGATAATCTAATTTATAGGTCTTTTATGGATCATTTGTTGTTTAGTTGCTAAGTTATATCTGCCTCTTTTGCCACCCCAGGGACTGTAGCCAACCAGGCTACTCTGTCTGTGGGATTTTCCAGGCAAGAACACTGGAGTGCACTGCCCTTTCCTTCTCCAGGGAATTTTCCTGATACATGGATCGAATCTGTGGCTTCTGCACTGCAGGCAGATTTTTCACCATTGAGCCACCTGGGACATAACTACAAAATAAATATTGATACATTTTTAAAGTTTATAATCAACTATTTAATTTAAATGGATAAAAATAAAAATAAATGGATTACTAATAATATAAAAGGCTCTAGACTCAGTATTAAATGTATTTTAGTAATAATAATAAGCATTTATTGGACACATTAGGTGTTAGTCTTTTAGATATTAAATTCTCAGTTATAAACATTACTTACATGTTACACTTCAGCAACTCTAGATACCTGATAGGGAAAAGCCAATACGCTTCAAAATAATCTAGATTTTAAGAAATTACTCACTCACTGCAGTCAAAATTAACTTTGTATTCTTCTTCCTGGCATTTTAGTTCTGCTTTTTGATTACTTTAAACAAACTCTGCAGTTCCCTAGGAGCTCATCCCAAATAACTTACACATGTGTACAGATACTATTGCCCTATTAGAAGATTACTTGTTTTTTTCACATACTAAATAAAATACACAGGATTTTCAGAATTCAGTATGAGTTTCTGTAAACCATTGTTTCCTACAGCATTAGCATTACTGGCATGCTGACCTGTTTTAAATTGTACTAAATCCAAGAATGCCGTTAATGGAGAAGGAATTGAAACCATCATTTTCCCCATAGCAACAAATGAACTAGCCATTTTTCTATATACATTAAGACTTCCTGATTGAATTTTTCCCATTACTGTGATCTTTTTATACATTCTAATCCAACAACACTAACCATTTTAGATTCTATGAACACAGACATTGTTATCTATAAAAAAAAGTTTCCTGGCTGACATAATAATCAGCTGAATATTGAATTAAAGAAAACACTAGGAAGCAGGATTAAGAAACTGCAACATGTGGTTTAGTTTCCATGAGGGCAAATTGCCTTATAAATTAATGATGATTCACTCTTTTATTTTTCATGATTTTTATACGTATTTTTTGAATGACTAATATATGCCCGAGCACAAAAGGCAAAGAGTACAAAATGGTACACATGGGAAAGTAAGTCACTCTATCAGTGGGAATGCTGTTCTCCATTAGTGAGTACATAAAACATGTTTGGATAGCAAGTTGACATTAACTAGTAGCGTTGAAAGTGTGGAATTTCTACCTCTACTAATGACGAGGGAAAACAGACCAGTTCTCCCAATGATGACTAAAAACACTTGACAATTCTTAAAAGGAATCTTTTAAAAATTTACCAAACAGCTAATGAGATGTCAAAGAAAGACATTTGGGGTCACTTTGAAAGAAATTTTGAAAAAGTTGGAGTCCAGGGTCATCCAAAGTTGGGGACCCTGGGAAACCCTATCCCACTGTGGGATGAGACACTGGAAGGCTGCTCCCCCTTGCCCCCAAGAATAAGGATAAACTTGGAAGGAAAGGAATCATCACACCAACTGCAGACCAGTTCCAGGTCCTTAAGGAGGCCCTGAAGTTGGATGACAATTCTGATACTTGACAGAAGGAAATGAAAATATTCTCTGGAGGAAAATAACATCATCCTAGGCCCCAACTTTTCTCTAGAGAAGAAAATGAGCACCATCCAGCTATGTAACTTCAGAAAACTGTAGCAATATGTACCAGGGGACATGCAAAGGATATCCACGGCAGTACAGGGATGACTAAAAACTGGAAACAATCCAAATGTTCATCAACAAGATGAGATATTCATGTAATTGCAAAATATAAAGCAGTGAAAATAATAACTACTGCTGCATGCATCAGTACAGATAAACCTCATGAATATAATATTCAGCAGAAAAATTATGTAGCAGATTACATATAGTGTGATATTAATAATACAAAATTCTAAAGCAAGCGGTATTAATCACATGTTGTTCAGGAATATATAATGTAGTCAAACTTAAAAGCAAGGCAACAATCAAAAATTCAGGGTAGTGTTGACTACTGGTGCAGGGTGTTTCAGCCATATTAATCATGTTCTCTTCAGAGATATTCTCAATGGAATTCTCAATGGAAACAGTACAGATTTTATTTGCGGGGGGGGCTCCAGAATCACTACAGATGGTGACTGCAGCCATGAAATTGAAAGACGCTTACTCATTGGAAGAAAAGCTATGACAAACTTCAATTCAGTTCAGTTCAGTCACTCAGTCACGTCTGACTCTTTGCCACCCCATGAATAGCAGCACGCCAGGCCTCCCTGTCCACCAACTTCTGGAGTTCACTCAAACTCATGTCCTTTGAGTCGGTGATGCCATCCAGCTATCTAATCCTGTGTTGGCCCCTTCTCCTCCTGCCGCCAATCCCTCCCAGCACCAGGGTCTTTTCCAATGAGTCAACTCTTTGCATGAGCTGGCCCAAGTCCTAGAGTTTCAGCTTTAGCATCATTCCTTCCAAAGAAATTTCAGGGCTGATCTTTTTTTTTTTAATTTTTTTTTTTTTTACTTTATTTTACTTTACAATACTGTATTGGTTTTGCCATACATTGACATGAATCCACCACGGGTGTACATGCTTTCCCAAACATGAACCCCCTCCCACCTCCCTCCCCATAATATCTCTCTGGGTCATCACCGTGCACCAGCCCCAAGCATGCTGTATCCTGCGTCGGACATAGACTGGCGATTCGATTCTTACATGATAGTATACATGTTACAATGCCATTCTCCCAAATCATCCCACCAGGGCTGATCTTTAGAATGGACTGATTGGATCTCCTTGCAGTCCAAGGGATTCTCAATAGCCTTCTCCAACACCACAGTTCAAAAGCATCAATTCTTCAGCGCTCAGCTTTCTTCACAGTCCAACTCTCACATCCATACATGACCACTGGAAAAACCATAGCCTTGATTAGATGGACCTTTGTTGGCAAAGTAATATCTCTGCTTATTAATACGCTGTCTAGGTTGGTCATAACATTCCTTCCAAGGAGTAAGCGTCTTTTAATTTCATGGCTGCAATCACCATCTGTAGTGATTTTGGAGCCTCCCAAAATAAAGTCTGACACTGTTTCCACTGTTTTCCCATCTATTTCCCAGGAAGTGATGGGACCAGATGCCATAATCTTCGTTTTCTGAATGTTGAGCTTTAAGCCAACTTTTTCACTCTCCTCTTTCACTTTCATCAAGAGGCTTTTTGGTTACTCTTCACTTTCTGCCATAAGGGTGGTGTCATCTGCATATCTGAGGTTATTGATATTTCTCCGGGAAATCTTGATTCCAGATTGTGCTTCCTCCAGCCCAGCATTTCTCATGATGTACTCTGCATATAAGTTAAATAAGCAGGGTGACAATATACAGCCTTGACGTACTCCTTTTCCTATTTGGAACCAGTGTATTGTTCCATGCCCAGTTCTAACTGTTGCTTCCTGATCTGCATATAGGTTTCTCAAGAGGCAGGTCAGGTGGTCTGGTATTCCCATCTCTCTAAGAATTTTCCACAGTTTATTGTGATCCACACAGTCAAAGGCTTTGGCCTAGTCAATAAAGAAGAAATAAATGTTTTTCTGGAACTCTCTTGCTTTTTCCATGATCTAGTGGATATTGGCAATTTGATCTCTGGTTCCTCTGCCTTTTCTAAAACCAGCTTGAACATCAGGGAGTTCACGGTTCACATATTGCTGAAGCCTTGCTTGGAGAATTTTGAGCATTATTTTACTAGCGTGTGAGATGGAAGTAATTGTGTGGTAGTTTGAGCATGTTTTGGCATTGCCTTTCTTTGGCATTGGAATGAAAACTGACCTTTTCCAGTCCTGTGGCCACTGCTGAGTTTTCCAAATTTGTTGGCATATTGAGTGCAACACTTTCACAGCATCATCTTTCAGGATTTGAAATAGCTCAACTGGAATGCCATCACCTCCACTAGCTTTGTTTGTAGTGAAGCTTTCTAAGGCCCACTTGACTTTACATTCCAGGATGTCTGGCTCTAGATGAGTGATCACACCTCCGTGATTATCCGGGTCATGAAGATCCTTTTTGTACAGTTCTTCCGTGTATTCTTGCCATCTCTTCTTAATATCTTCTGGTTCCGTTAGGTCCATACCATTTCTGTCCTTTATTGAGCCCATCTTTGAATGAAATGTTCCCTTGGTATCTCTGATTTTCTTGAAGAGATCTCTAGTCTTTCCCATGCTGTTCTTTTCCTCTATTTCTTTGCATTGATCGCTGAGGAAGGCTTTCTTATCTCTTCTTGCTATTCTTTGGAACTCTGCATTCAGATGCTTATCTTTCCTTTCCTCCTTTGCTTTTCACTTCTCTTCTTTTCACAGCTATTTGTAAGGCCTCCCCAGACAGCCATTTTGCTTTTTTGCATTTCTTTTCCATGGGGATGGTCTTGATCCCTGTCTCCTGTACAATGTCACGAACCTTCGTCCATAGTTCATCAGGCACTCTGTCTATCAGATTTAGTGCCTTAAATATATTTCTCACTTCCACTGTATAATCATAAGGGATTTGATTTAGGTTATACCTGAATGGTCTAGTGGTTTTCCCTCCTTTCTTCAATTTAAGTCTGAATTTGGTAATAAGGAGTTCATGATCTGAGCCACAGTCAGCTCCTGGTCTTGTTTTTGCTGACTGTATAGAGCTTCTCCAGCTTTGGCTGCAAAGGATATAATCAATCTGATTTTGGTGTTGACCATCTGATGATGTCCATGTGTAGAGTCTTCTCTTGTGTTGTTGGAAGCAGGTGTTTGCTATGACCAGTGCGTTCTCTTGGCAAAACTCTATTAGCCTTTGCCCTGCTTCATTCTGTATTCCAGGGCCAAATTTGCCTGTTACTCAAGGTGTTTCTTGACTTCCTACTTTTGCATTCCTGGCCCCTATAATGAAAAGGACATCTTTTTTGGGTGTTAGTTCTAAAAGATCTTGTAGGTCTTCATAGAACCGTTCAACTTCAGCTTCTTCAGCAACAGTTTCTGTCATAAGGGTGGTGTCATCTGCATATCTGAGGTTATTGATATTTCTCCCAGCAATCTTGATTCCAGGTTATGTTTCTTCCAGTCCAGCATTTCTCATGATGTACTCTGCATAAAAGTTAAATAAGCAGGGTGCCAATATATAGCCTTGACGTACTCCTTTTCCTATTTGGAACCAGTCTGTTGTTCCATGTCCAGTTCTGACTGTTGCTTCCTGACCTGCATACAGATTTCTCAAGAGGCAGGTCAGGTGGTCTGGTATTCACCTCTCTTTCAGAATTTTCCCCAGTTTATCATGATCCACACAGTCAAAGGCTTTGGCATAGTCAATAAAGCAGAAATAGATGTTTTTCTGGAACTCTCTTGCTTTTTCCATGATCCAGCGGATGTTGGCAATTTGATCTCTGGTTCCATGAATATAGACACAAATATTCTCAACAAAATAATAGTCATCAAAATCCAACCATACATTAAAAACGTCATACAGCATGACTAAGTGGGATTCACCTAGGGATGCAAGAAGTTTTCAATATTTCCAATGAAATTCCACATGAACAAAATGAAAAATTAAAAAAATATATATCTCAAAAGATTTTGATAAATTTTATGATAAAAACCCTCCAGAAAGTGAACATAGAAGGAACATATATCAACATAAGACAGGCCATCTATGACAAACCTACAACTGACATCATACTCAACAATGAAAAGCTGAAAGCATTTCATCTAAGATTAGGAACAAGACAAGGATGTCCATTCTTGCCACTTTTATTCAACATAGTTTTGGAAGTCTTAGCTACAGCAATCAGAGAAGAGAAAGAAGTAAAGGGAATCCAAAGTTGAAAAAGAAGTTACACAGTCACTACTTGTTGATGACATAGTACTATACCTAGGAGGTCCTAAATATGCTACCTGAAAACTACTAAAACTCCATGAATTTGGCAAAGTTGCAGGTTACAAAATTAATACACAGAAATCTATTACATCTCTATACTTAGTGTTAGTCAATGAAAAATCAGAAAGAAATTCATGAAACTATTCAACTTGCCATCCCATCAAAAAAATAAAATATCTAGGAATAAACCTACCAAAACTGTATTCTGAAAATTATATCTCACATGATAGTAAAGTAATGCTAAAAATTCTCCAAGCCAGGCTTCAGCAATACATGAACCGTGAACTTCCAGATGCTCAAGCTGGTCTTAGGAAAGGCAGAGGAACCAGAGGTCAAATTGCCAACATCGACTGGATCATTGAAAAAGCAAGAGAGTTCCGGAAAAACATCTATTTCTGCTTTATTGACTATGCCAAAACCTTTGACTGTGTGGATCACAATAACCTACCTCTTGAGAAAACTATATGCAGGTCAAGAAGCAACAGTCAGAACTGGACATGGAACAACAGACTGGTTCCAAATAGGAAAAGGAGTACATCAAGGCTGTATATTGTCACCCTGCTTATTTAACTTATATGCAGAGTACATCATGAGAAACGCTGGGCTGGAAGAAGCACAAGCTGGAATCAGGATTGCTGGGAGAAATATCAATAACCTTAGATATGCAGATGACACCATCCTTATGGCAGAAAGGGAAGAGGAACTAAAGAGCCTCTTGATGAAAGTGAAAGAGGAGAGTGAAAAAGTTGGCTTAAAGCTCAACATTCAGAAAACGAAGATCATGGCATCTGGTCCCATCACTTCATGGGAAATAGATGGGGAAACAGTGTCAGACTTTATTTTGGGGAGGCTCCAAAATCACTGCAGATGGTGATTGCAGCCATGAAATTAAAAGACGCTTACTCCTTGGAAGGAAAGTTATGACCAACCTAGATAGCATATTAAAAAGCAGAGATATTACTTTGCCAACAAAGGTCTCTCTAGTTAAGGCTATGGTTTTTCCAGTAGTCATGTATGGATGTGAGAGTTGGACTGTGAAGAAGGCTGAGGGCCGAAAAATTGATGCTTTTGAACTGTGGTGTTGGAGAAGATTCTTGAGAGTCCCTTGGACTGCAAAGAGATCCAACCAGTCCATCCTAAGTGAGACCAGTCCTGGGTGTTCATTGGAAGGACTGATGCTGAAGCTGAAACTCCAATACTCTGGCCACCTCATGCGAAGAGCTGACTCATTGGAAAAGACCCTGATGTTGGGAGGGATTGGGGGCAGGAGGAGAAGGGGACAACAGAGGATGAGATGGCTGGATGGCATCACCGACTCGATGCACATGAGTTTGGGTGAACTCCGGGAGTTGGTGATAGACATGAGGGCCTGGTGTGCTGCAATTCATGGGGTGGTAAAGAGTCAGACACGACTGAGCAACTGAACTGAACTGAACTGAATGAAAGAAATCAAAGAAGACACAATCATATGGAAAGATATAAAGTATCCTTGGATTAGAAGAATCAATCACTAAGCTACCTAAGGCAGTCTACAGATTCAATGAAATTCCTATCAAATTATCCATGACGTTTTTCACAGGACTAGAACAACAACAAAAAAATCTCAGAATTTGCATGCAGACATGAAGGACCCTAAATAAAAAGGAAACCAAACACAATCCTAAAGAAAGTCATCAAATCATAAGAGAAAAAAAAGAGCAAAGTAAGAAAAAAGGTCTACTGAAACAAATCCAAAACTATTGATGAAATGGGAATAAGAACATACATATTGATAATTACCTTCAATGTAAACGTACAAAATTCTCTGACCAAAACGCATAGTCTGGCTGAATGAAAAAGAAGACCCAGATATGTGTTATTTATTAGAGGCTCAATTCAAATCTAGAGACACAGACAGACTGAAAGTGAGGGGATGAACACTGAAGACAACGATGGACACTCCATAGTGATCAAGGGATCAATCCAAGAAGAAGATATAACAATTTTAAATATATATGCACTCAACACAAGAGCACCTCAATATATAAGGCAAATATTAACAGATATAAAAAGAAACTAACAGTAACACAATAATAGTGGGGGACTTTAACACACCATTTGTATCAATGGACAGATTATCCACATAGAAAATCAATAAGCACTACTGGGATTTAAATGACACATTAGAATACATAAACTTAGTTGATATCTATAGAACTTTCCATCCAACAGCAGAATACATACTGTTTTTAAGTGGATATGAAACATTCTCCAAGATAGATCACATGCTGGGCCACACAGCAGGCCTTGGCAAATTTTGGTTCAGTCGCTCAGTCATGTCCAACTCTTTGTGACCCCATGGACTGCAGCACCCCAGGATTCCCTGTCCATCACCAACTCCAGAGTCTATCTAAACCATGTCCATTGAGTTGGTGATGCCATCTAACCATCTCATTCCTCTGTCGTCCCCTTCTTCTCCTGCCCTCAATCTTTCCCAGCATCAGGGTCTTTTCTAATGAGTCAGCTCTTTGCACCAGGTGGCCAAAATTTTGGAGTTTCAGCTTCAACATCAGTCCTTCCAATGAATTTTCAGGACTGATTTCCTTTAGGATAGACTGGTTGGATCTCCTTGCAGTCCAAGGGACTCTCAAGAGTCTTCTCCAACACCATAGTTCAAAAGCATTAATCCTTTGGTGCTCAGCTTTCTTTATAGTCTAACTTTCAAATCCATACATGACTAATAGAAAAACCATAGCTTTGACTAGATGGACCTTTGTTGGTAAAGTAATATCTCTGCTTTTTAATATGCTATCTAGGTTGGTCATAACTTTTCTTCCAAAGAGTAGGCGTCTTTTAATTTCATGGCTTCAGTCACCATCTGCAGTGATTTTGGAGCCCCCCAAAATAAAGTCTGTCACGATTTCCATTGTTTCCCCATTCTCAGTAAATTTAGGAAAATTGAAATCACCTTTTCTTACCATAACAATATGAAATTAGAAATCTTCTACAATAAAAACTGCAAAAAAGACAGACACGTGTAGGCTAAACAATATGAGAGTGGATCATTGAAGAAATCAAAGAGGAAACCAAAACACACTTGGAGACAAATGAAAACAAAACTGTGATGATCCAAAACCTATGAGATGCAGGAAAGCATCTCAAAGTGGGAAATTTACAGCCATACAGCCTTACCCCTTACCTCAGGAAACATATCAAATAAATAAATAAATAAAACCCAAAAAGCTCAAATAAATAACCTAGCTTTACATCTAAAGCAAACAGAGAAAGAACAAAAAGAACCCCAAAGTTAATCAATGAGAAATCATAAAGATCAGAGCAGAAATAAATAAGAGACCAAGAAAACAATAGGGAAAAAAATTAAAAAAAACTAAAGGCTTGTTCTCCGAAAAGATAAACAAAATTGATAAATCTTTAGTAAAATTCATCAGGAAAAAAGGAAAGGGCACAATAAAAAAAATTTAGAAATGAAAAGGGAGAATTTACAATCTATACCACAGAAATACAAAGGATCACAATAGACTCCTACAAGTAACTATTTCTCATGTCAATAAAATGGACAAGCTAGAAGAAATGGACAAATTCTTAGAAATGTGAAATCTCCCAAGACCGAATGAGGAAGAAAGAGAAAATATAAACAGAGCAATCACCAGCACTAGAAGTGAAACTGTGATTAAAAACCTCCCAACAAACAAAAATCCAAGACCTGATGGCTTTGCAGGTAAATTCTACCAAATATTTAGAGAAGAGTTAACACATCCTTCTGAAACTGTTCTAAAATTTGCAGAGGAATGCACACTTTCAAATTCATCGTATGAGTGCTAAATCACCCTGATATCAAAACCAGACACACACACACACACAAAATTATAGGTTAATATCACTGATGAACACACATGCAAAAATCCTCAACAAAATAATAGGAAACCAAATCCAACAATACATTAAAAGGATCATACACCATGATCAACTGGAATGTATTCCAGGGATGCAAGGATTTTTTGATATCCAAAAATCAATCTGTGTGATACACCACATGAACAAAGAATAAAAAGGATATGATCATCTTAATAGATGCAGAAAAAGCTTCTGATAAAATTCAAACCTACAGCTAACATCATACTCCACAGTGAAAAGCTGAAAGCATTTCCAGTAAGATGAAGCATAAGAATATTCACCCTAGCCACCTTTACTTAAAATTTTGGAAGTTCTACTTTACAGTATTGTATTGGTTTTGCCATACATTGACATGAATCCACCACGGGTGTACATGTGTTCCCTGAACCCTACAATATTGTAAAGTAATTAGCCTCCAATTAAAATAAATAAATTTATATTAAAAAAAATTTGGAAGTCCTAGGCACGGAAATCAGAGAATAAAAATAAATAGCTTTGGGGACTCTCAGTCATGTCCGACTCTTTGCGACCCCATGGACTGTAGCCTACCAGGCTCCTCCCTCCATGGGATTCTCCAAGCAAGAATACTGGAGTGGGTTGCCATTTCCTTCTTCAGGGGATCTTCCCAACCCAGGGATTGAACCTGGTTCTCCCGCATTCCAGGCAGACGCTTTAACCTCTGAGCCACAAGGGGATTCAAATTGAAAAAGAAATACAACAGTTACTGTTTACAGATGATACACTATTATACATAGAAAATACTGAAGATGCTACCAGAAAACTATTAGAGCTCATCAATGCATTTGGTAAAGTTGCAGGATTGAAAACTAATAACACAGAGCTCTGCTGCGTTTATTAACAAAAAAGATTCTGGATTTCTATGCACTAACAATGAAGTATCTGAACAGGAAATTAAGGAAACAATATCATTTGCTATTTTATCAAAAGAAATAAAATACCTAGGATTAAACCTATGTAAGGAGGCAAAAGATCTGCACTCAGAAAGCTATAAGATGCTGATGAAAGAAATTTTAAAGATGAAACAGATGAAAAGATATACCATATTTTTAGATTGGAGGGATAAATATTGTCAAAACAACTATACTATGCAAAGGAATTAATGCAACCCCTATCAAATTACCAATGGCACTTTTCACAGAACTAGAACACAAATATTTTCTATTTGTATGGAAACACAAATGACCCCAAATAGTCAAAGCAATCTTGAGAGAAAACAACAAAATCAAACAAAAAAGGGTGCTGGAGGAATCATACTCCCTGACTTCAGAGTATACCACAAAGGTAGAGTCATCAAAACAGCATAATAGTGCCGCAAAACCAGAAATATACACCAAAGGAACAGGACAGAAAGCCCTGAAATACACTCATGAACTGATGATCAATTAATCTACAACAAAGGGGGTAGAATATACAATGTAAAAAAGACAGTCTCTTCAATAAGTGGTGCTGGGGAAACTGGACGTGTAAAAGTGTGAAACGAGCATGTTCTGTAACACCATACACAAAAATAAGCTCAAAATGGGTTAATTACCTAAATATAAGACCCAATATTGTGAACTACCTGGAGAAAAACATAAGCAGGACACTCTTTGAGATAAATCACAGCAATATCTTTTTTGATCTGTCTCTCGCAGTAATGATACTAAAAGCGCAAATAAACAAAAGGGACCTAATTAACCTTAAAAGCATTTTCACAGTAAAAGAAACCGTACATAAAGAGACCACCTATAGCATGGGAAGAAGTATTTGTAAACAATGTAACTGAAAACCAATTATACACAAATAACTCATACAGCTTGATATCAAAAACAAGCAAGCAAACCAAACAAAAAATAAGCAACTGTAAATAGACGTTTCTCCAAACAAGACATACATGTCTTCTTCTCCAAAGACATCTAAGATGATCAAAAGGCACATGAAAAGATGCTCAACATTGCTAATTATTAGAGAAATGCAAATCAAAACTACAATGAGGTATCACTCTACACTGTTCAGGACAGCCATCATCAAAAAGTCTACAGATAATAAATGCTAAAGATGGTGTGGAGAAAAGGGGACCCTTCTACATTATTGGTGAACATATAAATTGCTTTGACCACTGTGAAGTATAGTATGGAGGTTCCTTAAAAAACTAAAAATAGAGCTACCATGTAATTCTACAATCCCACTCATGGGCATATACACAGAGAAAACCATCATTTAAAGAGATGCATGCCTGCCAATGTTCATTGTAGTACTATTTACAATAGCCAAGACATGGAAGCAATCTAAATATCCATCGACAGATAATTGGTGAAAGAAGATGTGATACATACATACACACACACACACAAATGGAATACTAATCAGCCACAGAAAAAGAGTGAAATAATGCCATTTATAGCAACATGGATGGACCTAGAGGTTATCATACTAAGTAAGTCAAAGAAAGATGAGTACCATATGCCATCACTTACATGTGGAATCTAAACAAAATGATACAAATGAACTTATTTACAAAATAGAACCAGATCCACAGACAAAGGAAACAAACTTATTGCTTCCAAAGGGGAAAGATGGTGGGGTGCGGGGGAGATAAATAAGGAATTTGGAAGTAACATAAACACACAACTATGTATAAAATAAACAAGGACCTATTGTATAGCTCAGAAGCTATACTCAATATCTTATAATAACCTATATTGGAAAAGAATCTTTAAAAGTATATATATATACATATATATAACTGAATCATTTTGTTATACAGTTAAAATTAACACATTTAAAATCAACTATACTTCAATTAAAAATAAATTAATTTTTTAAAAGAGTTGCTTTAAATTGTTAGTACCATAGGATTTGGGGCTCCTTAGTAACTCAACTACATCCATAATTATAGTGGGATTTCATCGAAGAAAAATGATCTGATTAGCTCACTGTTACAGGAGTCTCCTTCTATACATTTACTTTCTTTTTTGCAAAGATGTGTGTGTAGTTTGACAAACAAGCTAAACTCATGGGTTTGCAGTTTAACAGACTGAGTTTCTATTCCAGCGCTGCCAGTTTCTATCTATGACAGTTTCTTAAGCTTTCTAGCCTGGGTTTTTTCATCTGTAAAATGGAAATAATAACCCCAATCATAAAGAGTGCTGTGCATAGCAGGCATTTTGTTAATATTGATTCCTTCTTTCATTTTAACACAGTTATCAGGCCATGACCAATTTAAAGAATTTAATTTAGTTGCCAAGTTGTTGTATGGTAAGAGGCATCCTGAGTTTGATGAATATAAATTTCCAATGAGATAGAATTTTCACATTTTGCCTGGTATACAGCAGAATGAATTACTTGAAGAAGAATAAAGATAGATTTAGGAACATAATCAAAATGAAATCAATGAAAATCAGTGGCTGCAATTTGCTGATATTCTTCTGTAAAGAACATTGAGAACAGACCTGGGCATGCGATCACTGAAAGTGTTTGATGCTGTGTGAAGAAATAATTTTTCTATTTCACTGTCATTACTGAATGATTGATGCATTGTGTGGAACCCAAACTGTTTGTCATTTAATGACGATTCATTTCTAAAGTTTTGTTAAGATACAAATATTGATCATGCAAAGAAACATGAGATAATAATTCCCTAATAACATGCAGTTTTTCAGATCAACTGAATCAAACTGATTGAAGGACTTTTATTTTATTTATTTTTAGTGATATACAGTTGATTTACAATGTTGCATTAGGTTCAGATATACAGGAAAACGATTCAGCTTTCAGATTCTTTCCCATTATAGGTTATTACAAGATATTGAAAATAGTCTCTTAAGATATATAGTGGGTCCTTGCTTATCTGTTTTATATAAACAGTGCATATCTGTTAATCCCCAATTCCTAATTTATCCTCCCCCTCCAACTTTTAATTTTACATTTTAACGACGCACTTCCACATGATTCTTTTGCATACAACCAATTTGGAACCACTAGAATAGTAATTGCTATATGTTGGACACTTCCAGATCTTAGGAAATACTGTGAAGCTGTTAGAGTATACTGGTGGTTGAGAAGTTTGCTTTGATTCCAGTGAAAAAGGTAACACCATGACACTGTCTGTGGCTCGGGATAATATTATAACATTGCCAGTTGAGGAAAGCATAACCTGTTTGTTGACTATCCCAGAGGCTCAAAGGTAACTGGAACTGCCAAGTGGGTTATGACAAAAGCTGGTCTGGAACTGCTCTGGGGCTTGAGTGATTCTTGCTTCATCAGGGGTCCTCAGGGACTTACCAAGTTCCCTGAGGACACTGAGGTCAGGACATTTCCCTCATTTAATGGTATGAATCACTAGAAGGATCTTGAAAAACACAAATGAAAGCCAGATAGAAGCTCAGATGCTGGTCTCAAATATTAATCCTGTGGTCAGAAATCTCTACCAAACAGTTTAACAGTAAAATGTATGCAATCATGTTGAAATAAAAAAAGAAGAAGAAAAACAGATGCTTTAAACATTTTATTGCTGATTATTTTATTATTTGGTATCTCTATGTACGTGAATTTAAAGTCAAAGTTTATAGTGTGCCCTTTTCCTGTATGACCATGTTTTAAACTGCATGATGACAGCTACATTCAGTTATAGAAGTGTAAATAAATCATCTGAAGCCAGGAGAAGCAGTAAAGGGCCAGGCCCATCCTCCTTGTTAGTTATCATAAACCTCATTAGCTAGGTCATTAGCCAGGTCAGAGTCTTCAATAGGAGTAATCAGGCCGCTGGGAATACAGGACTAGCCAAGGGATACCCAGGCAAACAGGTGGCTCTCAGGGGATCAGTTCCAGAACCCCAACTTCACACATTATCCAAGTGCCTCCTAAGGTTTAGAAGTCATACAAGATCTTCTTTCCACCTTTGCTTTACTTTACAAAGAAAAGCCAACCTCTCCCCATGGCTAATCTTTCTATGATGCAATCCCTAGGTTAAGAAAACCTCCGTGATGCAAATAAAGAAAAACATGAAGTATTTTTGTTGAAGTTGAGAAAATGAATGCCTCTAATGATTGGGTAGTAAATCCATTTTCATTTCTAACTGACTTCAAAGTTTGCTTTCAACAAAATTAAAGGAATACACATCTAATAGATAATTAGAAACAGTTATTAATGATAGACTGAGGTGTGATTTTGGGTGTGTAAGTAGAGAGCAGTTCAAAGAATTGAGTGACACCATCAGAATAAAACTTATTACATTCTCAACTAACTTACATGAACAAAGCTCTTCAGCAGTTATACAATTATAATTTAAAATAGAAATAAAATTGACACTGAATTCTGACTGTTTCTAGCAATAATCATACACAGATGCATTGACTGAAAAGTAAGACTCATTCATCTCCTTAATAGATAAAGAATGATAAATAATTGTCAATGTTTATTTTGTCAATTGTCAAAAAATTATCAATATTTATGTTATTTTGATTTTAATGATAGTGCAAACCAGAGGTTTAAAAAATAGTTTTAAGAGGGAACAGTCCTACACTGTTGGTTTTAGGGGTGTAAATTGGTACAGCCACTATGGAGAACAGTATGGAAGTTCCTTAAAAAACTAAAAATAGAGCTACCATCTGACCCAGCAATCCCACTCCTGAACATATACCCAGAGAAAAACGTGATCTGAAAGGATACACATACCCCAACGTTCACTGCAACACTATTTACAACAGCCAAGACACGGAAGCAACCTAATTGGCCATCAACAGAGGAATGGCTAAAGATGTGGTACGTATATACAATGGAATATTACTCAGCCATTAAAAAGAATGAAATAATGCCATTTGCAGCAACATGGATGGACCTAGAGATTGTCATACTAAATGACGTGAGTCAGAGAAGGAGAAATATTGTATGACATTCCTTATATGTGGAATCTAAAAAGAAATGATACAGATGAATTTACTTACAAAACAGAGTCTCACAGACCTAGAGAGTGAACTTATGGCTGTTGGGGGTAAGGTTGGGGGAAAGGGATAGTTAAGGAGTTTGAGATGGACATGTATGCACTGCTATATTATAAATGGATAACCAACAAGGACCTACTGTATAGCACGTGAAACTCTGCTCAATGTTATGTGACAGCCTGGGATGGAAGTCTGGGGGAGAATAGATATATGTATGACTGAATCCCTATTCTGTTCATCTGAAACTATCACAACATTGTCTGTTAATAGCCTATATTATAATACGAAATAAAAGTTTTCAAAAAGAATTAAATGGTAGGAACAAATAAAATATCCTTAAGGTTCAGTTCAGTTCAGTTCAGTCGCTCAGTTGTGTCCGACTCTTTGCGACCCCATGAATTCGCAGCACACCAGGCCTCCCTGTCCATCACCATCTCCCAGAGCTCACTCAGACTCACGTCCATCGAGTCCGTGATGCCATCCAGCCATCTCATCCTCGGTCGTCCCCTTCTCCTCCTGCCCCCAATCCCTCCCAGCATCAGAGTCTTTTCCAATGAGTCAACTCTTCGCATGAGGTGGCCAAAGTACTGGAGTTTCAGCTTTAGCATCATTCCTTCCAAAGAAATCCCAGGGTTGATCTCCTTCAGAATGGACTGGTTGGATCTCCTTGCAGTCCAAGGGACTCTCAAGAGTCTTCTCCAACACCACAGTTCAAAAGCATCAATTCTTCAGTGCTCAGCCTTCTTCACAGTCCAACTCTCACATCCATACATGACCGCTGGAAAAACCATAGCCTTGACTAGACCGACCTTAGTCAGCAAAGTAATGTCTGTGCTTTTGAATATACTATCTAGGTTGGTCATAACTTTTCTTCCAAGGACTAAGCACCTTTTCATTTCATGGCTGCAGTCACCATCTGCAGTGATTCTGGAGCCCAAAAAAATAAAGTCTGACACCGTTTCTACTGTTTCCCCATCTATTTCCCATGAAGTGATGGGACCAGATGCCATGATCTTCGTTTTCTGAATGTTGAGCTTTAAGCCAACTTTTTCACTCTCCTCTTTCACTTTCATCAAGAGGCTTTTTAGCCCCTCTTCACTTTCTGCCATACGGGTTGGTGTCATCTGCATATCTGAGGTTATTGATATTTCTCCTGGCAATCTTGATTCCAGCTTGTGTTTCTTCCAGTCCAGCATTTTTCATGATGTACTCTGCATATAAGTTAAATAAGCAGGGTGCCAATATATAGCCTTGATGTACTCCTTTTCCTAATTGGAACCAGTCTGTTGTTCCATGTCCAGTTCTAACTGTTGCTTCCTGACCTGCATACAGATTTCTCAAGAGGCAGGTCAGGTGGTCTTGTATTCCCATCTCTTTCAGAATTTTCCACAGTTTATTGTGATCCACACAGTCAAAGGCTTTGGCATAGTCAATAAAGCAGAAATAGATGTTTTTCTGGAACTCTCTTGCTTTTTCCATGATCCAGCAGATGTTGGCAATTTGATCTCTGGTTCCTCTGCCTTTTCTAAAACCAGCTTGAACATCAGGGAGTTCATGGTTCACGTATTGCTGAAGTCTGGCTTGGAGAATTTTGAGCATTACTTTACTAGTTATTAGAAATTAAATCTTAATTTGCATGTCCATTTATATACATATTTTTGTTTCAGAAGACCATGATTGAGTAAAGACTGTCAATCACAAATTATATTAGGTTAAAATTCTGGGGAAGAAGTGAAGTGGGGACAAAGGAAAAAATTTAACTATTAAAAAAGAACATTTTCATTGTTTTAGTATACGTATGATAGGTATCAAAGGTTAGTCACATTTTTGTTCTATTGGACATATTCTAAAATGTAATATATGAGCTGTAAATGCCAATATTTATAACATACCAGAAATTACATCATTTTCAACTATGGAAAGTATCTAAGTAATTCAAATATGTGAAATTTAGATAGAAATTTAAGTTGTTTCAAATGCTGGAAGGGTACATAGCTTTTCAAAATTATAAGAAAAAGCAGCAAAACACTTAGGACCATTGGTAGGCTAATACGGATACGTTAATATCTGGATTGCTGAGTGGGTTGTCATGACTGCAGGGGGATTCTGATGTGAATAGTCCCAAGGACTGCAACTTGGGGAGAACACTTTCATTTGGGCTCTCTTTCTCCCCAGTTTTGGGAAACAGTAATTTAGAGGTGTAGATTTACCCATATGTACATGTTAATAATATAGTATTTCTTGCATGCAGTTTGAATTGTGTACCTTGTGGGACCTTAGGAGATAAAGTTGTCCAGTTTTATTACTTCCTTACTGCTATCCAGATACTTCTTCCCAAAGTCCATCCATGATAACAATGTGAAGCCATGTAAGAAGCCATAAAAACTGCTCAAGTTCAATGAGCAGGGCTCTGCCTGTATTGCCTCTAACATTCTGCCAAAGGATGCTCAAACTACCACGCAACTGCACTCATCTCACACGCTAGTAAAGTAATGCTTAAAATTCTCCAAACCAGGCTTCAGCAATACGTGAACTATGAACTTCCAGGTATTCAAGCTGGTTTTAGAAAAGGCAGAGGAACCAGAGATCAAATTGCCAACATCCGCTGGATCATGGAAAAAGCAAGAGAGTTCCAGAAAAACATCTATTTCTGCTTTATTGACTATGCCAAAGCCTTTGACTGTGTGGATCACAATCAACTGTGGAAAATTCTGAGAGAGATGGGAATACCAGACCACCTGACCTGCCTCTTCAGAAATCTGTATGCAGGTCGGGAAGCAACAGTTAGAACTGGGCATGGAACAACAGACTGGTTCCAAATAGGAAAAGGAGTACGTCAAGGCTGTATATTGGCACCCTGCTTATTTAACTTCTATGCAGAGTACATCATGAGAAACGCTGGAATGGAAGAAACACAAGCTGGAATCAAGATTGCCGGGAGAAATATCAAGAACCTCAGATATGCAGATGACACCACCCTTATGGCAGAAACTGAAGAAGAATTAAAGAGCCTCTTGATGAAAGTGAAAGAGGAAAGTGAAAAAGTTGGCTTAAAGCTCAACATTCAGAAAACGAAGATCATGGCATCTGGTCCCATCACTTCATGGCAAATAGATGAGGAAACAGTGGAAATGGTGACTGACTTTATTTTTCTGGGCTCCAAAATCACTGCAGATGGTGACTGCAGCAATGAAATTAAAAGACACCTACTCCTTGGAAGGAAAGTTATGACCAACCTAGACAGCGTATCAAAAAGCAGAGACATTGCCAACAAAGGTCTGTCTAGTCAAGGCTTGGTTTTTCCAGTGCTCATGTACTGATGTGAGAGTTGGACTATAAAGAAAGCTGAGTGCTGAAGAATTGATGCTTTTGAACTGTGGTGTTGGAGAAGACTCTTGAGAGTCTCTTGGACTGCAAGGAGATCCATCCAATCCATCCTAAAGGAGGTCAGTCCTGGGTGTTCATTGGAAGGACTGATGTTGAAGCTGAAACTCCAATACTTTGGCCACCTGATGCGAAGAGCTGACTCATTGGAAAAGACCCTGTTGCTGGAAAAGATTGAGGGCTGGAGAAGAAGAGCACGATGAGATGGCTGGATGGCATCACCGACTCAGTGGACATGGGTTTGGGTGGACTCCGGAAGTTGGTGATGGACAAGGAGGCCTGGCGTGCTGCGATTCATGGGGTCGCAAAGAGTCGGACATGACTGAGTGACTGAACTGAACTAACATTCATTCATTCAGGGCCTAGGATGGGGCCTGAGGATCTGAAGAAGAAGCAGGCAATATCCCTGCCCTCGAGTAGCTTCCAGCCAAATGAGCCATGTGAACCAATTATTTTTCATACATTGGATAAATATCAGAACAAAGAAAAGAATGAAAGACTTTGGGGATGCAAGTACAGTAAGGAGGTATAAATGGTGCCTTAAAGAGTTGGAAAAGTTTTTAAGAGGAAGGAAAATGAGAAATTAAGTCCAGAAGTTTGCTGAAGTCCTGTCATTAGTAGAAACAGGCTATTGGTATTAGTCATACAGTCGTGTCTGACTCTTTGAAATCCCATGGATTATAGCCTGCCAGGCTCCTCTGTCCATGGAATTCTCCAGGTAAGAATACTGGAGTGGCATTATCGGAGAAATGCAAATCAAAATCACAGTGAGGTACAATCTCACACTGGTCAGAATGGCTGCCATCAAAAAGTCTACAAACAATAAATGCTGGAGAGGGTGTAGAGAAAAGGGAAACCTCTTACACTGTTGGTGGGAATGCAAACTAGTACAGCCAGTATGGAGAACAGTGTGGAGAGTCCTTAGAAAACTAACTAGAACTGCCATACGACCCAGCAATCCCATTACAGAGCATATACACTGAGGAAACCAGAATTGAAAGAGACACGTGTAGTCCAATGTTCATTGCAGTACTGTTTACAAGAGCTAGGACACAGAAGCAACCTAGATGTCCATCGGCAGATGAATGGACAAGTTATGGTACATACACACAAGGGAATATTACTCAGCTATAACAAAGAACACATTTGAGTCAGTTCTAATGAGGTGGATGAAACTGGAGCCTATTATACAGAGTGAAGTAAGTCAGAAAGAGAAACATCACTACTGTATATTAGCGCTTATAAATGGAATTTAGAAAGATGCTAACAATGACCCTATATGCAAGACAGCAAAAGAGACACAGAAGTAAAGAACAGATTTTTGGACTCTGTGGGAGAAGGCAAGGGTGGGATGATTTGAGAGAACAGCACTGAAACATGTATATTACCATATGTGAAATAGATGACCAGTGCAAGTTGGAAACATGAAGCAGGGCACTCAAAGCTGGTGCTCTGGGACAACCCTGAGGAGTGGGATGGGGAGGGAGGTGGGAGGCATTTCAGGATGGGGGAACACATGCATACCCACAGCAGATTCATGTCGATGTACAGCAAAAGCCACCACAATATTGTAGTAATTAGCCTCCAATTAAAATAAATAAATTAAAAAAAAAAAAAAGAATACTGTAGTGGGTGGCCATTCCCTTCTCCAGGGGATCTTCCCAACCCAAGGACTGCACCCGAGTCTCCTTCATTGCAGGCAGATTCTTTACCATCTGAGCCACCAGGGAAGCGCTTCTAAGAGGCAGTGACACAACTGCTTGAGCCCAGTCAAGAAACATGGAAGAACCGAGTAAACCACTCGCCCTCGCACACAGACGCTCTATTTGCAATGCAATTCTTGGAGTAACTATCCAGAGTTAGCGCGCTTCCCAGGTGGCTCAGTGGTAAAGAATCCACCTGCCAAGCAGGAGACGCAGATTCACTCCCTGGGTGGGAAGAAACCCTGGAGTAGGCAATGGCAACCCACTCCAGTATTCTCGCCTGGAAAATCCCATAGACAGAGGAGCCTGGCGGGCTACAGTCCATGGGGTAGCAAAAGACTTGGATCTTACTTAGCAATTGAACAACAGAATTGGTGCAGATTCACAGGGAAAGGATATAGCCTCCCACAGGGCTCTCCTCATGTCAGATATAATCCACAGGCTTGGGGATTCCTTGCTGTTCATACTTCTCACCAACTGTCTACAAATTCAGGGGTTCCCATGACCCCTCGGATTTGATGATTTGCTAGGGTGACTCACAGAATTCAGGAAAGCACATACTTAAAATTACAGTTTTATTGTAAAGGACGCATCAGGAACAGACAAATGAAGAGACACAGGGGCAAGGTCAGAGAGTCCCAAAGCTTCTGTGTCCCCAGGACATTTCACCATTGGGCATTTGATGAATATAACCAACCAGAAGACTCACCCAAGGGAGTTCCCTAGTGGCCTAGGTTTAGGATAACAGGCTTTACCTGGGCCTGGGTTCAACCCCTGTTTGGGGAAATAAGCTCCTACAACCCATACAATTGTGTGTGTGTGTGTGTGTGTGTGTGTGTGTGTGTGTGTGTGTGTGTTTAAAGGGCAGGGGAGAAAAGGAAACTCACCCGAGCTCTTCAGGTGTCCAGAATTTTTATAAGAATCTTATTACCTAGGCGTGATTGATATTTTACCTTCTAGAAACAATCTCCATCCTCAATTTTCCCTAATAAGTCTCACAAATTTTCAGATTTTTAGCTCAAACACCACTTTCAGAAGGCTCCTCTGGCCTCACCTGACTTCCCAGGATTAGCTCTCAGGTCTCATACCTTCCTGTTCATGGTCTCATAAAATCTGTCCTTCTCTTTCATAGCACTGTTCACATTCGTAACTAAATGCTTAATTGTTTAATGATTTATTTCTTGGTTCTTCTGCTAAAATGGAAATTCAGCAGGATTAAGTGCTAGTTTACGAGAGGCTAACATAGCATCTTGCATATAATACCTGCCCAATAAATAATCACTGGATGAAGGAAAGAGCGGAATAAATGACTAAGTCAATGCTGCTTTATGGGCATGTGCTAGTCATATCTGCCTGTTTACAACCCCATGGACTACAGCCCACAAGACTTTTGTTCATGGGATTTCCCAGGTAAGAATACTGGAGTGGGTTGGTACTTCCTATTCCGGAGGATCTTCCCAACCCAGGGATGGACCCTATCTCTCCTGTATTGGCAGGCGGAGTCTCTTCCACTGCATCTCTTGGAAAACTGACTAAAATGCTGCTTTTAAGCATTCTTATCTTTCCAATAGTGAAAATCCCTTGACCCATACTATCTGTCTCAAAACTTTTAAGATTCACATATAGGTATTATATAATTTATTAACCCCAGCAGGAAGCCTGACACTTCATTGCCAAGTTCCTAAATCCATCATTTTTCAGTTTATCAGCCTGAAATTGCACTCTTTCTCACTCCCTAGGGAGTGAGCTTGTCCCTGACCCTGGAGGGCATGTCAATTGCTTTCCCCCAGCCCACAATGAATCAGGAACCACTTCAGAACCTTTAATATCATGTAAAATTTAAGTCTGTGTGTGGTGTAAGTCTATAGATAAGACTTCTGACTTAGCAGCAAGTGACAAACATGTCAAGATTTCACTTCCCTAATTCTCATGCTGTCACAAAGATTCTGGGCTCCACAACAGACATCCCCACCTGGGGATCAAGCAAAGGGACTGGGAATCCCCAGGGAATCTGATTTTGAAGGTCAGCAAGATTTGATTATAGAACTTCCACAGGACTGGGGAAATAGAGAGTCTTGGAGGACACAGACAAAACCTTGTGTGCAATAGGACACAGGGGAAAAGAGCTGTGACTCCACAGGAGACTGAGCCAGACTTGTCTGTGAGTGTTTTGGGAATCTCTGGAGAAGGCATGGGTTGACAGCGGCCTGCCACGGGGTCATGGGCACTGGCAGCAGCAATCCTGGGAGGCGCAGCCTGCTGGCATAAATCCTCTTGGAGAAAGTCACCCTTAGTCCTACCACAGAGCCTGTAGCCCTGCCATAGAGACTGCGGACTCCAGGACCTGGCTGCCTCAGGTCAAACCACAGGGAGTGAGCACAGCCCCACCCATCAGTAGAACATTGGATTAAAGATTTACCGAGCATGACCCTGCCTACCAGAGCAAGACCCAGTCTTTCCCACAGCCAGTCCCTCCCATCAGGAACCTTGCACAAGCCTCTTATTCTCAGCCATCAGAGGGCAGACAGAAGCAGCAAGAACTTCAACCCCATGGCCTCCAGAATGAAAATCAAAATCATAGAAAACTAACCAAAATGATCATATGGGTCACAGCCTTGTGCAATTCGATGAAACGATGAGTCATGCAATGCAGGGACACCCAAGATGAACAGGTCATGGTGGAGAGTTCTGACAAAACGCGGTCTGCTGGGGAAGGGAATGGCAAAACACTCCAGCATTCTTGCCTTGAGAACCCCATGAACAGTGTGAAAAGGCAGAAAGATAGGGCACTGAAAGATGAGCCCCACAAGTCAGGAGAAGAGCGGAGAAATAGCTCCAAAAAAATGGGGACTGAGCCAAAGCAGAAACAATGACCAGTCGTGGATGTGTCTGGTGCTGAAAGTGTCCAATGCTGTAAAGAACAATATTACATAGGAACCTGGAATGTTAAATTCATGAATCAAGGTAAATTAGATGTGGTCACACAGGAGACAGCAAGAGTGAACATCGACATTTCAGAAATCAGTGAACTAAAATGGATGGGAATGGGGCGACTTGAATTCAGATGACCATTATATCTACTGCTGTGGGCAAGACTCCCTTAGAAGAAGTGAGTAACCCTCACAGTCAACAAAAGAGTCTGAAATGCAGTAGTACTTGGGTGTAATCTCAAAAATGACAGAAGGATCTCAGTTCGTTTCCCAGACAAACCATTCAACATTAAGGTAATCCAAGTCTATATCCAACCACTAATGCCAAAAAAGCTGAAGTTGAATGGTTCTGTGAAGACCTATTGGAGAAGGAAATGGCAATCCACTCCAATACTGTTGCCTGGAAAATCCCATGGACAGAGGAGCTTGGTAGGCTACAGTCTATGAGGCCTTCTAGAACTAACACCAAAGAGATGTCCCTTTCATCATAGGGAACTGGAATGCAAAAGTTGGAATTCAAGAGATATCTGGAGTAACAGGCAAGTTTGGCCTTGGAGTACAAAATGAAGCAGGGCAAAGGCTAAGAGAGTTTTGCCAAGAGAATGCAATGGTCATAGCAAACACCCTCTTCCAACAACATAATAGATGACTTTACACACGGATATCACCAGATGGTCAATACCAAAATCAGAGTGATTATATTATTTGCAGCCAAATATAGAGACACTCTATTTACTCAGGAAAAATAAGACCTGGAGCTGACTGTGGCTGAGATCATGAGCTCCTTATTGCCAAATTCAGACTTAAATTGAAGAAAGTAGGGAAAACCACTAGGCCTTTCATGTATGATCTAAATAAAACCCCTTATGATATGGTGGAAGTGACAAATAGACTCAAGGGATTAGACTTGATAGAGTGTCTAAAGAACTATGGATGGAGGTATGTAACATTGTACTGGAGGTGGTGACCAAAACCATCCCTAAGAGAAATGCAAGAAGGCAAAATGTTTGTCTGAGGAGGCCTTACAAATAGCTGAGAAAAGAAGAGAATGGAAAAGCAAGGGAGAAAGGGAAAGCTATGCCCAAATGAATGCAGAGTTCTAGAGAATAGCAAGGGAAAAAAAGAAGGCCTTCTTCAAAGAACAATACAAAGAAATAGAGGAAAACAATAGAATGGGAAAGAATAGAGATCTCTTCAAGAAAATTAGAGACACCAAGAGAACATCTCATGCAAAGATGGGCACAATAAAGGACAGAAACTGCAAGGAAATAACAGAAGCAGAAGAGATTAAGAAGAGGTGGCAGGCATGCACAGGACTGTACAAAAAAGGTCTTAATGACCAGGATAACCATGATGGTATGGTCATTCACCTAGAGCCAGACATCCTGGAGTGTGAAGTCAAGTGGGCCTTAGGAAGCATTACTACAAACAAAGTTAATGGAGAAGATGGAATTCCAGCTGAGCTATTTCAAATCCCAAAAGATGATACTATTGAAGTGTTGCACTCAATATGTCAGCAAACTTGGAAAACTCAGCTGTGGTCACAGGACTAGAGAAGGTCAGTTGTCATTCCAACCTCAAAGAAGGGCAGTGCTCAAGAAAGTTCAAACTGCTGCACAATTCCATTCATTCCAGACTGTGTATTGTCACTCTGCGAATTTAACTTATATGCAGGGTACATCATGTGAAAAGAATGTACCTGGCTGAATCACAAACTGGAATCAAGATTATGGGGAGAAATCAATAACCTTAAATATGCAGACGACACCACTCCAATGGCAGAAAACAAAGAGGAACTAAAAAAAAACCAAAGAGGAACTAAAGAGTCTATTGATAAAGGTGAAAGAGGAGAGTGGAAAAGCTGGCTTAAAACTCAACATTCAAAAAACTGAGATCATGGCACTTTGTCCCATCACTTCATGGCAAATAGAAGGGAGAAAAGTGGAAACAGTGAGAAATTTTATTTTCTTGGGTTCCAAAATCACTGCGGATGATGACTGCTATCATGAAATTAAAAGATGCTTACTCCTTGGAAGAAAAGCTATGGCAAACAGCGTATTAAAAAGCAGAGACATTACTTTGTCAACAAAGGTCTGTACAGTCAAAGCGATGGTTTTTCCAGTAGTCATGTACAGACGTGAGAGCTAGACAATAGAAAAGCCTGAGCAATGAAGAACTGATGCTTTTGAACTGTGGTGCTGGAACAAACTTTTGAGAGTCCCTTGGATAGAAAGGAGATCAAATCAGTCAATCCTAAAGAAAATTAACCCTGAGTATTCATTGGAAGGACTGATATTGAAGATGAATCTCCAATCCTTTGGCCACCTGATGCAAAGAACTGACTCATTTGAAAAGACCCTGATGCTGGGAAAGATTGAGGGCAGGAGAAGGGGATGACAGAGGATGAGACGGTTGGATAGCCTCATCAACTCAATGGACATGAGTTTGAGCAAACTCAGGGAGATAGTGAAGGACGGGGAAGCCTGGCATGCTGCAGTCCATGGGGTAGCAAATAGTTGGACACAACTAAGCGACTGAACAACAGCAACACCAGCAACAAAGGCTTTAATGATGCCATCTCATAACTTCAGTTGTTTTCAGCCCTGATTTTCTTTAGAATTATATGAGATGCCTTCCTCTTTTCTTGTTGAGATATAATTGATGTGAAATCGTATATTTGTTTTATGCGCAAAAGAATGTGCTTTGATACATGTATATATTGTGAAATATATATGAAATGATTTACTTAACATTCATCCCCATCTATAGTTATAATTTTATTTTTCTTGCAATGAAAACACAGGAAAAAACTACTTTTTTAGCAACTTTCAAACATACAAAATAATACTCTTTTAATGGAAATCAGCTCTGAATATTCAATGGAAAGAATGATGCTGAAGCTGAAGCTCCAATGATTTGGCCACCTGATGCAGAGACAACTCATCAGAAAAGACCTTGATTCTGGGAAAGATGGAAGGACAAAGGAGAAGAGCACGGCAGAGAATGAGATGGTTGGGTGGCATCACTGACTCAGTGGGCATGAATTTGAGCAAACTCTGTGAAATAGTGAAGGACAGGGAAGCATGGCGTGCCGCAATCCATGGGGTTGCAAAGAGCTGGACATGACTTAGCAACTATACAACAACAGTCTCCACGCTGAGGTGCTTTTAAAACTTGGTGACACTCAGTTCAAGCATGGATCTGTCTGATGGGGCCCAGGAATTGGTCTACTGTTAAAGGTCCCAAGTGGTTACAACATGCAGTCAGTTGTGACCCTCTGAAGTGGCTGTAGCATTTACTACAGTCATGGCTAAGTACATAAATTCTCTTCCAGTGAGGGAAACATGTCATATTTCATAATTCCCTAATTGCTTAACCTCATTTAAGAAGCAAATATTTGAAAAGGGATAGAAACTGTGCAGAAAAGCTTTGGGTGGCTTCCCAGTTCATAAAGATCCCCTTTCCTGGGGGCATCATTGATAAACAGTGCTTGCCATGTCTGTATATTATAACCCTGTTCTCCTTGCCATACATAATTAACACAGAAACGGACACTTAAAATGCCCCATTCCAATACAACCCTTTGGAATCTGAAGTTCAGAACAAAGATAGACCTGAGTGGTAGTATGCTGGCAATGCTTTTTGTAGCAGTCGCCAATTTCCTTGGTGTAAATACCTTATGGCCAATTTCAAGGTACTAACGTAATGTCATTTGGTTTGCAAAACTCCAGAAAATATAACTTGTTCTGCCAAGCCTCTCTGAACCAGCTCCAACACAGCCGTGGAGACAAGTCACTTTACTTTCAGCTCCTCTGGTAAGATTCAAGTACTCTTTCTGCCCTATTCCCTGCCTTTTCCAGGGCAAAGTGGTGCAATTCTTTCTTAAATTCTCTGAGACACTCCCTCCTTCCTGTTCATTTTCCTTTGTAAATCTTTTTAAAAATTTAAGCTCGTTACAACCAGTTTTTCTGTGTGTGCCGAAAAAAAAACAACCACAAAACGTAAAATAATATGGTCACTCATTAATGCAGAATTACCTATATGAATCTAAGATCAAAATCTATCAGATACTCAAGTCCCTGAGAGATGAAGGAAGAACTACTAAAGGATGGGCCTGGTAAAAGAATTCCAGTGGGGAGATACCAAGCAGCCAAAGGGCAGCTCAAGGGCACCATGTGCTTCTTGGGAGACACTGAGGAGGTCACAGGTGGAGTGGATGGCAAGGGAGCAGGAAAAAGAAGCCTTATCTTCAGAAATCTGCCCAGCAGGGCACGCTCAACTTCCTTTGGAGAGAATTGCTCAAATATTTAAGAAAGGCAATTGATCCAAACACTATGGACACCAGGTTTGTCTATTTACAAGCACTTATCTTTGATTCTGTAAGAAAGCTGAGAGACGGCAGCTTTGAGAAGCAGAGATGGGAGCCAGAGGAGTTATAGGGCAAATGGGGCAAAGCCAACTGAGTCTCTTCTCAGATATGCTGGGGTGCTAAGGCTTCTTCTCCTCCACGTTTACAAATGCCTACAGAATGACATGCATGTTTCATAGGACAAACTGTACGCTATTGGGGGAAAACCAAGCTCTTGTGCTGATTGTATTGATATATAACACAGACTTAAATTGGGGATAGAAAAATTGATAAAAACAAGGATGCCAGTATGAAAGTAACATTAATTATACCCATCTAGTCAAACTCCTCACCATTTGGGCATAATTATGCTACAAATGATGGATTACGTGCATGTCAGTAAATATATTACTGGTAAACTTCATTCTTTTATTGGACTAATTTATCTTTGTAATAATTAACCATATGGTTTAGGCTGAGGTTGCAGGCTTATCTGCTCAAACTTTTAAAGATTATCAGAGCTATTGCTCATACTCTGCCTTTCTCTGTGTGACCTTGGGGTACTCACTCACTCCGTCCCACATAAAAAATGTTCTTAGTAGCACTACGCTACTTACCAGCAGCAGCAAACAATGAGGGCATGATTTAATCCCTGAAGAATCAGTTCTAGATACTTCTTAGGTGATAAAATAGGGAGTTAATAGGATGGTCACACAGATACTCGTATCAGTGTTCTCACCAAGTCATAAAAACAGAACCAAAGGGAGATGCCCCAGCAATGTCAAAGAGACCCTGAAAGCTGCCTGATGGTTATGTATGCTTTCCTGATTGAGCGGTTCTTAAACACTGGTGTTCGTCAGAGCCAATGGGAAACTTGGCACATACAAGAGCTCAGGGTCTATCCTAGTCCGTCAGCCTGGCTCTCTGTATTTGGTGGTGATACCCACAAAGATTGAGGACGACTGTTCTGGTCTATTTACCCTTTCACTCTCCTTGACCAGTGATTCTCAAAGTTTTCTGCACATTTGAAACACCTAAGAAGTTTTTCACAAATCCTGATGCTTAAACCAGACCCCATGCCAGCTGAATCAGAATCTTCTTAAGAGGAAACTAACAGAGAAGGCAACGGCACCCCACTCCAGTACTCTTGCCTGGAAAATCCCATGGATGGAGGAGCCTGCTAGGCTGCAGTCCATGGGGTCGCGAAGAGTCGGACATGACTAAGCAACTTCACTTCACTTTCCACTTTCATGCACTGGAGAAAGAAATGGCAACCCACTCCAGTGTTCTTGCCTGGAGAATCCCAGGGATGGGGGAACCTGGTAGGAGGCCGTTTATGGGATTGCACAGAGTCGGACACAACTGAAGTGACTTAGCAGCAGCAGCAGCAGCCAGCAGTAAGTTTTAATAACTCCAGGGGTTATTGCACTATGCCACCAAGTTTGAGAACTGGTCTCCTTAAACTTTAACATGCATATGAATTTCATAGGAATCTTGTCAACATGCAGATTCTGGATTCAGTAGGTCTGGGATAATTAAATTATGGTCTGCATTTAATTAATACTTTATAGTAATTAAATGAACTTTTCTTCTAATTGAAGGCAGGATTTTGAGCTGATTATCTGAAAGTGATTTTCTAAGCAATTACTCTATTAAAGCACAAGTTTGAGAATGGGATGAACTTACACTACACAAGCCTGACACTGGGGTCTCCTTCTACTGATGAAGAATGAGCCGGTTCATCAGAACCTACATAATAATTAGGTTAGAAACTAATTATGAGAAAACAAAAGCCTAGCATCCTCTGCAAACTTAGGAGAAAAATCAATGCTTGGCATGGTCTAGCACTATAATTAGACTGGAATGCTTGATCATCAGACAATGTCAAACATTTGTTTATGCAGTTTCTCCTCTTTGGGTTTTGTTTGCCCAGTCTGGGCCCTACAGGTTTGTGTTCAAACAACCTGCAAGCATGACGCAGCAGACCTACACACAAATGCTGATTCTGCTTGATGTCTGCAGCCAGCACTGTGAGTACAATCTCTGTGTTCTGGCAGTCTGCCTCGTGAGCCCTGGGACTGGATTATGACACAGAAGCAGCAGATACACAGTCATGAGGAGCCAAAGAAGACAGCTCTGCTCCCTACACTGGGGCTGCTGGTGCAAGACTAGTCTGGCCGAAAAAGGCAACGCAATATTAACCTTTTCTCAGGGAAGCCAAGGCACATAGGAGAAAGAATACGAGCCAGAGGAAATAAAAAGCAAAAGCAAAACACAAAACAGGAAGAGTAAAGGAGACCAGCGGCAGGAACAGCACAGGGAAAAGGCAAGCAGCAAGTCCTCTGAGAGCTGAGAACAAGAGATAAACAAACAGACCAGTTCTGTCCTGTGGAAAGAGAGACAAATAGCTTCCTGGTTCTCAAAACTGTAGCAACGGAAACATTTACTTATTTATGCGTTCATTCATTCATCCAACATCTGCAGTAGAAGCCTGATTCACTTCCAAAACCCCTACTTCTTTTGCCATGGACCAAGGTTATCAGATTCCCTGATCTGCCGTAACAAGGAAAGCGTCACTACATTTTTCTGGCCATGTACACTCAGGAGCATGAAATCTGACAGTGATAACACAAACGAATATCATTTTTATGAGAAGATGAATGCTGTTTGAGGACCAGGCCCCTGTCTCCAACAACTGCCCCCATCTGTGTGTAACTTAAAGCCCTCTCCCCACTTCCAGTTAGTAAATAAACCCTGAACAAGAAACACATAATCCCAGAATTCACTAAGAAAACTCCTGAATTTCTAAAAGTAATTCTCTATTATTGGGTATACTAGGAACTCAAGACAGGAAAAAAATACAAATTTTGAATATCTAAGTCTGTAGCTTAAGAAAGATTTGTTCTTAGTTTTGAGAGAAATATTGAAAAAAATCCATTCCCAGAATTTTCTAGTTAAAATTTTATGACCAGATATATGAATAGTACTTTTATTTAATGCCCCAAATGGTATTATGTTTCCATAAATATAATTCAGGGCTTTCCTACTTTTGAAAAAATAACTTGTGTTAGATGCAAAGTCTCACATTCAAGTCTGACAATTAAAATAGACTTTTCAAATAACTATATTACAATTTCATAGTTTGTAATTTAGTTTACAATGTTCAGATGGTAATGGGAATAAAAATGGTGACTCAATTACTTTTCAAGTGAAGTACTGTGATGAAATATATTCATTTTCCCCTGACAGGGGATTATTATTGCCTTAAATTTAATCTTTATTCTGCACATGCTACAGGGATTTTCATGGCTAAATTGTTTTAAATTAGCTTATGATTCATCCACCTTGAAAAATGAATGCGCTGTACACAAAGTAAAATAAGGCAGAATAATATGTTATAGGCTGTAGATGATTTTAAATTTGATTTTCTAGAGACACTTTATTAAAACATTTTTCTTAGGTGGCTAAAAATCATGTCCTTTGATTTGTGTTAAGAGGCAGGCTTGGGAGACTGGACTGACCTACATGTACTTGTTCATTCACTCAGCAAATACAGAGCAAAGTAGATAAAGGATCAAGGCCAAAACCTCTGCTGAAACCAGAAAAAGAAAACTAATTGTCACACCCAGAAGCCTACCAAGGAAGGGTGGGAAAACCAATGCTCTCTTCGGACAGGATTGGGGCCACTGATTCCAGGGCAGAGGTCGTTTGCTCTCTGCCCTAGTTTGAAACAAAATGTAGACAGAAGGTAGAACCAAATCAGACTGTAGTAGAAATAGACCAGAAGTCTACAGGTAAATGATTAGGGTAAGGGTAAGGTGAAGTCGCTCAGTCGTGTCCGACTCTTTGCGACCCCGTGGACTGTAACCTACTAGGCTTCTCCTTCCATGGGATTCTCCAGGCAAGAATACTGGAATGGATTGCCATTTCCTTCTCCAGGGGATCTTCCCGATCCAGGGATCGAACCCGGGTCTCCCACATTGGAGGCAGACGCTTTAACCTCTGAGCCACCAGGGAAGCTGCCAAAACAGAAAGACTAACCTTCCTTTCACCTCATATCAATGCTGAAATGTTCCAAAAATTATTCCAAAAAGCAGTATCAATGGTTGTATACTTATCTCTAGTTAGAAATGTGTAAAAAGGGACAAACACCAAGAACTCGAAGCTATAAAATCCCGTTAGGTAAGAAGGGCAGCTCTGACCACCTTAGCTGCGCCCAATGGACCCATTTTCCCCCAGAAAGGGTTCAAATAATATGAGTTGTATTTATTCAAATTGTAAACAGGAGAACAAACTTGGAAGGCAAAGTTCCTTTTGATAGCTTACGGTGAACGATGTTGGATTCATGGTCTCCGAAGAAGAAGATTTAGCTTCAGGACCAGGGACCAGCCTTGATCACTCAAGAGCTTTTGTGTAGCAGAGTTTTATCAAAGTGAAAAAGGGACAGAGAAAGGTTCTGACATAGACATCAGAAGTGGGACAGAGAGTGCCCCCCTCGCTAGTCTAAACAAGGGAATTATATACTTTTTAAAATTAGTTCTTACAATAAATCAAAAAAATGTCTCAAGGTTGTAAAGATCTTACCAGACCCACTCCCAAAATATACATTCTAAGCTAACAGGCTTAGGCAGAAGGTTTTCAAGAAGGAGAAACTGTCCTCAAGCAGGATACATTGTTGTTCAGTTCAGTTCAGTTGCTCAATCCTGTCCGACTCTTTGTGACCCTATGAATCACAGCACACCAGGCCTCCCTGTCCATCACCAACACCCAGAGTTCACTCAGATTCATGTCCATTGAGTCAGTGATGCCATCCAGCCATCTCATCCTCTGTCGTCCCCTTCTTCTCCTGCCCCCAATCCCTCCCAGCATCAGGGTCTTTTCCAATGAGTCAACTCTTCATATGAGGTGGCCAAAGTACTGGAGTTTCAGCTTTAGCATCATTCCTTCCAAAGAAATCCCAGGGCTGATCTCCTTTAGAATGGACTGGTTGGATCACCTTGCAGTTCAAAGGACTCTCAAGAGTCTTCTCAGTTCAAAAGCATCAATTCTTCAGTGCTCAGTCTTTTTCACAGTCCAACTCTCACATCCATACATGACCACTGGAAAAACCATAGCCTTGACTAGATGGACCTTAGTCGGCAAAGTAATGTTCTCTACTTTTGAATATACTATCTAGGTTGGTCATAACTTTTCTTCCAAGGAGTAAGCGTCTTTTAATTTCATGGCTGCAGTCACCATCTCCAGTGATTTTGGAGCCACAAAAAATAAAGTCTGACACTGTTTCCACTGTTTCCCCATCTATTTGCCATGAAGTGATGGGACCGGATGCCATGATCTTCATTTTCTGAATGTTGAGTTTTAAGCCAACTTTTTCACTCTCCTCTTTCACTTTCATCAAGAGGCTTTTTAGTTCCTCTTCACTTTCTGCCATACGGGTGGTGTCATCTGCATATCTGAGATTATTGACATTTCTCCCAGCAATCTTGATTCCAGCTTGTGCTTCCTCCAGCCAAGCATTTCTCATGATGTACTCTGCATATAAGTTAAATAAGCAGGGTGCCAACATACAGCTTGACATACCCCTTTTCCTATTTGGAACCAGTCTGTTGTTCCATGTCCAGTTCTAAATGTTGCTTCCTGGCCTGCATACAGATTCCTCAAGAGGCCGGTCTGGTGGTCTGATATTCCCATCTCTCTCAGAATTTTCCACAGCTTATTGTGATCCACACAGTCAAAGGCTTTGGCATAGTCAATAAAGCAGAAATAGATGTTTATCTGGAACTCTTGCTTTTTCCATGATCCAGCGGATGTTGGCAATTTGATCTCTGGTTCCTCTGCCTTTTCTAAAACCAGCTTGAACATCAGGAAGTTCATAGTTCACGTATTGCTGAAGCCTGGCTTGGAGAATTTTGAGCATTACTTTACTAGCATGTGAGATGAGTGCAACTGTGCAGTAGTTTGAGCATTCTTTGGCATTGCCTTTCTTTGGCATTGGAATGAAAACTGACCTTTTCCAGTCCTGTGGCCACTGCTGAGTTTTCCAAATTTGTTGGCATATTGAGTGCAGCACATTCACAGCATCATCTTTCAGGATTTGAAAGAGCTCAACTGGAATTCCATCACCTCCACTAGCTTTGTTCGTAGTGATGCTTTCTAAGGCCCACTTGACTTCCCATTCCAGGATGTCTGGCTCTAGATGAGTGATCACACCATCGTGATTATCTGGGTTGTGAAGATCTTTTTGTATAGTTCTTCTGTGTATTCTTGCCACCTCTTCTTAATATCTTCTGCTTCTGTTAGGTCCATACCATTTCTGTCCTTTATCGAGCCCATCTTTGAATGAAATGTTCCCTGGGTATCTCTAATTTTCTTGAAGAGATCTCTAGTCTTTCCCATTCTGTTGTTTTCCTCTATTTCTTTGCATTGACTGCTGAAGAAGGCTTTCTTATCTCTTCTTGCTATTCTTTGGAACTCTGCATTCAGATGCTTATATCTTTCCTTTTCTCCTTTGCTTTTTGCTTCTCTTCTTTTCACAGCTATTTGTAAGGCCTCCCCAGACAGCCATTTTGCTTTTTTGCATTTCTTTTCCATGGAGATGGTCTTGATCCCTGTCTCCTGTACAATGTCATGAACCTCATTCCATAGTTCATCAGGCACTGTATCTATCAGATCTAGTCCCTTAAATCTATTTCTCACTTCCACTGTATAATCATAAGGGATTTTATTTAGGTCATACCTGAATGGTCTAGCGGTTTTCCCTGCTTTCTTCAATTTCAGTCTGAATTTGGTAATAAGGAGTTCATGATCTGTGCCATAGTCAGCTGCTGCTCTTGTTTTTCTTGACTGTATAGAGCTTCTCCATCTTTGGCTCCAAAGAATATAATCAGTCTGATTTCGGTGTTGACCATCTGGTGATGCCCATGTGTAGAGTCTTCTCTTGTGTTGTTGGAAGAGGGTGTTTGCTATGACCAGTGCATTTTCTTGGCAAAACTCTATTAGCTTTTGCCCTGCTTCATTCTTCATTCCAAGGCCAAATGTGCCTGTTACTCCAGATGTTTCTTGACTTCCTACTTTTGCATTCCAGTCCCCTATAATGAAAAGGACATCTTTTTTAGGTGTTAGTTCTAAAAGGTCTTGTAGGTCTTCATAGAACCATTCAACTTCAGCTTCTTCAGCATTACTGGTTGGGGCACAGACTTGGATTACCGTGATATTGAATGGTTTGCCTTGGAAATGAACAGAGATCATTCTTTCGTTTTTGAGATTGCATCCAAGTACTGCATTTCAGACTGTTTTGTTGACCATGATGGCTACTCCATTTCTTCTGTGGGATTCCTGCCTGCAGTAGTAGATATAATAGTCATCTGAGATAAACTCACCCATTCCAGTCCATTTTAGTTCACTGATTCCTAGAATGTTGATGTTCACTCTTGCCATCTCTTGTTTGATCATGGACTTGACATTCCAGGTTCCTATGCAATGTTGCTCTGACAGAATGTGGTCCACTGGAGAAGGGAATGGCACACCACTTCAGTATTGTTGCCTTGAGAACATTGTTGTTATATAATCCTTACTAAGGAATGTAGGGAAAAAACGTTTGTTCTTTCCTCCTCCTTGAGAATTCCAGACCTTATCTCCTCTTCAAGAGCCCCAGATCCCTCTCTCCTCCTCAGGGACCCCAGACTTATCAGCCTGCCTAGGAATTGTCTCTCTCTTTCCTGTACATACCAGCGGCAGTCATAAATTTGGAACTCACTTTGGAATCTGGCTTTGAAAAGATTGCTTTCTCCACACAGTGTGTTTCAAGTGCCTAAGGCGATACAAGACATGTAACAAGTCTGAAGACCAATCAACCTCAAAGTACTTGAAGTTCTTAGAAAATGACTTTCCTGAACCTTAGAAAGGCAAGCAAAGCAGTGTAGACTTTTATTAATAGTAACCATTGCATTTGTGCCCAAAGAGGAGGAAACACTTATTTATAAATGTTGATAAAAGATGGGTTTTTGAAGGACACAACCTTACTGGAAGAAATACATGGCCAAGGACATTTCTGACTCCTCTCCTGAGTTTTTAATAATCATTCTCTAACCATTGCCACTACTTCAGGCTGTACGTACATGCATGCACACACACACACACACACACACACACACACAATCCATATGTATGTTGCCTGCTAAAGACTCAGTTCAGATCTAAAGACACACACAAACTGAAAGTGAGGGGATGGAAGAAGATATTCCATGCAAAAGAACGGCACAGCAATACTTCTATCAGATAAAATAGACTATAAAATAAAGACTCTAACAATAAACAAAGAAGGACATTACATAATGATCAAGGGATAAATTCACATAGAAGATATAACAATTATAAATATATAAATAAATAGATTGAAGATAGTTAGCTAACATAGGACTACCTAAATACATAAAGCAAATAGTAACAGACATAGGGAGAAATGTACAGTAACATAGCGATAGTAGGGTACTTTAACACCCCACTAACATCAATAGATCATCCAGATAGAAAATCAGTAATGAAACATTGGCCTTAAATCACACATTAGACTAAATAGACTTAGCAGATGTGTATATATATATATATATATATATATATATATATACACACACACACATATATATCACACAAAAAACCCAAAATTATAGGCCATTATCACTGATGAACATAGATGTAAAATTTCTCCAACAAAATATTAGCAAAATGAAAGCAACAGTATATTAAAAGGATCATACACCACAATCAAATGGGATTTATCCCAGGGATGCAAAGATGGCCCTGTATTCACAAACCAAAGTCAATGGGATATAGATCATTAACAAATTGAAGAATAAAAACCATATGATTGTTTCAATAGATGCAGGCAAAACTTTTTTACAAAAGTAAGCATGCATTTATGGCACAAACTCTCCACAAAGGGAGTATAGAGGGAACGTTCTTCAGCATAGTAAAGGCTGGATATAAGCCCACAGCTAACACCACACTTATGGTGAAAAGGCGAAAGCATTCTTTCTGAGATCAGAAACAAGACAAAGATGCCCACTCCTGTCACTTTTATTCCCCATTGTGTATTCCTATGTTCTTTGTTGGAGATCGATTGAACGTAAGTGCATTGGTTTACTTTGGGGCTCTCTCTTCTGTTCCACTGATCTATGTGCCTGATGTCGTTTAGAGATGACACAATACTATACGTAGAAAATCCTAAAGATTCCAACAGAAAACTACCAGACCTTGTCAATGAATGTGGTAAAGTTGCAGGATACAAAATTAATATAAAGAAATTTATTGCATTTATATAGAATCACAATAAACTATCAGAAAGAGAAATTAAGAAAATAATCACATTTACCAGCACATCAAAGAGAATAAAATATCTAGGAATAAATCAACCTGAGGTGGAAAAGGACCTGTTCTTAAAAAAATTTAAGACAGTGATGAAAGAAATTGAAGATAACACAACAGATAGAAAGCTGCATTGTGTGCGTGGATTGGAAGAATTAATGTTAAAACGACCATGCTACTCAAGGCAATCAAAGATTCAACGTAATCTTTATCAAAATACTAATGGCATTTTCCACAGGAATAGAATAAATAATTCTAAAATCTGTATGGAAACACAAAAGATCCCAAATAGCCAAAGCAATCTTGAGAAGAACAGAGCTGGAGGTATCATGTTTCCTGAATTTATACCATATTATAAATTCACAGTAATCAAAACAGTATGGTACTGACACAAAAACAGAGCCATATGGTTCTGTTCAATGGAACAGAACAGAGTCCAGAAATAAACGTATGCACTTATGGTCAATTAATCTACAACAAAGGGCGTAAGGATACACAATGGGCAAAGGCATTCTCTTCACTGTGTAGTGCCTGAAGAACCTGACAGCTACATGTAAAAGCATGTAGATTAGAACATCTTCTCACAGCATTTACAGATATTGGATTCAAGACCTAAATATTAATACTGTAAACCGTAAAACCCCTTGAAGAAAATATAGGCAGAATACACTTTGACATAAATCATAGCAATATTTTTTTGAATCTGTCTCCCAAGGCAAAGAAAACAAAAGCAAAAATAAACAAATGGGACTGGATTGAACTTAAAAGCTTTTGAACAGCAAAGGAAACTGTTTAGACAAAATGAAAAGACAGCTTGCAGAATGGGAGGAAGTATTTGAAAATAATGTGACCAATAAAGGGATGAAATCCAAAATGTATAAACAGCTCATACAATTCAACATAAAAAAAAAAACAAAAACAAAAAAAACCCAACTGAAAAATTGAAGACCTAAAAAGACATTTTTCCTAAAAAGACAGACAGCTAACAGGCACATGAAAAGATGCTCAGCATCACTAGCTACTGGAGAGATGCAGATCAAAACTACAATAAAGATATCTCCTCACACCTATCAGAATGGCTAACATCAAAAAAGACCACAAATAACAGATGCTTGGTACAGATGTAGATAAAGGGGAACCCTTATAAACTGCTGGTGGAAATGTAAATTTGAAAATCCACTATGGAAAACAGTGAGGATGTTCCTCAAAAAACTAAAAATAGAACTACCATGTCATGCAGCAATTTGGTCCCTAGCTGTGTATCTGAAGAAAAAGAAAACACTAACTGGAGTAGGTAAATGCACTTCGATGTCCATAGTAGCATTATTTATAATAATCAAGAGACGGAAGCAATCTGGTGTTCATTGACGAATGGATAAAATGTGGTGCATATATATATACAATGGAATATTACTCAGGCATAAAAAGTGTGAAAATGTTGCCTTTTGCAACAATATGGATGGCCTTGGAGGGTATTATGCTAGTGAAATAAGTCAGACAGAATAAAGACAAATACTCTATGTTATCACTTATATGTGGCATATACAAAATAAAATACATGAATTAATATCACAAAGCAGAAGCGAGCTCATAGATACAGAGAACAAGCTAGTGGTTACTGCTGGGGAGATGAGAGCGAGGAAGAGCTTGATAGAGGTAGGGTATTAATCAGCACAAACAATTATGTATACGATATAGGCTTCCCTGGTGGCTCAGACGGTAAAGAATCTGCCTGCAGCACAGGAGACCTGGGTTCAATCCCTGGGTTGGGAAGATCCCCTAGAGGAGGGCATGGCAACCCACTCCAGTGTTCTTGCCTGGAGAATCCCCATGGACAGAGGAGCCTGGCAGGCTACAGTCCGTGCCAGTCCATACATGTACAGTCCATACAAAGAGTCAGACACGACTGAGTGACTAATCGCATACATTATATAGAAAATGAATAAGCTACAAGGATACATGTACAGTGCAGGGAATGCGACCAATATTTTATAATAATTTTATACGGAGTTTAATCTATCAAAATGTTGAATCACTATGTTGAATATCTGAAACTAATATAATATATAATATAATATATAATAATATGTATTGATAAAAATACAATTTTGAAATCAGCACGCTAACAAAACCAATTAGAATTCTAATATAATTATGCTAGCATGGTTAAATTTCCATGGGCATTTGCCTTAGAACCTCAGTCACTCAGATTTTATGGCCTTTTGAACTAGAATTATGCTTTCTTTCTTTTGAAATGAATGTCCTTTAAGACAAGCAGTTCCACAGAAATCAGTTTAACCAAAATTTAAAATACAATCCAAGAATGGCCTAATTTATCACTAATTTCTCTTTTAAAATGGAGTAAACATCTTTCCACTTGTCCTCTCTACCCGAAACTCCCCAGAGAGCTTAACAAGAAAATGCAGTGATTCTTGAAGCCTCTAACAAGCCACATTTCATACAAAGAAAAGGTATTTCTGCAGAATTTTTAGCTTTTATCTTAAGTTTTAATACTCTCAGAAGCTTCCTCACTAATTGTGAGAAAGCTTGGCTTTGAAACATTAACATGCTGGGGAAAATTATGTATGAACCCACCCAGCTTCCACAATATACTGCCCTTATTCCCAATTTACAAATACCTATGTAAGTCAATCAAACAAGAAATCAACAGAATGAGATGGTTCTAACATGTTAGCAGTCTACTAAGCAAACCAACCCCAAACCTATAAATGTCTCAAGGTTAAGAAATGGAAACCGAAGGACAACCAATCACAAATCACCAACCAGGCTTATTCAAAGAAAGCAACTGCTTAAACCCCAGCCAATCAAGCAATTTTCTGGCTTTGCCTCTATCTCTTCTCTGTAAAGTCTTTCCCCGAGCTCCTGGTGGTACAGCATACACGACACGTCTGGGTTGATGCTACCTGATTCAAATTATCGCTCAAACTCTCAACATTTTTAACAAGCTTCGGTTTATTTTCTAACACGCTTGAGTGAATTGGCATTAAAGAAACACCTAAGAGAACAGACTACATGTTCACATCATCATGATCAGAATAACAACGTAATGAAGGTACTCACCACTAGGACCTCTTACCTGTGGTGAGGAAAATTGAAGAAATATCCCATGAACTTGAGCTGCAAGAATGTAAACAGTAATTCTGTCAAAGCTATTTTCACAAGATACATCGACTCTCTCACTCTTGAAACAACAATGTATCAGGAAGGCTTTGGAGGAAAACTCATCCCAAGTTGGTAGGCAGAGCTGTTATCTGACAAAGGTGGCTGCCGGGATTCCCTAGTGAATTGCACGGCAACTCCTGATTTTAGGTTAAAGACTATGGTCCCTCTCCATGACTCACAGCAACCAGGCATTTTTCTAAAAAAAAAAAAAAAAAAAAATGGTGATGCAGTTTTTAAGCTTTAGCTCACCACCAGTAGATATTGCAGCAGAATTTTGGTCACCCTTGGGTTATTTCCACATTTCTCCCATTTAAGAGCTTGAGCTACACTTAAATCTGCCTTCACAGTCAAGTGAATTTGAACTCTAAGGCATCTCCTTCTTGGTCTTATAGGTAAAAGGAATAGAAAGATAAAGAGGAAGGGAATTTTCGGTTCTCTGGTAATCAGTGCAAATTCACTCACACACGCACACGTGTACGCATGTATGTGTTTGCAGGTTGAGCTTTTTCTCCTCCAGTAAACACCCAGCGTGTCTCATGTAGATTACCTGCCTTTCTGCCCCAGGACATCTCCTCTCAGCGTCACAGAAGCCCACAGCTGGACTCAGAGAACAGTAGAGCTAAGTACTCTACCGCAGCGCCAACCTCTGAGGGGTGTCAAAACCAGAGCTGCTGACGAACAGATACGAACAGCATAATTGCCCCAGTACTTCAAATGTTGAAATACTTCCATACGGTTTTTCTGAGCCTGTAGGTCTCCTAACCGCTGTTTTGTTCTCCCTAGTTTCCACCTGGGGCCTTCCAGAAGTTCCCCACCACCCCAGCTCATGCCCCTCTGGACTCCTTCACCAACCAGGCACAGAAGGTTTACTGTCTGGCCCAGCAGGCATCCTGGCTTTGCTCTGCACTCACACAGATGCCATTCTAATCGGTATGTGTATCGTTGTTTAGTTGATAAGTTGTGTCTGACTCTTTTGTGACCCCATGGACTGTAGCCTGCAGGCTCCTCTGTCCATGGGATTGTCCAGGCAAGCATACTAGAGTGGGTTGTCAGTTCCTTCTCCAGAGGATCTTCCCAACCCAGGAATCGAACTTGCATCTCCTGCACTGGCAGGCAGATTCTTCACTGCTGAGCCACCAGGGAAGCCCATGTGTATAACACCGAGTATTAAATACTTTAAATGTCACTCCTTGCTAAACCTCATGGGAAATGTCACAGGCGGGGGGAATTTGCAAATGCTGAAATTTTTGTAAAGAAGACCACTGTATGGAGTTTGGAGGAACAGTGTTAAAAGTCCTGAGATGCAAAACAGGATGAGACCTCAAGCAATGTGCTTGACTGTCATCTAAGAAAGAGAGGGTCTTGTTAAGTACAGTGTTGGGAAAGACCGTGGCCCACATCTGAATTGCTGGGACCATTGGGGAAAAAACTATTCTCTCTTCCTTACATGCAGTATTCAACCTCCCCTACAAATATATTTTCTCCAAATATCAATATTTAAAGAATATTAGTTTGGAAAAAGACAAGTTGTTAGCTCCTCTAGAATGTGAATATGCTAGTGTCTAATTCAGTTTGAGCACTCTGATGTAAACTTCCACCTTGCTCTCACCATGCTCAAAGTCTCACATCCCAGCACCCATCCTGTGCTCAGGAACATTGAAAGAGCTAGTTCACAGTTCGCTGTAACCATTCATATCAACTTAGCTGCTGCTTCTGCTCTGTTGCTCTCATCCCATTAATTAGCCCTTGGCTATATTGTCACCCTGCTTATTTAACTTATATGCAGAGTACATTATGAGAAACGCTGGACTGGAATAAACACAAGCTGGAATCAAGATTGCCGGGAGAAATATCAATAACCTCAGATATGCAGATGACACCACCCTTATGGCAGAAAGTGAAGAGGAGCTAAAAAGCCTCTGGATGAAAGTGAAAGAAGAGAGTGAAAAAGTTGGCTTAAAGCTCAACATTCAGAAAACGAAGATCATGGCATCCGGTCCCATCACTTCATGGGAAATAGATGGGGAAACAGTGGAAACAGTGTCAGACTTTATTTTTGGGGGCTCCAAAATCACTGCAGATGGTGATTGCAGCCATGAAATTAAAAGACGCTTACTCCTTGGAAGAAAGTTATGACCAACCTAGATAGTATATTCAAAAGCAGAGACATTACTTTGCCGACAAAGGTCCATCTAGTCAAGGCTATGGTTTTTCCAGTGGTCATGTATGGATGTGAGAGTTGGACTGTGAAGAAGGCTGAGCACTGAAGAATTGATGCTTTTGAACTGTGGTGTTGGAGAAGACTTTTGAGACTCCCTGATGCTGACAGATGGCATCACTGACTCGATGGCTGTGAGTCCTCCTGAAGTCATTGGAAGAAAGCTATGATCAACCTAGACAGCAGAGACATTACTCCAGGTCCATCTAGTTATGGCCACCTCTATATGAACTGAAGAATTGATGCTCTATGGTGCTGAAGAAGAGTCCCTGGATGCTAGGGAGGGATTGGGGGACTGATGGAGGAGATGCAGAGCTGACTCATTTGAAAAGACCCTGATGCTGGGAGGATGAGATGGTTGGATGGCATCACCGACTCTATGGACGTGAGTTTGGGTAAACTCTGGGAGTTGGATGCTGCAATCCATGGGGTCCCAAAGAGCTGGACACAACTGAGCAACTGAACTGAACTGAACTGACTTTCTGATTAAAATGTCTTCATTTTACTAATTTCGGTCTCCTGCTGGGTCCTGCATCTCTTACCTCTTCTGGACCTGTGAACACTGATCAGTCGCTTCTTTTATTGCCCTCCTCTGGACCCTGACTGCCATCTACTCTTTCTGCATCCTGATGGCTGCAGTCTCAGCAGGCTCCTTCCGTCAGAGCCTCATCCTCACAGATCTTTCTCGTTCAGGTTGTACCACAGTCACTCCACTGAACCAGTTACTGTCCCTCCCAGTGTGACTCATTTTTTCTTCTGCCTCCAGACCTCTGCACGTGTTGCTTTCTTTGCCTAGGATGTGATCTTCACTCTGCCTGGCTAACGCCCTCTCATCTTGTCAGGACTCAATGTCATGTCACTTCCTCCAGGAAGCCTTCCTGGACTGCCCATGGCTGGGTTCAGTTAGGCTCCTACATGCTCTCAGAGCATCTTGCCTTACTCTTCTTACACACTTATCACACTAAGCCATTGCTACCTTTCTGTTTTTCCCAATAGAGATGAGTTCTCTGGGGGGGAAAACGGCATCTTGTGCTCAGTTTTCCTCAATAGCTAGCACACTGCCTGACATAGAAAACTCTCAACACATTTTATTCTGTAATGAACTACGAAAGTAAGATGTAACATAAACTGTTACGATTTCTCATGTCACCGTGAAGCAGCTATCTTATCATTCCCGCTTTACAGATGAGGAAAGTGAACACAGAGAAATGAAGTGACTTTCCCAAAGTTACACAGTCAAGTAATACAAAACCAAGTTTCAGATCCCAGTAGCCTGTCTCCAGAGACTCTATAATCACTACTCTATGCCTCTTACTTGTGAGTTATTAGGGGTAAAACCATACCATTAATACAGTATTGTTTCCCATTAGCTCAAAATAACCTTAAATTTAAGAGACATGTATCTGGTGAGAAAAACATATTTATTCAGCCTATCTTCATCCTGAGTGAATAAAATTTATTATATATCCAGGCCTAGATGGCAGGTCCCTCGAGGCCAGAGAAGAGAGTAAGGAAGAAAACAAGTGAGCTCAGAGGGAAAATATTTTTAAAATTATGTCCAAAGGTTAAGCCAAGATCAGGTCCCCAAAATGTGTTCAAAATGGGTCAGAGGGCAGAGCTGAGATGGGAATTTGTGAGAACAAGAACAGGGAGCAGCAGGTTGGAGGGGCAAAGAGGCGGAACTGGAGCTTCTACATGCTTTTGCCGTTAAGCTACAATGGGAGATCGGTTTGGTTATGGCAAACATTGAGTCATGGTACAGTCATGAACTTTCTCTTTGTTACACTGCACCTGATAACCTCAAACTAATAAATTGATGATTGGTGACAGCCATTCGACTTGTGGCTTATGCCAAAGAATATTGAGCATTTCTCGAATATCTCTGAGCCTTAAATTTGGCTGACAGTGCTTGTCTTCAGTAACAGAGTTAACCAGATTTACAGCACATGGCAATGCTCCCCCGGGCCAGCATTTCACTTGTCAGATGTGCTGACTTAATAGGGCCCAGAGAAGCCCCTAACTTAGATTAATCATGGTATGCAAATAAATAGTCGATATCCCTAATATTTCATGCCCAGAATGGAAGGCCAGCAAGGGAATACAAGTGAGAAAAGAGAGAATAACAAAGTTGAATACTGGCAAGATGTTCTCTTTTTAAAACTCCCGTGTGTGCTGCGTTCATAGGCGCATACAAATCAAATGGTATCAGCCACCAAAGAATGCTAAGAAGCCTGGCTCTGAAGACTGCTCCTTCAGAACATATTATTGGCTGTTGTGCTTCAAATGATGAAAGTGAAAGAGAGTGAAAACGTTGGCTTAAAACTCAACACTCAGAAACTAAGATCATGGCATCTGGTCCCATCACTTCATGGCAAATAGATGAGAAAACAATGGAAACAGTCACAGACTTTATTTTGGGGAGCTTCAAAAATCACTGCAGATGGTGACTACAGCCATGAAATTAAAAGACGCTCGCTCCTTGGAAGAAAAGCTATGACCAACCTAGAAGGCATATTAAAAAGCAGAGATATTACTTTGCTAACAAAGGTCTATAGAGTCAAAGCTATGGTTTTTCCAGTGGTCATGTATGGATGTAAGGGTTGGACTATAAAGAAAGCTGAGTGCCAAATGATTGATGCTTTTGAAGTGTGGTGTTGGAGAAGACTCTTGAGAGTCCCTGGGACTGCAAGGAGATCCAACCAGTCCATCCTAAAGGAAATCAGTCCTGAATATTCATTGGAAGGACTGATGCTGAAGCTGAAACTCCAATACTTTGGCCACCTGATGTGAAGAGCTGACTCACTGGAAGAGACCCTGATGCTGAGAAAGATGAAGGCAGGAGGAGAAAGGGATGAGAGAGGATGAGATGGTTGGATGGCATCACTGACTCAACGAACATGAGTTTGAGTAAACTCTGGGAGTTGGTGATGGACAGGGAGGCCTGGCGTGCTGCAGTCGATGGGGTTGCAAAGAGTCGGACACGACTGAGCAACTAAACTGACTGATGCTTCAAACGAGAAAGATGAAGCTCATGTTAGATTACCTCCCCACCCCATACACATGCACAGAACTCCTTTCCTCACCTCTGGACCCCCGTAACTAGCACAGAGGCTGGCTTATTAGGCATCAGAGGTTTGCTGACCTGGTCTCTGAGCCACACAGGAGCACTCTTCTCGCCCCGTGCAGGCTGTTCCCGGGCCCTTCCATGTGAGCACAGAGCCCTTCAGAGTCAGCGGACAGCCGCCCACAGCAGGCAGGCTCTGGCTTCACCCTCCCAGCTACTCTTTGGTAACTGTGTGCTGAGAGCAGGGGTTTTCTGGCTGCCCAGTGCTGCCAGACTGTGCTCTGAACCAGGAGGAACGTTCTCCTCTAGAAGGAGGGTGGTCCTTGCTCAGCTCTCTCCAGAGTGGGGACCATCTGGGCCTCAATGTCCCTCTGGTTGCCTTGTAATGTAGAGAACACCCTGGACAGAGCTGAAGGCTAGACCCTTGCCTTGATGCTTCCACTGGTCACTAGTAAGATCCCAACAAGTCATAACCTCATCAAGCTTCAGTTTACTCATTTGTGAAATGAGGTAATACATGCCGTGAGTTCTGTACAGAACTGGTCTCAGGATCAATCGTATAATCTATATGAAAGTGCTTTTACAGCTGTAAAGCAAGCCTAATAAATGTAACTGGTATTATTGGTAGTATTTGTGGCATTCTCAGTCTTGGCTGTTTTCTGCGACTCTGACCTAGTGACCTCAGCTTCATGAAATCAGTAATGTCAAGTAGGCTGTGTTACTGTTGGAGGGAGATTTTTCACATGTGAAATTGGAAATACAGTCCAAATGGCATAGAAGGACAGCCAGCATATTTTCTGCCTGGGGCAGCCAGGCAGGGCTAAGGTTTAGTTACTTGACATAGGATGGCATTCCATGTGTGTAATTTAGTGTCACTCCGAGACAAATTTTAGCCCCCAAATACATATATCTCTACCAGTATGACTGTATTTTACATGCCCTAATTATAAATCAGGCCTGGGTTGCTGGTTGTGGTGGTATTAGGCTGGATTTACAGAAGAGAATAGATAGCTCATATTAATTTAACTGTTTGTGAGAGCTCAACCATAAAGAAGGTAGAATGCCAAAGAATCGATATCTTCAAACTGTGATGCTGAAAAAGACTCTTGAGAGTCCCTTAGACTGCAAGAAGATCGAGCCGGTCAGTCTGAAAGGAAATCAATTCTGAATGCTCATGGGAAGGACTGATGCTGAAGCTGAAACTCCAATACTTTGGCCACTTCATGCGAAGAGTTGACTCATTGAAAAAGACCCTGATGCTAGGAAAGATTGAAAGCAGGAGAAGGGGGCAACAGAGGATGAGATGGCTGGATGGCATCACCAATGCAATGGACATGAACTTTGGCAAAGTCAGGGAGATGGTGAGGGACAGGGAACCCTGGTGGGATGCAGTTCATGGAGTCACGAAGAGTTGGAGATGATTTGGCGACTGGGGTTTCCCTCATAACTCAGTTGGTAAAGAATACGTGTGCAATCCAGGAGACCCCAGTTTGATTCCTGGATCAGGAAGATCCTCTGGAGAAGGGATAGGCTACCCACTCCAGTATTCTGGCCTGGAGAATTCCATGGACTGTATAAGTCCATGGGGTCCCAAACAGTTGGACATGACTGAGTGACTTTCACTTCCTTCCACTTTGGCAACTGAACATTCGTTTAACAAGTTTATTGAGCCGCTACTCTGTGCTAAACAGCCTGTGTTAGATACTGAGGACAGAGCACTGGGCAAGACAGGCATGGTCCCCACCTTTATGAATTACAGTCTTGTAACCCAGTGCAGTCTAGGGCATCAGGAAGGTTTCCTTTGGCAAGAGTTAGTTTATGGAAGACTTCAATGAGAAGGACTTGTCTAGGGTCCAGGGAAGGAGGATAAGAAGGGAGGTGGAACAATCTGCTGAGACGGTGTCATTCGGTAGCTGTTTATCGTCTTCACGAGGGTTGTCTCACATTGCAGTCCCACTGACCCAAAGAACTTAACTACACAGCCTCCCTTACAGCGAAGTTGCTCTTCCAGTCTACTGCACTAATGTACTTTGATTCAGAAGTGAGCAACACTTCATGGTAACCAGCCTTCAGATGGCTGCAGCCTCATTTTTCTCCCCTAAACATGGTGTAGGCAGAGCAATCTAGCTACTTAATGAGAGCAATTATTTAAGGTCACAATTCTGACATGTTCCTGTGACTAAATTGTGGTGTTATTTTCTGGCACGTTTGCAAGTCAATTTATTTCTATTAACCTCATAACAATTTTTTGAACTGCCAAAAAATCCCTTTAAAAAGTTCCACTGTTAAATGAGTTAAACAAGGAGGCCATTAGTCTGAGGTAGTTCTCTTAGCATCCTATGTAAGGGAACCAAAGCTTAAGCCTATAAAATGCCTTAAGGTTGAGAAATGGAAACCTAAGGACAACCAGTGACTAGCAGCCAACAAGCCTTGCCCTCGTAATGCAACAGCTAAAACTATAGCCAGGCAAATGATTTCCTTACTTTGCTTCTGCTTCTTCTTCACCTCAGTATTCTTGCCTGGAGAATTCCATAGACAGAGGAGCCTGGCAGGCTACAGTTCATGGAGCTGTAGAGAGTCAGACACGACTGAAGTGTGTGTCACTGAAGTGACTTAGCACTCACACGCTTCTCCATAAAAGTATCCCCTCTCCTTCACCCGCATGCATCCCAGCTCCCATCAATGGAACACTCCTAACCACTTCTGCTCTGGCACTGGTCCATTGGAAGCTAGTTTTGTGCAAGTGAAACTCTTACAATTTTTAATATGCCCCGATTTATCTTTGAACATCACAGATACTGCATCCAATCATTTCACAGCAAAGGAGGTGTGAGAAACAGTGCCTGACCTTGGAATTCACGAGTCTTATTATCTGCTTCTGCACCCAGGAGCAAATGGCATGGGTGTGAGTTTTCCCTGCAAACATCTTGATGTCACAGAGATAAAGAACACACGGATCCTTAAGCAGGGCAGTCGGCAACTAACTCTCAGGCAAAACGAAGGACTATCTTAGCTTATGAAGAATAACATGAACCCCAATGGTAAAAACCTAAGTGGCTTTGGATTGCTATTTGCTGATTCTCATTTAAAGGTTTCATGTAGACAGTCTCAATGTTCAGAAGCAGCTCCAAATAAAATGGAAGGTATTTGAAAGTCTTAACCTGATTTGGCACTGTTTCCTTTGTTGCTTCTGCTAACATCCATCACTATCAGTAAGAGTAATGACTAATATGTACCAAGTACTTATCATACACCAGGCTCTACAGCATACCATGTCACTTGATCTAGTTAATCCTTCAAACAAGGTACTTTAAGTATCCTCCCTTTACAAATAAGGAAACTGAGGCAACAGAACTTAACTAACTGACCTAATCTAAGTGCATGTCATAGCTTTGGACTCAGGTTATTTAACTCCGAAGCCTTTATACTCCACACCCCACTAAGGGAGCAGGTCACGTCTTGTGGAAATTCTACGGCATTTGTGTTCAGTTGCTAAGTTGTGTCTGACTTTGCAACCCCATGAACGGCAGGCAGCATGCCAGGCTTCCCTGTTCTTCACTACAAGTTATTTTACAAGAGGAAACGTATCGGGATGCTTCAAATTGCAAACTTATTTTGATCATAAAAAGTACTGGGTAAAATCAAACGCCAAAGGATTTCCACAGAACATTTCTAGGGGAGCAGAGAAGAGGTCGTGTCTTGCGGAAATTCTATGACAATTACTTAGTACTAATTTTACCCAGTACTTTTTATGATCAAAATAAATTTGCAGTCTGAAGCATCCCAATACCTTTCCTGTCCTAAAACAACTTGTATGATTTGTGAGCCAAGGTATATTGTGAAGCTTAGCTCGAACTAGGAAATCATTCCCATAAACAGGGAACTAAATCTTTATAAAGGGCGATCACTGCTCTTAAGCTCTTTAGTTGACAAGACATTGTCACCTGAGTGCCATGTCTCAAAAAAAAGCAAACTCCTTAAGCTAACTAATGTGCTTTCTTATTAGGGATATTGAGGCTGCCCACCAAGGTAAAGGTGGGCTGAGAATGAGCTAAACCAATCATCCACTAACATCAGAAGACAGCTCGAAGCATGCCTCTCAGTGTATGACAGCGAGCTAGAACTTCTGAAAGTCTCTGCAGGAGGAGAAGGGGATGACAGAGGATGAGATGGTTGGATGGCCGACTCAATGGACGTGAGTTTGGGTGAACTTCGGGACTTGGTGATGGACAGGGAGGCCTGGCGTGCTGTGGTTCATGGGGTCACAAAGAGTCAGACACGACTGAGCGACTGAACTGAACTGAACTTTGAGTGGGTGTGAACAAAGGACATTGCAAGACTCCTTCAATACCTTATCTAGTGAATGGTTGATTTTCAGTAGCTAATGAGTTCTAAGGACCACCTGTGTTACATTTTAAGCTGATGTTTTCCTGATGGCCACAGTGTCACCTGCGCTGAAGCCATCAGGGGTGGACTATATATTACTCTCCAGGCCCTGCGGCATCCCAGGATGTGTATGGAGCAACTGAGGAGTTAAGCAGAAAGAGGAATTTTCCTTGCTAGACCTTCCCTGAGCCCTTCTCCAGGCCCATTCCCAGGAAGGGGGGGGGGGTCTCATTTCTCAAACCCTCTCCATCTCCCTGCCATTTTGCTGTTACTCCTTTCTTGAGCTGCTTCAGACCTCACCTGCCTTATCCTCACTCATATCGGGGTCAAACAGGGTCTAATAAAAGCAGCACAACTGCCATGTTAACTTAGGCTCTTGAAACATGAAAAAAGGCTTAACTTCCTTCTTGACATAAATATGTTTTTCTTCAAGACCCACCTGCACTATGCCCTCCAATCTCACATCTCTAAACCCACTGTTTTGCCTTAATCTTGGCTTCTCAACCTTACCATCTCAGGCTCCTCTCCCAAGCCCCCCAGGTTTTTGCCCAGTGGGTCTCATCGCCTGCCCTGCCCTCAGCCAGTCACCCTCAGTTAGTGGCAGAGCCTCTCCACCACAAGCTCGGTGGATTCCCATCACCAGCCCTCCTCCTTCCAACCACCCCAGGCTGGCGCGTGCTTTATTCCCTCCTGTTGCCGGACACCCAGGCTCCCAGGGCCCCTCACTCTGCTCTTGTCTTCCTGCCATTGTCTTCACCTTGGGACCTGTCACACCGGTCCCAGCCTCACTCATCTTAGGCTTGATCTCATCCTTCTTGAGTCTTTTTCTACTGCTCTTTCTCTTTGAAGTCATGGAGTTTTCTACCTTTTGCACTTCCTTTTAAGATGAACATATTAAAGTTGAGACACTATAAAACTACGAAGCAAATGTGAAAGATATTGAAAAATATAAAGAGCTTCCTTGTACAACTATTATTGAGATACTGATTCTATTTCATTACAATGAACATACAATGAGAGCTGGACTATAAAGAAAGCTGAGCGCTGAAGAACTGATGCTTTTGAACTGTGGTGTTGGAGAAGACTCTTGAGCATCCCTTGGACTGCAAGGAGATCCAACCAGTCCATCCTAAAGTCCTGGGTGTTCATTGGAGGGACTGATGTTGATGCTGAAACTCCAATACTTTGGCGACCTGATGCGAAGAACTGACTGATTTTTCCCAATGAGACCCTGATGCTGGGAAAGACTGAAGGCAGGAGGAGAAGGGGACGACAGAGGATGGGATGGTTGGATGGCATCACCAACGTGATGGATATGAGTTTGAGTAAGCTCTGGGATTTGGTGATGGACAGGGACGTCTGGCATGCTGCAGTCTATGGCATCCCAAAGAGTTGGACACTACTGAGCAACTAAGTGAACTGAAGCAGTTTTTATCTGCAATTTCCAGAGAAGGAATTTGAAACTCAGAGAGGTAATTCAGATCACACAATTTTTAAAGGGTAGAACCAAGAACTGGGTCCAAAATTGTCTGATGTTAAAGTCCACTCTGGACTTCCCTGGTGGCTCACATGGTAAAGAATCCGCCTACAACATAGGAAACCCAGGCTTGATCTCTGGGTCAGGAAGATTCCCTGGGAGATGGGAATGGCAAGCCACTACAGTATTCTTGCCTGAAGAAGTCCATGGACAGAGAATCCTGGAGGGCTACAGTCCATGGAGTCACAAAGAGTTGGACACCACTGAGCGACTAACTCCTTACTACATCAGCACTTATAGAAGCCACTTAGACCCAGCACTCTGGAACTTAAGAAACGTAGAAGGAGATACTCAAGGGTTAAGTTTCAACTTATGATGGCCTGACTTCCCTGGTGGCTCAGACGGTAAAAGCATCTGCCTACAATGTGGGAGACCTGGGTTCGATCCCTGTGTTGGGAAGATCCTCTGGAGAAGGAAATGGCAACCCACTCCGGTTTTCTTACCTGGAAAATACCATGGACAGAGGAGCCTGGCAGGCTACAGTCCATGGGATCACAAAGAGTCAGATATGACTGAGCAACTTCACTTTATGATTGCCCAATTCATTCACCCCTCTGGAATACACTGAAAGGTTCACTGAATCACAGTTTCAATACCAGTACTGGGTGTGTATATTTAAGATAAGATTGTCCTCTCCTACTTATATGAAGTTAAGTGAGCCTTAGGAAGCATCACTACAAACAAAGCTAGTGGAGGTGATGGAACTCCAGTTGAACTATTTCAAATCCTAAGAGATGATGCTGTGAAAGTGCTGCACTCAATATGTCAGCAAATCTGGAAAACTCAGCAGTGGCCACAGGACTGGAAAAGGTCAGTTTTCATTCCAGTCCCAGAGAAAGGCAATGGCAAAGAATACTCAAACTACCGCACAATTGTACTCATCCCACACACTAGTAAAGTAATGCTCAAAATTCTCCAAGCCAGGCTTCAGCAATATGTGAACCATGAACTTCCAGATGTTCAAGCTGGTTTTAGAAAAGGCAGAGGAACCAGAGATCAAATTGCCAACATCCACTGGATCATTGAAAAAGCAAGAGAGTTCTAGAAAAACATCTATTTCTGCTTTATTGATTATGCCAAAGCCTTTGACTGTGTGGATCACAATCAACTGTGGAAAATTCTGAAGGAGATGGGGATACCAGACCACCTGACCTGCCTCTTGAGAAACCTATATGCAGGCCAGGAAGCAACATTTAGAACTGGACATGGAACAACAGACTCGTTGCAAATAGGAAAAGGAGTACATCAAGGCTGTATATTGTCACCCTGCTTATTTAACTTCTATGCAGAGTACATCATGAGAAATGCTGGGCTGGAAGAAGCACAAGCTGGAATCAAGATTGCTGGGAGAAATATCAAATAACCTCAGAAATGCAGATGACACCACCCTTATGGCAGAAAGTGAAGAAGAACTAAAGAATCTCTTGATGAAAGTGAAAGAGGAGAGTGAAAAAGTTGGCTTAAAGCTCAACATTCAGAAAACGAAGATCATGGCATCTGATCCCATCACTTCATGGGAAATAGATGGGGAAACAGTGGAAACAGTGGCTGACTATTTTCTGGGCTCCAAAATCACTGCAGATGGTGACTGCAGCCATGAAATTAAAAGACGCTTACTCCTTGGAAGGAAAGTTATGACCAACCTAGACAGCAACTAAAAAGCAGAGACATTACTTTGTCAACAAAGGTCCATCTAGTCAAGGCCATGGTTTTTCCAGTGGTCATGTATGGATGTGAGAGTTGGACTATAAAGAAAGCTGAGCACCGAAGAATTGATGCTTTTGAACTGTGGTGTTGGAGAAGATTCTTGAGAGTCCCTTGGACTGCAAGGAGATCCAACCAGTCCATTCTGAAGGAGATGAGCCCTGGGATTTTTTTGGAAGGAATGATGCTAAAGCTGAAACTCCAGTCCTTTGGCCACCTGATGCAAAGAGCTGACTCATTTGAAAAGACCCTGATAATGGGAGGGATTGGGGTCAGGAGGAAAAAGTGACGACAGAGGATGAGATAGCTGGATGGCATCACCATCTCAATGGACATGAGTTTGGGTGAACTCCGGGAGTTGGTGATAGACAGGGAGGCCTGGCGTGCTGTGGTTCATGGGGTCGCAAAGAGTCGGAAATGACTGAGCGACTGAACTTAACCCAGCATCCATATAGCAAAGTGGTATTCTCAAAATGCAAATTGGATTATGTCACTTTCTTGCTCTATATCCCCCAGTGGGTTTCCAATGCACTTATGGAAAACACCCAAAACATATGTTGTGGGCTTATCTCCAGAGCTAAACTTCTACCCTATTTCCATGTGCTTCCTCCAGAGTCTCACTCCTCTGTCATTTCCTCTCTTTCCCCGTGCTCAACAATATGTTCAAGTTTCTTTTCACTTCAGTTCAGTTCAGTTCAGTTCAGTTCAGTTCAGTCGCTCAGTCGTGTCTGACTCTTTGCAACCCCATGATCCACAGCACGCCAGGCCTCCCTGTCCATCACCAACTCCCGGAGTTCATTCAGACTCATGTCCATCGAGTCAGTGATGCCATCCAACCATCTCATCTTCTATCGTCCCCTTCTCCTCCTGCCCCGAATCCCTCCCAGCATCAGGGTCTTTTCCAATAAGTCAGCTCTTTCCATTAGGCGGCCAAAGGATCGGAGTTTCAGTTTCAACATCAGTCCTTCCAATGAACACCCAGGACTGATCTCCTTTAGGATGGACTGGTTGGATCTCCTTGCACTCCAAGGGATTCTCAAGAATCTTCTCCAATACCACAGTTCAAAAGCATCAATTCTTCGGTGCTCAGCTTTCTTCACAGTCCAACTCTCACATCCATACACGACCACTGGAAAAACCATAGCCTTAACTAGACAGACCTTTGTTGGCAAAGTAATGTCTCTGCTTTTTAATGTGCTGTCTAGGTTGGTCATAACTTTCCTTCCAAGGAGTAAGCGTCTTTTAATTTCATGGCTGCAATCACCATCTGCAGTGATTTCTACTGTACTATTAATGTAAACTTTTCTTCAACCTCTGATCATGTTCTCATTTCCCAAACACTGTCCTGTTTTTCTTCTTCCTTTTAACAGCAGGCTTCCTTGGTGCCTCAGATGGTAAAGAATCAGCCTGCAATGCAGGAGACCTGGGTTTGATCCCTGAGTCAGAAAGATCCCCTGGAGAAGGGAATGGCAACCCACTCCAGTATTCCTGCCTGGAGAATTCCGTGGATAGAGGAGCCTGGTGGGCTACCATCCATGGGGTTGCAAAGAGTCAGACACAACTGAACAACACTTTAGCAGTTTAGTTCAAGCCACAAATGATCAGTCTCAAATCACACCTTGATGAGGAAAAATCTTAAATTTCTCCATGGCAGGATAATCAAACTAAGTCAGAACTGAAACACACATTTGTGATGGGCCTTTTCTCAACACACTATGTGCATATACATTATACATTAACCAGACATTCTCAAGGCAGGAGGAAATAAGCAACCTTCAAGAAAAATGGTCGCTTTTACCTGATGCCAGCATTGTAATCGTTAAGATTACTATTACTATTTCATCCTGTACAGGGGGTTGTGTTGACCTAATGTCTCACTCTGTTTGTGCATACCTGACCAAAACATCTGATGAGTTTTATGCATAATGTTAACTTGTCAATATGATTCATAATTCTTTGTCTCAAAAATGTATAAAACTGCATCTGTAGCACCTAACCAGTGGAACAGTCATCAGAGCTTCTGAGAGTCTGTCTCTCTAGGTTATAATACTCAGTTTGGCTTGAATAAAATTCTATTTTTTCCTTCGTAGGAGAAAAAGAGTTTGCAACAGATTTTGATTGCTAATTGGATTTTGGAACATTTGCACGGTGCAGTCAGAAGGATTCCAGAGCACCTCTAGAGGATGCCTGGATCCTGTGCTCACTACTAGCATGTGGCCATCGGGCCCCACAGGCTTCCCCATATCTCTCAGGCATTCTGGTGAGTTCTCCTGACATCAGGACCTCATGCCGAAGTGATGATCCTAAGAATTTTGAGCTGTTTCTACTTAAAACTTGGAGTCTTCAGGGGCGAGGACCTAGAGGGTGATCTAGGGAGGCAACTAGGAAAACATAAGTCACTAATCTAACTTTCTTTGGTTAAAAGAAAGAAAGTGAAGTTGCTCAGTCATGTCCAACTCTTTGTGACCCCATGAACACCAGGGTCCTCCATCCATGGGATTTTCCAGGCAAGAGTACTGGAGTGGGTTGCCATTTCCTTCTCCAGGGAACTTCCCGACCCAGGGATCGAACCCAGGTCTCCCACATTATAGACAGACGCTTTACCATCTGAGCCACCAGGGAAGTCAATCTTGGTTGAAGTTGGCTCAAATTGAAAAACAAGTTGGTATACAGTCTGAACAAACTGCTAGTGAAATAAGAGACTGTGCCTGAATTCACCTCCGAACAGATACCTGCTTCTTCCGGGCACAGAGCATTCTCAGATGATAGAGCCTAGTGGAGGTGTCTGAGGATTAATCCCGGTGCTGCGCAGTGGCCCCCCAGAGAACCCCACCATAACCACTAAGTAAGCACTGCTTTTCCAGGGAACAGGACAGAGACTGATCAGCTAGTGCTCGGGGAACCCACAGCAGTTTTCGATTCTTGGAAGGAGAAACTGAGACATAAGAGAGTCAAATCGACCCAAAGGTAGCTCCTTAGAGAGCTACATTCAGAAGCAGCGCACATCCAATCTATCACATGGTCCTTAGAAAGTTGTTTAGACCATATCTGACTCAGGCTACCTAACTAATAATGGGAAACCATGCTTCAAAGGCAGACAGACAGCCACATGAGGGAATACCAGCTAGGTTTCTGTATAGCGGCCTATGGGCCTAACACTTGCAACATTTAACTAAATGGAAAGATATAACAAAGATGACTTCTCCCTGAGATGGTCAAAATGGGGCACTTTTGGATTCAGAGTCCAGAGTGCTAACCATTACCCCATGGGGCCTGTTGTTAAAATGGGGCACTTCTGATTGACCTAAACTGGCTTATTTGCATACTCAGAAAAAAAAAGGCTATAAGATCCAACAACCAGAATGGGAGACATGTTTAGTAGGTACCTGAAAGCCTCAACATAGGGAAATGAGAAAATGTCTTCTTCATTCAATGATGCAAATGGGAAAATCATGACTAATGGTGGCCAAATTAGCAAAAAACTTCAGAAGCCATTCCATTCAGAAGTCTCCCCCGAACTTTGTATTCTTGCCTTTCCCCTGCCCTGCCCTGCCTGCTTTCCTACCTCCAACACCAAAAGGAAAAAAAAAAAAAAAATCTGAGTCCAGGGCAGAAGAAAATGAAAGCAGCCCAGAGGTAACAGCAGCTTCCCTTAAGGAGAAGTCCAGAGACAAAGGGAACTCGCTCTTACATAGACTCCTTGGACTGAGACAGAACCTGACTAAGGATTTTCCAGATCCCTTACAGGATCCCTTGAGTTTTTCTAAAGTATTTGATCTTTCTTGCAGTAAGAATGTATAAGCCTGGATATTCAGACTTGTACCAGCTCGTACATTTACTAGTCTCTGGACATAAATCAAAAGAATGGCTCAGAGAGCTAAATTAGAAGATGCCTATGGAAGATTTTCATAAACATGAGGCTTCAGACCACCAGAAATGAAGAGAAATTGCCCACAAGCTATATCAGGCTATACCAAAAATCTTCCCAAAGAGAATGGATTGGGCAAAAGTCCTTATTCACTGGCCTCTCCCCCAGAATAAAGAATTAAAGTGGTAGAGGTTTCAAATTTTCCTCTGCAGGTTTTTAAATTAGAGCCAGTAACGTTTCAGCTAGGAACTATCACAGGAAAACACGTGTTCCTTTTGGTGAAATTGTGGTCCAGTTAATATGACGAGTCCTTTTAGAGGCATAGAATTCCCATATTGCCTTCTCACCTGCGGGTAAAATGATTTTAGATTTAGAAGACATAGATAGAGGTCAGAGCGTGATAACTGAGAGATTGTTGGTTATGAAAACAGGTCGGGAGGAATTGTACCTGAGAACTTATGGTCATCTTCTTCCTCAAATACTGGGAAAATTAAGACAGCCACTCTAACTAAAGCAACTATAGATAATTCCAAGCTTCTACCCAATATTTGACAATATCCACTTAAATCAAAGGATGGTTAAATTAAATGGAATAAGACCTATTATTCAGAAATTCCCTAAGAAAGGACTTGTAATTCCTTGTAACAGTCTTGGCAATACCCCCACCCCACCCCCCAACCCACCACCACAATTTTACCAGTAAGAAAGCAAAATGAAAAAGACTGGAGGTTTGTTCAGGATGTGAGCACCATAAATAACATTGTCATCCTTTACCATCCTGTGCTTCTTAATCCTCACACCCTGCTCTCATCCTACCTATTGTTTTTCAGGTGGGATGTTCTTTAATATTCCAGGGGAAGAAGGAAGCTAGTAACTCTTTGCCTTTATGTGGGAAGATGGTCACTATACATGAACAGTTATGCCACAAGACTATACTGAAAGCTCTACTTATTTTTCTCAAATACTTAAAGCTGATTTGACTGATGTACACGTTACTAATGACTCTGCTTTAATTCAATATGTAGATAATCTTGTTTTGTGTTCTGGAACTGAATAGGACTCCCAAACAGACACTATCCATCTGCTACAATAATTAACCTCTAAGGGACCTAAGGTTTCCAAAGTCAAAAGACAATTCTGTTAAGTAACTATGAAATATTTAGGTCGTCTGTTATCTAAGAAAGACTAGTTAACTGATCCTGAAAGAATTAAGAGAATCTTAACTTTCCAACTTCTCAAAACAAAATAAAACAAACTGAGGCGATTTCGGGGTCTAACCAGATATTGTAGGAATTCAGTTCAGTTGCTCAGTTGCGTTCGACTCTTTGCGACCCCATAGGCTGCAGCATGCCAGGCTTCCCTTTGGGTAGCTCTTTTTCCCTTTATTGCCCAACTTCTCGATGCATTCCTTAAACCTGTCGAACCATACCCAGCTGCATGGATGACAGAGGAGAAAAGGCTATAGGCACTTCAAAAGCTGCACTGACTCAGGCTCCAGCAGCAGGCCATTCTCATTATAAACTGCCATTCTTTTTTCCTCTTTTGGCATGAAGGAAAAGGAAACACCCTGGGTGTACCAACTCAGAGGCCTGGTGACCAGCATCGATCCACAGACGGCCTAATCAGAAGCTAGATTAGGTGGCAAAAGGGCTCCCACCCTGTGTGAGAACTATTTCAGTGACAGCTCTCTTATGCAAAGCTGGTGAAGAATTTGTAATGGGGTCTCTATTTATGTTCCTCACTCTGTTGAATCTCTCTTAAATTCTCATCTTACTCAGCACTATTCTGTGAGCCAGTTGGCTTCTTAAGAAATACTGTTACTCTCTTCAATCAATATTATTTTGTTTGCTATAACAATTATAACCCAACAACTTTGCTTCCAGCACCTAAAGATGATGAAAACCATGACTACATTATGTTAACTGACTAACTTCCTACTGCTAGGACAGACTTTCAAGAAATTACCATTGATAATGCTGATTTAATTTGGTTTACAGGTGGATCCTATTTAAAGGAGGACAAGGCATTATCAAACTAGGTACACAATAACCTTGATGGTACAAATAAAAGTTCTTATTTACCAGACATCAGATTGACTCAACAGGCTGAACTAGCTGTATTAATTAGGGCTTGGCAATTATCTAAGGATCAAATAGACATTTACACTGACGGTCACTGTGCCTTTAGAGTGGCTCTCGATCTTGGAATGTTGTAGAAATAAAGAGGATTTCTCACCTCTTCTGGCCAATCCATTAAAAAATAAAAGGATAACTAGTTTCAAAACTATTAGAACCCATGCAATTTCCCAAACAGCTGGCTATCATTAAAATACCTGGACACTTCAAGCCTGATCCAGTGGAAACCAAAGAGAGTCAAGTGGCTGATGCTGCAGCTAAACAGATGCCTAAGCCGTGAGTGTGCATGCTAAGTCTCTTTGTTCATGTCCAACTCTTTGCAACCCTATGGGCTGTGGCTCACCAGGCTCCTTTGTCCATGGGATTTTCCAGGCAAGAATATTGAAGCAGGTTGTCATGGCCTCCTCTAGGGGATCTTCCTTTCCCAGGGATTGAACCTGCATCTCTTATGTCTCTGCATTGGCAGACAGGTTCTTTACCAGCAGTGCCACCTGGGAAGCCTTGCCTCTGTCCATTTTCGAGAATAGCCTCTGTTCAAACATGATTCTGATGAAACTATTAAGAAATTTCTTTTGCAGGCTGAAGAACTGGCTTCAGAAAGTGAAAAGCAGGCCTCAAAGAAAAAAAGGGGGATTTTTTTAAATCCCATCCCACAAATATAAAAGGCCTATAAAACTTACAAATGCCCAGTTACTTTCACTCAAACATGTGCATTCCTTGACCCACTGGACACCTGAAAAAAAATGATATTATGGAGAATGTAATGTTTCTGGAAACTTTCTCCCACTGTAGCTCATAAGGTTTATGATCAATGGTCTATCTGTCTAAATATAATTCTGGTAAATCCCTCTCAAGGCCACTTTCCCCTCCCTTAGGGGCCCTTTGAAATTTGGCAGTTGGACTTCATCCAGGTACCTCCCTTACAGGGCTGCAAATACATCCTGGTAACAGTATGCATGTCTTCATATCAGGTGGAGGCATTTCATTGCAGAGGAGAAATGGCTTTAACAGTAGGCAAATTACTTTTGGAAAGAATAATTCCAGTGTGGGGAATTCCTTCTGAATTTCAAAGCAACTGAGGAATGTATTTTCCTGGACAGACTATTAAATCCATTTGTAACACGTGGCTGATAATGCTATATTTTCACTATATTTATCACCCTCAATCTCCAAGGCTGGAAGAAAAGAACAATAATATTAAACCCCAACTGGCTAAATTTTCAGAGGCTTTTAATCTTCCATGGACAAAAGCTCTTTCCTTGGTTCTCCTCAACCTTACGTAAACATCAACTGTCTCCTTTAGAAATAATAAATGGATGGCCTATGCATTTAGATGCTTTCTGAGGCCCACTTGACTTCACATTCCAGGATGTCTGGCTCTAGGTGAATGATCACACCATCATGACTATCTGGGTTGTGAAGATCTTTTTTGCATAGTTCTTCTGTGTATTCTTGCCACCTCTTCTTAACATCTTCTGCTTCTGTTAGATCCATACGATTTCTCTCCTTTATTGAGCCCATCTTTGCATGAAATATTCCCTTGGTATCTCTAATTTTCTTGAAGAAATCTCTAGTCTTTCCCATTCTGTTGTTTTCCGCTATTTCTTTGCATTGATTGCTAAGGAAGGCTTTCTTCTCTTTCCTTGCCATTCTTTGGAACTCTGCATTCAGATGCTTATATCTTTCCTTTTCCCCTTTGCTTTTCAATTCTTTTCACAGCTATTTGTAAGGCCTCCTCAGACAGCCATTTTACTTTTTCGCATTTCTTTTCCATGTGGATGGTCTTGATCCCTGTCTCCTGCACAATGTCATGAACCTTCATCTATAGTTCATCAGGCACTCTATCTATCAGATCTAGTCCCTTAAATCTATTTCTCACTTCCACTGTATAATCATAAGGGATTTGATTTAGGTCATACCTGAGTGGTCTAGTGGGATTTCCCTGGTGGCTCAGACAGTAAAGCGTCTGCCTGCAATGTGGGAGACCTGGGTTTGATCCTTGGGTCAGAAAGACCCCCTGGAGAAGGAAATAGCAATCCACTCCAGCACTCTTGCCTGGAAAATCCCATGGACGGAGGAGCCTGATAGGCTACAGTCCATGGGGTCACAAAGAGTTGGACACGAATGGTCTAGTGGTTTTCCCCACTTTCTTTAATTTAAGTCTGAATTTGACAATAAGGAGTTCATAATCTGAGCCACAGTCAGCTCCTAGTCTTGTTTTTGCTGACTGTATAGAGCTTCTCCATCTTTGGCTGCAAAGAATATAATGAATCTGATTTCGGTGTTGACCATCTGGTGATGTCCATGTGTAGAGTCTTCTCTTGTGTTGTTGGAAGAGAGTGTTTGTTATGACCAGTGCATTCTCTTGGCAAAACTCTATTAGTCTTTGCCCTGCTTCATTCCGTATTCCAAGGCCAAATTTGCCTGTTACTCCATGTGTTTCTTGACTTCCTACTTTTGCATTCCAGTCCCCTATAATGAAAAGGACATCTTTTTTAGGTGTTAGTTCTAAAAGGTCTTGTAGGTCTTCACAGAACCATTCAACTTCGGCTTCTTCAGCGTTACTGGTTGGGGCATAGGCTTGGATCACCGTGATATTGAATGGTTTGCCTTGGAAATGAACAGAGGTCATTCTGTCATTTTGAGATTGCATCCAAGGACTGCATTTCGGACTCTTTTGTTGACCATGATGGCTACTCCATTTCTTCTGGGGGATTCCTGCCCACAGTAGTAGATATAATGGTCATCTGAGTTAAATTCACCCATTCCAGTCCATTTTAGTTTGCTGATTCCTAGAATGTTGACATTCACTCTTGCCATCTCCTGTTTGACTACTTCCAATTTGCCTTGATTCATGGACCTGACATTCCAGGTTCCTATGCAATATTGCTCTTACAGCATCGGACCTTGCTTCTATCACCAGTCACATCCACAACTGGGTATTGTTTTTGTTTTGGCTCCATCCCTTCATTCTTTCTGGAGTTACTTCTCCACTGATCTCCAGTAGCATATTGGGCGCCTACTCACCTGGGCAGTTCCCCTTTCAGTATCCCATCATTTCGCCTTTTCATACTATTCATGGGGTTCTCAAGGCAAGAATACTGAAGTGGTTTGCCATTCCCTTCTCCAGTGGACCACATTCTGTCAGACCTCTCCACCATGGCCCTCCCATCTTGGGTGGCCCCACACGGCATGGCTTAGTTTCATTGAGTTAGACAAGGCTGTTGTGGTCCATGTGATCAGATTGGCTAGTTGTTTGTGATTATGGTTTCAGTGTGTCTGTCCTCTGATTCCCTCTCTCAACACCTACTGTCTTACTTGGGTTTCTCTTACCCTGGACATGGGGTATCTCTTCACGGCTGCTCCAGAAAGCACAGCCACTGCTCCTTACCTTGGACGAGGGGTATCTCCTCACGGCCGCCTCTCCTGAGCTTGAACGTGGAGTAGCTCCTCTGGGCCCTCCTGCACCTGCGCAGCTGCTACTCCTTGGACGTGGGGAAGCCAGGTCCTCGGGAGGAAGGAATGGATTTTGTTTCCCCGCAGTCTGGTTTACACATAAAGAATGCAGCCATCTGGCGGCTTGCAGTCCCTGCACCTGCCCCGAAGGTGGCAAATCGCCGATTCGATGGGCGTGAGTCTGAGTGAACTCCGGGAGTTGGTGAGGGACAGGGATTGGTGTGCTGTGATTCATGGGGTCGCAAAGAGTCGGACACAGCTGAGCGACTGAACTGAATTGAACTGATGTATTTGGATGAAGTTATATATGAACCGCTTCTTAAAAGTGATATTTTAATTTTTTGTCAGGGACTTGAAGTGCTTAAAGAAGATGAAACTTTAGTTAACTGACTCCTTCAAAAGTGAGCTCCGTGAATACAAAGACCTTAACGACTATAGGTGACAATCTAGAGATTTTTGTCTATTGGAAAACCATCGGATAAAGGACTCTTTACTGCCGTGTTGGAAGGGACCATATGAGATTTTACAAACAAACCTCTGTGCTGCAAAACTCAAAGGAGTAAACTCTTGGATTCACCTTTCTTGCCTCAGAAAAGCCTCCTTCCCTGAATGCACCGTTTCTAAAACCTGGCTTCGACTGAGACTGACGCCACCAAGCCAGGATAAGGAGAAGACAACGGCAATGGCAGACAGCTAACCCATGTGTCCAGACCAGGACTCTAAGACCTCCTTTATTCTTTCAAATTGTGCCATTTACCAAACGCCTATCAAAATTGCAAGTTGTTTTATTTCTAGCTATGTTTTGCCCCACTGTTTAAAGTAGAAAGAAAACTCTTAGTAAAGTTATCACAGGGGCAATTTAACTGATTGTTGATTTGTTATCCAACTTATCATTCAATTCAAGGCTGCTTTAAACCCCTTGTAATTCCTATCACTGATTTCAGATGTTCCTAATGTTACTATTTACTCAGATTGGCCTCCCTCTAACCTTTCAGGTCCAAATTCTCCAGTGTATTAATATGCCCATCTCCTGCTCAACACTATCGTAGGTCCTTAAGAGTCTGGACACAACTTGTCCTAAGACCACCTCACTCTGTCCCTTACTTAATTAACAACTGTCTTAAAAAGAAGCATGCTGCTAAGTCACTTCAGTCATGTCCGACTCTGTGCGACCCCATAGATGGCAGCCCGCCAGGCACCCCTGTTCCTGGGATTCTCCAGGCAAGAACACTGGAGTGGGTTGCCATTTCCTTCCCCAGTGCATGAAAGTGAAAGGTGAAAGTGAAGTCACTTAGTCGTGTCCGACTCTTAGCGACCCCATGGGCTACAGTCTACTAGGCTCCTCCATCCATAGGATTTTCCAGGCAAGAGTACTGGAGTAGGGTGCCATTGCCTTCTCCAAAGAGAAGCATACAGGTCACTCATGCCAGCAACCCTCTCACATCATACAATAGATGTCGGAAAGCCTGCAAAGTGGCCCAGGATTTAATACTGTGTTAACAAAACTTCCAATTGATGAAGCTCCCAATGAGAGCACTAAGTGAATCACTTGTGCTCCTCCAGGTTCTGTCTCCATATGTAATACTGGAATTGACCCACCTTCCCAAGGATGGGCACATAAATGAATTAATAGCTAGCAGGTAGAAAGTTTACACTTACTGGGGTGTTATGTTAGCCCACTGTCTATATACACAGAGACAGACGGATCTTCTCTCTCTTCTCAATGAAGTCAGGAGATCCATACTAGCAGGGTATCAAGAGAACTGATGGCAACAGCTTTGGGGACCCTTGGTTCCTACTGCAAGAATATATGTAAACAGGGGTATGTGCAGAAATCTACCAGCCACCATTGGTCAAATGGCCCAAGAGACTACAAAAAGCCTTGCAGCGTAATAGACATTCCTAAACTCCTTAGCCCAAGTAGTACTAGATAATGGAATCACTGTAGATTTTCTACTGGCCTAAAAAAGGAAGTGCTTCTACTACTGTTCAGATTATTTGTTGCACTTCCATCAAGACTTCCGGAGAAGTTGAGATGCACCTAGAAAAAAAATTTCCAAACTGCAAAATGGTTACAAGATGTAAGAAAGACTGATCATTTAAATGATCTGTTCAGTTGGTTCCTTTCAGGACTAGGCAATTTTTCCTGCTCCGCTTTACAGATGATCACTATTTTCATAAAATGTGCATTATTCTTTTCCTAGCTACCAAGTTACTCATGGCACGTATCACTTCTTGCTTCAAGCCTGCTGCCAACAGCACTGTTGTACAATTGTACAGCAAACCAAGATGATTGATCAAGTCTATAATCTACAAAATGTTTCCCCATCAATATATCCTTCTCTGTGCTTGTCGGGCTTCCCAGGTGGCTCAGTAGTAAAGAATCTGCCTGCAAGTGGAGGAGATACAGGTTCTGTCCCTGGGTCTAGAAGATCCCCTGGAGGAAGGCAAGGCTACCCACTCCAGTATTCTTACCTGGAAAATCTCATGCACAGAAGAGCCTGGTGGGCTAGAGTCCATGGGGTTGCAAAGAGTGGGACATGCCTTAGCAACTGAGCATGCTTGTTTACTATATTTGATTAATTTACTCAGTTCTAAAGTTCCATGATGAGAGAAAGTGAAAGTCGCTCAGCTGGGTCTGACTCTTTGTGACCCTGGACTATACAGTCCATGGAATTCTCTAGGCCAGAACACTGGAGTGGGTAGCCTTTCCCTTCTCCAGGGAATCTTCCCAACTCAGGGATCAAACCCAGGTCTCCCGCATAGCATGCGGATTCTTTACCAGCTGAGCTACAGAAGCCCAAGAATACTGGAGTGGGTAGCCGATCCCTTTTCCAGAGGATCTTCCCAATCCAGGAATACAACCAGGGTCTCCTGCATTGCAGGTGGACTCTACCAACTGAGCTATCAGGGAAGCCCATGATGAGAGAACCAGTTTTATAAAACTGAATGGCTCTTAATTTAAAAGCAGCTTTACAGGGGGGATTTATACTCTAATCCCGAATGAATGTTGTATTTTCTTACCAGATGAGCCCTCTAATACAGCTCATTTAATGACTTCCAGGAAAAATCACATTTCTACATTGAAGGATACTCTGCCTAAATGAAATCTCAGGTAAATAATCCAGCAATGGGATTTATGGTTTAATCTCTGTTCATGAATTTACTATTGTTTTTGGCTATATTGATTGTGTTCTATATTATTTATAGAGTAATAATCCCCTGTGCTTTTTGATGTGTATTTGCAATTCCAAATAAAATAATAATGTTTAAATAATCTGAAACTATTGGTCATATCTACTTAGGGTAATGGGCACACATAACGCACATATGGGATACAATTGGCATAAATTCTATTGGACATCCTAGAATTGAAAATCCAGTCCCTGCCAAGCATTGTACCATTAATAGTATAATCCTCAGAAGAAAGAAAGAACAAACCAAACTATCAAGACCCAGCTTAGAGGGACATCATGGATTCAGGATGGTAAGAAAACACCCTGGCATCAGGGGACAAAATGTTTGATCACTTAACACTTTCTCTCCAAAGATTCATGCTCCAAAGGGGGGAAATAATGAGGAAAAATCATAAATTTCTCTATGGCAGGACAATCAAACTAACTGTCAGAATTGAAACACACATAACATGCCCCCATTTGTGTCGGTCTTTTCAATACACTGTGTATGTCTGTCCCTTCTCCAGGGGATCTTCCCGACCCAGGGATCGAATCCAGGTCTCCTGCATCGCAGGCGGATTCTTTACCAAGTGAGCCCCCAGGGAAGCCCACAGGTTAACCAGATCTCCTCAAGGCAGGAGGACAGAAGCAACCTTGGAGAAAAACGATCCCTTTTTCCTAAGGCCAGCATTGTAATTTTTAAGACTAAAATTACTTTTTCATCCTGCACAGCAGGTCCCACCGACCTAAAGGCTTGCTCTGTATGTGCATACCTGACCAAAACATCTCTGACGAACATTATGTATAACATTAACCTGTCAACGTGATTGGCAATTCTTTGTCTCAAAAATGTATAAAGTTGCAACTTTAGCTTCTGACCAGTGGACGAACTCTAGTCTGTCTTCCAAGTTATAACCTCTAGTTTGACTTGAATAAAATTCTTTTTTCTGATTAGCTTGATTGCTAATTGAATTTTCATTGACATACTCCTCTAGTGCAAACCACTTGCTCTAAGCTGGCAATTTAGCAATCTCATCTCTTAGAAAAAAAAAATCCCATCTCTATCACTTTGCTCATTTTGTATCATTTCCCTTTTCAAATTCTTATCATTCTTTAAGGCCCAGTTTATACTCCCTCATCTCCTCAAAGCCTTCTTTGACCCCAGGTATGTTGTAAATTCTGTACTATAAATTCCTAAGGCAAGGGTCAAGGGTCTAGACAGTACTGTATTTCTTACTATAGTCATCTCTACCTCCCTTCTGTATATTCCAAAACTTAGCAAATTTTCAAAAAGATTTCTTGATCATATAAAGGAAGAAATGAATGAAGGAAGGCCTTCAAATATTTCAAGAGATAGAAAAAGTAGTCCTGCCACACTTGCTTCTGCTAGGATGAGTGCTGAGCCCTTAGCCGTGTCTGACTCTTTGCAACCTCACGGACTGTAGCCCACCAGGCTCCTCTGTCCATGGGATTCTCCAGGCACGAATACTGGAGTGGGTGGCCATTTCCTTCTCCAGGGGAGCTTCCTGACCCAGGGATCGAACCCACGTCTCTGACATTGGCACACAGATTCTTTATCACTGAGCCACCAGGGAAGCCCCATGTTAAGATACAGTGTTCCAAAATACTATTGAAAATTCGGCTAAAAAAAACCCCAGAAAACAAAAGAGAGAAGCTTACAAATAGTTGCTTCTGGAAAATGTGGCTGGAAGCAGGAAGGAGGACAGAGCGTTTCCATTGCTTTTCATTGTGACTTTTCTACTATAAATACTTGACTTTTCTTACCACGTGCATATATCGCTGTGGTTTTTCAAATGTGGAAGCATCCATGCACATTCACACTCAAATGTACGAGATCCATCAAACAGGCACAAGGATTGTTTCACTCCCTGGATGAACCTAATATAGCATTTTGCCAAAATGTAAACACAGTACGTATCTGTTAAATAATGTTGCCACCTTCACTTGTACTTGAGTGAGGTCTGACACTGTTATTTGACACTGTTACCTTCCAAAGCAATTACGATTGCCTTATTAATATAGTAACTGAGCTAAACATTATTTGCTGCTAAATGGCTTTAGTCGTGTCCGACTCTGTGTGACCCCATAGATGGCAGCCCATGAGGCTCCCCCGTCCCTGGGATTCTCCAGGCAAGAACACTGGAGTGGGTTGCCATGTCCTTCTCCAATGCAGGAAAGTGAAAAGTGAAAGTGAAGTCGCTCAGTCATGTCCGACCCTCAGTGACCTCATGGATTGCAGCCTGCCAGGCTCCTCCATCCATGGGATTTTCCAGGCAGGAGTACTGGAGTGGGGTGCCATTGCCTTCTCCGAAACATTATTTAACTTATGCCAAATACATCAGCCTGTGAGTCTTTGTGTTTTCACTTAGATTATCAAACAAATGCTCCTTCTTCTCTCAAAGTAATACTCTGTGTTCTTAGAACTTCAGGGAAAATGAATGTACATTGAAAATGACATGTTTCTCAGTACAAAAAAAAACAAAGAGAGATGATAGTGATAAAGTTTTCAGGTTACTTTGCTACCTTTTGTATGCATCAATTCAGTTCAGTTCAGTCACTCAGTGATGTCCGACTCTTTGAGACCCCATGAATCACAGCACTCCAGGCCTCCCTGTCCATGACCAACTCTTGGAGTTCACTCAGACTCACATCCATAGAGTCAGTGAGGCCATCCAGCCATCTCATCCTCTGTTGTCCCCTTCTCCTCCTGCCCCCAGTCCCTCCCAGCATCAGAGTCTTTTCCAATGAGTCAACTCTTCACATGAGGTGGCCAAAGTACTGGAGTTTCAGCTTTAGCATCAGTCTTTCCAGTGAACACCCAGGACTGGTCTCCTTTAGGATGGACTGGTTGGATCTCCTTGCAGTCCAAGGGACTCTCAAGAGTCTTCTCCAACACCACAAAAACATCAATTCCTCGGCACTCAGCTTTCTTCATAGTCCAACTCTCACATCCATACATGACCACTGGAAAAACCATAGCCTTGACCAGACAGACCTTTGTTGGCAAAGTAATGTCTCTGCTTATGCTATATGCTATCTAGGTTGGTCATAACTTTCCTTCCAAGGAGTAAGCATCTGAATTTCATGGCTGCAATCACCATCTGCAGTGATTTTGGAGCCCAAAAAAATAAAGTCTGACACTTTCAACTGTTTCCCCATCTATTTCCCATGAAGTGATGGGACTGGATGCCATGATCTTAGTTTTCTGAATGTTGAGCTTTAAGCCAACTTTTTCACTCTCCTAATTCACTTTCATCAAGAGGCTTTTTAGTTCCTCTTCACTTTCTGCCATAAGGGTGGTGTCATCTGCATATCTGAGGTTATTGATATTTCTCCCAGCAATTCCAGCTTGTGCTTCTTCCAGCCCCGCATTTCTCATGATGTACTCTGCATAGAAGTTAAATAAGCAGGGTGCCAATATACAGCCTTGACATACTTCTTTTCCTATCTGGAACCAGTCTGTTGTTCCATGTCCAGTTCTAACTGTTGCTTCCTGACCTGCATATAGGTTTCTCAAGAGGCAGGTCATGTGGTCTGGTATTCCCATCTGTTTCAGAATTTTCCACACTTTATTGTCAAAGGCTTTCACATAGTATGCATCAAGTTGGTACAAATTGCTTGGAAACATTCTAGCAAATGATAAACAGCAGTCATATTTCAGGGTTTAAGGTTATTTTTCATAAAATATAATTGTAAAGCAAAATGTTAAAAGTCAATTAATTATAAAAGGGACTTATCTAAGCTCTTATAGGGATACAATGCTTTGAAATGGAATTCTGTTTTCAGTCAGCTATGTTATATCTGATCATTTGGATTTGGATGTTTTGAAGATGCAATTTCAGTAGTAACTGTTAGAATATTGGAAAGATTTAATAGGTTGTGCAAGATAACAATATATTTTTTTCAAAGTGATTTACTTAGGTGTCGGCTAAAACTTTAAACATTTTCTTAGCAGCCATCCAATTCATAGAATCATGTGTGTGTTCAGTGATAATCGTATTGATATGCGGAAAACTAGCCTAGTAATTGGAAAGACATTTAGAAAAGAGCAGAGAGCCAAAAACACTAAGAACAAATCCACAGAAGAGGACGCGTATGCAAGCATGTTGCACTCAGACAGCTTCAAGGACCAAAGAGAGCTGGGTAAGCAGTATCCTGACAAGCAAAAGGACCTTTCCCCTTTGCTTCCAGTCACCTGCCTCCACTGCTGATCATAGGAAAGATCCAGAGAAAAACAGGAGGTGGAAAAAATGAAAAGTAGAATATAAAATTATTGAAGGCAATGCAAATTAGCTTTTAATTACTATTAATACAAGGAGGAGGAAAAAGAGAAGAAAAAGGTCAATTTCTTGTCAACTTTTTTAATATCAAAAAAGCATATCTGAAGCCAAAAATAAAAGACATATTTCTCTCCAGAAGAAAAAGAATCCGGGATTAAAGCTAATATTGTGTTTCAGCATTTCATCTTTGTTCTCTGTGTCCAGAACTCTTTCTATGGGTCTTTTAGGCAATAATTACAAGTACAGCAGGGGTGACAAGAGTGTGGTCCCCGAGATAATGCTGGCTTTTCTTGCCTTGAACTGACATGTGACCTCCTCAATCCTCCTTATTAGCTTCAAAACAAGTGAAATTCTTATCCAAATAATGGAAAAGGTCTCTGAATATTCTTGGAGACACAGGAAAAATCATTCAAGATCTGTAATTGGTAGAAAACTTTCTATTTAAAAAATGTGGTTAAAGCACCCAACCAGGACAGGTTTGAAGGGAGGTCCAATTCTTCCATTTCTAATGTCCCCACAGATATAAAGAAAGCTAGAATTCCAAAGCACAGTTATTCAAGTATCCAAATTATGTTTAGTAGTAGACTCCTGTAAGTTCTGATCCCTAGTTCTCAAGCTCACATGTCAAAAATCCAAGCCTATAAGTCTGATTATCTTAGGTCTGGGCTGTACACTGGATGAATGAGTCTTAATTGTTTTTAGGATTGTGTGATTTACCGTAGGATGTATGTTTGCCTGAAGGGCCAGCCAGCACTATGAAAAATGATCCTCTGCAGTTATCATTGTCACCACTAGGTGAAGCTGCCGCTGCTTTTGGTCTCCTCTCAAGAGAATTTGTTGGTTGGCTACTCGAGGACATTGATGTGAAATTTAGGGTTGCTTTGTTCTGAGAGCAAGGTGACAAGTCTATTTTGCTAATTTCAGTAAGTTCAAAGGTCTAATTATTACAGCTCAAAGGGCTAAGTATTGAAGTACACATAAATGGCCTTGACACTAACACATGACTTCTCTGGTTGATAAATTTATTTTTTTAAAAATAAATTTTCCTACTCTACATTCCCTACTCTATACTGACTAGTTTTATACCAATTACTGATTTGGGGGATGTATAAACAAGGTACATTAGTGGAAAGAGAGAGCTTCTAATTCCTCTTGGATAAAACAGAGAATTTGCCTACTTAACATAATTTCAAAAGTGTAACCATAAGCCCACCCACTTTTACATAGTTTACAGATTTACTAGAGGGAACAGGTAGTCTGAAAATTCCCATAAAAGAAGGTGGCAGGAGCAATCCAGCTGCAAGAAGGACTGATGGCAGGTTGTTTGCAGCTGCAATGGCATATGAAGGACATGGTTACCTGACTCTCTGGAAAGTTCAGAGAGAGAGCTGAAAACTTTGCGGAGCTATTATAAAGTAATCAGACAGCTAGCCAGATTGAAACAGTTCTGGTAAATGAGGATGGTATCCAAGTAAAAGGTCTTGTAAGAGCCTTTCTGAGACCTAGGGAAGTTAGGGGAGCAGGCAGGGAGGGACCAACCTCCTCCCACCGAAGACAACAATAAACACTGAGAAAATATATGAAAACATCTTTAAAGCATCAGAGACTAAGAATTACCAAGCTAAGATTCACACACACACCCTGCACCGCCTGGCATCCAAAATAAAGCAAACTCCTTCCCATTAACCTGGGCTCTTTATGGGCTTTGAGCCTGAGCAGCCAGACCCCATTTGGGTTACCCTGGGACACAGTGTGATACTTTCGGATCTTGCCTTTAAGATGTGTTCCATGGGGACTTCCCGATGGTGCAGTGGATAACCATCGGCCATGGAACTTGATCTCAGGTCGGGGAAGATCCCACACGCAGTAGAGCTACTGAGCCTGAGAACCACAACTCTTGAAACCCTGTGCCTAGAGCTCTGTGCCCCCGAGAGAGTAGCTCCCCGCCCCCCACCGCTCACCGCAACCAGAGAAAACCCTCCCGCGGCAACGAAGACCAGGGGCAACCAAAAATTAATTTTTTAAAAAACGATTTGTTCGATGGGACCGAAGCAGGGCTTTGTCTAGAGCTAACTGCTCCCCGGAGAAGGCGATGGCACCCTACTCCAGCACTCTTGCCTGGAAAATCCCATGGGCGGAGGAGCCTGGTGGGCTGCTGTCCATGGGGTCGCGAAGAGTTGAACATGACTGAGCGACTTCACTTTCACTTTTCACTTTCCAGCACTGGAGAAGGAAATGGCAACCCACTCCAGTGTTCTTGCCTGGAGAATCCCAGGGACGGGGGAGCCTCATGGGCTGCCGTCTATGGGGTCGCACAGAGTCGGACACGACTGAAGTGACTTAGCAGCAGCAGCAACTGCTCCCCACTGCGGAGTCAAGACCCTTCTGGGTACTTTACCTGCGGGCCCGCAGATCTTGAGGTTCTCCAGTTTGACCGGTGGATGCAGGTCCTTCCACTCCCCAAGCTCTGGGCCGAAGAGGCGTATGAGCCCGCCGTCTCTGCTCTTTTTCCAGTGGCTCAGTCTCGGACTCGGTATTTTCCGCACATGTTTGTGCAGCTCAGTGATCAGCTGAATACGCAAAGGGAGCGGGTCTCCCAAGTGCTGGCTCTCTCCCTTCCTCCCTCTCGCTGTCTCAGCCTCCATCTCTCTTCCCTTCTCTCCTCTCCTCTCTCCCTGTCTGGTCTCTCTCTCCTCTCTGTCTCTCTCCTCTCCTCCCTCCGTCTGTCTCTCCAGCTCTATCTTCTCTGAATTCGTCCTGTGAACTTTCCTCTTCTTGGCCTCCCAGACTCAGCAGCTCTCCCTCGACCTAGAAGTTCCCCGGGCTCTGCGGCGGGCTTCCCTGTCTGCACAGCGCGAGGAACCTGTCTCAGGGGGCTGAGCTGGGACAGTTGCGGCCCTGAACGCCTTTGAGCGCATCTTTCGGGGATGGCTGCCTGCACTTACCTGAAAACGGTCTTTTATCCATTTTGGCGGGCGGGGGTGAGGTGGTGTTTAAAGTGAGAGGATAAATCCCCGCCCCTACTCGTTAATGGCCAGAGTAGAAATTCTCACAGACCTTTAAGTCTTCTAAGTAATGGGAAGCCAAGCAATACTCATTTACTTCAATTCGTTGGTTTTATCAATTGGAAGCACAAAATCTTCCTTTCAGAATAAGGTATATAACAAGCTCAGAATCACTGGCTTCTTTTGCAACAATGTTTCTTGTTTGAAAGTGTGTCATCAGTTATTTAGATAATCTTTCCCTGGAAAATGCCAGAAGCACCAAAAATTTTCACTTGGCTATTAAAAGTTCGAAATGTGGGTAGAGTCACCCATCGGCACACCTGGGGCTTTGGTTCCAGGAGCCCCACAAACACCAAGACCCTGCAGTGCTCAAGTCCCTGCTATGAAATGGTATCACAAAGACCACAGTCAGCCCCCAGGAGCTGCAGGCTTCGTGTCCATGCATTCACCCACCTGTGTATCATTCGTGATTCAAAGTCAGGTTTGCTTAATTTGTGTTCTACTTCAGCAATGCAGGACTGTTTTTACTGCTGCAGCCTTCTGTTGTTACTTTTAGTAAATGTTGTGTAAGACTTACTAAAGCTCTAAATTTTTGAAAATGCGTCTATCAGTTACTGACTTAAAATTCTACCATTATGCTCATTTAATTTTCTGCTGAAGCTGAATTTTTGAAAAACTATAAAATGCTTTCACGATAAAATGTACCACCTTGTATTTTGCATAGACCCTGGGTCTTTGTGGTATTAGAAACCTTTTTTTTCTTTGTTTAGATTTTTAAACCCATGTTATAGATTCTGACATCATTTTATTTGAAGTTGTACAGAGACAGAATAATTCCATGAAGTGCTTTCAACAGAATTTTAGAGATCCTTTTGAAAAGAAGTGAGAGGCAGAGAAGAGGAAGTGGTTTTAAGCCCGGAAGTTGGCAGGTGTTCAGAGTGATACCGTCTAGCCTGGACAAATGCAGAGCTGTGTTCAGGGGAGGAAATTCAACGGCAGAAAGTGAGGAGGAGATTCAGGGACATCGCATTTGTCAGGAGGCCATTTATCATTTCATTTATCCTGAATTCTCCCCACCTGCAACACAGGCAGCACTAGAAAATAATTTTTAAGGCATCTGGGTGTTTGAAATAGTGTCCAGCTAGCTTCATTTGCTGAGTTTTCACCTTGTGGCCCTGTAGAAGGGACAGTCTGGACACAGGTCTAGGGAGAAAGCTGAGGATGTCTGAAGGTAACAACAAAAGGCAAATAAAAATTTGATGATAATGTGGGACCTGGAATAAACGTTGCATAATATCCTTAACAATTCAGCAACATGGGAGCATTTGTTACCTTTCATTTGCCTCAAGGGCAGCACTTTACTATAACCCAACAGAATCACTAATTATTGTTATTAAGGTAGCTGATACATGTCAACAAGTTTAAAGTTTATTTTATAAAACATTTATAAACTGTCTTCCACATTACCTCAAATTGATTCCAGTAGACAATGTATGCTTGCATGCTAAGTCGCTTCAGTCGTGTCTGATTCTGTGCAACCCCATGGACAGCAAGCAGCCCACCAGGCTCCTCTGTCCACAGGATTCCCCAGGCAAGAATACTGGAGTGGGTTGCCATTTCCTTCTCCAAAGAGACAATAATCCTGTGTAATAATTAGTAAAGTATTCATGCCTCTAATTCGGAAAAGAAATGATTTATTTTCAGAACATGGCTTTAAGTCCAATTCTCTTGATTCTAGGTCCAGTTTGTAATTAAAAACTTGGGTCACTATGATTCTAAATCTATTGGGGATACCCTAAGGGGATAGAAATAGCTGTGATTTTCATGAGAAAGATTTCCATTAAAATTAATTTAAAAAAAAAACTTTGAGCATTTTGAAAAATAAGTGTTTCACCTTTTCGGAAACTTCGACTCACTCACTCTTGCCCGTTTGTTGAGGGCCTCCGCGGTGCGCGATGCTCTGAGAGGTGCTGGAGAAGGGTGCAGGCATCGTGCTTGGCCCCAGGCTTCTTCAGGAGTTGATAGTTTAAGGAAGGACGTGAAGAACAAGCGTCAGAGTGTGAAGTAAGGGCCAATGGAACTGACTCGAGAGGTGCCTGCAGTTAGGGACTGGAATGGAAGGGAGGTGTCACTTCCAAGGTGACTTCCTGGAGGAGGCATTTGCCTGACAGTGAGAAGTTTACACAGGGGACATTGAGAAAGACGAATTGCTCACAGTGGCAGCCTCAGTAAAGGTGAGGGAACACTGGGTTCGCACAGAAATGGAAAGTTCCCTGGTTTGCCTGAAACAAGGGGCACACATAGGGCAATCTAGAAAGAAAAAACAAAAAGTATTGCAAATGCGCTCACCTGTCCAGCAGATATTTATATGTGTTTCCTGAAGGTCTCATACACCAGGGTCTGCTCTAGGCTCCAGGTGTTAGGAGGCAAGCAGAGCAGACAAACTCCCTGCCAGCAAGGAGCGCTTGTTCTAGAGGCATGCTGCTGCCAAGCTGTGCTCCATCGTGTCTGACTCTTTGCGACTCCTCTGTCCATAGGATTTACCAGGGAAGAATTCTGGAGTGGGGTGCATTTCCTCCTCCAGGGGATCTTACTGACCCGGGGACTGAACCAAGGTCTCCCGCGTCTCTGGCATTGGAGGTGGATTCTTTCCCCCTGAGCCACCTGGGGAGCCCAAGTTCTAGTGGGGAGACAAATAAAACGAATAAATCAATACATAGTTACTCAGGAATTGATAAATGCTAAGGAATAAAAGAGCAAGCTGATGGATACATGCTGGATGGCGGCAGGGGTGGACTGAAGACTGCTACTCTGTTTGGAGCCAAAAAGGAGAGTCTCTGAGCAGGAGACAGATCAGAAGACCAGAAGGAAGTGGCATGTGAATTCTGTGCAGCAAACACCCAAAGCTTATTCCCTTATCAGGAAATAAAAGGATTAGAAACCCTTTTTGGTGAGAAATAGTTTTAAATGGCAACCCACCCCAGTGTTCTTGCCTGGAGAATCCCAGGGACAGAGGGGCCTGGTGGGCTGCCATCTGTGGGGTCGCACAGAGTCGGACACGACTGAAGCAACTTAGCAGCAGTAGCAGCAGCAGTTTTAAATAATACACTATGAAGTCACCTGGACCCTACTCATCTTCCTCTTCTGGAACTCAGTAGCTCAATCTGACAGCCTCTTCTCTCCATTCTCAGTCATCACTTCCATTCTCACGGGTAGGGGGTAGTTCTGAGCGCACACAGACACACACGACTGGGCTGGCTCTTGTATAAAGTCACAGAACCACTCCCAGCTTGCTACACTTCCTCATTCCCCCCACCGCTCCCCCACTACAAAATGAGATTTCCAAGAACTGGCACCAAGGGCCAGTTTACCCCAGTCTTCCCTGTGGTTCAGATGGTAAAGAATTTGCCTGCAATGAAGGAGACCCAGGTTCGATCCCTGGGTCGGGAAGATCCCCTGGAGCAGGGAATGGCAACCCATTCCAGTAATCTTGCCTGGAGAATCCCACAGACGAAGGAGCCTGGTGGGCTATAGTCCATGGGGTCGCAGAGTCAGGCACGACTCAGTGACTAACACTTACCCCAGTCATCTGTTTCCATCCTCCGCCCTGCCCCACGGTACCCCTTTAACCACAGGAAATTCCACTCTGAGGGATTCCGTTCAGGCCTGCGCCTCTGGCCCTAAGTATAGGCCACCTCCTTGATTTTGCTCCTTCTGCTTTATTAGGGTTGGAATGATAAAATATAAAGAGAGGAAAGAAATGAAGGCTTGAGAGCTAAGTAGGATTTAACCATGGCAGGGTGTGAACGTCAAACCAAAGCACAGGTTACATATAGGGATGCACCTCAGAGAAGGCATGAAAACCAGTGTGTGAAGGAGGCCTAAGGACAGCAGGAGCCAAGCCGGTTACATTTCACGTGAGAAAACGTGTGTGTGTGTGTGTGTGTGTGTGTGGCCCTCTAACGTACTAGGATCTAAACAAAATCCCAGACTAGCCTTGTACGAGGTCCTGCAGCCTTTAGGCTGCCAGTGGGCCACGCACGGTCTCTACATGGGAACTGCCTCTGTGTGTAAACAGGGGAAGAAACCATGGAAAGGTTTGGAGCAGGGGCATGGCGTGATCAAGTGAGTGCATGAGTGTGAGTGTGTGAGAGTCGCTCAGCTGTGTCCAGCTTTTTGCAACCCCAAGGATGGGAGCCCACCTGGCTCCTCTGTCCATGGAATTCTCCAGGCAAGAAGACTGGAGTGGGTTGCCATTTCCTTCTCCACATGGCATGATCAAGCAGGGTCTGAAATAATCTGCTGCCAGGCACCGTATGGGTAGACTGCAAGGACATGTCTCGAGAAGCAGCAAATCTTGTTTGAAGGCCGTGGTGAGGAGTGATGAGGACATGATCTGCTTTCACGATTGTGGAGAACAATTTTTTTTTATGTTGGATACAAACAGATTAAGAAGGAAGAATCAACAGAACTTGGTAGCAAACCAGAGTGGAGCAGAATCAAAACAGCGATGTGGTTCAAATCATGGACAGCAGCAGAAGACGTGAAGCAGATGAAGCTGAAGCTAAATCAAAAGGCTCCGGTCCTTTCGCTTTGGCAAAAGAAGACAACGTGTGAGTTGTTAGCAGAACATCTGTGCCAAGGCCGTCCATTGGGCTGTTGGAATTGCAGCAGCAGAGAAGGAGAGACTGGGAGAGAGAAAGGTGGGATGGCTGAGGCTAAGTGAGAAAACTCCTTAATGAACATATTCTCTTAGGGAAAGAGTAAAGTGGGACAAGAGCAGAGAACAGAGGCTTTTTCTCTGTGGAAGGCCCATACACAGGGTGGAAAGGAAGAGAAGACTCGTGAAAGATGGAGAGACGTAAAGGTGGGACACAGCCCCTTTATGCCCAGGAGGCAGGCAGTTTACAGACGGAGGGAACGGGGTCTAGCACCTCTGTTAAAGGCCATTAAACCTGGCTGGGAGCTATCCTTTCCAAGTGGCTGGACCAAAGTCAGATTTGTTATCTTTTCCAAGTGGGTGGACAAAGGTCAGAGTTCACGGTAATATGGTATGGAGAAATTAACTGAGAACACAGAGTGAGTCCGGCTCTCCTGCCCCACACTCTCACAGCCTCATACGTTATGTTATGTAAATAGCAATATTGCTGACCTTGGTAGAAATGGGCCTGCGTGCCCCTTCGGTCACGGGCCCCTTTTGTCTGTCTTAGTATATCAACGTTCTTTGAAGACTCGCTGTTGCTGCTGCTACTGCTGCTGCCCGGAGAAAATAAACATGTGTGCAGACCCCACAGCTCCCGAGTCTTCTTCCAACTTCCCCGGTCACGCCTTATCTACCCTGGGTTCAGTGAAGAGTGGAAGTGGCAAGACATATGGACACACCACGGGGAGGAATTCAATATCGTGTCTTAAAATAACCCAGCATCAAAACAAAACTAGGTTCTGAAGGTTTTTTACCTGGGGACTCGGGGGTGGGGAAGATGAAACAGCAGGAGCCGCAGCCGCTGGGATATTGGAGTCCTACCTGGCCTTGCCTGGTCTGGCTTTTACTTTGAAGCTGCTTGTTCATTGCAGTTATGCAAATTTCGGAATCCTGCCTGAACAGAAAGTGAAAGCAGAAATAAGGTCCCCTCCATTCAAATTTGCAACGACGTGGATTGAGGTAACACAGCAACATTTCTCTTGAATCTGTCTTAAAAATCCTCATTTTTCAGTGAGAATAATGACCTGCACTGAAGGTATGAAACTTCTGTGTTGAGGAGCTCTTGTAATCTAAGCCGGGGATCTGGGGAACGTGGGTGTATCTGGTACTACTGTTTTAGGACGATTGTGCAGTTAGGATGAGATTTAAGAATCCATTTGACTGACTCACTCTCTTTTGGAGAGTCCCTTAGCTTTTCCCAAATGTTTGCTGCAGTTCTTGGATCTTCTATCTCCATGTATTTTGCTCAGCGCAGCAAAGCGCCATATAAGGAAAGCTTCACTGACAAATGGGCCAAGAGCTATATTTCAGCCCTGATTCTGCTTCAGACTTCCTGTTTGATTCTGGCAGACACACTCACTCTCAGTTACTTTATCTCACTGAGAACTCGTGCTAGCCAGCCTTTAAGATTCTTACCAGTTCTAAAGTTAAAGGCCACATCAATAATTAGTGAGGCCTTTCTCTCTTCTCTTACCAAAAAAGAAATATATGTATATATATATATACTTTTCCTTTGGTGTGTCTGCTACACGTTGGGGAGAGGCTCCATAATTTAGACCAGAGAATGTGCTCTAATAGTCACAATAATTTAATGTCTAACATTCATTACATGCTTTCTGCACGCTAGTTGCTGTGCTGTACCCAATTCTTCATGTGAATTATTTCACTTAATTCTTCCAATGTTAGTGTAAGTCATTACACTGTTTTATAGGTGAGGAAATTGATGCTAAAAAAATCAGAAAATTTGCCCAAGATCATTCAGCATAAGCACGATGACCCTAGAATTGGAACCCTTGCACTCTGATTCCCAGGCCTGGGACCTAACAAACAAGTTATTTCATTTTTCAAATCATCAGAAATTCAAGCTAATTGACCAGTTATGGTTTTATGTATCAGAGGCCCTTGGAACATCGGGATTTGGTAGCAATAATTTAATGCTTGTCTAAAAAAAGAGGGGAGAAGTGTTCTTATTCAACCATATTTAACCATTATTTTCTTTGCTTCTTCAATAACATTTGTTGATCTGGATTAATATTGCAAATTGCAGTAACTCTTTAGACAATTAATTCAAGAGAATATGTTACTGATTTGAAAAAAGGAAATGGAAAGAGAGCCATTCTTGGATTTAAGGTGAAGTGGGGAGGAGGTAAACAGAGGCCAATGTTTTTAACGTTTGCCCACATCATTTCATGAGCGTGTCTGGACATCTGAAAGTAAGCTGCACAGGTGTCTCTATTTCATCTTAATAAGTCACGAAGAATGTTCAATATTCTTGGGATACTAGATATTAATATCTAGATACTACACATGGGGGAGAAGTTCCACAATTTAGGCCAGAGAATGTGAGTTATAATAATCACAATAATTTAATGTTTAACATTCATTATATGCTGGGCATAATGAACTAAATACCTAAATTATTTAGCGGTGGGTGTCAGAACTGAATACCTAAACTACAACGTATATTGTTTGTCCTTATTTTATATGTTTTGTAGTGTTACCCTTCTAATGAGAAGAAATTGCCTTAGTTTTATTTACAGAGGCAGTGAGTTCAATTTGATTTGTGTTTTCAAAGGTAGCCTGTGATGAAGACCAAAGTAACTTAACATTAGTTAATAATCTAATAATTACTTAATAATAACTTAATAATCAGTTTGAATATTATAAATCAAAGCTTATTTCCTTGGTTTTTGATACATTGGAAATAAACTGAAATAAAAACTTAGCTTGAACAGTGTTCTGTACACCAGTAACTTCACTCGCTCAGTCGTGTCCGACTCTTTGCAACCCCGTGGACTGTAGCCTGCCAGGCTCCTCTGTCCATGAGATTCTCCAGGCAGGAACACTGGAGTGGGTTGCCATTTCCTTCTCCAGGGGGTCTTCCCGACCAGGGATCGAACCCAGGTCTCCCATATTGCAGGCAGACGCTTTAACCTCTGTGCCACCAGGGAAGTCCCAATAGAACAGGGCCATTCAGCTAACTTTATTTATCAAAAGAGGTGAAATCCAATGCCGTTAATAATAGTAATATCTAATATCCCAAGAATATTGACTATTCTTTGTGAATTATTAAGACAAAGTAGAGGCAGCTGTGCAGTTTACTCTCAGATGACCAGACGCGCTCATGAAATGATGTGGGCAAATGTTAACGTTGAGCATGCAATGAATTTACGCACCTACCATCTCTTCATTGCACAGAAATGCAGAGGGGATTCCACAGATGCAATTTTAAGGCAGAATCCTTTCATTTGAGTTCTAAAAGTGTTTATTTGTAATAACCAGATGATAGCTCACTTTCTACTTGATTTCGTGGAGATTTGGCCTCATTATGACAAAGTAGATTTTCCCCTTTCACATATATCCTTTTGTTGTTTTAAAGTTTTATTTATGAATTGAAATGTCTTTATTTTCATGCTATACATGTTTTTTTTTTTTTCTTTCTAGATTAAATCTGTTTATTGAAACATATTGTTCGGATCCTGAGTGGCCTAACTGGAGCCAACACGGGGCTATGGAGGACTATGAGATTTAGCCTGAACATTTGTCTTCCGGAAAATTGATTTAGTATTCTATCCCTCTATCATGGCTAATTCATGCAGAAAATTAATATTTAATATATACCTCGTATTTTACTGCTCAGCAGTCATCATGCCCCACATATGTATTTGTTCTCAGTTCACAAGTTCACCTATTGATCAGTTCAATAAGGACCCCAGGGCTTTTCCAATAGCCACCAATGGGGAAATATTTCCTTGGCATGAGCTAAGGCTCCCCACTGTGATCATTCCCCTCCACTATGACCTTCTCATTCACCCAAATCTCACCTCCCTGGACTTCGTTGCATCTGAGAAGATCGAAGTCTTGGTTCGAGATGCTACCCAGTTCATCGTCTTGCACAGCAAAGATCTTGAAATCTTAAATGCCTCTCTTCAGTCAGAGGAGGATGTGAGATACAGGAAACCAGGGGAAAGCCTAACTGTTTTGAGTTATCCTGCTCATCAGCAAATTGCCCTGCTGGTTCCAGAGAAACTTAGGGCTGACCTGAGATACTCCGTGGCTATTGACTTCCAGGCCAAGCTAGCTGATGGTTTTGAAGGCTTTTATAAAAGCACGTACAGAACTCTTGGTGGTGAAACAAGGTAAGAGGCAGCTCCAATTGTTCACTGTCTTTTGTAATACTTTCCTCATGGGTTATGTCTCTACCAGGAGCAGGCTTCAGTAGCCATTTATGAAAAGTCCAAAAAAAACCTGGAAAACTCAGAAGGAGAAGCTCTGCCATTCCTAAAGTAAGTCACAATAAAGATGAAAAGACAGAACGCAGAGGCATAAATTGCTAGAGGAAAAATAACCAAGAGGAGAGGCCAGTATTTGACTATGACAAGACTGACACGCTTATCTGCTAGGGGAAATGATCCGTGCAGAGAGAGCTAAAGTATGGAAGGCTTCTCAAAGGGGATGAGCCTTGATCTGAGACCAAAAGGAAATGTGCATAAGATTTGAGTTGGAAGGGAGGAAGTGAGATCATGTACTTTGCCCAGAAACAATATAACTCAGATCCAGGAGGCAGGAACAAGTCAGTCTGGAGAAATAAGAAATATAGTCTATTCCATCAGGTCATACTGAACACATGCTATGTGCCAGGCACCATTCCAGGCACTGAGTATATAGCAGTGAGATATAGACGAGGAGTTTGGAATAATTTAGCTGAGTGGTCAGAGAAGTTCTTGCTATGGAGGAAGTATACTTAAACTGAGATCTGAACTTTTTTTTTTAAAGGAGACAATCCTGAAGACACCTAAGTGCACAGCGTTCCCAGGAAAGGCATCAGCAAGTGCCAAGTCTGTAAAGCAGGAGTAATTGAGAGATGAAGGCCAGCGCGAGTGAGGGAGAGATGTAGAGGAGAGAGAGGTCAGATCGTGCAGAGACTTAGAGCCTGTTGTGTTAGGCTTTGACTCAGGGACCATGGGAAGTCATTGGAGAGTTCTGATGTGACGTATGCTTTATAAAGATAACATATATGTTGATGGTAGATTATAGAGAGGAAAAGGAAGAAGCAAACTGGTCTTTCAGGAGGTCGTTGCAGTTCTTGTTCGGGTCAGAAAGGATGTTGGTTTGGACTGGCTGGTAGTGCTTCCTATGAAATGATTGAATTCGGCATTTGTTCCAAAGAAGGGTAAAACAGAATTTGCTGACACTGGTTATGTAAGGCAAGAGGAATCAAGGATGCTTCACAGGGAGGGATGACTGACTTGGCTGTCCAGGGCCAGGGTCCATCTCAGGGGTGAAAAGGAATCTGGCTTTGGTGTTCTCCTCTTTTTTTCAATTGCCAATTTGAGAAACCCCAGTACGATGGCTTTGGCATACAGGGGGAAGCGGGTGTCTTTCTCATGCAACAAGAAATCCAGAAGCAGAGCCTCCCAGGTTTTCTCCAGAGTTCACTAATATTATCCAAGACCTAGACTCCTTTTAACTTTCTGCTTAGCCATCTTTGGTAGATGACTTTCCTCTTAATACAAGATGATTCCTGAACCTCTAGGCATCAAGTTCACATTCCAGGCAGGAAAACAGGGAAATGGGAAAGAGAAAAATGCTAAAAGAAACACCCAGTTGAGTCTGACACCTTTTCCCAAGCTTTCTCATCCAATAATTTCAACTAGATCAGAACGAGTCATGTGCTCACCAAGCTGCAAGAGAATCTGGAGAAATGATCCTTTTATCCAGAGGCTTTGCCTTCCTTGGAGAAGGAAATGGCAACTCACTCCAGTACTTTTGCCTGGAAAATCCCATGGATGGCGGAGCTTGGTGCAGGCCACTGTCCATGGGGTCGCAAAGAGTCGGGCACGACTGAGCAACTTCACTCACTCACTCGTTGCCTTCCTGAACAGAATCAGGATTCTGCTGAAACTGAAGAAGGGGAATGGGTATTGGTAGGTGGTTTTAGCAGCTCAGTTTCTCCTGCCAGAGTGTCTCCTCTCCTCTTCCGCGCCCCCCCCCCAGGGGCTCCCTGCCTTCTGGGACTCACGCACGCACCCCACAGCCCCCAGCACTCCACTGAGGACAGCCCTTCCCCAGCCCATTCTTGCCCTTCCCTTGGGAATGCGTTCCCCTCATTGTATCCTTGGTTCTCAGAGGCCTGCTCTCAGGTCTGGCACGGTATTGGATAGGAAAATTATCAACTCCTCACTGAGGCGCCACAGGACTAGTGATGATTTATTTCACTTTCTCAACTGACAAAACCTTCACTTAAAGGAAATACATTTTAAGGATATCATTTAGGGAGACGAGGGAGACCAGTTCGTTCAGTTGCTCAGTCATGTCCAACTTTGTGACCCCATGGACTGCAGCATGCCAGGCCTCCCTGTCCATCACCAGCTCCCAGAGTTTACCCAAATTCATGGCCATTGTGTCGGTGATGCCATCCAACCATCTCATCCTCTGTCATCCCCTTTTCCTCCTGCCTTCAATCTTTCCCAGCATCAGGGTCTTTCCCAGTGAGTCAGCTCTTCGCATGAGGTGGCCAAGTATTAGAGTTTCAGATTCAACATCAGTCCTTCCAGTGAACACTCAGGACTGATCTCCTTTAGGATGGACTAGTTGGATCTCCTTGCAGTCCAAGGATCTCTCAAGAGTTTGTTCCAGCACCACGGTTCAAAAGCATCAATTCTTTGGCACTCAGCTTTTTTTATAGTCCAACTCTCACATCCATACATGACTACTGGAAAAACCATAACCTTGACTAGACGGACCTTTGTTGGCAGAGAGGGTTGTTTTTTAGAGTATCAGATTGAAAAGTAACTACGTTCCAGCGTGTCTCTCATAATTACCCGAAGGCTATTTCCAACTCGTCCCATGATTAATTTGTCAGCTTTCTTCATATTCACTTACCTAGTAGGTCTTAACGTGTAGGATGATTTGCAGGACAATGTCAATGGAATTTTATGACCTCTCTGTCTTTTTCTTATTTATACACGCATGTGCACACACACAACTTAAAATGCAAAAATAATTCAGTCAACAATAATTCTTTGAGAAGCAGGGAGTCACTACTTTACATGCTGCTGCTGCTGCTAAGTCGCTTCAGTCGTGTCCAACTCTGTGCGACCCTATAGATGGCAGCCCACCAGGCTCCTCTGTCCCTGGGGTTCTCCAGGCAAGAACACTGGAGTGGGTTGCCATTGCCTTCTCCATGCAGCACTTTACATACTTTACATGCAGCACTAAAGTTGATTGTGTAAATAGCAAAGAAAATCTTAAACTTTTGACTTTTTCAGTGTTAGGCTTTCTAAACCAAAATTTCACATTAAAAATTATTCCAGGTACTTGGGATTCCTTTAAATGTGTAGGACCTGCTACCAAATCCAAGTAACATCAAGGCCCCAGATAAGACAGTTAGATCCCCAGCCTGATTTTTCTGGTCTGAAGCAGGGAATTAAACTGAGGCAAAAATTATCCTAGCAGTTTCTTTTTATTCCCCTCCTGGTCCTTCTCACCCTTTCTCTGTCCCTTGAGATTTTCTATTATGCCCTCCTCCAGTGGAAGTATGCTCTCTAGGTTTGCTTCGTAATTAAAGTCTTCAGGTCGAAAGAATACATTTGTAATTATACCATTTCAAGCATCTTCAAGGCGATGGGGTATAGAGGTTTGCCAGGATATCTACCTTACCTGTTATAGTCTGAAAACTGGAGCTGCTTTGCTTGCAAGTGGAGAGAGCTAGAAATGTCTAAGCAGAGCTTGGGTCCTCCAGGAAGAACCTTAGCCCAGCTCCTGCCTCTAGTAGGAGGGAAGCTGAAGATGTAGTTTCCATGCAGAGCTGCCCAGGGATGAAGCTAAAGCTGGCACCTGGCCTGACTTCTTCCTCTTCCCTGTCCTGCTTCTTGCCTCTTTGGCAGCACGTTCTCGTAAATCAGGGTCTGCTTCCTGGGAACACAACCTAAGACATCACTCATCTCGCAAATATGCAAAGGGCTGATTGAGACCTGCTCGGGCTTATTGATGATACTAAACTACTAACTTCTAGTCAATTTTGAAGTCAAATTGGGCATATCTATCGAGAGGGAAATAGGCAGGAAGGTCAGGAGTCTCCAAATGGAGGAGATAGGCTTCAAGTGTCAGACTTTTTTTTATCTTTCTCTTAAGCAGCAGGAGGAAACAAACTACAAGTGTTGGGGTTTTTTTTTTTTTTTCCGTCTCATACAAATTTAAAAAGAGGTTTCTTTTAAAATTCTGTGTTGCCATAATGACACCTGGTTCCACCTGAACTTAACTTTTCTCACGCCTTGAGCTAAACCAATGCATTTTTCTTACGGAAATGTTTTTCCTAAGCTGTGTTAATGAACTATGTATTTACCCTAGCCTCTGTCTTCAAGTTGGTTCTACCTAAGACTCTGAACCAACTTGACAAACCAGTTAAGTTTTACTCATACAATTGCTCTCCTAATCTATGTCAATGAAACCATGTATTTGCTTGGAAACCTGCCTTTCAAGATTTCATGGCCTAGGATGACTCACCTTGTGCCAATGTTATCTCCAAAATGCATGTTGTGGGTGAGGGGCCTGGAGTCACTCTGAGTTTTGACACATTTCCTTTCTCTGATGAACAGACTGCTAGTAGCCTGGTGGCCTGCCATCTATGGGATCGCACAGAGTCGGACACGACTAAAGCGACTTAGCAGCAGCAGCAGCAGTAGCTATATAACATCCAGCTAGAGACTAGCAGGGGGGGCACTCTTTCCGCCCCCTTCTGATGTCTATGTCAGAAGCTTTCTCTACCTCTTTTACACTTTAATAAAACTTTATTACACAAAAACTCTGAGCATTCAAGCCTCGTCACCGGGCCCAGTTTGAATTCCTCTCCTCCAGCAGGCAAGAATCCCAGCGTCTTTCACAGCTCAGCAACAACCTTTCACTATCTCAGCAATTTGTCAATGCTAAGTAAAGTGAAAGAAAGTGAAGTCACTCAGTCGTGTCCGACTCTTTGTGACCCAGTAGTCTGTAGCCTACCAGGCTCCTCAGTCCATGGGATCTTCCAGGCAAGAATCCTGGAGTGGGTTGCCATTTCCTTCTCCAGGGGATCTTCCCGACCCAGGGATCAAACCTGGGTCTCCAGCATTGCAGACAGACGCTTTACCCTCTGAGCCAAAGGTAAAGTCACCTAAGTTCTCAGAGCCTCAATATCCTTATCTGCAGTAAATATGGAGACAACCATGTTGATAGAGTGCCCGGCACAGTGCGTTGATATGATCGGCAGCTGCTAAACAAATTGTACCTTCATTTTCTTCAAAAACTAAGGGTCACGAAGGTTATAGTTTGAGAAATCAAACAGATCACGTCCAGGTTTGATAAGCTGTGTTCTGAAGATAAAATTCTTTCCCTTTCTTTTATGATTTCACTTGTGTATTCCCAGTGGAATGTGCTTCTTTTCATAGAACGATTGCAGTAACGGATTTTGAGCCAACCGAGGCACGAATGGCTTTCCCTTGCTTTGATGAACCATTGTTCAAAGCCAACTTTTCAATCAAGATAAGAAGAGAGAGCAGACATATTGCCCTCTCCAACATGCCAAAGGTATTGCCACTTTCAGAAACTTTGGGAAATTGTTCTCAAAATGAACTTTGGTTTTTGTTGTGTTTTAATATTTGCTTTTTTTTTGGCAGGACTTAAGCCATTAATTTGTCCTTACTCCATCTACATATTGTATAATAACTCCAATCCGTCTATATTTTAAAATCATTCTGTTTGGGCATTGTTACATAAGAAACTTTTTGTTTTAAAGAAAGTGATTTATATTTCACTTGTGTTTATATGGAAGCAGTGTTCTTTTAAATCAGTGTTACTTGGCCAGCGATGAAATTCAGAATCACCCAGAACAGCACTTCTCAAACTTTAATGTTCAGATGAATCATCTGAAGATCTTGTTAAAATTCAGGTTCTGATTCAGTTGGCCTTGCTGTGAGGCTCAAAATTCTGCCTTCTTATTAATAGCAAGCTCCCAGGTGGTACCACTGCTGCTGATCCAGGCACCACATTTGGAGTAGTAAGGATCTAGAGAATGCTCCATCGGCCCATCCTGCAAATTCTGATCTAGGGGTCTGTGATAGAACTTAGAAATCTTTTTAAGTTCCATGAGTAGTCCTTAAAATTATTTATGAAAATTATTTGAAAATCATATGAAAAGCTACAAACTTTTTAATTGAAAGAGACCTCTGCACACTTTTATTTGGCTCACATTTATGCTCAAAATGCAGAGACTCTGAATGACACAGTACACCCTTGAGTCTTATTTGATATTTCCTCATTAATGATGTACTTGCCTTTTTGCTGTTGAACGAAATGTAAAATATTTCTCCATTGCTACCTAGAAAGTTGGATAAAAATAGAGGCCCTCCTGACAGTGCTTCAGGAGGATGAGCTCAGAAGCAGCCAGATCGTCATAACCCAGCCAGTGACTCCAGCCCGTTTTCCTCTCTGCTCTCTTCAGTGACTGTCTTCTGAGGATAAAGCAGGAAATGAGTCCATAAGCTAGAAACTGAATTTCCCCCAGATTTCTGTTTAACACTGGAAAAGTTTTTGCTTTGAAATGCTTGCAGAGCAGATCAAGGGGGAAAGTAACATACTCCACATGACATATATCCCACCGTTTTTTTCATGTTCGTGCAGACAGCACTTTAATTAGCCTACTCCCTTTCAGGTAAAAAGGATTTGCTGCTTAACTCCAAGTCTTCTTTTTAATGGAATGTTCATTGAAGGGCTGTTCAGTCTGTTTCCTGGCAGCTTTTTATTACTATAATTTTTCACATGAATCATCATGGAGGATAAAGTAAAAATACAAATAGTAATGCCTTTTAATTAAAATGTGATGCAAACATAAATTGTCATTTTGTTATATTAGAATTTCAGCTTTCTGGAATGTTCAGAAATGTTCAGTGTCTCATATTTAAGAAAAATAAGTGAAAAATTTTGAAATATTTTATATAATCCTTGAACTTTGCATTGCTTCAGTTGACTGGGCCAGTTTTCTGGATCATGGCTTTTTCAGGAAACACTGGCTTAACTTTCTGCTCCATATTGACGTGCCCTACCCAGGTTTCCATGGTTACCCCCCCCCCATAAAAGGGGTGGGGTGGGGAGAGAGAGCTGAAGTAATGCTATGATCATACTCTTTGGATAATACCTGTGGCACTTAAGATGGGTTGTGGACTGGTGAGAAGCAACACATAATAAGTTCTCAGTTGGTTTATTTCTATAAGAAAAGAATACAAGTTAAGAATACGAGAAAGTGAGGCAGTCAGCCAAGTGCTAGGAGAAGCAGTGTATATCTCTGGGGCATTCCTTTGTCCCCTTCAGTCTTTAAGGGGACACACACCTGCGGGTGACGCTTGCTATGTAAGTAGTCCTGCCAAACTTGAGAAAACCACTAAACCCTTCTCTAGCAACACGTGTGTTATACCTGGAGCTTACATCACCATCCTGGAAGAACTTACGCCAACACCGCAAACACTTCTGCTAAAGGCAATGCTGATCTACACGAGTGACTCCAGGTTCCTGAACCAAATTCAGCTTCCATGGGCTACATCGTTACCTGGGAGGAAGAGATAAATCAGAGGGAATGCCCACCTGTGTCCTCACCAGCCCTGCCACAGACTCACTTCTCCATGGCCCCACAATCTTTCCTCTTCCTCTCAGCCATCTACACTCTTGACTAAATTGTTTTGCTGCTGAGCTTGGGCAGAGGACCACAATAATAGTGTCCCCTCCTCAGGCCCTACCATAACCTCTCCTCTGCTAGGGGTATGTACCCATAGAACTGTGGTTCAATCAGACTCCTTACAAAGGAGATTGGTTTTGGACAAAATTACCTTTCAGAAAGAGGTGAAACTTAAAGCCCTATATAGCCACCTGTTTAGGGTGCTTGGTCAGTGTTTCCTACTTTATTGGAACTTAGGAATTGAATTTTTGATAGAATTCTGTAGAATCAAATTCTGTACAATTTAATAGCACAAACATTTGTCACTGACATAGGCTAGCCAGTTTGTGATAATCCTTCAGGCTATTTTTTCTCGCCAAAGCAAACTGCAATCTTATACAAACACACAAAATATGCTTAATAATCTGTGGTTAGCACTGCCACAACCCTGATGCCTTAAAAGGGGTTTGGAGAGGATGAGCAACAAGCCAGTTGAAAACGTTACCAATTTGAAGAAAGTGGTATTTTCAGATAACGGGATCTGTGTCCTTTCAGAATTCAGGGGCATTGTACCATGGTGAAGACCATCTTTGGAACCAGCTATCCGGAGCAAATAAAGATAGAATTCAGTAATTACTCAGTGATGGATGCAGCTGACCAGTCTATAGACTTAAAACTTGCTACTTCCTCAGTAGATAGGCAGAAGCTTAAATTACTAATGACCTCCTTGGCCTGACTGCTTTCATGGCTGAATCAATGAAGCAAAGATAAAATAAGGCTATGACTCAAGCTGTCACACAGCAAGGGCCAGAATGAGCAATGTCTTTGGAGTCACCCAGCCACATCGACATCTTGGTCCTACCGTGAAACTAGCCGTGTGATCTCGGGCAATCAGTTAACATTTCTGAGACTCTGTTTCTTCACCTATGAAATTATACCTGCCTCATACACACATAATAGTAGGTTTAAAAGATGATGCAAGACATCCAGCACAGTTCTGCTTCCCATTTCCTTCCACAACAGAGATTTTATTTATTATATAACAAAGGGAAGGGGACTAGTCTCTGGCACTTTTGCTTAGAAGTACAAATGTTGGATTGATGCCAGTGTTGGAGATGATTGCATTTCAAGAAAATGGAACCGTCTAAGATATTTCTATGCTTTCAAGCAACAAAATAGGCATCATTTTCAGATCCCTAAAGTAGCACATTGTGTCTTTGAGGCAGTCTAGAGATAAAAGAAATAGAGGGAGGAGAAGCCACAGAATGTTGTGAAGAGTCCTCTAATCTATATGGACATCACACATCCTTCAGAGCATCAAGCTCTCCTCTAACTTACATTAGCCTACATTGTAGGCATTCTTGTAAATTACTTGTTTTCAAATACTGATTCTTTCCCTTCCTGTAGGTTAAGACGATTGAACTTGAAGGAGGCCTCTTGGAAGATCATTTTGAAACTACTGTAAAAATGAGTACCTACCTTGTAGCCTACATAGTTTGTGATTTCACCTCTGTGAGTGGTACAGCCTCATCAGGGGTCAAGGTGAGTTTGAGTTCTCATTTCATACACAGTGCAGAATAGTGTCCTGAAGGCAATGAGCTGTTCTTTAAAATTCCCCCCCTTATTATCAAAATATCATGTATACATATTATTTACAAAAATGGAGAGAGATAAAAAGTAAAATAACCTGTGAGCACTACAGGGGCTTGTCCTGGTATATTCCAAGTATTTTCTGTAAGTCTGTCAGTATACGATTGTATATAATAACAATATATACTGTATAAATCTATATATACTTTTACAAATAATATGCAATTATTTTAGCTCACCATAATATGCTATAAAATTAAATGGCATTAAGTATTTTTCTATAATATTAATGATTGCATAGTATTGTACTCTAATGCTTAGAGGTACCATACGGATTTTTTAATCAGCATCTTATTCTAGGATATTTACATTGTTTCCAATTGTTTTCTATAATTTTATTTCCCTAATGAAAGGAGGTCTTCATTATTTTTAGAGCATTCGTTGTTTACAAAAGGTTACAATACCCAATAATTGGGGCTTCCCAGGTGGTGCAGCAGTAAAGAATCCAACTGTCAGTGCAGGAGACGCAAGAGACACGGGCTCAACTCCTGGGTTGGCAACACCCCCTGGAGGAGGAAATGGCACCCCACTCCAGTATTCTTGCCTGGAGAAGTCCATGGACAAAGGAGTCCGGCAGGGATCGCAAAGGGTCAGACAGGACTGAGTGACTGAACACAAACACACACAATAATTATCTGATAAAGTTTTGTGAATATCAATGAATACATCAAAAATAAAAAAGAACTCCTTACCCTGAGGAATTGTTGCTGCTAAGTCACTTCAGTCGTGTCCAGCTCTGTGCGACCCCATAGACGGCAGCCCACCAGGCTCCTCTGTCCCTGGGATTCTCCAGGCAAGAATACTGGAGTGGGTTGCCATTTCCTTCTCCAATGCATTACAGACACAAAAAATATATTCAAAGAGCCATAAAATAGTGCTTATGAAAAATAGCAATAAAACATCGATTATAACTTCCATACATACTAACCATGGATACGCAGATATATATTATCAGCAATGTGTCTACATACATTGCTGCACACAGATATATATGTAGATAGACAGAGGTGTGTGTGAGGTCAGATTGCACTTTACTTTAGGGGACAGGGTCCTGTCAGTTTCCTTGGATTCATGCCCCAGCTCTACAATTTTCCATCTGCGAGACTTAAGGCAAGTTATTTAATCTCCATGTGTTTTCATTGCTTCATTCCTAACATGAAGAAAATAGCTTCTATTTCAGGAGGTGGTTGAGAGGACTAAGTTAGAGTTTACAAGTTTTACAAATGCACATTTAGCACAGTGCCTGGTAAGGTACTGTGGGCACTAACTTATCTTGCTTATAACATTTCTGAGGGATTTCAGTAAAATCAGAGCATGAAAGCAGATTATGAAATGAAAGCACTACTGTACTTGAAACCCAAGAAAACTGGAATCTAACTTTATTTTTTCCAGTAGTTACTGTGCAGGGAGAGAGTGAACCCATCTGGGCGCTGAGTTTAAAGAAAACACAGCAGAGGGTGGTTCCAACAAGTCCATGAAGGCTTTTCCGCCTAATACAACTGTGTTTTATTGAAACTCTTTTGGTGGTCATCATTTTGGAAAGCTAATTCTCAAGTGCTAGAATACATAATCGCGATGAACTGAAGTGAGCTCTCATGATGTAAAGGGTTTATATAGCTGGAAATGTACAGATTCACTGTAACAGAAAGTACTGGATACTATAGTTTTCAAGAGGCACTTTTTCTTTAATACTTTACAGAACACCTTACCCCCTATTGACGACATGTTTAACGGTATCTCAATACTTTCTTGAAAAATATAGTCTCCATTTTTGGGTGAAGGTTGTTAGGAGTGGAATCATACCAAGGAGCTTGTCATTCAAAGATCATTCTTCTCCCCAAAATTCCCAGGTGTCCATCTATGCATCTCCAGACAAATGGAGTCAAACACATTATGCTTTGGAAGCATCACTGAAGCTGCTGGACTATTATGAAAATTACTTTGATATCCACTATCCACTCCCCAAACTGGGTAGGTTCAAATTCTAGATCATTGTCTTTATTTTTAGAACTTGCTTTGATTTCATCTCTCTTTATATGTGATTAAAATGAGCACTGAGGAACTTCAGTTAGCCCAGAAAGCAGTAATTTATACCTGAGAGATGTCTTTGAGTGTAGAAAATAAAGTATTTATGAGAAGCCCAAGTACTTGGGTTCATTTTTCTATTCTTTTATCAGGTTTAATATTAAAATATCTGCATTTTATATTAGATTTAAATGGATGAATTTCTGGAGCATGTATTTCCTTCTATATCATATTCATATAAGACTAGCAATCTTTTATGAAAGTTGCCAAAGGTTTATGTAAATAGCTGAAAACTGTCCCTCCATCTGTTATTTACAGAGTGTTTGAGGCTGGAAGATAAGACTGCGGCACAGACATTTTTTAAAAAAGAGAGAGATTTGAAGGAAATAGATAATTTGAATGTGGTAGTAGTTGATCTTTATGAGAGGATACAAATAGCCCATCTTTGTTGGTTTCCATTTTCTATCTTAAAAAATAAAAATTGTGATTTCTATGATGTTGCAGAATATATAAAAACACTGACAAATTTTACAAGTTATGTAGATTAATTTTAGAGTTTCGGACAGTGACAAAACATTGCTTTCCTTTGGAACTTTACAACCCACACCTTAACCTGTCCTTCTTCCCCTTTCCTGACCAACTTCGTGCAGTTTTTCTTAGAGAATTAAAGGACTATCAGAAGACATCTCCAGGGGCTTATTCCCATAGTTCTTGAGTCTCGTGGTATCATTACAGTGCAGGTTCTATACACCCTTTAGCACAGACATGCTAAATCAGGTTACCACAGTCCATTGCTGTCCTCTACGTCAAAAATCAAGGAAAGATCAAGTAACAGCCATCAACAATCCTAAGTTGTTCTTGAAAAATGCAACCTCGAAGACCATATGAAATGAATGCATTTAAAATAAAGTTCACTGAAAGGCAGCATGCAGATTAAGAAAAAGTAGACCAGATATATTTAGCAAACAGAATTCAGCAACACATCAAAAAGCTCATACACCATGATCAAGTTGGGTTAATTCCAGGGATGCAAGGATTCTTCAATATACACAAATCAATCAATGTGATATGCCATATTAACACATTGGAAGATAAAAGCCATATGATCATCTCAATAGATGCAGAAAAGGCCTTTGACAAAATTCGACATCTATTTATGATTAAAACTCTTCAAAAAATGGGCATAGAAGGAACCTACCTCAACATAGTAAAGACCATATATGATAAGCCTACAGCAAACATTATTCTCAATGGTGAAAACCTGAAAGCACTCCCCCTAAGATCAGGAACAAGACAAGGGTGTCCACTTTTGCCACTATTATTCAACGTCGTTCTGGAAGTCCTAGCTACAGCAATCAGAAGAAAAAGAAACAAAAGGAATCCAGATCAGAAAAGAAGAAGTAAAGCTCTCACTGTTTGCAGATGACATGATGCTGTACATAGAAAACCCTAAAGATAGCATCAGAAAACTACTAGAGCTAATCAGTGAATTTAGCAAAGTTGCAGGATACAAAATCAATACACAGAAATCACTTGTATTTCTATATACTAACAATAAAAAAAGAACAGTTAAGGAATCAATCCCATTCACCATTGCAACAAAAAGAATTAAATATCTAGGAATAAACTGACCTAAGGAGATGAAAGAACTGTACACAGAAAGTTAGAAGACACTAATGAAAGAAATCAAAGGTGACATAAACAGACGGAGAGGCATTCCATGTTCCTGGGTAGGAAGAATCAATATTGTGAAAATGACGATACTACCAAATTACAGATTCAATGCAATCCCTATCAAATTACCAATGGCGTTTTCCATAGAACTAGAACAAAAATTTCACAATTCATATGGAAACTCAAAAGACCCCCAATAGCCAAAGCAATCTTGAGAAAGAAGACTGGAGCTGGGGGAATCAAGCTTCCTGACTTTAGGTTATACTACAAAACTACAGTCATTGAGACAGTATGGTACTGGCACAAAGACAGAAATATAGACCAATGGAACAAGATAGGAAGCCCAGAAATAAACCCATGCACCTATGGGTACCCTATTTTTGACAAAGGAGGCAAGAATATACAATGGGGCAAAGACAGCCTCTTCAATAAATGGTGCTGGGAAACTGGACAGCTACATGTAAAAGAATGAAATTAGAACACTTCCTAACACCATACACAAAGACAAATTCAAAATGCATTAAAGACCTAAGTGTAAGACCAGAAACTATAAAACTCTTAGAGGAAAACATAGTCAGAACACTCGATGACATAAATCAAAGCAAGATCCTCTATGACCCACCTCCTGCTGCTGCTGCCGCTAAGTCACTTCAGTCGTGTCTGACTCTGTGCGACCCCCTAGACAGCAGCCCACCAGGCTCCCCCGTCCCTGGGATTCTCCAGGCAAGAACACTGGAGTGGGTTGCCATTTCCTTCTCCAATGCACGAAAGTGAAAAGTCAAAGTGAAGTTGCTCAGTCGTGTCTGACCCTCAGCGACCCCATGGACTGCAGCCTACCAGGCTTCTCCATCCGTGGGATTTTCCAGGCAAGAGTACTGGAGTGGGGTGCCATTGCCTTCTCCGACCCACCTCCTAGAGTAATGGAAATAAAAACAAAAGTAAACAAGTGGGACTTGATTAAACTTAAAAGCTTTTGCACAGCAAATGAAACTATAAGCAAGGTGAAAAGAAAACCCTCAGAATGGGAGAAAATAGTAGCAAATGAAATAACTGACAAAGGATTAATTTCCAAAACATACAAGCAGCTCATACAACTAAAAACCAGAAAAACAAACAACCCAATCAAAAAGTGGGGTAAAGACCTAAACAGACACTTCTCCAAAGAACACAGACAGATGGCTAACAAACACATGAAAAGATGCTCAACATCGCTCATTATTAGAGAAATGCAAATCAAAACTACAATGAGATAGCACCTCATACTGGTCAGAATGGCCCTCATCAAAAAGTCTACAAGCAATTAATGCTGGAAAGGGTGTGAAGAAAAGGGAGCACTCTCTCACTGTTAGTGGGAATGTAAATTGATACAGCCACTGTGGAAGACAGTATGGAGATTCCTTTAAAAACTAGGAATAAAACCACCGTATGACCCAGCAATCCCACTCCTAGGCATATACCCTGAGGAAACCAAAATTGAAAAAGACACACGTATTCCATTGTTCACTGCAGCATTGTTTACAATAGCTAGAACATGGAAACAACCTGGATGTCCACTGACAGATGAATGGAAAAAGAAGTTGTAATACACACAATGGAATATTACTCAGCCATAAAACGGAACACATTTGAGTCCGTTCTAATGAGGTGGATGAACCTGGAACCCATTATACAGAGTGAAGTGAGTCAGAAAGAGAAAGATAAATACCGTATTCTAACACATTTATATGGAATCTAGAAAAATGGTACTGAAGAACTTATTTACAGGGCAACAATGGAGAAACAGACATAGAGAACAGACTTATGGACATGGGGAGAGGGGAAGAGAGGGTGAGATGTATGGAAAGAGTAACATGGAAACTTACATTGCCGTATGTAAAATAGATAGCCAACAGGAATTTGCCATATGTATCAGGAAACTCAAACAGGGGCTCTGTATCAACCTAGAGGGGTGGGATGGGGCGGGAGAGGGGAAGGAGGTTCAAGAGGGGGGGATACATGTATACCTATGGCTGATTCATGTTGAAGTTTGACAGAAAACAGCAAAATTCTGTAAAGCAATTTTCCTTCAATAAAAAATAAATTAAAAAAAAAGAAAGAGTAGAACAGATATAAGCATTTCTAATGGCTTTGGGAAATAATATAACTAATATAAAATCATTGATGCAAGTTAGAAAAGGAATCATTCCCATATTTGAAGTGGTAATGAATACTAATCTTGATTAGTGCTAGTTTACTTTTTGATTGCAATATACACATTTGCTTTTATCCACTAGAATTAAACAGTACTAATTCGAGACAATGAAATGTCAAGCCAAGTGACTCGATTTATTTCAAATTATTATTATTTTTTTAAATTACCTGGCTTTTCAGCCAAAGAACAGTATTTTTTCCAATATGACCTGGCAGAATAAAAAGAAGTCTAAGATTAAATATTAGCCAGAAGTTTTCTAATCAACATGAATTCATCGGCAAAGGGTATATATATATATATATATGAATATATACACTCTCACACAGACATGATATAAATTAATATACATTAATTAAGCTCCGGGGGTCAGTGATAGAAATGGAAGCCTGGTGTGCTGCAGTCCATGTGGTCGCAAAGAATCGGACATGACTGAGCAACTGAACAGAACTGAACTGAACTGAATATACATTATACCTGAGGGGCTAAAAGATGATTAAATTTTACATTTTTTCTCTAAAATTTTGTCAAGAAGTAGAGGAAATATTAACAGTGAAAAGGAAATTGAAGTCAGAAAGAATTGACGCCTACAGTTTTTTCCCTTTACTGCCTTAGAAGGACACTTCGAGGCTGTATGTGCTTGGAATATTGACTATAGAGATGCTTCAAACGGTGTTCTCCTGAAATTCAAAGTCCCTTATTTTCTCTTTTTTATAGAAATGAGTTCATCATATGTTTTGTTGAATCCAGATGTTTTAGAGATCATTTGATACCTTATATTTTCAAAGTCTTTCTGTAATACTAATATAAAATACAATATGAATGTTTTTGAATGAATGATTTTCTCAGCAGCAATGCACCTAAGGTGATTTCACAGTTTAGCATTAGGAAACAATGGTTATGGCACTAGGCTACTTCACCTAGAAATGAAACTTTACCAGTAAAATTTATTCTGCTTGATGATGGATACTGATTATTTTCCACAACTACAAGACACCATATCAATGTTAAGAAAAAGAGATAGTGTTTTTAGAATGTCTGCTTATATATACTGAAAGGATCGTAGCATAGTTAAGAAGGAAGCAAATCCCACTTCTGGTGTAGGAGCCGTAATGATTAAGCGTTGCTCTTATTCCTTAGATCTCGTTGCCATTCCTGACTTTGCAAGTGGAGCCATGGAAAACTGGGGCCTCGTCACGTACAGAGAGACGTCGCTGCTCTTTGACCCCAAGAAATCCTCTATATCCGATAAGCTGTGGGTCACCAAGGTCATAGCCCATGAACTAGCACACCAGGTACCTGGCTCTCACGGCATTCCCTTGGTGTCGGTTCCAAAGAGCATCATGCAGAACACCCCCAGGATTCCCCAAACAATGGAAAATCATGTCATTTTATTTCCCGGGGGCACCTTAGGGATCATCAAACCGAATATTGCATGTCGAGTAGCAGAATGTTCAATCTCTAGACTATGGGTCTCATACAAGAATTTTATCACACGAGAACTGGCCACTATGTCCTCTAAAACCTTTCAAGGCACAAAGCCTCCAAATGTCTTTTAGTAAAGAAGGGTAGAGATCATACAGGTACATAGAGCACAGTACTAGAAACCCCTACAAATAGAGACTTTTATTTCCCCATACACCCTCTAGCACAGTCTAGGACAAAATCAAGCTCCCTTCAATTGGAGTTTGTCATTATTTGGCCATAATGAAGTATTTCAAGTCCTTGTACTCCCAGGCTACTGACCCTGAACGCACTACCTACCTCTCTAAACTTCAGTGTCCTCATCTATAAAATTATGTTCATAATAGCTCCTGCTTCCTGAATCAGTTGTGAGGATTACAGATAAGTGTGTCTGTCACACACTAGGTACCTAGTAACTGTTAGCTGGTCACAGTAGTGGCAGTGACCGCCACTGCTACCATTTCTTACAGAAGAAGATTTCCAAGGCCTGTCCATCAACCCGGTATTACATACAATTACGAAACAGTAAAATCAGCTCTTCAGATACCAGAGACTTTTTTCATTCTGTTTTATTTCTGCAAGTTCCCTGACATGCAGGGAATTATTAAAGACACCGGAAATTCTCTTTTACCATATAGGCACATATCATTCAACTGTAGAAACTGGTAAGATCTCTTATTTTTTAATTTTTAACTTTACCCTTTATCATGACCATAGTAATAAGAGGGGTTGTTTGTTTGTTTTAAGCAGCAGATGAAGAACCCGGAGCCATGCTCAGCGCCATACTTTGAGAGCATATGAACAGCTTCCTCTGGTTTAGCATCTCCCCGCTGGTTCATCTTAGGAGTTTGGATTATTAGTCACTGGAAGCTCTAAAGCACTTAACTGAGTCTGGGGATTCCTAATTTTCTACCCAGTGTTCATAGGGAAATAAGCAGAGAGCTCTCCTTTTGAGGCTCCATGCTGCCTTAAGACCTTCCTTTGAAAGCTTCTCTTTCATTAAAACGCAGAGTCCAGGGCTGAAGCAGCAGGCCCCACTGGAGTTTCTGCCTTGACTATTTTGTCTTCCCATTCACATCCATCTGGCATGTCAGTCCTCGGCGTAAAGCCCTGGCAAAGACTCTCAGTGCTCGGTTAGTCAAGGATACACAGTGTGTCATATAAGGCCCAGATAACCCTGCTCCCCGCCACCTCTCTGGTCTCTTCTCTGAATGACACCTTCAGCATCAGCCATGCCAATCTACCTGCCATTATCTCGACAGGCCCAGGTCGTATCACATCTCTGTGCTTTTGTTCCTGCTACCTGATCGGCTTAGAGCACTCTCCACTTCCAACGTTCCTGGGGACCGCTTGTAAGACTCAGGAAATGAATCACTTCCCAGTTATCCTACACACTCTCTCAGCGAAACTGACTTTTTCCTTCTGGAATCCCCTCTGCCTCTTGTACAGATATAAATCACAGGGCCAGTAACATTTTAGTGCCCGTATGTGTCCACTGGTTGACCTCTACCATCTGCATTAAGGTAGTAGCTCTATTACATACATCTTTGTATTTCTTCTATATAACAAGGTCTTTTGTTTGCTGCTTTAAAAAAAATAACCCTCTTATTACTATGGCCATTAAAAATTAAAAATTAAGAGATTTTGCCATGGCATAGTGCCAGGAACATAGTAGATTCTCAATAGATATTCACTGACTGAATGAATGAATAAAATACTCTTCCTGACTGGTGAAATGACCACCATAACCAGCTTGAACTTCCTGTGTTCATCACTTCTCAAATTGAGGAAACACCCACCATTCTTTCTCACAGATGTCCTTTGGAAGATTGGCGCGCATTTTCAGTGTGATCTGAAAGCTGTAAGAAAAGGTATAGAGCTGGAGCAGTTTCTAGTAGCTATGGACCTAGTGATTTCTGTTCTATAACTATAACAAGGCTCTTCTGAATCTTAAAATCTTATTATTTAAGCTTCCAGTCCATCTGGAGACTGCACTCTTAAACTAGGTAAACTAGAGGCACATTAAAACAACAAAGGCCAAATAGGTAAAATGTAATAATATATAAAAAAAAATATTTAAAATGTGTTACAGATCAAATATCGGTCAAGGATAAATTTCTATTTAGCTTATCTTTTCACATTCTTTATTTATATATATTTAAAATCTCAGAATTTTATTCTCATTAGTGGCCAAATTGATCCCTAGAAGTAAACTGGGACAGAGGTCGACAACTACATTTGCTCATTAGTAATATTATGTAACAATCTGAAAGTCCTAAATGAATTCTTATCCTTTTAAGTACCTGCTACTTAATACAAAAGATGACTTCATCAAGAATATTCTGGCTTATATTTCTCCTTAGACCCTCACTGTGAGTCAGTGACAAGGTGAGATTATACTAATTGCGCAAGATGTCTAAAATAAAATGTCTCATTCTCTTCCTTAATATTAAGTCTAATATCTAGGAAATAAAGGGAGAATATAATGGAAGGTAGGGCATTGGAGGCAATGTGGACACGAAAGAAATAAGTGAAACAAGCAAAAATGTGGTGGTGAGGGGAGAAGGCAGGGAAACCAGCAGAAAGATGCTGCGCAGAGAGAAAAGGGTAGCAAAGACAGAGAAGAGGCCTCAACTTCTAAAAAAGAAGTTACCACCCATCGTATTTTTTTGCTGCAGTTAATAATTGTTTATATTTGTTTAACATTGAGTTTTTGCCTCCCAGTGGTTTGGTAACCTGGTTACAATGGAATGGTGGAATGATATTTGGCTCAATGAAGGTTTTGCAACATACATGGAACTTATCTCTCTCAATATCACATATCCAGAGCTACAGTTTGTAAGTCACAACTTTGTATCTCATACTATATGTCCTAAGAAATCATTAATTTACTATTATAATTTTTAGAAAATGCCAAAGAGAACACGGCATTGCGTTTTTGAATCTGTGGTATTTTCTTTTGTATAAACAGATTGTATTGGTTTGCTAGCACTGCCATCCACAGACTGGGTGGCTTAAGCCAGTTTATTTTCTCACTGATCTGGAGGCTGTCAAAATACTCCAAATTGCCAAAAAGAAAATGAAAATTTCAGGCATTATTCTATATTTATCCAAGAGTCTATAAGCAATATATCTGTTAACCTAATGAATTCTAAGATGGTGCTTCCCTGATGGCTCAAATGGTGAAGAATCTGCCTGCAACGCAGGAGACCAGGGTTGGATCGCTGGGTTGCGAAGATCCCCTGGAGAAGGGAATGGCAACCCACTGCAGTATTCTTGCCTGATGAATCCCATGGACAGGGGAGCCTGGTGGGCTACGGTTCATAGGGTCGAAAAGTGTCCGACATGACTGAAGCCATTTAGCAAGCACGAGGGGGGTCTGAACAGCACATAGCAAGGTAGTGCTAACTAGTAACGGATAACGCGCTTTTTGGGGTAAATATTTGGCCCAGTACAGTTGCGGACAGGCATGGATTCAAAGTCGGTGTCTTTTTTTTTTTTTTTTTGCTATGTGCTGAGTCTGTGGTTTAATCCAAAAGCTTCATGCATTCTCACTTGTAAAATGTGTACAATGCCTCTTCCTTGCAGAGTGTTGAAAGGACTGCAGCTGAGGGAACCTTTGTTTTATTTCTGTGTCCAAGGGCCTTGCTCGTGGTAAACATTCAGGCAGTGTCTGAGGAAATATCACATTCATACCTCTAACAAAGTAGAGAATTGGTGAAAGGGGGCTATATAAGGGGAAAGAAACATTTTGTAAGAAATATTGTTTGAATACTTACTTCTGAGACTATCTTACTAAACCTAGCATCTTTGCTATTGCTTTGAGTGTCAAATGGCAATTGAAAAGACAAATGTTCTCTCCTGTTTAGGATGACGATTTTTCAAATACATGTTTTGAAGTAATTAAAAGAGATTCATTAAATTCATCCCATCCTATCTCCAATCAAGCAAAAACTGCTATTCAAATAAAGGAAATGTTTGATGCCGTTTCCTACAACAAGGTAGGGGATACTGTGGACCAGGTGGTAAATGCTCTGTCCTGGGAGACATATAATGAGGCCAGTACATCAACAGTTGAAGTTGTTGGTGCCAGATTACTTCTGTGTCTCTTTTTGTTTTGTTTGCGGTTCATTTATCAGACATCACACATGTTCCACAGCATGTAAGCTTCCTTTAAAAACATATGCTACCCTTTACCTTCTTTTTCTTTATGTTTTTATTTAGGGAGCTTGTATTTTGAATATGCTCAAGGATTTTCTGAGCGAGGACACATTCAGGAAAGGAATTATTCACTACTTAAAGAAGTTCAGCTATAGAAATGCAAAGAATGATGATTTGTGGCACAGCCTGTCAAATGTAAGTCATCAGCTGAGTTACAGGAGACTGCTGGTAAGCCTAAACAGTGACAAGCTAATTAGGAAGGCTTATAAATAGTTATAGTGTCACGCAACAGATGTTTATTACACTTGCCACACTGCCAGGGTTTAGCAGGTAGCACCTGTCTATTTCCCCTGGCACCTTGCTAACCCAAGATGCTGCACTAGCTTAGCCCCGGGGGTTCAGCATTTGACCCGCTTCTCTTTGATGTCCCTCTTCTGGTTCACCCTACATTTTGTCTTCTGTTTCCAAACCTTTCGTGACTTCGTAATTCCTTCATGTGACTCCTAATCTTCTCTTCCCAAATTTGTTTAAACTCTACTTGCTCAGCTTTATGTCCCAACCCGTATTCGGTTGAGTGAGACCCTCCTTCTCCCTCGCGCAAGAAATCCTGCTCATCCCTGTCATCACGCCTTTGTTTCCGGAGCACTTGCTGCCTGAAGTGTTCTTTCTTCTTTTCAAAAACTCAGGTGCTATGCATGCTTTGCGATCCAGCTGAGGGGTCACCTCCTCCTCATAGCCAGCTCCAGCACTCATTGCCTTTCTGCTGAGTACCTAGAAGGCCACTCATGAATCTGCTCCAGCGAGTGACTTTCTCTTTTATTGGTTTCCACTGATTTAATGATAACAGTGATAATAATGAACTAAATTTGCTTAAGAGAAAGAATCATGTCAGGCCCCTAGTATTCTATTGACCCTATGATCATGGTTCAGTTCAGTTCAGTCATTCAGTCATGTCCAACTCTTTGCGACCTGTTGGATTATACAGTCGATGGAATTCTCCAGGCCAGGAGTGGGTAGGCCTTTCCCTTCTCCAGGGGATCTTCACAACCCAGGGATCAAACCCAGGTCTCCCACGTTGCAGGTGGATTCTTTACCAGCTGAGCCACAAGGGAAGCCCTTTGTACACAAAAGTGAAGTGAAGTTGCTCACTCCTGTCCAACTCTTTGGGATCCCATGGACTGTAGTCTACCAGGCTTCTCTGTCCATGGGATTTTCCAGGCAAGAATACTGGAGTGGGTTGCCATTTCCTTCTCCAGGGGATCTTCCTGACCCAGGGATCAAACCCAGGTCTCCTGCATTGTAGGCAGACGCTTTACCCTCTGAGCCACCAGGGAAGCCCCTCCTGTACACAAAAGAGGTCCTCTATTCTTTGTAAGCACTTTTGTCCCAGGGATAATAAAAATATTATTCAATATTTGTATAGCACGTCATAATTTTTAAAAATTCATGCACATTATCTTATTTGATTTTTCTGTGCCCTTATTAAGTCCGGATCCTTAAGGTTTAACTTAAGGTGTGATTAACTTAAGGTGTGATTTTTGTGGTCAAAGAAGCAAGTGCAAGTAATTAAAATTTCACAGTAGCTCAAAACTTTTACTGATATTTCTCGAAAACCCTAAAAGGGATCAAATATAGCATCCTTCATAATACTTATAAAGAAGGTTCTTTCTTGGGGCTTCCCTGGTGCTCAATGGTAAAGCATACACCTGCCAACGCAGGAGACACAGCGTTGATCCCTGATCTGGGAAGATCCCATAAGCTGCGGAGCAACCAAGCCCACGTACCGCAATGACCGGGTGTGTACTCTCAAGCCAGGGAGCTGCAGCTGCTGCAGCCCGAGTCCCCAGAGCCTGTGTCCTGAAGCAAGAGAAGCCACCGGGGCGAGAAGCCCGCCCGCTGCAGCTCCAGAGTCGCCCCTGCTCACTGCAGCCAGGGAAAAGCCCACACAGCAGGGCAGACCCAGGGCGGCCAAGGAACAAAATTAAACTTTCAAAAAAGTCTCAAGAAAACGCTCTTTCTCCATCACCTCCTGTAGGTGATCCAGTTGCTCTCGTCCCGGTTCCCTCCCAGGTTCTCAACAAGCCTTACATTGCTCTTCTCTCCCATCCTTTTCCTTTCCTCCTCCTTTAAGGATGTGTACTTGTGTGTGTGTGTCTGTGTAGACCTTGCCTGAGCCTTTTTTTCCAAGAGGAAGAATCCATCTTTTGTGCGGTTAGTGAGTGGAAAGGGGATTAAAGGAGAGATTTGGCCAAGAATTACAGGACTGTGAACAATCCTATATTAATTTTTGTCACTTTGTGCTTATTACCATCTCAAGAAAGTAAGGTAGGCAGTCTTAACCCGTTTTTTTTCCAATGGATTTTCCCATTTTTTAAATGGGAAAACTAATGCTAATGGAGAGATTCGTTAAAGATCTTGTACAAGTGAGTGATGGAGCTGTTACTTAAAATCTGTCTTCTGTTCAGTCTAGTACTCGCTCTCTCAATGACATCACAACTTCTTCCCAGTTACTGTAGGAGTCTCCCATCTAACCTTCCCCTAAAGGTCCTAAATTCTTAGTTGACCCCCTTCTGATGTCAAACGAAATGGTGGCACAAAAATGATAAATTTCCCCAAAAACCTAACTCAGCACGGTGTCACATAATATCAATTAAATATTTAAAAGAGTAACTTTTATGCAGTTTTAATGAATTGCTATGCTCATTATCATGTCTAGATGAATTACATTTTCATACATTTATGTTAGTAAATGTTTTCACTCATGTCAAATGTTTTCACTCATTTTAAGCCAACTCTCAGAGGCCAAATGGCAGCGCTCTTTTATTTTTGTTTTCTAGAATTGTTTAGAAAGCGATTCCGCATCGGGTGGATTTTGTTATTCTGATTCCAAGAAGACAAGCAACACAGTAAGTAGAAAGAGACTTGGAGGGTGAAAGAGATTTGGCTTATCTCCAGACCTGGAGTGAGTCTGTAAAGTTGTCCAGCTGTCCCTTTAAATAACTGGAGAGAAGAAAAAACTCCACAATTTTCCTTGAAACAAAGTTGACTGAAGAAGGAATGCTCAGCCCATTAAGGGGAGGGTGCTGCTCTTACTACTATATTTTTGTTGTTATAATTCAGCTTTCCCACAATCCCACCAATGGCTAAAAATATCTCAGCTCCAAATTCCTCTGAGTGGTTATTGCTGCACTGGTATCCTCAGGGCTCTGCAAAATGCCAAACCAAATATGCTAGGTTTGGAAATAGTATGAATGGCTTTCTTGAGGCCTCGTCTTTTTGTTTACTTCTGGGAAGTTATTGGAACATTTTAGGAGAGAGAGAAAAAAAATTATCATAAAAAAAAGAAAAGGCAAACTTTTTAAAAAGCGTCACGGTAATCCCGTCAAGTATGGTTTTAAAGGAAGATTCGGCATCAGGCAGTGATCAGAAACCCGTACTAGACGCTGTTAATAAAAAGCTAGAGGTTTTGTCCTCCACTCCATATACCTCTATTGATATAATACTGTTCTATTGGAATTTTTAAAAGAGACGTTTCTTCCTAAACCTCTGGATTCCATCGTTAATGAAATGGAGGGGCATTTTTGTTTTGTTTTGGTGGGTCCTTTTTTTCTTCTGTTTTGAAAGGGAGCAGAGAGGGGCCCCAGTCTCAAGCCCTTCTTCTTGGCCTTTCTTGCCCTGTATTAACCCTCAAGCTCCCAGACATGTCCCTCCTTCAGGCAACTTTCCAGGAACCCGTGGATGGGGAGGGAAGGGGCAGGTCCAGCCCAGGTTCTACATGGCCCCGCTGGGAGACTGCAGTCGGAGTTCACTCTTCCTGCCCAAGCCATGTCCCTAGCATCCGAGGAGGTCTAAGTATCTGATCTCTCTCTGGTTTCTCTCCTGTGTCTCCGGTTACCAAAGTCGCTTGTCGTTTCAGCTCGCGTTTCAGCTCGCGTTTCTGCGGAAAAATGTAGAGCTCAAGGAGATGATGGCTACCTGGACTCTGCAGAAAGGCATCCCCCTCGTGGTGGTTAAACGAGAAGGGCGTTCCCTCAGACTGCAGCAAGAGCGCTTCTTGTCCGGGGTTTCCAAAGAGGACCCCGAATGGGGGACTCTGCAGGAAAGGTGGTTGCTTTTTTTTCCTGTCGGTCTAGATTACTTCATCTCAGTTTACTGACAGTTGCATTAGCTTTCTTTCAGCTTCTCTGGCAATTTTATGGGATGCTATTTCTGCTGCTGCTGCTGCTGCTAAGTCGCTTCAGTCGTGTCCAACTCTGTGCGACCCCATAGACGGCAGCCCACCAGGCTCCCCCATCCCTGGGATTCTCCAGGCAAGAACACTAGAGCGGGCTGCCATTTCCTTCTCCAATGCTATTTCTACATAGGACTTGATAGGCTAAACCAGCCTCAATTGCAGCTTTTAAGAGCTTCAGGTGACCCAGACTGCGTTGGTGAGCAGCATATTCTTGGTAATACTGCGGCCACCCTTAGGACCTCAGTTCTGATGCAGAAGGCTATTAGTTATATTTCTAATATAATATTCCCTGACTGTATCCTAGCCTTCTTTATGCTGTGTGTGCTCAATTGCTCAGTTGTGTCCAACTCTTCACAATCCCATGGACTGTAGCCCTCCAGGCTTCTCTGTCCCTGGAATTTTCCAGGCAAGAGTACTGGGCACTAATAAGTTATGAGACGGTAGATTAGACTTCCCTGCCGCCTCAGACAGTAAAGCGTCTGCCTGCAATGCGGGAGATCCAGGTTCAATCCCTGGGTTGGGAAGATCTCCTGGAGAAGAAAATGGTAACCCACTCCAGTACTCTTTCTGGAAAATCCCATGGACGGAGGAGCCTGTAGGCTACAGTCCATGGTGTCGCAAAGAGTTGGACACGACTGAGTGACTTCACTTCAAGTTATGAGACTGACCCATACCTAGGAAGATAAGATGTATGACAGCTATACATCTTATCAGAAAAGGCATTCCCTGTGTGTTAAGTCGGAGAAGGCAATGGCAACCCACTCCAGTACTCTTGCCTGGAAAATCCCATGGACGGAAGAGCCTGTAGGCTACAGTCCATGGCGTCACAAAGACTTGGACACGACTGAGCAACTTCACTTCACTTCAAGTTATGAGACTGACCCATACCTAGGAAGATAAGATATATAACAGCTATACATCTTATCAGAAAAGGCATTCCCTGTGTGTTAAGTCATGGGCTTCCCAGGTGGTGCAGTGGTAAAGAATCTGCCTGCCAGTGCAAGAGATGCAGGTTTGATCCCTAGATTGGGAAGATCCCCTGGAGTAGGAAATGGCAACTCACTCTGGTATTCTTACCTGGAAAATTTCATGAACAGAAGAGCCTGGTGAGTTACAGTCCATGGGATCACACAGAAGAGCCTGGCAAGCTATAGTCCATGGGGTTGCAAAGAGTCAGACATGGCTGAGCACACACACACACACACACGCACACGCATGCACACACGCACACACGCATGCACACACACGTGTTAAATTAAATAAGACCTTCAGCTCTCTTTTATTTTTCAGTAAGAGACTGTAAATATAACGTCTTAAAACATGATGTTCTTGGTAACAATAAAAGCAAATCCAATTACCCACTCTGTTATCTTGCTCACAAGCCTGTCCTAAGAAAACTTGTTAAAGATTTTACTAAAATCAAGAAATACAACACTGTCCACCTCCCTCTGATCTCATTCAATAAGATGAATGAGATTAATTTGAAAAGAAATAATCCATGTGAATCAGTGCTGGCTCTTATGATTATTACCTTTTCTAAAATCTAACTGTCTAAAAACGGTTTTAGAATTTTTTCTGAGAGAAGCAAACTCAAGGCCTTTAACACATAGAGTATAACATTTTCCATTTTGATCTCATCAGATGTCTATTTCCATCCAACAGCAGCCCTTATGCCATTTATCTATGTACAAATCCATCCATTTCTCTGTCTGCCCTTTTGAAGTCCAAACCTCAGAGAGCTTAAACAATTTGAAGCTTGGCAACACAGGCTGGAAAATTTAATGTTTGATTTATTATTGGGAAAGCAGGACTCACAATGCTGCAACTTATCAAAATGTCACAAGAGAGTTCAGTAGTGTGGATGGCTCAGAATAACAAGCATCTATCTGAAGCAAGATTGGGATTTCTCTTCTAAAACTATTGCCCTCTGATCCATGCTTATCCAAACTTATGAACTGCTACTCTTTCTCTCTTTACTCCCAGGTGGGTTTATCTGGAAAAATCTCTGTCCTTCTAGAGCCAAAATCTATCCATGAATCTTGATCCATTACATCTTAGTGATATCTGTGTGTCTCTTTTTACCTTTCTGTGCAAATATTTTAACTGCTTTGTTAATTATCGGTACTCTGGGTTGGCAGGTAGATTATTTCTTCTGACCTTTTATTAAATTGAGTCTGTGTCTGTTGTCTCTTTTACTATTTTAGGTTTTTCTAAGGACTAATGGGCGTATCCTCAGTTACTATTCTTTCTGTTTTATACCTATTGTTATTTTCAAGCATCTGATTTTATAGGATTACTATAGCTAATATGGCTTACTATGTTAGAGGAAATGAGCTCTAGAGGCAGGTAGAAATTAGTCAGGAAAAAAATAGCTAATAGTTATTTACCATAGGAAGGCCCTTACCAAGTGACTGAGGCCTTTTCCTTCAATCCGTTCTGCTTCTCTGCTTTCTGGACTTGGCCAATGAGCAGCTCCTGACTTATTGCTGCTTGCTGACCACTTAGCAGGCGGGGGTTGAATGCAGATAGCTTCACTGAACAAAAGGATAAGTGGGAGAATCATGCTAGAGGAAGATCTTCACCTTTGGGGGTTTTTTTCTACAGCTTTGATTTAGTTATTTGAATTACTATCAGACAGTGAGAATTTTTGGAAATGTGGAACGAAGATTGTTTTTTTTTTTCCTTTTACTTAGAAGAAAACAATCAGCAGGAATTGTGGTTGTATAAAATTTGGACTGTAAATGTCCCAGGTAATTGTGACAGAGTTCAACTAGGTATATATTATTGCTCCTTCATAATCATTAAAGAATTTTTGCACACCCAAGGAACCATTAGTCTTATCCTATAAAATTTATAAGGCCAGTGATGGTGTGAAGGACGGGAGATTAGGTGTCTTTTATAGCCTCTCTGAATCTGACAATGTGGACATTGAAACGGCTGCTGATTTGGTCTGTAACAGTCTTTACTTTCTAACGTAGGTACCTTTGGCATATCCCAGTGACCTACTCCACGAGTTCCTCTCATGCGATTCACAGACACATTCTGAAACTGAAGACAGGTAAAATGAACTAGTTAGCCAAAAAACCTTTTAATTCTGAAATTAAATGTGTTCTGAGCTACAGGGAGGACAGTTACTATAGGTCAATCTGACAATGAAAGATATATGTTTGAGGAAATTCTCATTTATCTATACCTATGTGTCACTAAAAGAACCCTTTAGCTAAAAAGTCTCGGTATTTAATTCAGGAGAAAGTTCTCTTGTGTTTTTAGCACTTAGAGATGGGTTTCAAGAATTGATGGAGTCTGATCTTATGTCTTTTAATGCCTACTAATTCAGTGGGAAAAGGTATTCACTTTAGAACTGATTGGCCTGGATTCAAATCCTGATTCTGTCACCTATTGGATGTATGGCCTTAAGACAATTTTTTAACTCCTGAGCTTCAATTTCCTCATGTATTTTGAATGAGGACTGAGCCTCAGAGTTTTTGGGAGTATATAGTAATGTTATTTTACCACCTACTACAATGTCTGAAATATTTAAAATAATATAATTTTAATTTCTCCTTTAAACACGTCACTGAAATTTTAAAGTGTTTCCCTCATAATCTCATGGTCAACCTGCCGTCCTTATTTTGCCCCAGATAAGAACTGGACAAATGGATCACCTACGTGCAAATACATATTTCAACATGCAGCAACTAAACCCTGAGACAAGGCTACTAGTCATGCCTTTTAGACCGGCATAGGCTGCTTTTGAGAACACATTCATCAGCCCGTTTCCTAGGAATTAGCTTATTTATTAATTTAATAAAATCATCATTGCCAAAATAAGCCATCCAGCAGACTATGAAAATAAATATCATCATGAGTCTTCCAGAACTTTTTCTCCACTGATTTATTACTAATGATATGAAGAAGGCTACTTCTGGAGATATTCATGATGTGTTCTTTGATGAAGAAATACCCATACCAATTTTCTCCTCCTAGATACTCTGGATTTATCTGAGAAGACCGATTGGGTGAAATTCAACGTGGACTCCAATGGCTACTACATCGTTCATTATGAGGGACAAGGATGGGACGAGCTCATTACGTTGTTGAATCAGAACCACACACTTCTCAGGCCGAAGGACAGACTAGGTCTGATTCATGATGCGTTTCAGCTAGTAAGGTAATGCAAAACTTCAACTGATTTCACAGGAAATCACTGCTCCCTAACCAGATATGTTAGATTTCAAATCAAACGTTCAGTATTAATCATTCATATGATATGGGTTCTAATGGAGGTCAAATACTGGCCATGAGGTCAAAGCCTACCCACTGATAGAATATTTTTACTCACCTAATGTTTAAACATTTAATTCAACATTTCAAAATGTGGAGAAATGTATGTAAAAACCCTGACTTCTGGAATCCCTTAAATAATGAGAAGATTTGGCAACTGCGGTCTTCGTTCCCACAGGGCAGCCACAGAGGAGGGCACCGTAGGCAGATCCTCCTTTAAGCCAGGTCTGCATCCCCTCGGGGACCAAATCCTAAATGACACACGTGGGGGTATGCTTCACTCCCTTATGGTAGCCTCCAGGCATTTATGCTTGTGACCTCAAGTTTTAAATTGTTTAGGGCAGAAGCTTGCTGTTTCGCTAAATACTGACATAATCTATTAGACAAAAGGTTATAATCTTCATAATTTTAAAATCTGGTGCACAAGCCATTCCTTACTTTGCTCACATCAGGGAGATCAATATGAAATTGGTAGAAAAATTAGGGAAGAATTGGCTACTTCTGTTTATTCCTCTTTAGACTTTCCTGGAAAGACACAGTGTTTTCTTTTTTCCTACTTGTCATCAACGGAATAAAAGGTAGAATAAATCAAGTCACCAAGTCACTGGTGGAAAAAAGTTGGGGCTCCCGTGACATATCAGGCTCTGTAAACTTTTCCTATTCTGAGAACTACGGTAATGCACTGATTTTATTCAGTGTGACATATTATTTTCTTTCACATGCTTATTTAGGTCAAATTCAGTAAAAGTAACCAGCAAAACATCTCTCAAGCAGAGCTTCTCTGTACAACCGAATTCTCCAGTTAGAAAAGGGAGAGGACTGGGAGCTTAATCCCCAGCCCCAGAGGTCTCAGGACTACCATGAGCCATCCTGCTTCTGACTGGATGCATGCGAGACCAGCTGAGGAGCGGACTATGGTTAGTTAAGGGAAGTTTGTCTGCTCAAAGGAGAAACTCTGAGAAGACTGCAAAGAAAACAGATTAAAAATTTAAAACTAAGCAGAATGAAGAATGTTGACAACTCAGAATATGAAAGCCAATCTTTCCAGTAGCTGAAGTCTTTTCTGCTGTTTCTAGCCTATAAATTTACGGGTTTCTCAATTTAGCAGCAGGAACCCTGCAGTTGTTGATGTATCAGTGGAAAAGCAATCATCATTTCTTTACCAACTAGATAGGTTAATGAAGTTCTGAGTACAAATTTTGGCTTAAAACAGGTCAACAATCAATATGTACTACCTGATCACTTATTGTTTGACTTTTGACAAGCTTTTTAACCTTTTTAAACCTAAATTTTCTAGTCTTCAAAATTTTTTTAGTCTTTAAAACTCCAGTAATAATAGTGTCTATCATACAAGGTTGTTTTCAGGGTTGCATAAGGTAATGTAGATACAGCCCTAAGTACGGTAATAAATGCTCAATAAATGGTAGCTGTTAGCGTTAGTAGTCTTATCTAACATAAATTGTTTAAAAGATCACGTATTGAATAGGAAGATGAGGTCACAACATAGAAAAATGCATTTCAAATAATGTGAAAGTGAAAATAAAAAGCAGAATGTAAGCTTAGGTTAGCAACTACATGAAAAAAAAATGAGCTAATGGTGAAAAAAACAAAAGCAGAAAGAAATAGTCCAAAGCGCTATTACTGAATATGTAGGGATAATGAAATTATGTGTTTTTCCCCTTCTTTAATTTCTAGTTGTCTTGTAATTTGTTTATGCTACTTTTATAGGAAAAGTAATTGTATAAGAAAACAATTTTAAAGTCTCATAATAGGTCTAAATTTTTTTTTCTTATTCCTCTGCTTTGGTGATATGTATTTTTTCCTTCCCTGCTTTGTGAAATATCTACTTAAGAGTTTCAGGATATAATCTGTGATTGCATTGAGTTTAGAGACAAAATTTGACCCAGGAATGCATATTCATTTTAACTGAGTTTTTGTACTTGTTATTAAATATTTAATACTTGAATCTCTTCTGAGTTGAGTGGAATTAAGATGACAACCGTAATTTCCTTACAGGTAAACTAGTTATTTTTTTATTCCAATACCCTAGAAAGAAGTCCCAGATTGTTTCCTCAGGGATATAGTTTATTTCACAAAGGTACCATTTAGCTGAAACCTTTTACAAATAAGTAGATATGGATTTTTTTTGTTGGGCTAAAATATATGCTTATACATAGGTTTAGTCTTTAAGGTAAACAGACATTCAGATAACATTTTGTGCATTAATTGAAGCAGAAGGCAGGTGGTGAGGGGCTGGATTTTTATTAAATAATAACTGTGAGAATGATTCCCTCTTTGATGAGTGTTCAGATTAAAGTGTTTTAAGTAAGTAAGTATAAGTAAATAATGGCATTTGTCTTAGTAAAATATAAATTAGGCTGAGCCAAAAAGAAAAAAAAAAGATTAATATAAACATGTGTTAAACATTCTTTTCAGAATTTTGACCCTAGAATATAATACCTAGTTTTGTCCTGTTGCTTATCTTTATAGTACCGGTAAAGAAAAAATATGTCACACTGAATAAAATGAGTACTTTGCAGTAATTCTCAGAATAGGAAATGTTTCCAATGCATAATACTCCACCTGATCCTTAATATTTTTTCTGTTGGTGACCTTGTGACCTGATTTATTCTATATATTATTCTGTTGATGGTAAATAGAAGGAAAGAGCTTGTCTTTCCAGGCAAGTCTAAACATAAGCAGCCAATTCCTCCTTAATTTCTCTACCAGTTTCATATTGATTTCCCCAGTGTGAGCAATGTAATGAATGGATTGTGTACTAGAGTTAACATTTAAAATTGTAAAGGTTGTGACTATATTTATGCTTAGCTCACGTGTGGAAGGAATAGTGACATTTTGTGGGTTTGTATTTTTAAAAATACAGCAGACTATAAAATCATAGTGCATATGGTCCAGCCCTCTGTCTTCAGATGAAATTTTTAGAAAATTTCCTGTGGGTCTGTTTTAAAGCACTATGTCATTGTGACTGAGAAGAGTATAGTCACAACACAAGTTGGTTCTTTTTGATGCCACTTCTTTCTAGTTTCAGTTCCCTTGTTTCAGATGAGCATTTAAAATTTTAAAAATCTCAATGGAGATAGGGCATTATATTAATGAAAAATTCAACACAGGTATCTTTGTTCCGGAATCTGTTTCCATATCAAACTATTAGGCTTAATTTGGGAGTTGGATGCTGGCAAGAATGGGTTATAGACGCTGCAGGGACACAGGTCTTCTCAGAAACATAAGTGAGCAACCACTTTATGAAGGTGACAATATAAAAACTTACTTCCTTTATAAAAGAGACACTGAAGTTTTATACTCAGAATAATAGTTTTGTTGTTTGTTTGCATTAAAGGGAAATATAAAGACATCACTTTAGAATCTAAATAGATTCGTTAAAAACAAAGAAAATCTTTGTTTTGTCCTATTCAGAATAACTGTGGCTTCTCTGTTAGGTTCTAGGAAGGGACATCAAAAAAAAAAAAAAAAAAGATATGGCACCTGTCCTCAAAATTTCCAAATACACACAGAGGAACAATTCAACACCACAAATTAAGCAATTAGAGAATGACTAATACATGAAAAGTTTGATATTATTTGGCACAAGATATTAATATTAGCTGTTTATTTCATTTAGAAAACTCTTATCTATGTTTAGGCAATTATTCCAAGCACTTTACCTATAGTAACTCATTTAATCCTCACAAGAGAGATTTAAAGTAGATACTAATATTATTCCCATTATATACAGGAGGCAGGTGAAGCTCAGAGGTTAACTTGCCCACATCAGTGGGAGAGCTAGGATTTAAACCAAATGGTTTGAATATAATGAGCTGCTTCTGTTATTGCTCTCTGTATCACATTTGTCTTACTACCTTTAAAATATTGAGAACTGTCAGATATGCACAAACCTCCAACGTTTGTTTTATACCTCAGTGCAGGAAGGCTGACCCTAGACAAAGCCCTTGACCTGACTCGCTACCTCCAACGTGAAACAAGCATTCCCGCGCTTCTCAAAGGTCTGGAATACCTAGAATTGCTTTACCGCATGGTGGAAAGAAGGAACATTTCAGATGTCACTGAAAATCTCAAGGTTTGTGTTCCTTTCAGAAGGTTCATTAAGTAAAAGACACAGCAGCTGGACGATCAGTGAGACTTGTTCTATTTTGTGTGAACTCTTGGGGTTAAAGCTTGGCGAATCTAAGGAAATTGCCTGGGAGCACAGTCACCACTTAGTATCTAATGGTTGGATATCCCCTGGTCGTTGTCACCATCAGCCTAAGAGCTGGGTACCAGGGTCATAAGCAAAGCATCCCTCCTAAGGGGATTTTATCTTACATCAATTGATAGTCCCTTCTCAGATAAGAAATTAAATTGTACTTCTAATGGAGACACGAACTGGGGTGGGCGGAGACCACACACCAGAAAAAGAGAAGCAAAATGTAGGAGTTAGTAGTTCTATGCTTCAGGAAACGTTCATGCAGACTGTTTAGAGTTGAACCCATTAGATGGGTGAGTGAGAGCTGTGTTAAGAACTAAATTTAGCCTCTCTGTAAACCATCCTATGCTTTCTGCAGCATTACCTTCTCCAGTATTTTAAGCCAGTGATTGACACGCAAAGCTGGGTTGACAAGGGCTCCGTCTGGGACAGAATGCTTCGCTCCACTGTCTTGAAGCTGGCCTGTTACCTGAACCATGCTCCTTGCATCCAGAAGGCAACTGAACTCTTCTCTCAGTGGATGGAATCCAGTGGAAAATTAAAGTAAATCTGGACTTCTGTTCTTTGTTCCTTTCACTTTGATGTAAAAGTCTTTGATCATGCGAGACATTAAATCTAAAACCTTTTAGTGAGGATAGGAAAAAAGAAAAACATGCTGGGAATTACATACCCTTGGTTCATACTCTCACATAGTAAATGCTCAATAGATTTTTGTGGGAAGTGAGGTTTAGTTCCCTGCAGGGAAAAGCTAATAAGCACTAGCATGGTTTCAGAAAGACAGCCAGGGGGTGAAAGTGGGGTAGACTAGAGTGCTGCCCGATCACCAAGAGTAATGCCTTTTAAAGATAAAAAGCAATGTGAAATGTACATGCAATCAAAATGCCAATGATCAATTGATGAAACAAAAAACGAGGTGGTAGGGAGGGAGCTTTGTTCAGTGTATTTACTTCCTCATTAACCAATACCATACCACATACACCACATACCACATCTTAGTCTCAAGCTTCAGCTTTGATAGGAAACTGATGATTTGGGCCATCTAAAGGGTGTGTGCGGTGGCAAAATTGATTCCATTGGTTGTTGTAATCAGGTAGATGCCCAGGGATCAGATCGATTCTGTTGTAGTTCAGTCTAGCAGCTGGAACCCATAGTACTAAAAGACTCCACAGTCTTTTCAATGTAAGCCTTAATTTCTGTGCAACACATGATTTTATATCGTTGCTATTAAAACTCTGACTTTCAAGCTGGATGTTTTGAGAAATCAAATCTGTATGTGAATTAAGGAAAATTCATTTCTTAGAATAGAAAAAAAAAATTCACAGCTTAATACCAGGTATCACTGCAGATGGTGATTGCAGCCATGAAATTAAAAGATGCTTATTCCTTGGAAGGAAAGTTATGACCAACCTAGATAGCATATTGAAAAGCAGAGATATTACTTTGCCAACAAAGGTCCATATAGTCAAGGCTATGGTTTTTCCAGTGGTCATGTATGGATGTGAGAGTTGGACTGTGAAGAAGGCTGAGTGCCAAAGAATTGATGCTTTTGAACTGTGGTGTTGGAGAAGACTCTTGAGAGTCCCTTGGACTGCAAGGAGATCCAACCAGTCCATTCTAAAGGAGATCAGTCCTGGGTGTTCACTGGAAGGACTGATGCTGAAGCTGAAACTCCAATACTTTGGCCACCTCATGTGAAGAGTTGACTCATTGGAAAAGACTCTGATGCTGGGAGGGATTGGGGGCAGGAGGAGAAGGGGACAACAGAGGATGAGATGGCTGGATGGCATCACCGACTCGATGGACATGAGTCTGAGTGAACTCTGGGAGTTGGTGATAGACAGGGAGGTCTGGAGTGCTGTGATTCATGGGGTCGAAAAGAGTCAGACATGACTGAGCAACTGAACTGAACTGAACTGAAAGCAATAGAGTCAATTTTTCCTCTGCCAAATTGTTATGAAATGCTATCACAATTTGTCTCCATGTAACTAAATCTCCATGAGCTTTTTGAAATCTTTTCTTGACTTCTTATTTTTTAAAAAAGCAATTTGTTTTCTTCTTTTTGGACTTTTTCACTCTTTAGGATTTAGGCCTAAAATCAGTTTCAGGAAAAAAATCTTTTAGCTGTATTTTTCTCTTCTTTTTGTTCATGTTTGAATAAACTGTATGAACGAGGCTAAAATATAAACAGTTTGCTGCCCTATAGCACATCAGAATATATTCTGTCTTTATGGTACTTACAAGAGGAATGATCTTACCTGAAGTAACTCAAGTCCAGTAGATATGATGGTTCAACATCCTATAGTATATGAGGCTATACTATGAAAAAATTCTAGGAAAATCTCATTTAAGATTGTAATCAAGAGTACCTAATCAAATACTGTAGGTTTATTTTTTTAAAGTTTAAGACCATCAGTATTGACCATCAGTATTAATCCTTTATAGGTACTTCCTTTATTCATGAATTCAGAATGTAATGCTTTGCCTGCTGCTTCTGTGCCAGGCACCGCAGTTAGTGCTAAGAATAAGCTAGTGAAAGAAATAGCTAGGTGTCCTACCTTCAAGGGACTCATGATTCATTTGTTGCCAATTTTTATAAATTTGTACAGTTCAGTTCAATTGCTCAGTCATGTCCAACTCTTTGAGACCCCATGAACCACAGTATGCCAGGCCTCCCTGTCTATCACCAACTCCTGGAGTTTACCCAAACTCACATCCATTGAGTCAGTGATGCCATCCAACCATCTCATCCTCTGTCATCCCCAGCTCCTTCTGCCTTCAATCTTTCCCAGCATCAGGGTCTTTTCAAATGAGTCAGCTCTTCGCATCAGGTGGCCAAAATACTGGAGTTTCAGCTTCAACATCAGTCCTTCCAATGAACACCCAGGACTGATTTCCTTTAGTAAAATACAATAAAATAAAAAATAATGTGGATTATAATTTGGTTACTTTTAGTTTTATGATTCAAAGGCTCTTGGGATACTTATGTACATATAGTACAGTGGAAATAGTACAGTTTTAGAATCATAGGTCTAAATCCCATCTCGAAAAAGGCTAATATGTCACCTCAGTGCAAGTTACTTAAACTTTCTGGACTTTATTTCCACTTTTAAAAAACTAGGGTAACTTTTACATCTCACTGGGTAGCTTTGGCAGTTAAGTAAGTTGTATAGAGACGAGTACAATGTTATGGACCCTGTATGATAAATGCAAATTTCCTGTCCCATCCCTGCTTCTCTGTACTGTGGGTTTTCCAAGCCATCGATATGCATATTGGCTATTACTGATCAATTATATTTGGAATTAAAAATCATAACTAAATTAGAGTAAAGACTAGTTAGTATCCTTTAGGACAATAAAACTTGAAAACCATGGTGTCTTCTTTAGGGGGACAGAAAATAATAATATTGCATCTTATCACATTACAGAATTATAGTATAAATGACTGAACTCTAAACAACTGTGCTAAATTAAATAACTAAGGAAATAACTCAAGGGTGATTCTGCTTTAGAATTTAAAATCGTCATAAGAAAAACTAATTTTTTCTTTCATAGAACTTTTTTTCACTTTTGTGCTTAATATTACAGTATCCCAACAGATGTTTTAAAGGTCGTGTATTCTGTGGGGGCTCAGACAACAGCAGGCTGGAATTACCTTTTAGAGCAATATGAACTGTCATTATCAGGCGCTGAAAAAAACAAAATCCTGTATGCATTGTCAACCAGCAAACATCAGGAAAAGTTAATGAAGTAAGTGAATTTAAGTTGTTCAAAGTAAACTTACACATATTCAGGAAAGTTACTAAAATTCAGCCATCCATTTCAAAGGCATGTAATAATAACGAAATCAGGATTTGAACCATCTTGAATTTTTTCCAAAAACCATGTATTGACAAAATACACATAGTGAAAACAGATGTTCCTTAATCATGTGATTGATACTAAGCAAATAGCTATGTTTTACTGTCAGAACCTTGGAGGAAAATTATTATTATTAAAAAATACATTTTTGTGTATAAGATGCTAACTGAAGTTTACCGAAATAATGAGTGGATAAAATTACTTCTAGAGAAAAGTAAACGTTTAACTGGAATATTAAAAATGTTAGCCAGTAGAGAGTTTATTACTGTTTTCGGTACATTACACTTTCGTTGTGCCTCTTTCTCTCTGATGCTTTCAATATACTGATAGCCTGAGTTAATTTCCATTATAGATCATGCCGTGAAAAATTAAGTGATCTTTCCTTCTTCAGGTTAATTGAACTAGGAATGGAAGGAAAGGTTATCAAGACACAGGACTTGGCAGCTCTTCTTTTTGCGATTGCCAGAAATCCAGAGGGGCAGCAACTAGCCTGGAACTTCGTAAAAGAAAATTGGACCCATCTCCTTAAAAAGTTGGTATTTGTTTATATCCTAATAGCTCAATTGGTCAAGAATCCGCCTACAATGAAGAGACCCAGGTTCAATTTCTGGGTCGGGAAGATCCGCTGGAGAAGGGATAGACTACCCACTCCAGTATGCTTGGGCTTACCTGGTGGCTCAACTGGTAAAGAATCCGCCTGTGATGCGGCAGACCTGGGTTTGATGCCTGGGTTGGGAAGATCCCCTGGAGAAGGGAAAGGCTACCCACTCCAGCGTTCTGGCCTGGAGAATTCCATGGACTGTATAGTTCACATGGTCACAAAGAGTCGAGCACAACTGAGTGACTTTCACAATGTGTATTCTTCCACCCAGATATTTCAGTTGCATAAAACCGAGTGTAATCAGATGTTCCCTAAAGCATATGAATGACACTAATTTTACTCAAATGGTTTGATGAAGTGTGTCGATTTTAAAACTCACTTGCCTGCTGTCCAGATATAAGGGAGAAGAATGAAAAAAAGGGGATGGGAAACAGATTTCTGTTACTCATCTCAGGCCATGACGAATTGCTGGGAACAAGTAAGAGCTGAGTTAAATCCAGTCATCAACCCCATGCCCTTTTCCCTTCTGGCTCTCTCCCTAGCCCAGAAGAATGCAATGAAGCCATATATAGTACAGCAAAATATTTCATTTACTTTGTTAATACAGTTTTGTTCTGGGGGAAAAAAAAATTCAGAAATTTTGAAGAGAGCTAATCCCTACCTCCAGTTCCCTTGGAGAGGTAACACAGTGGAGAGCTTGGAGGCAATAGAAGAAATTAATCAGAAGTGCCTGGGGAGCTCCCCTCCAAAAGTAGATAGGTTATGAGTCTTCTCTGGGGTTTCAACTTTTGGGAGAACTATAGCTCACTGCAATATGCTCCTGGCCCTAAGATAGTTCCAGAACAAAAGCAATAAAGATTAGATTTCCTCGGAACATACAGGATGGCATGGCTTTCTCTCACAACGGACTGCCTGCAAAGGTGCTCAACCATTCCTCATCCCAATCCAAAATATCTCTTATTAACTCTATGGAAAACACCCTAAATGAAAGAGCTGTGCAATTTGCTTATTTCTGTGTCATTTAGTGTGTCTGATGTCAGTCATCCTCAGTCCCTCATCCCTCTCATTTCTTAGTCATAAAGGACTCAGGGTTCTCACCGATAGCTTTTTGTGAGCAAAGAGCACGTTTCTACCCCTTCCAGACCTTAAAGGGGTTGACATCCACATGAAACCAAATTAGTTAGAAACGGTTTTTTTAAAACAAAACAAAAAGCACTTTCCTTAAACACCCTACTGGAACCATTGGTTTTGTGGTTTGCGTGACTCTCCGGTCCCTCCTGGATGATCAGATTTCTCTGCAGTGCTATAGATTTATTTTGTAACTGGAAATTATTCTCCTCTTTGACTGTGTACAAAGCCCAGACTTGGCAGCATGTTTGAGATGTATCTGTGCTCTGCTTTATAGCACGAACCCCTTAGACCTGTGGCCAGATTCTCTATGTAAGACAGGGTGGGTAAAGGATGCCATCTGTGGCTTTGAACAAGAGTTCCACCAACAATGCCCCAATAAATACGATGTTTAAACACAGTGATGTCCAAAATGAGTTGGGGAAGTTTGCAAAACAATGCCTTACAGTGCAAGAAGAAAATATTGCCACATGTATCATTTCTTATCTTATTCTTATGTTTTCCTTTTTACCTTTAAGTTAGTATATACATATAATTCATAAATAAAAATGTGCATATTGGGAAATTCTTGGTCAAAAAATTTTGTTGATGGAATGCATGCATAATCAAAAATTGTAGGGTGCTGCTTTAAATATGAACTTAAATTTAAACATAAACATGCATCATATTTCCTATAAAAGCTTTATCTAAATTTTAATCTTATGGTCAAATTTGACAAACTTCATAGCTTTCAGATTTTCCCAGATGCATATGAGCTAATCTTGTGGTAATTGATAGTATCCATTGTAATGTACAAGTTTATCATACAGTTACTAATGTTACATAGTTTAAATATATATAGCATGTTATAAACATAAGGTCATTGTTCCTATTACTTACATCTATGAAATTCCTTTTATTTTCAGATTTGATTTGGGCTCATTCCCCATAAGAATGATCGTCTCTGGTACAACATCTCATTTTTCTTCCAAGGATGAGTTGCAGGAGGTTTGTGACTCTCTATTGCCAACAATTTAAAATTAAAAGTTCAAGTTATAGAATTGAAAGTAAATTTAGATGCAATCTGGTTTTAAGTTGTTATTTTATTAAAAGAAAACAAGCTGTTTGTCCAATGTCACCTAGAAAGTAAATGGAAGAGACAGAACTAATGTTCATAGCATTCAAAATGAAAATTACACTTGAGGGATGAGTCCTTTTGTATTCTTTAGTTTGCATTGTATCATCACTTGAGTGATTATATTGACGTTTGAAAGAATGCTTGAAGGTCTTTTTTAACAATATTACCCTTTATGGTAGTTCTACTAACCTCTTTTTAAAAAGCATTCTTGTGTTTTACATTGTCTTTCCACAATAAATCTTGAATTTATTTAATTTTAAAGCAAATTCAGAACTTTAATCCCAGATCACTGCTTATGCTATGAACTTGACTCAATCTCTTACCTTTTTTTACCTACAGAGTGCTTACTTGTAAGATTTGTCATTCCTGTCTTGCTTTACCTATTGTTTGAAGATAAGTGAAATAATTATGCCCCAAAAGGAGATGAAGAAAATAACTTTTTTAGAGGTTGGCAGAAAAACGCTTGCACCTGTGTTTGTATAGTCTGCAAGCTGTTTTGAAGCCCTTTGAAAGAGAAAGTGTTTTATGAACCATATCAGTAATTCTTTTCTGGCTTTACTTTCAGGTGGAACTGTTCTTTGAATCTCTTAAGGCCCAAGGATCACATCTAGATATATTTCAAATTATTCTGGAAACCATATCCAAAAATATTAAGTGGCTGGAGAAGAACCTTCCCACCCTGAGGAAATGGCTACTGATTACTACTTAAATGGTCAATAGAAACAGCACATCAGACGCTGTGTCTGTGGGAAGTGGGCAGAGCTCAAGCCAATGTTTCAGATAGTTTAACCTGTAAGACGGAGAAGGCAATGGAACCCCACTCCGGTACTCTTGCCTGGAAAATCCCATGCACAGAGGGGCCTGGTGGGCTGCAGTCCATGGGCTCTCAAAGAGTCAGACACGACTGAGAGACTTTACTTTCACTTTTCACTTTCATGCACTGGAGAAGGAAATGGCAACCCACTCCAGTCTTCTTGCCTGGAGAATCTCAGGGACGGGGGAGCCTGGTGGGCTGACGTCTATGGGGTCACACAGAGTCAGACACGACTTAGCAGCAGTGAAGTGACTTAGCAGCAGCAGCAGCAGCAACCTGTAAGAAGCCTCAAGGAGTCAGCCTACACAGCTGCCTGTGCTCAGCTATCACTTCTAGCTGACAGACATATGATGCTGGGGTGGAGCCCCAGTAGCCTATTTTAAATTAAACCTCCTGAATAATGGAGATATGTGGAGATATAGACAGAAATAGCTGCCACAACACAGACTGTCTACACTGCCCCACTTGAGGCAACTACTATTTTGCTTCTCTGATGCTTTTTAAGCCTTGCATAGTATCCTGGAGTTTTCCCAACCAGGTTACTTCCAAGGAAACATAACCAGTCTGCAAAAAAAAAATCTTTCTTTCACATCTTTCCATCTCCTCACCCTTCTGTCTGCTCTCTCAGCTGGCCTGAATAGTTTATTTATTTTTTATCATTCATGTAAAATCTCAATCAAATTATGAAGCATGTGAATCAGGAAAACAGACTTATCGCCAAATCTCAGGTTATTACAAACTAGACATCAGGGTTTATCAGGGAAGCGAGGAGGTCCTTCTGGCTTGAGCCTCACGTTAACAAAGAACCTCAAAAACAGACTTCTGATGTCATCTCTAAATGAAGTTAAATCTGAAGTCACAGTGGTACAGGAGAGAAAGATGATATCACCCCACTTTAACCCATGCCCTATTGGATTTGTAATAAATCTTTTGAAAATTGCTGAGTTAGATCATACTATTGGATCTATTTTGGCTTAAATATATTTTGTATACATTTTGGCTTAGTTTGATGTAAATGTTTAAATGTATCACTATATTTTGTAAACCAGTTTTGGCATTTCTTCATATTTTAAGGGAATCTCCATCTTTGAAACTGTTTGACTTAACTGTTTGACTAAGGTAGTAGGAAATAAAACGTTACTCTAAATAAAGGTAGTAAATTTATTAAATTCATGATCCATGTATAAGTCAGTATAAAGTATATTAAGTTCCTGAAAAATTTGAATCAATATACAGATAACTGGCTTATCTTGGTTATCAAAGAAGGCTGGCATTATTTGGGTGGGAGTAGGGTGGCAGGGTATTATCCAATCCCTTTTAAATTATTTCATATCATAAACTCTACTGCCACAGTAAGAGCCAGGATACATTTTGGATGGACATGGGCGTGATCCAGTACATATTTTGTTGAGTTTGTTTTAAAATAATTTATTGGAGTCTTTCAAGCATCTTGGATTCTAGAGTTGGCCTGTTCATGGCTCTACAAGGTTTGTATAACATCTAAGTGATGTCCCTGTACAAGTGTACTTTTGCATAAAGAAACTGAAAGAATAAAGAATACTATTTTTTCCACCAAAATAATATGTAAATTATGCAGTAAAATATATATGAGTTTTGGTTGAATTGTGCCATTAATATTGCCGTTAGTAAGAAAAGTTCTTTCTCTTGTGTAATAACTTATCTGCCATAAGTTTTCAGGTTTTTAATTCTCCTCTTTTTAGTTAATCTCTCAGATTCTTACGAATTGAGTACAGAAAGTGGAAATTTTATTATTTGATGAGATTGAACGTGAGAAGTGCTGTGCCAATGATGTTTTAACGAATAAAGAGTTTTTTTTTTTTTTTAAAGAAACACATTTATTAGTGTGGTATTCAAAACCTTTATGGTGGATGTCAGACCCCTAAAATAAACTAAGGCTTGGCTAATGTTAGTTTTAGTTTCTTTTACCTTGAATGAGGACTTTCCTGGTGGCTCAGAGGGTAAAGTGTCTGCCTACAGTGTGCGAGACCCGGGTTCAAACCCTAGGTCGGGAAGATCTCCTGGAGAAGGAAATGGCAACCCACTCCAGTACTCTTGTCTGGAAAATCTCATGGATGGAGGAGCCTGGTAGGCTACAGTCCATGGGGGTCACAAAGAGTTGGATGACTGAGCAACTTCACTTTCACTTTCACCTTGAATGGACAAATAAGTCATGAAAAGGTAATATACAATTCCACGGATAATGATGGTGTGACCGACCAGACCCAACTTCACCATGCTTTCCTACTCCCCACAGAGGCACAGGGAAAATTTTGTGGTTTCCAAAGCCCACTCAGAGTGAAAACCTTCCAGGCAGGGGAGCCCAGAGCAATGGCTTGTTCCCTTTTAGTGTCTGTGCCGGACAGAATAGGTCTTTCAGCCCTCAGAGTCCAACTCACTACCATGATATGAATTTCTTTACCTACTTCATGTACCGACTTCTGCATTTAACTCTTAGCTGTGTCACCGGGGTCTATTTGAAGTTTCAGAAAAGCAAGCCTGGCAAGGAACTTCCTGGAAAGATCCTAATTTTCTGAGGGAAGTTCTAAGGTTTGTTTTGTTTTTTGAAAGTGTTTTTGGCAGGGAAAGGGGTTATTCTATTTCAAGCTATGAGAGCCTCTATGTAGTCACAGGACCTAGTTTTCTTCTTAAACATTAATGTCTGTGAAATACAAGGTTGTTTATAGTGGTCACATTTATATTCTGCAACAAAATACCCCTTTATCTGAATTCATTGTGACCTGATTTCCATTTGACTATGTCACTATCTTTCATTCTACACGTAATTATATTTATAGACTTTGAATCAACCATCTGTTGTCTGCCTGCTAAAACCTTAATCTAATCAGTTATGTCTCCAAGTCCTAAAGAAAGAAGAGTGAAAGGGATTATGAAAGAAGTGGGTTTGCTGGATTTGAAGTATATGTATATTTTACACACAGTACGATCAATGCAAAGAAATAGAGGAAAACAACAGAATGGGAAAGGCTAGAGATCTCTTCAAGAAAATTAGAGATACCAAGGCAACATTTCATGCAAAGATGGGCTCAATAAAGGACAGAAATGGTATGGACCTAACAGAAGCAGAAGATATTAAGAAGAGGTGGCAAGAATACACAGAAGAACTGTACAAAAAAGATCTTCATGACTCGGATAATCACGATGGTGTGATCACTCATCTAGAGCCAGACATCCTGGAATGTGAAGTCAAGTGGGCCTTAGAAAGCATCACTACAAACAAAGCTAGTGGAGGTGATGGAATTTCAGTTGAGCTGTTTCAAATCCTGAAAGATGATGCTGTGAAAGTGCTGCACTCAATATGCCAGCAAATTTGGAAAACTCAGCAGTAGCCACAGGACTGGAAAAGGTCAGTTTTCATTCCAATTCCAAAGTAAGGCAATGCAAAAGAATGCTCAAACTATTGCACAATTGCACTCATCTCACATGCTAGTAAAGTAATGCTCAAAATTCTCCAAGCCAGGCTTCAGCAATACATGAACTGGGAACTCCCTGATGTTCAAGCTAGTTTTAGAAAAGGCAGAGGAACCAGAGATCAAATTGCCAACATCCGCTGGATCATGGAAAAAGCAAGAGAGTTCCAAAAAAACATCTATTTCTGCTTTATTGACTATGCCAAAGCCTTTCACTGTGTGGATCACAATAAACTGTGGAAAATTCTGAGAGAGATGGGAATACCAGACAACCTCACCTGCCTCTTGAGAAATCTGTATGCAAGTCAGGAAGCAACAGTTAGAACTGGACATGGAACAATAGACTGGTTCCAAATAGGAAAAGGAGTGCGTCAAGGCTGTATATTGTCATCCTGCTTATTTAACTTCTATGCAGAGTACATCATGGGAAGCGCTGGAATGGAAGAAACACAAGTTGGAATCAAGATTGCTGGGAGAAATATCAATAACCTCAGATATGCAGATGACACCACCCTTATGGCAGAAAGTGAAGAGGAGCTAAAAAGCCTCGATGAAAGTGAAAGAGGAGAGTGAAAAAGTTGGCTTAAAGCTCAACATTCAGAAAATGAAGATCATGGCATCCAGTCCCATCACTTCATGGGAAATAGATGGGGAAACAGTGGAAACAGTGTCAGACTTTATTTTGGGGGGCTCCAGAATCACTGCAGATGGTGACTGCAGCCATGAAATTAAAAGATGCTTACTCTTTGGAAGAAAAGTTATGACCAACCTAGACAGTATATTCAAAAGCAGAGATATTACTTTGCCAACGAAGGTCCGTCTAGTCAAGGCTATGGTTTTTCCAGTGGTCGTGTATGGATGTGAGAGTTGGACCGTGAAGAAAGCTTAGCGCAGAAGAATTGATGCTTTTGAACTGTGGTGTTGGAGAAGACTCTTGAGAGTCCCTTGGACTGCAAGGAGATCCAACCAGTCCATTCTGAAGATCAACCCTGGGATTTCTGTGGAAGGACTGATGCTAAAGCTGAAACTCCAGTACTTTGGCCACCTCATGCGAAGAGTTTACTCATTGGAAAAGACTCTGATGCTGGGAGGGATTAGGGGCAGGAGGAGAAGGGAACGACCGAGGATGAGATGGCTAGATGGCATCATGGACTCGATGGACGTGAATCTGAGTGAACTCTGGGAGTTGGTGATGAACAGGGAGGCCTGGCGTGCTGCGATTCATGGGGTCGCAAAGAGTTGGACACGACTGAGCAACTGAACTGAACTGAAGGGACAATTTCTCCAGCTACTAACATAGCTATCCCACTGGTTTCTTTTGGTTTGTGTTTGCTTTGCGCATCTTTGCATCTTCTTGAACCCTGTCTGAATTTTTCTGTATGCTTTAGTTTCATATGAGTCGTTTGTAAACAGCCTACACCTAAATTTTGTTTTCTATTATGCTTCCTAACATAAGCCTGGCTGGCTCTAGCTTCAACCTCAATCCCCTCCACTCTCAAGCCTTGAAAACTGAAATTTTAGCCCTCATGTTAACATCAGCTTCAGCCTTCTGCTAACCCAGCTTTCCTGCTTTCACTTAGTTTTTTATAGACGACTGTTCTCCACTACTTTTCAGGTGACCAATGCACTCAAATCATTTGAAAAAATATATTTCATTTTGCAGTTCTGGTTATTTTTAGCAAGAAGGTTAGTCAGGGTACCTAGTCTAGCATATTCCCAAAAACCATTATAACTTTTTTCCAATATGCAAATGCCTAACACTTAAATGTGGAGAAGGCAATGGCACCCCACTCCAGTACTCTTGCCTGGAAAATCCCATGGACAGAGGAGCCTGGAAGGCTGCAGTTCATGGGGTCGCTATAAGTCGGACATGACTGAGCGACTTCACTTTCACTTTTCACTTTCATGCATTGGAGAGAAATGGCAACCCACTCCAGTGTTCTTGCCTGGAGAATCCCAGGGACGGGGGAAACTGGTGGGCTGCTGTCTATGGGGTCGCACAGAGTCGGACATGACTGAAGCGATTTAGCAGCAGCAGCAGCAGCAACGCTTACATGAGAGGCTCCTTAGGGTGGCAATTAGTTTGTGGTATTGATTATGTGATATCGATTTCTCAGAAATAATGTTGTGGGGTGCCTAACCGTGTATCAAACTTAAGTTAGCAGTATAAACAGACTGTTCAGAATTTAAATCAGGAAAATTTTCCAATATTCATTAAAGAGAAATGGTTAGAAAGTCTGAGAAATGCAGACTTAAGATAGGAAAACATTTCTGTCTCAATCACCTCTGCAAACTTAACTTCACAACTGTAATTTCAAGATCTTTTGCTAATTTATTTTCCTTCCTCCCAAAGTCCTTTTCTTCTACTATACTCCCAGATAAGTTCGGATAACCAGTTTTCTATTCTCAGTACATGACTCATTAATTCTCATCTTTAGGTATTTACACACACGATTTCCCGCACTTCAAAGTTCATATCTTCCTCTTTTGAATTATACTATATTTTTTGTTTTCAATACAATATTTTGGGTTGATGCCTCTGTAAGGAGTTCCCATGTTAATACCACCTGGCATGTCCCTCTAGTCATCCAAACAGTCCTCAATGATAATCACAAACCTCATTTTAAAGTAGGCAAAGCAAGTTGCCTATGAAAAGACTTAAAAGATAGGAAGGACATTATTTCTGTTTTAGAACCATACAATCTGCTATGTGCTCAGACGCTCAGACATGTATGACTCTTTGAGACCTCATGGACTGTAGCCCACCAGGCTCCTCTGTCCATGGAATTCTCCAAGCAATAATAATGGAGTGGGATGCCATTTCCTCCTCCAGGGGATCTTCCTGACCCAGGGATCCAACCCAGGTCTCCTGCATCGGCAGGCATATTCTTTACCATTAGCACCCCCTGGGGAGCCCCTTTAGCACAGTTCAGTTCAGTTCAGCCACTCAGTCATGTCCGACTCTTTGCCACCCCATGAATTGCAGCACGCCGCGCCTCCCTGTCCATCACCAACTCCCGGAGTTCACTCAGACTCATGTCTATTGAGTCAGTGATGCCATCCAGCCAGCTCATCCTCTATCCTTCCTTTCTCCTCCCACCTTCAATCTTTCCCAGCATCAGGGTCTTTTCAAATAAGTCAGTTCTAGAAAATAGTTTTGATACCTCTGATCAAAGCACAGTCTTAAAAATAATGCTCTATATTCTAGAAATGCCATTACCAGGTAGGAAAAGCATGTTATTCACCTGCTTTCAGTTGACTATTTCTCTGGGAAGCCAAAGTATTTGGATTTTAAGTCCAAGGGAGGTGGTGTTGGCTCCACCACCTCACTGAGGACCTAGAAAAGAAATAACACCTCCATTACTGACCTTGCAAAGCCAAATCTAAGTGCTACCTAAAAAGGGAAACTGATGGATTTTTTTCTTCCCAAAAATACATCCTTCCTTATCTAGTGGCCTCTTCTTCTATAAGTCCACAATTACAGATTCATCCCTTTCGGTTAATGAAAGTTGAAATATTAAATTGTAATTCATTAATCATGCTTTAGTGTGACTTCTTAAAAGATTTTTTTATATGGGTCATTGTTAAAGTCTTTATTGAATTTGTTACAATATTTCTTCTGTTCTATGTCTTGATTTTTTCCCTGGGAGATATGTGGGATCTTAGCTTCCTGACTAGGGGTCAAGCCCACAACCCGTACATTGGAAAGTAAAGTCTTAACCACTGGACCACCAAGGAAATCCCTTGATTTTTTTTAAAAATTCATATTTATTTCTTTACAGCAAAAGGGCTGTAAGGAGAGAAGACCCTCAAGCTGGAAGAGGATTGGGGGAGTGGATTTTGGAATGAAAACAATATCGCCAGAAAGGACTGTTTGGGTAGGAAGCTCGGGAGGGCAGGATCTGTTACTTATTTATGGATACTGTATACAGAGGGCATTTGATGCATATGTATTGACTATGTGAAGCAGCACCTAGAAGTGAGGAAGGAAAATAGAAAATGAGACCTCGGAGAACTCAGAGACAAGCCCACTTGGCAATTTTGCCTCAGAGGCTCCTGCTGGTACATGATTGTATAATTGTGCATCATATATTATGCATCGTGAATGAACCCCGTGTGCTGGTCCTGACTGTAAAGCCTTAAAAGCAAAACCTTAGCTCCCATTTTGTTTTCAATTCGCTTTGGTCTCTGCATACCACGGGCATCCTACAAACAATGCTGGCTGAATAACAGGCTGTGCAGGCAACTGTCAGCCAGGAGGAGGAAGAAGGCATCTGAGTCAGCCTAGAGTCAGCCAAGAACTGCGGCCAAGTGTCATTTCCTGCATAAATATTGCAGGACCTTCCCCTGGTCAAAAACAAACAAAAACCTGAAGGACACATTCTATAGGAATGAACTGGAGGCACGCGTCTGTTTCAGCACAGATGTAAGAAATAAAGGAAAACGAAAATCAGCATCTTCAGAAGTGTAAACATCTCCCTAGAAAGAGTAAGCCGTTCAAAAATTCCCGCTGGAGATCATCTCTAAAAAGATTTTTTTATATCCTCTGATTTGTAGGGCCCGTGCTTGGTTTTCACAGCTGGAATAGGGCCTACCATCTCTGCCGGACTTACGTATCAACTCGACACCAAAAACTTGGTTTTCTCAGGACACGGTTTTAAATCATTAGGTGTTAGAAAAACTCGTTTGCTCTTAGAGTATATTTTGTGAGTCTACTCTTTTATCTTTTCACGCAATGTACATGGAATTAAAGTTTCACAATTCACATTTAATAATAATAGCAAATACCTCTTTGGTGCTTATTTTGTGCCAGTCTCTGCCTGAAAGCATTTTTGGTGTGTTAGTTCATCTTATCTTCACAGTAACCTTAAAAGGAAGGCAGTTGTCCTTAGTTTGCAAGGAGAAAATGAAACCCTGGGAGGTTAAGCAACTTGCCCCAGTCAGAGGCAGTGGTCTTTAGTTTACAGAACTCTGCACTTCTCAACATGGTCAATTTTAAGAGCATTTTCATCACCCCCAGGAGGAATCTGTACCCATTAGAAGTCACTTCCTTCCTCTCTTCACTCTTAGGCAATAACTAATCTATTTTTTTTTCTCTATATAGACTTGCCTAGTCTGGACATTTAAAAAAAAAATCAAATAATACAGCATATGATGTTCTGTGTCTGGCTTCTTGTTGTTCACACTTTTTGGCTGTTTTGAATAATGCTCATGGTTATAGAACCATGGGCTTCCCTGGTAGCTTAGTTGGTAAAGAATCCACCTGCAATGCAGGAGATGCGGGTTCAGTTCCTGGATAGGGAAGATCCCCTGGAGAAGGGAAAGGCTGCCTGCTCCAGGATTCTGGCCTGGAGAATTCCATGAGCTACAGTCCGTGGGGTCCCAAAGAGTCAGGCACAACTGAGCAAACTTCACTTTGCTATGATCATTCATTTACCAGTTTTTGTATGAGCACAAATTTTCAGTTCTTCTGGGTACACAACCAGGAGTGAAATTGCTGGATCATACAGCAACTCCATGTTTAATCTTTGGAGGAACTACCAGACTATTTTTCAACACATTATTATTTTCAACACATTATTTCCACCAGCAGTGTATGAGCTTCCAGTTTCTCTTCATCTTTGTCAACATTTGCTTTCATCTGGCTTCTTGAGCCTAGCCATCCTATGCCTATGTCTAGCCATAGCATGAAGGGGCACCTTATTATGGTTTGTATTTGCATTTCTCTCATCGATGATAATATTGAACTTTTTCATGTGTTAATTGGCCATTTGTGTTTCTTCTTTGGAGAAGTGTATATTCAGATATTTTGCCCATTTTTAGTTAAATTATTTGTCCTTTATTCCTTAGTTGTAAGAGCTGTTTATATATTCTAGATGCAAGTCCCTTGTGAAGTATATGCTTTGCAAAAATTGCCTTCCATTATTTGGGTGTCTTTTCACTTCTTTGGATGCTGTCCTTGGAAGACAAATTCGTCTTCACCCTTGTCTTATTTCCATTAGAAAGATGCTGTTACAATGAGTTGAACTGTGTCCTCCAAAAATTCATATGCTGAATCATACCCCCCAATATGTCAGAATGTGACTTTATTTGGAAATAGGGTCAGAAATGTAATTAGAAAAGAAAGAAAGTGAAGTCAATTAGTTGTGTCCGACTCTTTGTGACTCCATGAACTGTAACCTACAAGGCTCCTCCATCCATGGAATTTTCCAAGCAAGAGTACTGAAGTGGGTTGCCATTTCCTTCTCCAGGGGATTTTCCCAACCCAGCGATCCAACCTGGGTCTCCTGCATTGTGGGCAGACGCTTTTACCGTCGGGGCCACCAGGGAAGCCCGGGGAAGTAATTAGTTAAGATGAGGTCCTGTTGGAGTAGGATGGACCCCTGCTTCTATCTGATGGGTGTCCTTGTTTAAGGGGGCGATATGGACACAGACAGGACACAGGGAGAATGCCTTGTGAAGCCTGGAGCTTTACTGTCATAAGTCAAGGAACTACTGGAAACTAGAAAAGTGCCCTGGAACATATCTTTTCCTGGTGGCTTCAGAGGGAACATGGCCCCACAGACACCTTAATGTTGGGCTTCCAACCTCCAGAACTATGAGACAACAACTTTCTGTTATTCCAGTCACTTGGATTATGGTAATTTTTTTTTTTTTCTCTCACAGCAGCCTTAAAAAACTGATACAAATGCCTAAGATTTATTTTTCCATTTTGGTAGTTACTTTCATGTCAGCTCCCTTGTGGCTCAGATGGTAAAGAGTCTGCCTGCAATGCAGGAGCCCCAGGTTCGATCCCTGTATCGGGAAGATCCCCTGGAGAAGGAAATAGCAGCCCACTCCAGTAATCTTGCCTGGAAAATCCCATGGATGGAGGAGCCTGACATGTACAGTCCACAAGGTCACAAAGAGTCAGACATGACTGAGTGACTTCACTTTCACTTTCTTTTTCACTTTTCAAGTCAAAATTCAAGACTTAATAATATAACATTTCTAGGTTTGAGATCCTAGTTATATTGATCAATCATATGAAAATTACATTGAATTGGGCTCTATCTTTACACTTCTTACACAAGTATCTTAGGGTTTTGAAAAAAATCAAAATATTTGGCTCTTAGCTACCTAAGCAGATCTTATGCTTTTTAGATTTAAGTTTAACAAAGGGAAATGTTATAAAGACTCTTAGTAAAATAAGGTGACACTATAAAATTAAAATTTATCTTTTCTATTAGAAGTTATCATATACCACATATATTAATTTCTGTTTTGAATTTTCTCCCTTTTTTGTAGTTCTTGTCTTAACAACAACATAACTATGTGAATTAATCCCTTAAAAATAAAACACCCTTTAAATATTTTCTTAGATTACAGCTTATTATTTCTTGCTCGTTAGAAACAAGCTATTTTATTTTGAAATGTTATTCAATTATTTCTATCTGATTATAAATATAAGGTGGCTAGTTTTGATGAATATGCAATCAATCAAATATAATACAAACAGATTAGGGAACTTGATTCAAATGTCAGAAGAATCTTGCCAAGTTGTATAGGTACAATGGTGAATAATATAGAGAAAGGAGCTTAGAACTGGGTTTGAAAAGACAGAATGATACTCCTTTTCTGATTGAGCAGCTTGATGGCTATGTGACAGCTTTGTGGGCAAATCACGTCTCCTCTGAACTTCTCAGTTACCCTACATACATTATGATTTAGATTCCTTTGGGTATAAAGAGACTCAGGAGCACTGAAGTCCTGGTATTTGTGTTTGTGTGTATGCCCATAGTTTTGAAATGGGAGGGGGGTGCGTGGGGATGCTATTATTGAGCTATATCACAGTAAAAAGATATAGGATTAAATACCAAAAGTTACTAAAATATATCAATATCCATAACATTGGGTAGACATTTACGTTGCCTACCTAACATTTTGGTTCACTTAATCTCTTTTTCCTTTCTGAATAAGAAAAAAGAGTTTGTCTGAATGCCCCCTTTACCCCCCCATATGAAATAAGGGAAGTGATCCTAGACCCTGCTTTGTCTCAACACCACGCACAGGAACTTTATTTTCATTTCCAGAGACTGGCTTAGAAATGTACATAATAAAGTTTTGATAAACGAAACCCAGGAAGAATTCTAGTAGGGTATTTCTTAGAAAAGTTTCTTTGTTCTTAAGAAAGAGACATCAAGAGAAAGGTTCTTTCTTCTTCCCCTGCCAAAACCACCTTCTTGACTAAATGGCCCCCAGTCTCTCAGAAAACTTCTCAGAGTACAGAGTGAGAAATTGGGTTTTTGACGAGGTTGGGGAGCTCTGACTGGAGGTTGCCTTGTTTCCTCAATTGTCATATGAGATGGTAAATGTCCTTATTCTTCAAACTAGTTTGATTCAACATCGTTTTTTTTGTAGTCCAAAGCATCTGCACTAGTATATGACTGCCCCTTCTTGATAACCTTTTACTTCATTTGGCTGAAACTTTTGGTTAAACTGTAAGCTATACAAGGACTTCCCTGGTGACTACAGGGTAAAGAATCTGCCTGCAGTCTTTCCTGCCTGGAAACCTGGGTTCGATCCCTGGATTCGGAAGATCCCTGGAGAACAGAATGGCTACCCACTTTAGTATTCTTGCCTGGAGAGTTCCATGAACAGAGGAGCAGTTCATGGGGTCACAAAGAGTCGGACACCACAGAGCGACTAAGCATGCATGCAATATGAGGGGTTCCAGCTGGCTCAGCGGTAAAGAATCTTCCTGCCAATGCAGGAGACACAGGTTCAATCCCTGGTTAGGAAAGATCCCCTGGAGAAGGAAATGGCAACCCATTCCAGCATTCTTGCCTGGGAAATCCATGGACAGAGTAGCCTGGCGGGCTACAGTCTGTGGGGTCAGCTGGGCGTGACTGAATGAGCACGCATGCACAAGTTACAGAAGAACTCTGTTGGATAATCATTCTGCTTTCCTCTGTGCTCTAAACATTTCTCAACTTGCTATAATGGATGCAGGATATGTGCACTGCAAATAGGTTGTTGGAGTGATGAGATGTTGACTCCTCCGGTCCTTGAAGTGACTGGAGACTTCACAGTGGTCACCTGTGTCCTGGCAGGAAGCCGCATCCACCATTTATTCAAGAAGTGAATAAATATCATGTTCAAATATGTACACTGAATTAATGTATTTTAATTGTCTATTTCAAAGTCATTAGAAAGCTTATTTAATAATGCTAAATCTAAATTTGACGTGCACTATCAATAAATTATATGGGAGTATCAATTAAACAGTGAAATAGCCATCCAGTAGCCTGAGGTTAGCTATATTTCTCTTTAATTCATATCCATTCCATGGATTATTGTCATTGACCTTAATTTCCCTGTGGGAATAGGGAAGAAACAGAAAGCTCCAGAGTTCTGGAGTAGAGCATGACCTGAGCTTCATCCTGTCTGCCACCTGTGAGTAAATCCTCTAACCTCTTAGACTTAAATTCCCTCATCTGTTCATCAAGGCTTGGGTTAGTTGTCCATGGCATAGGAAGTGTTTTATTTTGATGAAAAAAAGTTCCTATTTTCATTGATTAGCAAGTTTGTTGCTTCTTTATAACTAAACACTGTTTGTTATTCAAGGAGCTCATATTTGCCTTTCATGCTATTTATTATACATTATAATTAGCTCTCCAAAATTTTGGCTTTCAAATGTTAAATAGACATCAAGGATTCTGAAAAGAGTAAATGAGTATAGTAGATAATGTCACACTATCTCCTCTGATAGCAAATAGTTACTTCATAATAATTTAAAGTATTATGCCCTTCACTAAAGAGGAAGTTCTGTGTGGGAGGATAGGAGGAGCTTAGAGACTGAGACATAATGGGTTTCAGCTTGGGTCTGTGAAACAGTGTTCCCTCAGAAATGCTTTATGAAGTGAAATGTAAAATAGTATCCAAAAAATAAAAACTCAGACTAAAACAAAACAAAATTCATTTTTATTCTTTTGAGGGTAGATAGGATTCTGAAACATTTTGATTTTCGCTACTCTATCTCCAATACAAACCCACAAGTCTTTAAATGGTCCTTTTGTACGTGTGTGTGCATATGTGTGTGCATGTGTGTGTGTGCATATGTGTGTGTGCATATGTGTGTGTGTGCATGTGTGAGCATGCATGTGGGCACACCCACGCCTGGGTAGGAACAGGAGGCAAATGTTGGCAAAGGGAAGATAAAGAAGTTATTTGTCTTTATTGCCAAAGAAATCACAAAAGATATGATGATTCACCTATATTTGTTAGTGCAATGGTGAAGCATTTTTACAAGTCTCTGCAGAATTGACGTCTTTAAAACCAAATACAAGCTAATGTGTTTCACACTTAAAAGCATGACAGACTCCAGCTTACGGGTGAGGTGAGGTGAGGAGATTTAACAAGCTATGGAGTTGTAAATATCTCTAAGTGCTTTGACTGCAAAAATAACTCCAAAGGAACATGACAAGACCCTGACTCATCGGAAAAGACCCTGATGCTGGGAAAGATTGAAGGCGGGAGGAGAAGGGGGGGACAGAGGATGAGACGGTTGGGTGGCATCCCCGATCCAATGGGCATGAGTTTGAGCAAGCTCCAGAAGTTGGTGATGGACAGGGAGGCCTGGTGTGCTGCAGTCCATGGGGTTGCAAAGAGCTGGACACAACTGAGCGACTGAACTGAACTGAAAATATAGGTAAGAGTTTCCTTCTAAGCAATACAATGTGTGGGGTCCTTTTAACAAAACCCAGCACTACAAATACTATATAATATTTGAACACTTTTGTACCAGCCCTGGTGATTCACTTCCTATTATTGGTTTTAAGTAGACAGGTGTAGGGGGAAGGGGGAGGGGTTGCTGAGGAGGCAGCCTAAGGGCTCTGATTATCTTTAACACAATGTTAAGAGAAGTGGTTTCCCTTGTAGCTCAGTTGGTAAGAATCTGTCTGCAGTGCAGGAGCCCCAGGTTCGATCCCTGGGTTGGGAAGATCATCTGGAGAAGGAAATGGCAACCCACTCCAGTATCCTTGCCTGGAAAATCTTATGGACAGAGGAGCCTGGTGGACTGCAGTCCATGGGGTCCCAAAGAGTTGGGCACCACTGAGCAACTAACACTAACTAACAAACCAAGAGAAGAGGGGAGAGCTTTGAAATGTCATATGATACAGACCTTCTCTGTACTGACCACAAACACATCACTCAATACAGAAATGTTCTCTGGAAGGGTTTTCAACACTGCAAAAGACCTAGAACACTAAATACTGTGGCATCCATTCACAAATCCTAGGGTACAGCCCTTTATGAAGGTAATGACCCTGTCTTCCTGGAGCTTGCATTCTGGAAAGAGAGATTGATAATAATGAAAGAAGGAACAAAAACATTGTTTTAGACAGTGCTGTGAAGATAATAAAGCAGGGGTCAGTCTTTACTTAGCAGATCATGTTTGGACCTATTTTCCTTTGGGGGGGGTCAGGGAAGAGCTCTGCAGAGATGACATTTGAATTGAGCACTGAAAGACAAGAAGGAATAAGCAGGGAAAAGCACGAGGCAGAAGCAACAGTTCATCCACGAGGAACGCGTTACAGGAATGATTGGATGTAACTTGGCGGCTTTCAGGAACAGCCATAAGGGCCTCCGTACACAAAGCATCGTGGGCACAGGTAGGAGATGCGGTCCTAGAGTTCAGGCAAAGAGTTTCAATTTTATTCTAAGTGTCGTTGGTATCCACAGGAGGTTTTAAAGCGGAAGTGGGCGATTTAATACGATCGACACTTTAAAATGAAACACTGCAAAATACAATAATTGCACGCAGCTTTTACTTCTTCGAAACCTAATTTCTAAATTCCCACTCGGGTCAAACAGCGCCGCGGCCGTCCCCGTTCGCCCAGGCTGTTTGCGCTCTCTTCCAGCTTGTTTGCACGCGACGCCCTGCTGTTGACAGCCTCGGAAGAGAGCCTGTGACAGTTGCCAGGCGCCGGGAGGCGTCGCGGGAGCCAAGTTGCTGCTGGGGCCAGGGCTGCGCTGGGGGAAGGAGGGGAGAGGGGATGTGGGGCGGTAGCCGCGCCCTGGGAGGGCTGCGATCTCCGCGCCGTGGCGGCGATGCATCCTCTGAGCAAGGGATGAAGAAGCCGGGGGCCCAGCCGAGCTTCCCCGAGGCTCACGGCGCCCCCCGGGTTGTTTCCGTCCCAAAGGTTCGCCGGCCCTGCCCGGGGTTTGACGCCGGAAACAGTGATGGCTGGGGGGCTGCTGGAGGCTGGGGCGCTGGATGCGGGCGGGGCGGGGCAGCGACCGAGGGAGTTTCCGTTTCTCGGGCCTAGCTCCTCCCGGCCGGGCCGCAAAGGCGACACCCTGGGGGAGAGGGGGGTGGAGGGGGGAGCCTCGCCAGGTGTTGATTTCAGGCTCCGCGGGGCCAGGCCTTCTGCCCACATCCTGCGGCGCCAGTTGGCCCGGGCGGATCCAGCGCCGCGTTTTGTCATCTGCCTGCACCGGGAGGTAGAGGCGGCGCCCCCAAACCCGCTAGCCGCCCGGGGACAGGACCCCGGGTGCCTGCCCCCGGCGGTAGCCCCCCTTTCAGTCTCCAGGCCATCGATCGCTTGGGACCACTGTGCGGAGAGCGAGTAGCCTAAGGAGACGACACAGAGTGCCTGTTCCCTGGAGCCTTGCCGAAGGGAGGTGGACTCCCCCGGGGAAACTCGAAGCTTGGGCACTCAGCGGAGCGCCCTGCACCCGCAGTCTGCTACCTACTCTGCCTTCAGATCTCGGCGCCCGTGGCCACCTCCCACCCAGGTCTCTGTCCTCACCCAGCCATCCGAACCAGCGACCCCACTGGGTCTGCCTCCCATCACCCTAACTGAAGGCTCAACAGGAGGGGCGTGTGTTTCAGCCTCGTCTGTGGCCTGTTTCTCGTCCCATCTCTGGAATGTCCGCTCCGTGGGGCGATGTGTTACGCGCGTGGTGCCGGGCTCCCACCGTCTACAGCCGGGACACCTGCCAGACGCGACAGACCATCCCGTTTGCTTTAAAGGGACTGAGCGCGGTTCCGAGCGCTGGACCGGAGAGAGCGAGAGCGTGAGCCCGTCGGCCTTCCTGCCCGGGGCGGGGCTTGTTCTGGACACGCCCCTCCCAGGCCCGCCGCCTCCCAGGAGCCGCCCCGCTAGATTCCCCGGCTCTCTCTGCAGCTGTCTGCAAAACCCGGAGTGGCGGATCCCAGAGAGGGCGGAGCGGCGCCGCCCCTCGCGGCACCTCCCCGGCAGCCCTGGGCGCCGCGCCGGGCATGCTCAGTGCGCAGGGCCGCTCGGAGCTCTCGGAGGAGGAAGCTTGCGCGCTCCCGCTCTCAGGAGCCGCGGCCCGGGGCAGGGGGGCCGCAAATAATGGAGCCTTTCACCAATGGTGAGTAGGCGCGGCCGGAGGGAGGCCGGGGCTGGGAGCCGGGCTCTCCCGGGGCCCAGAGGGTCGTGGGGAGTCGTGACACGCGAGGGTGAGCTGCAGCCGCCTCCAGCGTAGCTTTCCCACGAGAGGTTTTGCGGTGAGGTCGGGGGGGGGGGCGGGCGGTGCTGGTGTAGGGGACCCTGGGGGGAGGCTGTTGGAGGCTCGGGGGAGGGGGCGAGAGGCGGCAATCGCCAGGCTCGGGGGTCGAGGGCCGGGGTTGCTGGCGTGAAGGTCAGCGCCACCGCCCGTCCCGGATGGGGACACCCGGTGTCCCGGACACCTCGCTCCTCTGCGCAGCCAGGTGGGCGAGCTGCAAAGTTTGGGCTGCGGTGCATTGGAGGAGGGGCTGCCGGGAAAGTTGGCAGAGCTTGGGTTTGCCCCGGGTGCAGAGTGGGCTTTGGGGCGGGAAGGGTTAAAGGGCGGTCAAACCCTCAACTTGGGTGGCGCTCCCGGAGCTGTCCCCCTGCCTTTCGGCGAGTTGCCGGCGTGACTTTTCCTGATAGGGCTGGGTGGGTGTGGGGGCTTGTTAGGTTAATTCAGTGGAAGGTAGAGAAAAACTTGCAGAAAAGCTGGATCACCCCGGCTGGGCGCCGGGGAGGTTCCTGCCCGCATTGCCGCTCTCCCCGTCTGTTGCGGAGGCATTCCGCAGGAGGTTCAAGCTTCCTCTCCCTGGCTCCCAATAAGATCGGTTTTTAAATTTTCAGTCGAGACTCATTAAATATCAAGGGGCCGTCACGGTGATATCACAATGTGACTTGAGGCGAGTGTCCAAAGCCGGAGCCTGCAGGAGGTTCGGCTAACAGTCATAGCCCTTTACTGACCGAAGGGAGCGAATCCGTACCACCCTCCTTAAAACCGTGGCTTTTGTTTGGACCACAAGTGCCATGTAGGGGTGAGATGCCTTTCAGTTTGCGGTGTTGAGTATATAGATTCCCTTTTGGGGACAGAAAGTAGGAAAACTGCCAGCAAGGGAGAATTCACGCTGAAATGGGAGAGTTCACTCTCCTAGTGGACATGTGTTTTCCTGCGGGTGGTTGGTTACTTAAGGTAGAGAGTTTGTCGCATTAATAGAAGGCAGAGTCTGCCTCTGTTAGGGTGGGTCACTTGCCACCCGGGAGACAGAGACATTGTCCACTATGTCCCAAACTCGAGCCAGACTTTGTTGTATGCTGTTTTCATCCCTGGGACTGCGAACTACTAATTATATTCTCCCTGTCCCTAATTCAGAATGCTTTATTCTACTGCCATCTTCCTGTCTGTACTGTTTAATTAGGTTTAATGATGACAGCTTTAATTCTGAATTTTCTCATCCAGGTTCTATTTGTAATTACTGAGGCTCTAAGAGTAGTCTGGTAAAGTTGGCAAAGAAAAATAAGGACGATTTGAGCTAAAAGGAAGGTTAGAGAACATCCAGTCCTTTGGTATACAAACTGTGTTTAATACAGATTCTTAAATCCTTTCCAGTGAGTATCCTAAGGCTCATCCTGTGTTCTAGGTACAAAGCTTGGAGCTTCCGTGTTGGTAGGATTTCAAATGTGAAGTTTCCTCTAAATTAAAACAAACAAACAAACAAAAAACTCCTTTCAACAAGGCTGAATCACGTATTTGGTTAAGATCATTGCTAGCTGATTTAGTGAACCTGTGCCTATAGAATTAAAGTACATTCTCAAGTCTTTAAATTGGAGCCTTTTCTCCCATCTTAGAATAGTTTTAGAATATGTTCCTCTGGATGTGAATATTTGCAAATTGTCATATTTGGAAGGGCAATGAAAAAATCCCAGAGAGGAGAGTAAAAAAGAAGCAGTGCTTCAACTTTCATGTAGGAAATTGGATTTCTAATCCTTTCCTGTCTTGCAGATTTTCACAGTCTGTGCTGCAGATAGTTTAGCAGTGTATCATTTTAGTTAATGTAATAATTACTCCCTGGAACCTTATCTAGCATCCTTTAGCAAGGGGAATAGAAACTAACATCTAAAGTCAACAAGAAATTAGTTGATTAGTTGCTAAGTCGTGTCCCATTCTTTTGTGACCTTGGGGAATGTAGCCTGCCAGGCTCCTCTGTCCATGGGATTTCACAGGCAAGAATACAAGAGTAGGTTGCCATTTCCTTGTCCAGGGGATCTTCCTGATTCAGGGATCAAACCCCAGTCTCCTAGATGGCAGGTGGATTCTTTATCACTGAGCCACGAGGGAAGCCTCAACAAGAAGTTAGGTCCTAGCACTTTGAGGTGCTTTTTGGGTTTAAGGAAGGCTCATTATTTCGGAACTTTTGAAGAATAGCTGTAGAATTTTCTAGTGTCTTCAAACAGGACATGGTATAGTGGAAAGTACACTTACCTCTGTACTTAATCCTTTTGAGGGCAAAGAATATGTCATCTAATTCTCTCATAGGTCTCAGTCTTCTGGTGCAGAATATTTCATTACCCATAGAATGTATCATTGGAGGGTTTATCAAGTATGGCGTGGGCTTTTGTTACACATTCATTCTCTTTTAATAAAATTGTCACCACTTACGCTTTGTCAAGTATCTCTATGTTTGGAGAGAGGTGTGACCGCTTATTGAAAAGTTTCAGTAAGTCGGGGCCATGTATCTTTCAGTTAAAATCTTGTCAGTGATTTCTCTCCCTGAAAAGAGGTAAATTTGTAAAGGAGGCACATTTAGTTTGTTTTGCTGATTTGGTTTTCAATACTCTTCTATCCCAGTGAGGCCTTTTCTGCTTTCTGTGTTTTCTGTCAAAACTTGCTGCTGGAATGGCTCACTTTTCTTGGACCCTGCTTTCTACCTGCTGATAATGGATTTATTTGAGGACTATCCTGTGTTAACCTGTCACTGCTGCAGTTCATTTAATATGCAGATCTCCAGAAAGGGCTTACAAGGAGAGACATTATTGCCAAGAATTTCCATTTGGCTCAGGAGATATTTTTGGTGTTGCCCTTGGTAGGGACTGCTGGCTATTATGCTGAAGACAGGACATCCAGTCTGGCTTTGGATATTTGGTGCCTTTTTTTTTTTTTTTTTTTAAATGGGGAGAGGAATGTGCTGGACTAGTAGTCAAGGTTGGTTTGGTAGTAGCTATTAGGTTCTGTTAGGCAGGCTGAAGTGAAACTATTCAGAAGTAGTGATTGCTGTATTACCAAAAACCAACCAAACAAAAAATAGAAACTCTGTAGATCTTTTGTACAGGGACTTCTCTGGTAGCTCAGAGGGTAAAGCGTCTGCCTGCAATGCGGGAGACCTGGGTTCGATCCCTGGGTTGGGAAGATCCCCTGGAGAAGAAAATGGCAACCCACTCCAGTACTGTTGCCTGGAAAATCCTGTGGATGGCGGAGTCTGGTAGGCCACAGTCCATGGGGTCACAAAGAGTCGGACATGACTGAACGACTTCACTTTTACTAGATTAGGGCAAGCAATTATTTGATGACTGCCTAGTTTTGTTTGTCCTCACTTGCACGCAAGATTAGGGCATTTTAGAATAACTTAAATTTATGTTGAGGAATGTAGAAGCTGAGCTCACCCTCCGGATTTGATTCAGAAGGTCTGAAGTTGGGTCTAGGAATCTACACTTCCTTTTTAGTGTACTAAAAGGATTCACCAGGAGGGAGCTTTTGAGAACTTTACCAGATAAGCAAATTCCATATGTGTGTGTGTCTATTTTCAAATGCTTTCTAGTTTGTGGTATGGCCCAACGAAAATCTCCAGAGGGTGGAAAAGCATTGATATTTTGAAGCCCCAGCACTGAAAACACAATTTAAAAAGTTTTATTTTTCCCAAAGCCCCCAAGAATCACTTTAATACTACATCCTGGTGTGTAATCTAACAAGGAGGGCTTTCCTGTCTTTATAAAACTATTTTTGTTTTTGGATTGGTTTCCAAGTGAAAGTATTTCCCAGCTTCCAAAATGGGAAGTCTGGATAATGAATTAGATGTTCATGAATTATAAGGCAGTATAAAATTGTGATTTCATCATTTTAACTTTACAGGTAGCAGTTATCCTGTTAGGTATGTGCCTGTGTGTGCTCAGTCACGTCCAGCTCTTTTAGACCTCATAGCCTGCCAGGTTTCTCTGTCCATGGGATTTCCCAGGCAGGAATACTGGAGTGGGTTGCTATTTCCTACTCCAATCCTACAGGCATGCATTTGTTTAAAAAAAAAAAAAAAAGGTTTTTTTAGCATTCGTTTAGAAAAAACATTTTTTAGCATCTATCAAAGGTCATCTATGTGAGCTTTCTGCATTGTGTTCCTATGTAGTTTTCTTTTGTTCTGAAATAACTTACCACATTGAGAAAAAAACCTTTAAAATGAAAGATAATAGTTTACATGATAGGATATAAGTTAAATTCTGCTTTTACCTTTCTGTCTTACATCTTTATTTCAGTTAAGGGAAACAGGAGTATATAGGATTCGAATATTAACATCATTTAGTAATATAAGGTTGAGGCTGTAACTAGAAACCAGTCCAGCTGTTAACTGGAAAGCAGAGGTGGAAAAGTTCTGTATGTGACAACTTCCCCAAAAAGGTGTCTTGAAACAAGATAAATACCATATTTTAGAAACTATTAGAACCAGTGATTATTATTTATCTAGAGGTGATTCTTGAGAACTCAACTTGAAAGAGACAGAATCAGAAAGATTGGTTATAAGGAAATTATCATATAGAGAATAAGAACAGTGATTTCTTTCTCAGGAATCAGGCAGATACCATTTTTGGAATGGCTATTTATAAGGAGATTTTCTGCTAGGCACAGTTAGCAGAAGCCCCATACACCTGCTATCAGTTAATGCTAACCTGATCCTAAATCAAGATGGCAGAAGAATAGGATGGGGAGACCTATTACAATTATACAGTGGAAATGACAAATAGATTCAAGGGATTAGATATGATAGACAGAGTGCCTGAAGAACTATGGACGAGGTTCATGATATTGTACAGGGGGCAGTGATCAAGATCATCCCCAAGGAAAAAAAATGCAAGAAGGCAAAATGGTTGTCTGACGAGGCCTTACCAATAGCTGAGAAAAGAAAAGTGGAAGGCAAAGGAGAAAAGGAAAGATATAACCATCTGTATGCAGAGTTCCAAAGAATAGCAAGGTGAGGTAAGGAAGTCTTTTTCAGTGATCAGTGCAAAGAAATAAAGGAAAACCATAGAATGGGAAAGACTAGAGATCACTTCAAGAAAATTAGAGATACCAAGGGAACATTTCATGCAAAGATGAGCACAATAAAGGACAGAAATGGTTTGGACCTAACAGAAGCAGAAGATATTAAGAAGAGGTGTCAAGAATTCACAGAAGAACTGTACAAAAAGATCTTAATGACCCAGATCATCACAGTGGTGTGATCACTCACCTAGAGCCAGACATCCTGGCGTGTGAAGTCAAGTGGGCCTTCATAGTTCATCACTATGAACAAAGCTAGCGGAGGTGATGGAATTCCAGTTGAGCTATTTCAGGTCCTAAAGGGTGATGCTGTGAAAGTGCTGCACTCAGTATGCCAGCAAATCTGGAAAACTCAGCAGTGGCTACAGGACTGGAAAAGGTCAGTTTTCATTCTAATCCCAAAGAAAGGCAATGCCAAAGAATGCTGCAGAATTACACTCATCTCACACGCTAGCCAAGTTATGTTTAAAATTATCCAAGCCAGGCTTCAACCGTACATGAACCGTGAACTTGAGAGGTTCAGGCTGGATTTAGAAAAGGCAGAGGAACCAGAGATCAAATTGCCAACATCCATTGGATCATCAAAAAAGTAAGAGAGTTCCAGAAAAACATCTACTTCTGCTTTATTGACTACACCAAAGCCTTTGACTGTGTGGACCACCACAAACTGTGGAAAATTCTAAAAGAGATGGGAATACCAGACCACCAGACCTGCCTCCTGAGAAATCTGTATGCAGGTCAAGAAGCAACAGTTAGAATTAGACATGGAATAGCAGACTGGTTCCAAATTGAGAAAGGAGTCATCAAGGCTGTATATTGCCAGCCTGCTTATTTAATTTGTACGCAGAGTACATCAAGTGAAATGCCGGGCTGGATGAAGCACAAGCTGGAATCAAGATTGCTGGGAGAAATATCAGTGACCTCAGATATGCAGATGACACCACCCTTATGGCAGAAAGCGAAGAACTAAAGAGACTCTTGATGAAAGGGGAAGAGGAGAGTGAAAAAGTTGGCTTAAAACTCAACATACAGAAAGCTAAGATCATGGCATCTGATCCCATTACTTCATGGCAAATAGTTGGGGAAACAAGGGAAACAACGAGAGACTTTATTTTGGGGGGCTCCAAAATCACTGCACGTGGTGACTGCAGCCATGAAATTAAAAGACACTTGCTTCTTGGAAGAAAGGCAATGACCAACCTAGATAGCGTATTCAAAAGGAGAGATGTTACTTTGCCAACAAAGGTCCATCTAGTCAAGGCTATGGTTTTTCCAGTAGTCATGTATGGATGTGAGAGTTGTACTATAAAGAAAGCTGAGTGCTGAAGAATTGATGCTTTCAAATTGTGGTGTTGGAGAAGACTCTTGAGAGTCCCTTGGACTTCAAGGAGATCAAATCAGTCTATCCTAAAGGAAATCAGTCCTGGGTGTTCATTGGAAGAACTGATGCTGAAGCTGAAACTCCAATACTTTGGCCACCTGATGGGAAGAACTGACTCATTTGAAAAGACCCCGATGCTGGGAAAGATTGGAGGTGGGAGGAGAAGGGGATGACAGAGGATGAAATGGTTGGATGGCATCACCGACTCGATGGACATGAGTTTGAATAAGCCCTGGGTGTTGGTGATGGACAGGGAACCCTGGCATGCTGCAGTCCATGGGGTCGCAAAGAATCGGACAGGACTGGGCACTGAACTGAACCTCAATAAGAGAAAAGAAGGGGAATAATCTAGTTTTGGTTTCATGCTAATATGAAAATAATAGAATATGGAAGTTAAAAAAAACAATAAAACTTGGGACAGTTTTCTAATTATTAAATAAATGAATAAAGTGAAAGTCACTCAGTCGTGTCCAACTCTTTGTGACCTCATGGACTGTAGCCCACTAGGGTCCTCTGTCCATGGAATTCTTCAGGCCAGAATACTGAAGTGGGTTGCCATTCCCTTCTCCAGGGGATCTTCTCGACCCAGGAATTGAACCCAGGTCTCTTGCATTGCAGGCAGATTCTTTACCAACTGAGCCACCAGGGAAAGTGAAAGTGAAGTCTCTCAGTCATGTCCAACTGTCTGTGACCCCATGGACTGTAGCCTATGAGACTCCTCCATCCATGGGATTTTCCAGGCAAGAGTACTGGAGTGGGTTGCCATTTCCTTCTGCAGGGGATCTTCCTGACCCAGGGATCGAACTTGGGTCTCCCGCATTGTAGGCAGACGCTTTACCATCTGTACCACCAAGGAAGTTCCGAGCCACCAGGGAAGCTCACAAAATTCACTAGTTTTAAACAATGGTTGGAATAAGATTTTAAAAGGCTTTGTTCCCTTTTTTTTCCCCATTTTGTTTTCAGGATTAGAGATGGTCTAGATAAGTGATCTAGGTAAGTGAGAGCTCTGGTCTCAAGGTGTAGGAGGAGTTACTTCCTCAGGGCAACAATTCTTAAAGAGATAATTTTTTTTTCTTCAAGCTTTCTCTGGAGTCCAAAGAATATTGTGACCACGTTGTCAAAAATCGTATTTATCTGTGTATGATTGTCTTTATAACATGTTCATGTAACATTTTTCAACAGTAAGTTTACATTTCTATTGATTAACACTCCTGTTAGGAAGCAACAGCATTCTGACACTCTCTGTGGAAACATTCGGAGATTGAAATACAGAGAAGTCTAGCCAGAATTACCCCAGAGGTTGGGATGGAACTGGATCAGGCCTGTGGTTCTTGGCACTTGAAGGGAGGACAGCGCAGCCATATTCTGTTAGTTACCTCATGTCTTGAAAACTGTAGGAGGTTGGAGCTGGAGCTAATACTCCCACACCTTTCCATAATTTTGGAGTGACCTGAGAAACAGTGTTTTTTGTTTTTTTTAATTTGAATTCCTGGATTTGTGCCCTTTAAGAGTATTCACAGAAAAGTAGGAATGAAGAATGAGGAAAATTCTGGAGCCCATGGTGGTTCAGCTCCGTTTTCATCTGGTGGTTTTTATAGAGAAGGTTGCTCATTGCCCTGGTATTTCTGTGCAATAGATATGGGTTTCTGAGTCTATAAAAGAGTAGTCAGGATTCCCCTGTAACCCGATTCACTGTTGTAATCTATTGGTGATTATTCCCGGGAGTGCCTCTAAGACTCTGAATCCAAAGATCTTAAGGGGAAATCTGGATTTAGGAGAATTAGTCATGAAGATGAGCAGTATATGGAGATTTAAGGTAAGGAGGAATTGAAAAGGCAAAATGGTCAATACCTTGCAAGTCTTTGGCTTAGGAATGAATCTCTTCTGGAGAGTAGGACACTTTTGTGTGAGGCTGAAAGGCAAGAGTCGGGCTTGGAAAGGTGAAGCAGGTGGGTCTGGTTGGACAAAAGGAATTGAGGGGAGAAGGGATGAATGAGTAAAGGCTGGCATTTGAGGGCCCTAGAAGGAGATAGAAAACATTTGCCGTGAGTTTAATCATACTGTGTATTTTTCTTTCCTAGTCAGAAAAGTCACAGTTGCTTGTAAGTTAGTGTTCACTTTCCTGAAAGTTTCAGATCTCAAGAAGAAAAAACTATAAAGAACGCTAGTGACTCATTGACCCACCGTGGGATGATCATGGTGGCAGTCACTGTTCTTTATTGACTGGTTCTGACTCACCTGTGTACTGATGTTTATGGTAGAGCAGTGAATCAATTAAAAAAAAAAATTCCGACCTTCGCATCTAAAAAAGACTAGGAGGAAATCCGTTCCAAATAAAGAAAATTGAGTCTTCCAAGGGAGTTTGAAAAAATGGTGCAGAATCGAGTTCAACTGTCAAAGACCCTCTGAAGTTCTTTTCCTTAATGAATGTCCTCCCAGGCATTTCTGCCACATAGTTCAAGAGTGTGGTCATCAAAACAGAACTCCGGCCAATTGTCTGAACTTCTGTAGATGGTGAGATTAGATGGTCAAGAGTCTTCTCCAGGCCTCTGTGCTATTTGGGGAGGCCAAAGCTGGTGATCTGGGAGGAAGGGTGTTTAAGGAGGTGTTCCGATGTTTCTATGAGGGAGAGAGCTTCATAAGCTGGGAGAACAGGAGAACGGGAAATCCAGTGAGAGAACTGGACCCCTGAGGATTGGGTGTGTTTCTTTGCTCCCTGGATCTCACAGGCAGATGATGACCAGGGCTGTGTGGTAGCCCTGTTATCTGTAGTTGTCTCTTTCCCAGACAACTGCCTCAGCTATCCTTTGGTGCCATAGAGGAACTTTCTGGTGGGGAGGAAGGCTTTGGGTCATGGTATTCCTCACAGCTGAAATTGTTATTTTATAAGATTTAAAACAGTTGTTAGAATACTCATCACCTCAACACCATTGCACCATTTCAGAGTTCTCTTTGATGGAGAAATGGAGTTTAATGGGAGTGATTAAAGAGAGCTGAGTGTGATTTGAAGACAGAAGTAGTATTACATTTGTCTAGGTTCTTCTTGTCCCATAATTGTCAAAAGGGTTAAGTAAGGCCACTGAGGCTTGGTGGGAGGAAATAGTGTATCCTGGATATATCAAGTTGATGCCCACAAGTTTGGGCTGGTTTCCCTTTATACTTTTAGCAGTAGTTTTTCTGCTTTTGAAATGCCTAGTACCTAAACCTTTTGGGCCACTGATACTGTCCTTTTAGTATGTAGATTTGATGCCTAGATTAAGAAAACAACTCAGACTGAGCATAGAGTGTTGAGTGTTTGGGGAAATAGGAAATGCATTGCCATTTAAAACAGCAACCTCACTTCGATCAGCATTCGTATAGGCTTCCCAGAGACTTAGTAACTTTTTGTTTAGCGGAAGCACACAGAAGAATAATTCAATGTAGGAAGGAAGGTCTATGTAGGAAGGAAGGTCTTCTTGGAAGGAAAGTTATGACCGACCAAGACAGCATATGGAAAAGTAGAGACATTACTTTGCAAACAAAGGTCCGTCTAGTCAAGGCTATGGTTTTTCCAGTAGTCATGTATGGATGTGAGTGTTGTACTATAAAGAAAGCTGAGTGCGAAAGAATTGATGTTTTCAAATTGTGGTGTTGGAGAAGACTCTTGAGAGTCCGTTGGACTGCAAGGAGATCCAACTGGTCCATCCTAAAGGAGATCAGTCCTGGGTGTTCATTGGAAGGACTGATGTTGAAGCTGAAACTCCAATACTTTGGCCACCTGATGCGAAGAACTGACTCATTAGAAAAGACCCTGATGCTGGGAAAGATTGGAGGTGGGAGGAGAAGGAGATGACAGAGGATGAGATGGTTGGATGGCATCACTGACTTGATGGACATGAGTTGGAGTAAACTCCAGGAGTTGGTGATGGACGGGGAGGCTTGGCGTGCTCCAGTCCATGGGGTCACAAAGAGTTGGACACGACTGAGTGACTGAGCTGAACTGACATGAACTGAAGCACATGTTCGCTAAAGAGTGGCTAGCCTTGAGCATGCTTGTTCATTACAGTTGGATGCTGTTGAGATAAAGACTTGAAGAATTCATGCAGAGAATCTTTTCTTGACAGATAATCAAGTGACAATGACTATTGGTAGAAAAAGTGTGGTTTCAGTCCCTGATTTATAGTTAATCACTATATTTTAAAATAGGTTAATGATAATCAAATTGATCCTCAGTAAGTTGTATTTTCATGGCAAAGTTTTTGCTATAGATTTGGTACTATCATTTACCTTGTGTTTTATCAGTCTGATGGGAAAATATTTCAGAGAGATATCAACAAAGTAAGTGTTAGTTCAGATCCATCTGAGATCAAGTCTAGCAGATTTACTCACCAACTGAGGTATTCTCTAACTCACAGGCAATGTTTATAAGAACATTAGAGTTCTCTTCTGTAAATCTCAATCAGTGATATGCATTCTCTGTTCAATCACTCAGAGGTGTTTCTTATGCCTAATGCCATTTTTAAAATAAGGAATTACATGCAGTTAATATTTTCTGAAACAATATTTAGGTAGTTGAAATTAAAAACAAGCTTTTTAACTTTAGATCTCATAAGGTTTGTAGCTTTGCCTGAGAGATTAATGAGCATAAATATTTAGTCATCATTGACATTTTCAATTACTTTTTATAGCTAAATCTCTCAAAGAGGTTCCCTGAGGATGGTCAAGGACTGTGGGACCTTTGTTATGAGGAAAGATGTTTAGAAATATTTTGTAAAACAAAGATTATGTTTGATTGGGGAACAAGTTTTATACAAATATAAATATTAGGATAAAATAAGGTAGCCTAGAAAAGGAAAATAAAATTGAAAATTAAACTAAAATAATAATATTTTTCTTCACAAAGATATTGGTTAACTTTTAAGTGACCAAAATGGCATATCTTTATGTGAATCTGATCATTGTCATAATAATAAATAGAAGGATAAAGGAACTAACTACTCTTCATATGCTGGACTGTTTGTGATTTTAGTCCATGGAATATGATGTTGCTCTGATAACTTGATGCTTTCTGGTGTCCTCTAAGCCAGAGCTGTTTAGCTAGATTATTTCCAATGTGGAATTGACAAACATTTTTGAGTGCTGGCTTTTCAGTAGAACTAAATGGTTATTATTATAACCTTGTAAATTATTATAAATTTTTTGTTTTCTCTTGGTTCTATGTTAATGGATAGCAACCAGAGAAAATAAATGCAGAAATATATAGTATGAAAACTTTGTAGAAGATGAATGCTTTGAGCTTAATTCTGTTTTATTGAAACCAGGTAGTGATGGGGTTCAAACCTACTTAATTACTATCTTCTCTTTTTTTGTTATTATTTTCCTGTTTTATTTCATTTTGGATTTTTTCCTGTTTACATCATGCTAACAGTTTTTCTTCATCTTATTTTTATCACCCAAGACTAAAAATATAACAAACCAAAATTAGTTTTCCATGTCTCTTTGCTGCATCCTTCTGGGGAGTCAGGAGTCGGTCAGAGAAGACTGTGAATGTTTGAGTACAGATTTTCTTGCATACTGTTTTAAACTGCCTCAATTAACAAGTATTTCTTAAATTAGTGTTCGACAGGTTCCTACTTCTCTCTTTCTAAAAAGATAACCCTCTTCAAATAAATACCTTCACCATATGCCCACTTGTTCCAAGCTTTATTCTTAAAGCTGGAGTACAACTATGAATGCAGAATGCTCTCTGCCCTTGAGGAGCTTATATTCTAGCAGAGTTAATTTTTTTTTTTTTTTAAGGTATACAGATGCACAAATCAGTACACTCTCTTCAAAAATTTTCAGACTTTGAGAAGGCCAGGTCCCATCCCACACCACTTTCCTGAGATACATTTGGTTTGTAGTTTTATTTTTTCATTTTAGAGATCTCTCCGTGAATCTGCCTCATTTTGTAAGACTACTGTGTAGTATATTGTAATAATGAAGAGCAGTCAGTCTGCCCCATTTAAATCCTGGCTCCTCACTCACTAGTTCTGTGATTCTTATCTAAGGATGTTACCAAGAGGTTTTAATATCTTTAGATGGAACACTAAAATATGTACAGTAACTGAAAACATTTTCTCATATTCACTGAAGTTTAAGATATGGGGGGTGGTTTGGCATATTCCGGGCTTCCCTCTGGCTCAGCTGGTGAAGAATCCGCCTGCAATGCGGGAGACCTGGGTTCGATCCCTTGGTAGGGAAGATCCCCTGGAGAAGGGAAAGGCTACCCACTCCAGTATTCTGGCCTGGAGAATTCCATGGACTACACAGTCCATGGGGTCACAGAGTCGGACAAGACTGAGCGACTTTCACTTTCACTTGGCATATTCCAGCCATAGTGAGATTCTGAAAATTGGGGAACATGTATTTCTTACGTCTTGTTTTAGTAACATTAAAGGCTTGAGGCTACTATAGGAGAGGATTCTTTCCAATTCATATTTATTAATAATTATTACGCATTTGTGGCACTTTCGGGGGAGTGTTGTCTAAGAGTAGAAGGCCTGTTCATTTCTACATCCTGTTTAATTCTGGCTTAGCTGTGTTTTTCCGGTTCCTGCAGGCAAGTGTTATACATAACACCTCATTATTCGTACAAGTAGAACTTGTTTCATTCATTCAGTCGTAGGTGTTTTGTACATATATATATATTAATCTAATTAGGTGGGGGTTGAAATAGTGAGGAATTAAAGACCAAAAGAGGTAGTGTTAGCATGAGAGTATAGGCTAAGGGAACTTCATTTACTGACAATGAGGCCTGTATATATCATAGACGTCAGGAATGCAAACAAAGATGTCTATAGTTTAATAGGTATTTAGGTTCATACCTATGTTGTTATGTATCCTCACAGGAAGCGTACTAAGAAGCTGGTTTTACTAGTGAATTTGTGTTTCTGCTAGTGACTGTGACACTTATTTTACTGTTATTTTTTACTAACTAAATGTAACTTGGCAGCAGCTTTTGGCTCTGAGAATCTATTTTGAATTATGGCAGTTACCTCCTTACTTCATCCCTGCCAGGAGTCTCTAGATCTGGTTTTTATTTGTTTTTTTTTTTCTCGTTAAAAACAATATTTTGAACTTCTGAAACATAGAAGGTAGTGATTTTCACCAAACAGCAAGGTGAAGGATGTAAGAAATAATACGTAGAGTGTTAGGTGGCTGCGTGAGTGGGCTGCATGGGAACAGAGTGGAGGAATTCCTCACTGTGGGCTGTAAGTGCCCCTGGGATGCCTCAGGGCTAAGAAGATAGTGTTTTCCCACAGGAGTAAGTTACCGGAGTCCACGTTTATCCCCAGGGATGCTCAAAGAAGCCTAAGGTATGTTATGATAGCAGAAGTACCACTTGTTTAGTATTCGTTTTCTCAATGGTTCAAACCACATTTCAAATTCTGTGTAAAGAACATGCATGCTTGTTCAGCCAGGAGCCATCAGTTTCATTTAATAGATAAAAACACAGTTTTCTTGTATTTGGTTCCTACTAGAGTTTGCACCTAATGTGGTGTTTCATATGTATTGGTTCAGTAAATGTTAATCTGAAACTAATATTACATCAGACAACCTCTAAAACATTTAGATAAGAACTTTGCTTTGTGCTCTTTTTTTTCTTTTTAAAAAATTATTTTAATTGGAGGATAATTACAATACTTTTGATGGTTTTGCCATATATCAGCATGAATTGGCCACAGGTATACATGTGTCCCCCCATCCTGAACCCCCCTCCCGCCTCCCACCCCACTCTATCCCTCTGGGTTGTCCCTGTGTTCTTTTAATTTAGAGGGTTTTTAAATTTTTTTTTCAATTAACGTTGAATTTCAGTGCCTCTTCTATTTCTATAAATATCTCTATAACAGTAATTTCAAGTCACTTTTTTTTGAATATTCTTATCAATGTTCATTCAGCTTCCCTTTCCACTGAAATGTATTTTGAGCACTTGCTTTTTTTTTTCAGCACTTACTGTGAATGTGCTTTGTACAGGGAAGATGGTGCCAAATGAGACATGGTCTCTGTGTTTGAGGAAAGACGATGCTGAGAGGGAGGGAGTCTCTTACTCTGAAGCATTTTTAAAATCAAAATGTAAGACTGATCCAACATTTTCCTCCCGCATCCTTTTCATCTGCTGGGCCTTTCTCACAGCTGGAGAGCTGCTGCGGATTCGAGACCACAGTGGTTCAGTTAAATCAGTTTCTTTTCCTGCAGGGCTGTAGGGCCTGCTGACCAAACTGCCCCTGGGGTATTTTGCCCTTCATTAGAGAGCCACTGAAACAATTCCCAAGCCAGTTAGATTTGACTTAAAAAAAAAAAAAGGAATTTCCTGGAATTGGTAAGAGGCATGAACGGGTCTTGCATAAGCCTTCCTGTGACCCTCATGGAAAGAGTAAAGGAGGTGAAACCATGTCATAGCTGTCAATCTTAGAGCCATTGAGAGGTGGGACCCTCTTAACATAATAGCTAATGGTATGAGTTAGTTACGGTATGAACTGAGATATGAAAGCGTGAATTTTAGACCTGACACTAACCAATAGGAAAAAAATGTGGATGTTTCTGTCCTGATTCTAATCAAAGGAGAAAAAGAAAAAAGTAGGCGACATCTTGAGAAGAACAACACTTCAACATTTCCTTAGTGGCCACACAGCATCAGTTATGGTGTGTGAACTGTGCAGATATCTATTCAATATCTCCTTCCCCCTTAAAAAAATCTCCCATTTTCACCCTCTTACTCAGTATATTTATAGAGTGCTTATATGGAAACAGAGTATATAGGCAGGGTACCACAGATGGGGTGTCTTAAGCCCCACAGACTGGGTAGCTTAGCAGAAATGTTCTGAGAGTGTGAAGGTTAGGAGGTCAAGAGGAAGGTGCTGGCACGGTTGGTTTCTGGTGAGAGGCTCTTCCTGGCTTGCAGATAGATGGTGGCCTCCTTGCTGTGTCCTCGCGTGGCCTTTCTTCTGCACGTACAGAGGGAGCTCTGTGTCTTCCGCTTATAAGAACGCTAGTCCTTTCAGCCCTGCTCCTGTGACCTCATTTCACTTTAATTACCTCCTTAAAGGCCCTATCTCCCAACACATCTCACCGGGGATCCGTGCTCCAGTATATGACGCTGGGGACGGGAGTGGGGAGGAACCGCTCAGTCCATCACGGGCCGCCTTCACTTTGGATAATCCTGTACACCATCAGGTGAAGAAGACTGTGTTTTTTCACAGGGACAAATTATTAAAGATTACATTCCTACCAGAGGATGCTCAAATGAGCATATGTAGTTAAATTCAAGAATTTTTTTTTTTTTTTTTTGGACCCAGGAATCCAGAGTGGTCTAAAACCCCATGTCCCTTCCTGCCCTCCTTTGGAGTGATTCAGACCTTCGGCACTTCCCTTACTTTATGGGTTGACTCCGTGTGCTTTTTCCAACAGTATACTGAGACTTGCATGCTTGAAGATGCAAGATATCTGAAGAGTTTTGGGATTTTTTCCTTCATCTTTGAAGGCAGTGTTACTCTTCTTAAACTTTTTAGTCTAGGACCTCTTTTATACTCTAAAAAATTATTGTGGACCCCTAAGAGCTTTTGTTTATGTGGATTATATCTCTCAATACTCACTGTGTTAGAGATTAACACTGAAAGATTTTTAAAAAAATATTAATAGACTTCATAATGACAATGAAAACCTTTTACATATTAACATAAACAATGTTTTTAATTTTCCAAAACAGAAATATTAGTGAGAGGCATTATTTTGCATTGTTGCAATTTTTTTTAAAATGTCTGCCATAATAGAATACAACTGGATTTTTAGATTTGCTTCTGTGTTCAGTGTGTTATATAAAGTGTCATCATATAGGCTAGGGAAATCTCCACAGAACACTCATGAGAGAATGAGTGTGAAAACTGAAATAACGTTTGATTATGAAAATAGTTTTACCCTTGAAGACCTGCTGAGAGAGTATCAGAAATTCCTGGTAGTACCCATACTGGATCTCGAGAACCGTGACTCTACACGTTAAACCTGTCTTCTGTAGAGACTGGAGAGGACTATCTTAGGAGTACCTTTTACAGAAGGTAGAAAGTGGAGCTGTTGGAATTGGGTAGCGAGTTTCTGAAGAAAGATCTAGGTCACGGGAGAAGGAAATGGCCTAGCCAGGAATATCCAACAAACCACACATCAGGTGCCTTTGTTATCTGAATATTCTAGTCATTTATTTCATCTCTGGATAGTTGTAAGCTTGGGAAGACACAGAATTATTTAACATTCTTAAATTAGCTTTAAAAATAATCAGTGATTTTTTTGATCTGTTCTGTGTTTATACCGGAAAAGTTTTCTTCTTTATTATTAAAAAATAAAAACGACTTTATCGTTATTTTTTGATGGTTGCCAAACTGTGATGTTCTACGTGCAGCAGTCATTTTACATACACTAGTTCCTGTCAGGCCTGTCTATTTATTGAAGGATAGTTGGTTTACAATATTGTATGCAGCAAAGTGATTACATTATGTATGTATGCATCTGTTCAGTTCAGTCGCTCAGTCGTGTCCGACTCTTTGCGACCCCATGAACCGCAGCACGCCAGGCCACCCTGTCCATCACCAACGCCCGGAGTCCACTCACACCCATGTCCGTTGTGTCGGTGATGCCATCCAACCATCTCATCCTCTGTCGTCCTCTGTCTCCTCCTGCCCTCAATCTTTCCCAGCATTAGGGTCTTTTCAAATGAGTCAGCTCTTCACATCAGGTGGCCAAAGTATTGGAGTTTCAGCTTCAACATCAGTCCTTCCAAGGAACACCCAGGACTGATCTCCTTTAGGATGGACTGGTTGGATCTCCTTGCAGTCCAAGGGACTCTCAAGAGTCTTCTCCAATACACTTCAAAAGCATCAGTTCTTCTGCACTCAGCTTTCTTTATAACCCAACTCTCACATCCGTACATGAGCACTGGAAAAACCAAGCCTTGACTGGACGGACCTTTGTTGGCAAAGTAATGTCTCTGCTTTTTAATACGCCGTCTAGATTGGTCATATCTTTCCTTCCAAGGAGCAGGCATCTTTTAATATGTGTACATACACACACATATATATACATGTCTGATTATTTTCTATTATAGGTTATTATAAGATACCAAGTATCGTTCCCTGTGCCATGCAGTGAATCCTGTAGTTCATCTGTATTATGTAGTCATGTGTGTCTCTTAATCCCATACTCCTAATTTATCCCTGTTCCCATCCTCCCTTTTCCTTTTCAGTCACCATAAATTTGTCTCCTATGTCTGTGAGTCTGTGTCCGATTTGTAAATAGATTCATTTGTATAATTTTTTAGATTCCACGTGTGAATGATAATGTAATACTTGTCTTTCTCTGTCTGGCTTACTTCACTAAGTATGATGTTCTTCAGACCCACTCATGTTGCTGCAAATGGCAATATTTCGTTCTTTTTTATGACTAAGTAATATATATATGTGTGTGTGTATCCACCACATCTTCTTAAACGAGTTGTATGTTGATGGGCACTGGAGGTTTTAACAAGCTGTCTCTTTCCCAAAACCCTCTGCTTCCAACATACATAATATGGGTATATCATTTATCTTCTCAGTCCTTTGGTGAATTCTTAGACTTACTTTAATTTTGATGAATTCAAGGCCTATAAGTTTATAAGTGCAATTATTTTTTTTTCTACTTGTCCTGATCTATTGAATAATAGAAAATCCTTTGTCCCATGCCTGTCCTGCCATAAAATGATCTAGACCTTTAAGAGAACTAGAATCAACTCTCTTTTTCCCTCTGGGTTCTTTGGGGCTGTGAATGACTGGGATTGATCTACTTAAACTGTCTTGCTCTTCAAAAACTATCTGCACGCCTATGTTCACAGCAGCATTATTTATAATTGTGAAGATGTGAAAACACCCTGAATGTTCTTCTGTGGATGAATGGATAAAGAAGTTGAGTGTGTGTGTGTGTGCACATGTATGTATGTATATATGCAGATAATATATGTGCCTATATGTATGTGTGTATATACACACACACACAATGAAATATTATTCAGCCATAAAAAGAGGATATCCTACAATTTGCAACAACATGAGTGGACCTAGAGGCTAAGTGAAAGAAGTCAGAGAAAGACATATTTTGTATGATCTCACTTATATATGGAATCTTTAAAAAAAAACAAACCCGTGCACAAACACACATCAAACTCAAAGAGATCAGATTTGTGGTTATCAGAGGTGGGGGTTTTGGGGAGGGGAGGTTGGAGAAAGTAGACAGAAGATACAAACTTCCATTTGTAAGGTAAAGAAGTACTGTGGATGTAATGTGCAACGTGATGACTATAGTTAAGACTGCTATATGATAGGAAAGTTGTTGAGAGAGTAGATCCTATGAGTTCTCATCCCGAGAAATTTTTTTTTCTTTTTTTAAAATTACATCTACATGAGATGATGGATGTTAACTAAACCTATCGTGGTAATCATTTCACAATATGTGTAAATCAAAACATCATACTGTACACCTTAAATTTATACACTGATGTATGCCAGTTATTTCTTAATAAAACCTGTGGGTGGGTAGGGGGGGAGAAACTGTCTTCTCTTGCCCTACTCTGCAAATAAGACATACGGTGAACTGTGATGAGATGTAAACAGGTACACCCTGGCATGTACAAGTTAAGTTAAGCCGAGTGAACTAGAGTTCTGTGAAAGATCCCTCACCTACTCATTCAAAGTACTTTGAAATACTTACTAACATTATAGAGAATTTAGCCCATCACTGTGTTGGTGTTTATAGTGTCAGGAGTATTTTTTAACAGAAGACCTTCATGGTTCCTTTGGGTAAGTGGACAAGAAATAATTGTGGAACAAAGGCTTAGAGTGTGGCATGAGAGTGTGCAGTAATTGTTCAAGTGAATAGCCTCTCAGGTTGGTCTTTGTGTAATTAAAATCAGAGTATTATAATGGTGCATATTCCTGATACTTGGCTGTTATATTTTTTAAACTTAGAGCCAAAGCCAAACAAAATATTCCCTTCCTTCCTAGGCAACCACTGATCTGTTTTCCCTCATTATAGATTAATTTACATTTTCTAGATTTTTATGTAAATGGAATTATACAGATTTTACATGAATGAAATCATGCACTGTTGTTGAGCCTGGGTTCTTTCACTCAGCGTAATTGTTTTGAGACTCATCCAAGTAATATCAGTAGTTCCCTTTTATTTTGTAATTTTTGCCTTTTTTTTTTTTCATTTTTTATTCCATTTTATGGATATACTATAACTTGTTTATCCATTCAGGTCTTAATGGACATTTGTTTCCAGTTCGGGGTTAATATCAGTCTCCCTTGATTTCTGAAGTAAAAATCTTGATGTAGACATTTGTTGTTTCTCTTGGGTAAATACTTAGGATTTGATCGGTTGGGTCTTCTGGTTGCTGTATGTTTCTACTTTTTAAGAAACTGCCAACGATTCTCCAAACTGGTTTTACTACTTCACATTTCCATCAGCAGTATATGATAATGCTTCTTCTTCACATCCTTGCCAAAATTTAGTGTGATTAAGCTTTTTAATTTAGCCAATCCGATCAGTATGTCATGATATATCTGCGGTTTTAGTTGGCCTTCCCTGGTGACTACTGATGGCATGAAGTTGAGCATGTTTGCATTTTTTTCTTTTTTTTTGGCCATTACTTCATCTTCTTTTGTGAAGTGACTGTTCAGATCTTTTGCCCACTATTTTGAATTGTAGGAGTTCTTTATGTCTTTTGGATACTAAGCCATGCAAAGATATAGACATATTTGTGTATCATATGTAACATATGTTTCATATATATTGCACAGACATATATAACGGCTCCATGTATATAAAGGCACTAAAGGCTGCCGTTTTCTGGTCTTGGCTGTTAAGAAGCCCATTGTATTTGAGTTGTTGTTCCTCTGTGTGTGACATGTAGCTTTTTATTTTCCAGCCAATTTCAGGGTTTCCTTCACTTTTGGTTCTAGCAGTTTGTTTCTTCGCTTGGTTTTCTTTGGACTAAATATTTTTTGATGGTCGTTGAACTTCTTGAATCTGTAAATGTGTGTCTTTCACCATATTTACAAAGTTTGGGGCTCTGGGTTCTTTGGATCATTGTTTTGCCCAGGTGTGTTTTTTTTCCCCCCTGTAATTCTGGGACTCCAGTTACATACGTGTTGTTAGTTCTTTTGTGCCTTTGAGGCACTCCTCTCTTTTTTTCTCAATTCTTCTTCTTTTCTCTGTTTCAGATTGAATAATTTCTGTTTACCTTGAAGAAATGTTTGCTGTCTGATATGAGAATCATAATTAATATTGACCTTCAGCTGAACGTTTAATCCCCTAAAAAATAGCTGGAGTAAACAGCTGCAGTGAAACTTGGTTCAATGAATAAAACTAAAATATAAGTTTAAAAAATATCCAATAGAGTATGATTTGTTGTCAACTGTTGTTAATTGAAATGCGTTTTTGAGCAAATTGGCCAAGTGATGAGGTATGCGGGTGTCATTTCCTATAAAGATACTTTTATCATCCAGGACACTGAGTTCTATTTCCCATCAAGCTTCAGCGCAGTCATTTTTCCCCAGGGATGACCATATGTTGCATCTGGTTTTTGTACGAGGATGAGAAAGCAGCAAAATGTATTAGAAATATTTGCATCAAAAATTTTTAAAAAATTTTAGTAACGTTTCCTTCACGTAGCCGGAAAAAGTGTGTGTTAGTAATTATAGATTCTCTCATCCCTAGTTATCATGTTTTACTGTACCAGGATTTAACTAGTACTACAGGGAAAAAAAGAAATAGCAGATATATTTTTTCAAAAAATCAACTACAATTATGACATGAGAAATTTCTCTAAGAATGTGATTTCTCAATCAGATCTGATCTCTGTTTTGTCTGAGATCAGGATGAAACCATGTTGCTCAGTCTCAAACTGTCAGCTTCTCTCTTTCTTTCAGTGACTTTTATATTCCTCTTTGGGCTTAAAGTATTGAGAATTCATTTTATTGTAAAATGTAAAAACTCATTTTTAAGAAACATGTTCTCTTTGTGCTTTTTAAAGGAAGAAAAGGATATCTAGATTCAAATAATAACTTGTAGCATCTTGTAGACTTTTTATTTTAGTTGACGAGTGCTTGGACAATGTTAGGATGTTCTATTACCTAAAAAGGACTGATTAAAAAAAAAAAATTATGTACCACAGTGCAAGAACAAATGACTTCTCAGAGGTTGCTTAACCATTTCCTCTAAGTCTGAGAAAGTGGTTGTTTTCAAAATCACCCAGCTGAATTTGGGTAGAACTAAACTTAGCTGAGCAGTTCTGTGGGTTAAACTCACTTATTGTTTCACTTCTATCTTCCTGTAGTTAAAGTTTAAAAATTTAAAAAAAAAGAAAGAGAAGAAAGAAATCTTTTTGGTTCCAGTCATTTTTACTAGTCAGCTGACTGGACAAAAGTTCATTATTTTCTCTGTAAAACATAATAGGTTTAAAGGGTCTCTAAAAAAGCATCACTTCATGGTAAATAGAAGAGGACAAAGAGAAAGCAGTGTCAGACTTTATTTTTGGGGGCTCCAAAAGCACTGCTGACGGTGATTGCAACCGTGAAACTAAAAGGTGCTGGCTTCTTGGAAGAAAAGCTATGACAAACCTAGACAGCATATTAAAAAGCAGAGACATCACTTTGCTGACAAAAGTCTGTATAATCAAAGCTATGGTTTCTGCACTAGTCATGTACACATGTGAGAGTTGGACCATAAAGAAGGCTGAGAGCCAAAGAATTGATGTTTCTGAACTGTGGTGCTGGAGGAGACTTGAGAGTCCCTTGGACTGCAAGGAGATCAAACCAATCCATCCTAAAGGAAATCAGTCCTGGGTGTTCATTGGAAGGACTGATGCTGAGGCTGAAGCTCCAATGCTTTGGCCACCTTGTGCAAAGAGCCGACTCATTGGAAAAGACCCTGGTGCTGGGAAAGATTGAAGGCAGAAGGAGCAGAGGGCGGCAGAGGATGAGATGGTTAGAGAGCATCACTGACTCAGTGGACATGAATTTGAGCAAATTCAGGGAGATGGTGAAAGACAGGGAAGGCTGGCATTCTGCAGGCCAGGGGGTCGCAAAGAGTCAGACACGACTTAGCGACTGGGCAACATAAAAGGTTCTACTTTTCTAAAATAGCAGTCAATAATGGTTCAGTGAAATGGTCGGACACGTATTGTATGTGGATAACTTCATAGTCATAATGAGCAGGGGGCAGGAGGGAGTCCACCTTACTGCCTGTGATGGAATAGTAACACGGTGACTATAGTTGGACAAGATCAGTGTTTGAGTATCTACTAAGTAATGGCTCAGAGAAGGAGATGGCGAGCCACTCCAGTGTTCTTGCCTGGAGAATCCCAGGGATGGCGGAGCCTGGTGGGCTGCCGTCTCTGGAGTCGCACAGGGTCGGACACGACTGAAGCGACTTAGCAGCAGCAATGGCTCAGAGGACTGTGGGAACCACAGCACGAGTGCCTGACACATTGTGGTAATTGTGTTCATCTCTGAGGCCAGCCTGAACCTCAGCTCTGATCTAGAAGTGACTGTGATCAGAGCCTTTGAAGATACGGGGCCTGTTCCTGAACAAGGGGCTAGTTTAAGTTATGCCGCATGGAGCTGAAGGGTTTAGCTACTGCAGCTGAGAAAAATGTGAGTTTGAAACTTGGTTGTGCCGCTTCTTAGCAAGTTCTTTCACCTTCCTGCCTCTTACTTCATCCATAGAATGTTGTGGGGAATAAATTAAATGAGATGACACGTGTAAAATGTTGGTTACTTAATACAGAAAACCACCAATTATTGAGCACTTGCTGTGTGCTAGGCTCTGTTCTAAATATTTCACATGTGTCTCATTTAATTCTCGCAGCTCAATGAGGTAGATCACTGTTACTATCTCCATTTTACAGATAAGCAAACTGAGCTTGGAAAGACGAAGTAACCTGCTCCAGGTTATACAGGAAGTGACAAAGCACTCTGGTTCCAGACACATTCTTAACTTCTCAGCTGTTTCCAGCCTGTTATTAGCATGTGCTAAACCCCTCAGTGAATGCTGACTTTTATCACCATCATTATTGGTGGAGGTGTTAAAATGGTAGGTGGTGGTTATGAACTTGGTCTTACTTTTTTCAGTATCTCTCCTGGGCTTGCTCTGGGACACCTGTTAGGCAGAGCATCCTCACATCCACTGATGAAGGAGCGAGAACCTCCCTCAAGTCAGCTGCATCCAGGTCCTTGGTCTTTGGAGGAAAAGCCCACAGCTGCATGCAGGACTTTTGTATAAAGAGTGTAAAATGTCCTGAGTATACCAAGTGTTCCATTCTCTCCCTATGTGTCTGAGTTTAAATCTAAAATAACCAAGAGACCCTGCATATGGTCCCATTTCAAAGATGTCAGGGAATCACAGTAGTATGTACAGTATAATCTTTTGTTTTAGGAGGATAAATTAGTCTGTAAGAAGAGTGCCTCCCAAACATTAATGGTATACTGTGTGGATGGCGGGTAAGTTAGTCATCTATTGCTACATAATAAATCACAGAACTTAATGGCTTAAAACGGCAACTGTATATTGGCTTACGATTTTGTAGGTCAGCAGTTTGTTCTGGGCTCAGCTGGATGTTTCTTCCACCGTTCTTGCCCGAGGTCACTTGTAGCAGCTGTCATCTGGTAGCCTGATTGGGAGGGAGCTGGAAGATTTAAGATGGCATCGCTCCCATATCTGGCAGTGAGTGCTGTCTGTTTGCTGGTCTTTTTTTTTTCTTTTTCCGTTTGGTTCCTTGTCCCCAAGTAGGCTAGCTCAGATTTCTTCTCACGGGGCTCTCCAGGTCAGCAGAAGAGAAATGGTGAACGCTGTAATACCTCTTAAAACATAGGATTGGAAATTTTATAGTGTTGCTTCTGCTGCTTTCCATTGCTTAAAACAAGTTACAAGGCCAGTGTGGATTGGAGAAAGTCTCCAATTCCTAATAGGAGGTCCCATGAGAGATTAATAGCAAATTTTATCCTGCTATCCAGGTTTCTTGATTTCACTATCTAGGGCCATTTTAAGACACCTCAACTGTTGATAATTTTCATTAATTTATCACTGTTAGATCTTGAGTGGTTAAAACATGATCTGTACATGTTGGAAGGCTTTTCATGGTTTTTTTACATATAAAACATAGAAAATATAAATATGAAAACATCCAACTTACCTTTAATTCCACCTTCCAGAAATACCACTAATATTTTTATTTACAGTGTATCTAGCAAGATGACTCTTTGTTTCAAGTTCTGTAACCTGCCTCTTAATACTATATTTTGAACAGTTTTTCATGTGTAAACTAGATGCAAATAATTTTTATGCATTATATTTTATTGGATGTGAATATGCCTGTCCCTTGATGTTACATATGTAAGTTTTTTTTTTTTCTTGCTATGTGAACAGGATTGCTCTAAACACTATACATATGTGTCTGTGCAGTTACTCTTAGGAGAAATTCCTCTTGTGGAGTTATTTGTTCAAAGAATGTATTTTAGGCTTTTGACATGTATTGATGCGACATGAGTTTTAAAATTACCTGGTTCATTAGTAAGTATTAGCATTGCAGAGCTAGGTTGTTAAGCATTACAGTGAAATTGTTCTTTAGACATTCACAAGTAAATGCATACATTATGGTTTATGTTTGTGGAAATGTGTGTGCTCTTGACTGCCAAGATGAATTCTTAGGTGTGAGCCTTATACACCAGTTGCCTTTAACACATCTCAAACATGATGCATACTTTTTAAAACCTTGTTTACTGGCTAAAGCTTTTCTTTTGCCTCTGGGACCACTGACTAGAGTTCTGCTTCTGTCTTCTTCCATATCTCTGTGCTACCCATGGCGCATCTGTCATTTCCAGGTTCTTTTTTGTTTTTCCAAATGTTTGAGAACATTAACATTTTGCAGCCTGGGTGTAAACATTTTTCTAGGACAACCCTCCACCCCCCAGGCTTTTTTGTTTTTCCTGCTAATATTTAATTTGGTAGCAATGTTATTTGGGAGTCACCTTTGTAGGGTCTTCCTGATGCATAACTCAGTTTTCATAGAAATAATTAAAAAAAATTTTTTTTCATTTAATACTTAGTTATTCCATAACCATAATTATAATGTTAACTAGCATAAACTGATTTGTGAACAGACACTAATTCTTGGTAAGGACGCAGCTGCTTTGGTGGGGGCATACGTGCTTGAACCTTGTAGAGAGTAGCCCTTTAGTTGGAGACAGTGGGCAATGGCGTTAGAAAATGTTGCAGAGAGAACGGAGAATGTTGCTTAATTTGCAGTTTTGTTAAGTGGGCATAGGTTAAAAGAACATCTACCTTCTTTGTTGAGGTAGAAAACGCCCTTTCTTTCCTGCAGGAAATGACTCCTCCCTGATTTTTTTAATTCTTTTTTTTTTTTTTTAATATTTATTTAGCTGTGTTGCACCTTAAGTGCGACACACATCTTCCGTTGTAGTGTGCGGGCTTAGTTGCCCTATGGGGTGTGGGATCCCCACAGGGATTGAACCTGTGTCCCCTACATCAAAAGGCGAATTCTTAACCACTGGACCACCAGGGAAGCCCTAATCCCTGTGTCACAGTTCTTGTGTTAAACTGCAGGTGTTTATCTGTTCCTCTCCTTGATCCTTTGCATTAAACTCTCTGTCTAAAGCACTTCATGGTGGGATTCTTTATGTGCTGTGTCTCTGGTACTCTCCTGGATCGTTGGCATTCTCTGGCAGAATGTCTCCTTTTCCTCTTAAATGTTCTCCTTGATAGATATTTAAAATAATGTGCTTCTTAGCTGCAGCGAAACTAGCAAGTAGTTCCTCTTCTTTGCTCCCTTCCCTCTAGCACTGAAATGTTGATTTTTGCTCATTGGACCACTCAACTGCACAGAAAATAGCAGCTGTGATTAGACTCAGTAAATATATGCAGTGTAGAATTTGAAAATGGTAGAAAATTTATAAACTGAATGTTTTAGTTTAGAAAGTAAAATCATTGTCTATGTTATATGCTGCCTTTTAGGTTATTTCAGCCAGAAAATGTTGAGCATTATATAAGTTTAAATTGCCTTCTTAGAAATTGTAACGGTCATTGGATATCTGAGTTTTATTGTGTAAGTGCAATTATAGCAAATGAGTGTGGCCTTTAGATACACTTAATCCCTAAGGATATTTTTGGAAGAGTTGTAGTGTCTTTACAATCAAGGCAGCTATTTGGCAAATGTTTTAGGAGCTAGATGACTTAAAAATGTAAAACCTGTGTATTAAAATCTCTGAGAATCAGATATAATCATCTAAAGTTATCCTGTTCCACACTGGCTATGGACAAATTCCAAATCTGCCATGGACATTGCTGTTGCTGAGCCTAAATGACATCAAGGGGTTAGCATGAGGTTTCTAGACTCTTCTTATTTTATAAATTTATTTACTAATATATACTGTAATGACATTTAAGCATCATTTTATAATAAAAGATGTGAGGGAGGAAATTATATTGGTGGATCTTAAAGAGAAATACTAGTGTGCTTGACTGAAAGGTAGACGATCCATTTATTTGCTTATGATTTTGAAATTCCTCCCCTAGTTAGGTAATACATTGTTGTTGTTCAGTTGTGTCTGACTCTTTGAGACCCCCTCGACTGTAGCCTCTCAAGCTCCTCTGTCCATGGAATTTCTCAGGCAAAAATACTAGGTTGCCATTTCCTTCTCCAAGGTAGTATATTAGCAATAGACTATTAATGCAGCATTAAATAATTTGCAAAGTGTTATTGACCCACTTACCTTATTTGCCTCCTATGATAAAGCAGACAGAGCAGTTATTATTCCCATTTTAACAGTGAGGAAACTGAGGTTCCAACACACATCAAGTGATGGAGTCAGAATTAGAACCTCCAATTTCTCTTCACTATACTTTATGCCTCCTAAACCACAATTGACTTAAATTATATGCTGGCTTTGAGGAAAGAAGAGGAAATGTAGTCTGAAGAATCAGTGTCCAGTAAAAATGAATTGCAATGACTCAGAGCTAATAATCACTGAAATAGTACTAAACCCAGCCTCAGAGCAGGTGTTAGAAGAACTTTCTTAACCTCATAGCTAGCATATTAACTTTGTTTTATTCCAAGCTTCAGGTCTCAAAGATTTTATGAGTGAAAATGAACATAATTTTCTTTAATTAATACTTCATTTGAATGTATTGGGTATTGCTACTTTGATTTCAAGCTTATTGCAGGTTTCTGCCATGGTAGGCACCAGGCACACAAAGATGAATGAGATAAGAGCCCCTCCCTGGAGCAATTATCTAAGTGTGAAGCACAATTTTAAATTATAGTTTACTGATGCAGAAATTCTCTTCTCTATGGGATAAACCAGGCCTTGAAAATTTTCTAAACTGTCTCTTTCCCAACCTCTAATCCTTTGATAGGCAAAAAGTTGCCAGGATTAAAATGTATTTTGGAAAGTATAGGCAACAGGTATTGGAACTCATCCGAAATGTGAGAGCTCGATAAGCGTGTGTGCACATGTAGTGTGCACAGCTTCCATCTTCCAGGTTGGAGGGCTTCCAGTGGTGTGTAGCAGAGAAGGTGATGGCACCCCGCTCCAGTACTCTTGCCTGGAAAATCCCATGGACAGTGGAGCCTGGTAAGCTGAAGTTTATGAGGTCCCTAAGAGTTGGACATGACTGAGCGACTTCACTTTCACTTTTCACTTTCATGCATTGGAGAAGGAAATGGCAACCCACTCCAGTGTTCTTCCCTGGAGAATCCCAGGGACGGGGGAGCCTGGTGGGCTGCCATCTATGGGGTCTCACAGGGTCAGACACAACTGAAGTGACTTAGCAGCAGCAGCAGCAGCAGTGTGTAGTTGGAGAGGGTACAGTGACTCATAATTCAGGAATGATTGTTTTGATCTCTCCCTGTAGTCTCTGTACAACATTGGCAGGGCAGCCAGCATAATTAACACTGCACAGTCTAATTATAAATAAGGCGCCATGGACAGGGGCACCTGTCTTGGGTCATCTTCCAGGTTGGCAGGATTGCATTAGAATGATGACTAGATAATGTTAAGTTTGCTATAAATCAAGTTGCTTTTCCTAGATTGTCCAAGAAATAACCCTACCGGGAGAAAGTAATATCGGTGGAAGACTCACTGGCTTCACTTTTTCAGGGCTCATTTAAGTATGTTGTTATTGCAGTCCTTCTAACCTTTTCATCCTAAGAGAAGAGTTAGGCATCTTAATTTTTATGGTGTACAAACAATACTTTGGCCACCTGATGTGAAGAGCTGACTCATTGAAAAAGACCCTGATGCTGGGAAAGATTGAAGGTGGGAGGAGAAGGGGACAACAAAGGACGAGATGGTTGGATGGCATCACTGACTCGATGGACATGAGTTTGAGTAAACTCTGGGAGTTGGTGATAGACAGGGAGGCTTGGAGTGCTGTAGTCCATGGGGTCTAAAAGAGTCGGACACGACTGAGCGACTGACCGGAACAGAACGGAACTATTTTAGGGAGAGTAGTGGGATGGATCAGAGTAGGATATTTATTCCAGCAATAGATGACTTGATTTTAAAAAGCTGAAAACCTGGGGATTTGCAAAGACTACACTGGACTAGTAGTGTATTAAAGCGGAGAAGGCAATGGCTCCCCACTCCAGTACTCTAGCCGTCTATGGGGTTGCACAGAGTCGGACATGACTGCAGCAGCAACAGCAGCAGCAGTGTATTAAAGAGGGCAGGGAAAAGAAAGGCTTGTGGGCGAGGAAAGTGAGGAGGGTGGGGTATGGGCAGAAAGATGAAGTGGCCACACCAGCCACGCGTGCTTGAGGGAAACTGAGATGTTTGCAACATGCGATGGTCTCACTGTGGGGCAGGAGCGGAGCAGGCACTGTGCACGGGGCTGTGTGTGCATCCAGGATTTGTGGAAGCGTGGCTTAGTGCCAAGGACTGACTGAGTTTATATATAGTTCTGGGCATCAGGTCACTGAGATTTAGAACAAAGGTGCTCGCTGTGGAGATTCCTTTCACAGAACTGTAACCTGAACTACTGCTAGATGGTTGTGTTTCTGCATAATGAGAGTCGAGGTTGTCATTACCCTAAATGAAGTCGGCACTTTAAATCCAGTGCTTAAAAATGAGGCCTCTTTCCCCACCCCACCCCCCGCCCACCCGTGGCATTTTTCCTATTGAGAAAGTACTCAGCTAAAATTTTAAATGGAAACTTAAAAAGGGGGTTCACTTTTAAGAGAAAAATATACAAAAATCTAAATATAGAAATAACGACTCAAGTTTGGTTTTTTGCTTGAGAATTTTTTTCTTTACTTTTGAAGCAATCATAAGAGCTTCCCTTTAAATGTGTGTGTGTGTGTGCTCAGGGCTCAGTTGTGTCCGATTCTTTGCGAACTTGTGAACTGTAGCCTGTCAGGCTCCTCTGTCCATAGAATTCTCCAGGCAAGACTATTGGAATGGGTTGCTATTTCCTTACTCCAGGGGATCTTCCTGACCCAAGGATCAAACCCGCATCTCTAGAATTCTTGGGCAGATTCATCACTGTACCACCTGGGAAGCCCCTTTCTTTAAATAGTAGCTCTCTAATCCATTTTAAACACTTAGTTTTACCACTCCACTCCCACCTACACAAAAAAACATTCAGTTCAGTTCACTTCAGTCACTGAGTCGTGTCCGACTCTTTGCGACCCCATGAATCGCAGCACGCCAGGCCTCCCTGTCCATCACCAACTCCCGGAGTTCACTCAGACTCAACGCCCATCGAGTCGGTGATGCCATCCAGCCATCTCATCCTCTGTCGTCCCGTTCTCCTCTTGCCCCCAATCCCTCCCAGCATCAGAGTCTTTTCCAATGAGTCAACTCTTCGCATGAAGTGGCCAAAGTATTGGAGTTTCAGCTTTAGCATCATTCCTTCCAAAGAAATCCCAGGGCTGATCTCCTTCAGAATGGACTGATTGGATCTCCTTGCAGTCCAAGGGACCCTCAAGAGTCTTCTCCAACACCAGTTCAAAAGCATCAGTTCTGGTTTTTATTTAAGAGGAGGAGTAGAACATAAGTATTTTCTGAATTTGGGTATAACTAGCATTATCACTGGCTAAATATTTCTGTATTTTCCAGGTCTTCTTGAAAGAGGGACATGCCTAAGACTTGCGGGCTTGTTAAAGAGCACCTCTGTCTCTAGCTCAGGACCCAGTTCTGATCTGTCTCTGTAGTGAGCCTAAATAGACCTTTGAGTGGTAGAAACTGCTCTTGGAGATCCAACAGGACTTGATATATATGGCTTTTTAGGCCAGTTTCTGGGAGAATATGAATTACAGCCAATAACACTGCTTCCTTGCCCTCCACCAGCATTTTTTTTTTTTTTTTTTTTCTGTTTTTACCTGTTTTCTAGTCCATTGAGCTCTGCCCTTTATTGTTTCTCCTTAGGTTTCTACTTAGGTTTGATTTGCTTCTTTCCCCCCAACTTCTTAAGGGTAGAAACTTAGATCATTGATTTTAAACCTTTTTCTAATATAGCAGTAAATTTCTCTCAAGTTTTGATATGTTGTGTTTTTACTTTAAATATTTTCTGAATTCCTTGTGGTTTATCTTAGACTCATGGATTATTTAGAAGTGTATTTTCTATTTTCCAGAGATCTATCTAGAGATTGTCTGGATTTACTGATTTTTTGGTCAGAGAACATAGTCTTTAAAAAAAGACTATTTCAGTCTTTTGAAATTTATTGATATTTATGGCCCAGCATGTGATCCATCTTGGTAAATGACTCACGTATTCTGTAGTTACTTGGTATGATGTTCTATAAATGTCAATTAGGCCAAGTTGGTTGATAGCATCTTTCACATATCCTGTTGCTTTACTTATTTGTTGTCTGCTTGTTCTAACTAGTATGAAGAGAAATGATAAAATCTCCATTATAGTTGTGAATGTTTTTTTCTCTTGAGTTTTGCCATTTTCTGTTTATGAATTTTGAAGCTTTATTATTATGTACATACATGTTTAAGAATGGTGTCTTATTCTGATAAATTTCTCCTTTTATCATTATAAATTTCATTCTATTTTGTTAACCTATTTGTCTTTTAATTTTTAATTCATCTCTTATGCACAGTGTATAGTTCAATCTTGGCTTTTTTGAATATGACAATCTCCGCCCTTTCGTTGGATGTTTAATCCATTAATAGTTCATGTAATTATTTATGTAAGTGGGTTTAAGTCTACCCTTTTGCCATTGTTTTCATTAGTCCCTTTTTGTTTTTCTCTTCTAATGCCTTTTTTTGGGTTAATTGGCTATTTTTTAATACTTTGTTTTATTTACTCTATTGGTTTCTTTGCTATGCATGTTTTAAGTTATTTTTTCATTAATTATTCTAGGGCTAATAATATGCAACCTTAACTTTTTAAAGTCTGTTTATAGTCAGAATTGTATCACTTCACATTTTACCCCTGACTTTTCTCACTTCCTACTTCACACCTCCAAGCCCTCACTTGACACATCCATTTCATCTTCTCAATTCGCAAATATAGTTTAATATAACTCTCCTTATTCACCCTCTCCATTTTTCATGCTCTTCTTGTCATATCTTTTATTTCTGTTCAAAACTATTTGCATGTTATTCTTGTTTAAAAGAGTCTTTTAAGGAAACGTTAAGAAAAATAAAAAATATAAACTTACTTTTTGGTAACTTATTCATCATTTTGGTATCCTCCTTTCCTTCCTGAAGACCTGAATTTCCATATGGTATTGTTTCCCTCCATCCTGAAGAACTATTTTTTTTTGTAGTTTCTTGTAGTACACATCTGCTTGAGAAGAACTTTGTCAACTTTCATTTTATTTGAAAATATGTTTATCTTGTTTTTTTTTTTTTTTTTACATGCATTCCCAAACATGAACCCCCTCCCACCTCCTCCCCATAACATCTTTCTGGGTCATCCCCATGCACCAGCCCCAAGCATGCTGCATCCTGCGTCAGACATAGACTGGTGATTCAATTCACATGATAGTATACATGTTAGAATGTCATTCTCCAAATCATCCCACCCTCTCCCTCTCCCTCTGAGTCCAAAAAGTCCGTTATTGTTTTTGAAGGAGTTTTCACTAGATAGAGAATTCTGAGCAGAATTTTTTTTCTTCTAGCCCTTTAAAAATGTTGTTCTGTCATCTCCATTGTTCTGATGGGAAGTTAGTGTTCTTTGCATTATTTTTCTCCTGTATATAACATATTGTTTTGGGGTCCCTTTACTGATTTTCTCATTATCTTTGATTTTCAGCAGTTCAACCATGATTAAACTAGATATGATTTTCTTTGTATTTATTTGTCTTGGGAGTTTGATGAGCTCTTTGGATATGATAAAATAGTGTTTTCATCAAACAGTACAATTTTAACAATTATTTCTTCTGATATCTTTTCTGCTTTTATTCTCGTGGTCTTCTTTTGGGGCTCCTAGTACGTATGTGTTAGACTGATACGGTCCTACAAATGTCTGATGCTAAGTTCATTTTTCTGCGACTCCTTTTTCCTCTTTATTCCTCAAATTTGTAGTTGGCAGTGATCTGTCAAGTTCATAGACTCGTCTTCTGCTATCTCGAATCCACTATTAAGTCTATTCAGTGACCTCTATTTGTACTAGCGCATGCAGTCCCACTCAGTGTTATGTGGCAGCCTGGATGGGAGGGGAGTTTCGGGGAGACTGGATACATGTATAGCTATGGCCAAATTGCTTCGCTGATCACCTGAAACTGTCATAGCATTGTTAATTGGATGTACTGATAAATGTTGGAAAAAAAAATCTGTTCAATGACTCTTTCATTTTAGTTATTGAACCTTTCAGTCCTAGAATTTCCATTTATTTTTTTTTCCTCCCATTTGGTTCTTTTTTCTAGTTTTGAGTTTTCTGAGATTCCCATCTGTTCATATATTCTTTCCTGTTGTTTTTAAACACAATGTCCTTGACTTTTTGAGACATATTTATAATAGCTCATCTAAAGTTTTTACCCACTTTAGATAGTGTATTTTTAAAAAATGGCTTTGTAGGGTGTTGATTTTTGTTTAGTTACTGACTGATCTTCTTGTAAGGGCTTAGCTTTATATTTTGCCATGGCTGATCTGTGGAAGTCTCAAGGTTTTTCCCCAGGCCCCTTTACCTTAGCAAGACTCATCCTCCAAATTCTGTTTCTGCTGTGGATTCTATTAGGGCTTAGTTTTAGGCTTTGTTAGCATATGTCTAGAGCAGGCCTTATCCTGGGGTATGTTTTACTCCTAAAGCGAAGCCTTCCTAGTGTTTCATGCCCAGAGCGTTAATGAGTTCTCTTTGTTTGGACTGGGTTAGACTGCCAGTCTTTCCCTTAAGTTGCTCGACCTCTCGTGTTTCTGTTAACCTTAATACAGCCACTCTTTTGTAAGCCCTGTGTAGTTACATGTCCTGCATTGGTTAAAGACTCTCAGGAAACCCTTATACAAACTTCTCCGGTCCCCCCTCTGTATGACTCCCTCCTCCCCAGGACCCTGTTTCTGCCTCCCAGCCGTCCTCTGCCTGGACGCCAGCTCACTGTACTACAGTCAGGAAAATACCCCCAAGGCAGAGCACCAAGCAGATGTGGCCTGATGACCTTTTCCTTCTTTCAGAGGTCACATTCTTGCCCCGTCTCTTAGCTGGTACCTGAAAATAGTTGCATTATTTTGTCCAGTTGTTTATGAGAGGAGGAAAGGTCTGGGACCAATTACTCTGTCATACTAGAGGTGGAAGTCTCCCACGGCATTTTTACATGCATTAAAGTGAACTTTAGGGTAGCATGAAAGGGCAAAATAAATCTTAGTCACTCTTGGAACCAAATAGGTAAAGTGAGCTTACGGTGTTCATGAACCGAACCATTTCTCTCTGATCTTCCCACCTCCCACCCCTAATTATCCATTCACTTGTCTTCTGTCTTCTCAAGGGAGACAAGGAGGGTGAGGGGAAGGGAAGAGAGAATGACCTTACTTGGATCCTGCATCCTGGGCTGTGACCTTGGGCCTGTCAACTGAAAAATTAAGTGCAGCTTGTGAAAATGCACTGTTATTAGTGGTGAAAGTAGGATTGCTTGTCGGGCTCTGTGTTTGTGTTTTAAATGACACTGCTTATACCTTGCGGTTTAAGCAGACAGGATGTTACTAGAAAAAGGGACTACTTAAAACTTCCAAACTTATATACAGTGCTAATGACTGCCCTTCAATGGTGAGATAATGATATATCTAAACTCGGGACTTAAAGTGGGCCTTGTGGTTAATAGGAAGAGGTTTTCTTTGAGTGTGGTCGGGGGGTTGGGTAATGTTTTGCCAGATTAGACTTGTATAGAAGAATCACTTTTTTTGTTATAAATTCTAGTCTTTCTATTTTCTTTTTCACCTTAAACTTCTTTAAAATAAAACCTCTATTTTGATATAAAAGGACTGCTCATTAGAGAAGTAGTTACTTTAGTTGACAGTTAGCCATCTTTTCAGAAATTGAATGGTTTCCATTTAGAAATCTTCTGGAAGACATGAATGCTGTCTCACCCATGGAGCTTTTCCCTCTTTTTAAATATGTCATACGGGCCTCAGAAGAAGAAGAATCCTTTATTGTTAGGGCCTAGTTTGAATATCGCAAGTTGCTATAGCACCTAATTGAATATACCAATACTTGTATCTGCCCAAGAAGCCTTAATTTAGATTAGATTTATTCTTTTAAAGTTGCTTTGGCTTGTTGATTTGAAGATACATCCTTTTTAACTTCATTTTCTCAGAAAATGTGATAGCAACTTAAAGGGATTAATGCCTGTGGGACGTTTGCTCCTTTTTTTGAATCTTGACCACGTCGTTTGCCGTAGCTTTGCTTTCTGTCCTGTTTTCTAAATTGAACACCCCGGTTAATCACTTACTCTTTGTGTATTTTCCCCTTTGTCTCTCACCACATCCTCCCTACATGTTTAACCCTGGATTAACCATCTGCTCTCCTTTTCTTTTTTTAAAAAAAATTTTCATTTGCCTTTTAATTATGGTAAAATGTGCAGAAACGTGCAAATACACACTTAGGTTATTTCCACCTTAGACACAGGCCAACACACAAAAGCAAATGGATTTAACACTTCTGTATGCCACATTTTCTTTTAGCTTGACCCTGTGTTTTTTTTCTTGATGTACAGCTGTGTGCTCAAAAGAACTGCCTGCAGCACTTACTGCCTGGCTTTGTTAACTTTCCCTTCTTTATTTGGGCCACTGCAGTCAGGCTTTCACTCGCCCAGCCCCTCTGAAGGCGCCTCGTGAAAAGTCACTGGTTCGCGGGTTGCCAGCTCTAGTGGCCTGTCTTTGGCTTCATTGTACGTGACCTTCCTAAGGCATCAGCCGCTTCCTTCTTCATGAAACTCTTCCTTTGCTTTCTACTGTCCTGATTTTCCTGCCTCTGGTACTCTCTTCTCCTCCTCTGCGGCCCCTCTTAAATAGTAACGCTCTCTGACGCTTACTCCCCTTCAGTAGTCTCATCTACCTGCATGATTTTGATCCTCAGTTAAATAAACACAGCTAATTCTGAAACCTGAGTCTCCCACCCAGATCCTTCTTTTGAGTCCAGACTTACAAAGTAGTACTGTCTTCCATATTTATAGGTGAGGAAATTGAAACTCAGGGATGTTGGGTAACCTGTTTAAGATCAAGCAGTCAGTGGAAGAGCCAGGATTTGAAGCTCTATCTTACAGTGAGGCTTTCAACGCTTTGCATGTGTGTGTGCTCAATTGTGTGTGACTCTGCGACCCTATGGACTGCAGGTCACCAGGTTCCTCTGTCCTTGAGATTCTCCAGGCAAGAATACTGGAGTGAGTTGCCATTTCCTCCTCCAGGGGATCTTCCCGGACCAGGGATCAAACCCCCTGCGTCTCCTGCATTGGCAGGTGGATGCTTTACCACTGAGCCATCTGGGAAGCCCCTTTACTGCTGTAATATGCTATTACTCAATCGTCTCCACCTGGCTCTCTGTCAGATAAGTATGTCATGTCCCATACCAGATGCCATCTCATAACTCTATTCTCCTTGCTCCTCCTCTCCCTCCCCTCGACCCTGCCGAAAACCAACAGGGGGAATATGAAGCCCGTGTTCTCATCTCAGTGACTGGCATTCCCTCTTCATTATCCAAGCCAGAAAGTGCATAGGCAGTCGACATAAACTTCCTTCTGCCTCCATCCTACAGGCCTGTCTCCATCATCCTTCCATCTCCATCATCCAGCCCAGCAAGCATCAGTTCCTGTGCATTCTCGCTCTTTCACATGGCTTGTCATCCATTGTTCCCTCTGTTTCACTTCCGCTGCTCCTGTCATTGGAGAAGGCAGTGGTATCCCACTCCAGTGCGCTTGCCTGGAAAATCCCATGGACAGAGGAGCCTGGTGGGCTACAGTCCATGAGGTCGCTACGAGTCGGACATGACTGAGAGACTTCACTTTCCCTTTTCATTTTCATGCATTGGAGAAGGAAATGGCAACCCACTCCAGTGTTCTTGCCTGGAGAATCCCAGGGACAGAGGAGCCTGGTGGGAGGCCGTCGACGGGGTCGCACAGAGTCGGACACGACTGAAGCGACTTAGCAGCAGCAGCAGCTCCTGTCATTGTTGTTAGCTTTGTATCCATCTGAGTTGCCAGTAATGCTGATAGCCCAGCCCATTGCTTCCCATAGTACCTGAGCTGGAGAATCAAGGTTCCTTGTTTTTTTGGTTTTAAATTTTATTAACCTGTTGTGGAAATTTTATATCATATAAAAAATGAGTCATTGGAAAATTGAAAAAATATAAGCTCCATTTTTAAATTACTGAATTTGTTAAATATAACATTACTGTAAATCTGCTAAAAAAGTTTTTAAATATCAGTATTCTTCATGTGGCCTATTGCAGATGGATAACAAACAGTTTGCAGATTGGTGCTGGTCCACAGACGACATCAAGGAGTACCAGTTCACAGTATCTGATGAAAAGAAATATCTTCCATTTTCTTAGATCATAACCACGTGGGCCTATGTTGTTTGAAATCAAAATAGTTCAACTAGGACCTTCTTTGCCTTGGGCTTATAGATAGCTCGTGTATGTGGATTTAAGAAGTTTTAGAAAATTTCCTGTTTCTTGAGGATCCCTTCTTTAAATACGAAAAAAACTCCCTTTAGAGCAAGGAGTAGTCATGTGTTACACTCAAATTTTAATGCTGAGATCAAAGTGTACTCACTTAAGAACCCAAAGCAAGATTTCTTAAATAGGCTTGGAAGTACAGTCTTCATGGGCTACCTGTAATAAAAGTATTTTTCCTTGGTTTGATATATTTAACTTGATAATGATTGTGCATGCATGCAAAAGTTTGCTTCTAATATGCAGTAAAAATATAGCAGATGAGGTGGTGTGCTCTATTTCTGAAAGTTTAAAATTCCACATAGGTAGTAATCTGATTGGGTGGTAAATAATTAAATTAGGTTATCTGGATGTGGGCAGGCATCTGACTAAGCCCCAGTCAAAAGATTGGAAGTTAATGAAGTGCAGACAGGAGACGCTAAAATGGTCAGACTGCAGGACACCCCTTGGTTTTAAAGAGGGCATGGCTGAGGATTCAAAGACACAAAGACAAACTTCTCAGGGGATGGACTTCAGGCGTGGAGATGCTCTGAATTATTAAGCTGAGACTATACTCACAGTTACTGTAGAAATTTATTAAATTAAACTGTACTGCTCCAGCGTTCTTGCCTGGAGAATCCCAGGGACGGTGGAGCCTGGTGGACTGCCGTATATGGGGTCACACAGAGTTGGACACGACTGAAGCGACTTAGCAGCAGCTCAGACCCCATGGGTGTCTGCATCAGGCCTGAGAGAACACATGGGCAAATGCCTAAGAGAACATCATCATCCCATCGGAGATAAAGAAAGTCAGAATGGCCTTTTAATGAAAAAGCAAACGAAGCAACTAGTCTGCACCACTGTATCAGGTACTTAAAACGACCACAGGAGGTGGGAGGGGGGTTCAGGATAGGAGGACAAGTGTTTACCCGTGGCTGATTCATGGCAAAAACCACCACAATATTGTAACTATCCTCCAGTTAAAAAAATTAATTAAAAAAAAAAAAAACTACTGCAGAAAATTTCTAACCACTGAGACTTTATTAACAGTTTTACAAAAAAAGTTTTTCAGTTCCATTATGGCAGTATTTGCTCTGTTAATGAAGTCTGTGAGTCTCAAACACAATCAACTATCAAAACAAAACACAATTATGTCACAAGAAGTTGGAGCGCTGAAGGGTATTTAGGAGACTAAATTCCCAAAGCAGAATGTTGTAACTGTCACCTCTTCCATTTCTAGATCATTCGTATGAGATGGGTGGATGGCAGATTGCTGAACCCATACACCTAGAGAGTGATTAAAAGTTTTATTCAAAGAAAACTATAAAACTAGCATCAATCAGTCAGTTCAGTCACTCAGTCGTGTCTAAATCTTTGCGACTGCATGGACCATAGCATGCCAGGCCTCCCTGTCCATCACCAACTCCCGGAGCTTCCCAAACTCATGTCCATTGAGTTGGTGATGCCATCCAGCCATCTCATCCTCTGTCATCCCCTTCTCCTCCTGACCCCAATCACTCCCAGTATCAGAGTCTTTTCAAATGAGTCAGTTCTTTGCATCAGGTGGCCCAAAGGGTTGGAGTTTCAGCTTCAACATCAGTCTATCCAATGAACATCAGGACTGATCTCCTTTAGGATGGACTGGTTGGATCTCCTTGGAGTCCAAGGGACTCTCAAGAGTCTTCTCCAATACCACAGTTCAAAAGCATCAATTCTTCTGTGCTCAGCTTTCTTTATAGTCCAACTCTCATATCCATACATGACTACTGGAAAAACCGTAGCCTTGACTAGATGGACCTTAGTTGGCAAAGTAATGTCTCTGCTTTTTAATATGCTGTCTAGGTTGGTCATAACTTTCCTTCCAAGGAGCAAGTGTCTTTTTAATTTCATGACTGCAGTCACCATCTACAGTGATTTTGGAGCCCCCAAAAATAAAGTCAGCCACTGTTTCCTCTGTTTTCCCATCTATTTGCCATGAAGTGATGGGACCAGATGCCATGATCTTCATTTTCTGAATGTTGAGCTTTAAGCCAACTTTTTCACTCTCCTCTTTCACTTTCATCAAGAGGCTCTTTAGTTCCTCTTCACTTTTTGCCATAAGGGTGGTGTCATCTGCATATCTGAGGTTATTGATATTTCTCTGGGCAGTCTTGATTCCAGCTTGTTTTTCTTCCAGTCCAGCGTTTCTCATGATGTACTCTGCATATAAGTTAAATAAGCAGGGTGACAATATACAGCCTTGACGTACTCCTTTTCCTATTTGGAAGCAGTCTGTTGTTCCATGTCCAGTTCTAACTGTTGCTTCCTGACTTGCATACAGATTTCCCAAGAGGCAGGTCAGGTGGTCTGGTATTCCCATCTCTCTCAGAATTTTCCACAGTTTATTGTGATGCACACAGTCAAAGGCTTTGGTATAGTCAATAAAGCAGAAATAGATGTTTTCTGGAACTCTCTTGCTTTTTCGATGATCCCGTGGATGTTGGCAATTTGATCTCTGGTTCTTCTGCCTTTCCTAAACCAGCTTGAACATCTGGAAGTTCATGGTTCACATATTGCTGAAGCCTGGCTTGGAGAATTTTGAGCATTACTTTACTAGCATGTGAAATGAGTGCAATTGTGTGGTAGTTTGAGCATTCCTTGGTATTGCCTTTCTTTGGGATTGAAATGTAAACTGACCTTTTCCACTGTGGCCACTGCTGACTTTTCCAAATTTGCTGGCATATTGAGTGCAGCACTTTCACAGCATCATCTTTCAGGATTTGAAAGAGCTCAACTGGAATTCCATCACCTCCACTAGCTTTGTTTGTAGTGATGCTTTCTAAGGCCCACTTGACTTCACATTCCAGGATGTCTGGCTCTAGATGAGTGATCACACCATCGTGATTATCTTGGTCATGAAGATCTTTTTTGTACAGTTCTTCTGTGTATTCTTGCCACCTCTTCTTAATATCTTCTGCTTCTGTTAGGTCCATACCATTTCTGTCCTTTATCGAGTCCATCTTTGCATGAAATGTTCCCTTGGTGTCTAATTTTCTTGAAGAGATCTCTAGTCTTTCCCATGCTGTTCTTTTCCTCTATTTCTTTGCATTGATCGCTGAGGAAGGCTTTCTTGTCTCTTCTTGCTATTCTTTGGAACTCTGCATTCAGATGCTTATATCTTTTCTTTTCTCCTTTGCTTTTCACTTCTCTTCTTTTCACAGCTATTTGTGAGGCCTCCCTAGTCAGGCATTTTGCTCTTTTTGTATTTCTTTTCTGTGGGGATGGTCTTGATCCTTGTCTCCTATACAATGTCACGAAACTCAGTCCATAGTTCATCAGGCACTCTATCTATCAGATCTAGTCCCTTAGATCTATTTCTCACTTCCACTATATAATCATAAGGGATTTGATTGAGGTCATACCTGAATGGTCTAGTGGTTTTCCCTACTTTCTTCAATTTAAGTCTGAATTTGGCAATAAGGAGTTCATAATCTGAGCCACAGTCAGCTCCCGGTCTTGTTTTTGTTGACTGTATAGAGCTTTTCCATCTTTGGCTGCAAAGAATATAATCAATCTGATTTCGGTGTTGACCATCTGGTGATGTCCATGTGTAGAGTCTTCCCCTGTGTTGTTGGAAGAGGATGTTTGCTATGACCAGTGCATTTTCTTGGCAAAACTCTATTAATCTTTGCCCTGCTTCATTCCACATTCCGCCAAATTTGCCTGTTACTCCAGGTGTCTCTTGACTTCCTACTTTTGCATTCCAGTCCCCTATAATGAAAAGGACATCTTTTTTGGGTGTTAGTTCTAAAAGGTCTTGTAGGTCTTCATAGAACTGTTCAACTTCAGCTTTTTCAGCGTTACTGGTTGGGGCATAGACTTGGATTACTGTGATGTTGAATGATTTGCCTTGGAAATGAACAGAGATCATTCTGTCATTTTTGAGATTGCATCCAAGGACTGCATTTCGGACTCTTTTGTTGACCATGATGGATACTCCATTTCTTCCGGGGGATTCCTGCCCGCAGTAGTAGATATAATGGTCATCTGAGTTAAATTCACCCATTCCAGTCCATTTTAGTTCGCTGATTCCTAGAATGTCGACGTTCATCCTTGCCATCTCCTGTTTGACCACTTCCAATTTGCCTTGATTCATGGACCTGACATTCCAGGTTGCTATGCAATATTGCTCTTTACAGCATCGGACCTTGCTTCTATCACCAGTCACATCCACAACTTGGTATTGTTTTTGCTTTGTCTCCATCCCTTCATTCTTTGGAGTTATTTCTCCACTGATCTCCAGTAGCATATTGGGCACCTACTGACCTGGGGAGTTCCTCTTTCAGTATCCTATCATTTTGCCTTTTCATACTGTTCATGGGGTTCTCAAGGCAAGAATACTGAAGTGGTTTGCCATTCCCTTCTCCAGTGGACCACATTCTGTCAGACCTCTCCACCATGACCCATCCGTCTTGGGTGGCCCCACAGGGCATGGCTTAGTTTCATTGAGTTAGACAAGGCTGTTGTCGTCCATGTGATCAGACTGGCTTATTTTCTGTGAGTATGGTTTCAGTGTGTCTGCCCTCTGATGCCCTCTTGCAACACCTACCGTCCTACTTGGGTTTCTCTTACCTTGGACATGGGGCATCTCGTCATGGCTGCCCCAGCAAAGCGCAGCTGCTGCTCCTGACCTTGGACAAGGGGTATCTCCTCACCACCATCCCTCCTGACCTTGAACGTGGGATAGCTCCTCTAGGCCCTCCTGCACCTGCGCAGCCACTGCTCCTTGGACGTGGGGTAGCATAGGTTTTATAAATTTGGGAATGGAGAGGAGATAGGAAAAGGCAACCTCTCGGGGGTCTCTATGCCCCTCCAAAAGTGAAAGGAGCAAGATGAAATGAAAAGAAAAATGTATATTTGAAAGGTAATAAAGAAAAGGGAAAAACAAGAAAGTAACTTTTTCTTAATTTCCACTGTAGCAAGTTAAGATGGGTTGTGGAATAACAGGTATTCATTCACTCGGTGGACTAGGGTGGGGGAAATGATGACTCTGCAGGCAGAGGGACCAGAGAGGAAAACAGACATGGAGGATGAGATCGAAGAGCCGCCTGGCTTGTCTCAGATTAGTGAGCAGTCTGGGATGGCCAGCACACATGCCGGGATGCCGTGTCCATTTGCCGGGATCTGACCATAAAGAAGGCTGGGACCAGGGCTGCTCAGACTTGTTGTCAATCAGTCGCTAACTCGTGTCTGACTCTTTGTGACCCCATGGACTGCAGCACACCAGGCTTCCCTGTTCCCTCAGGACAAGGGTCCAGGTTGTTGGATAGGAGTGTATTAAAGAAATCAGTATTTAATCTCAGCTGCCCTTTTTTTTTTTTTTTTTTGATACTAGCCTGTGTATTTAGCTTTCTTGTTTCATTACTGTGATATGTTGTGACCTATAATTGAGTTTTTAATGAATAATACCAGAATATTACAAGCATCAACTAATTCAGTAGCTCTGAAATAGAAATAAGTCTCAGTGATTAAAAAAAAAAATCCTTAGATTAAATGTGGTCTTGCTAGTAGACCTTTTATTATGCCCTATCTCCCCTAACTCTGTGCCTGGTCCTTATGTTTTGGTGTTTTGGTTTTTTTTTTAGATCGGCTTCAGCTCCCTAGGAATATGATTGAAAACAGCATGTTTGAGGAAGAACCAGATGTGGTGGATTTAGCCAAAGAGCCCTGTTTACATCCTCTGGAGCCTGATGAGGTGGAATACGAGCCCCGGGGTTCACGACTGCTGGTGCGGGGCCTTGGCGAGCATGAGCTGGATGAGGACGAAGAGGACTATGAGTCATCTGCAAAGCTTCTGGGCATGTCCTTCATGAACAGGAGCTCGGGCCTCCGAAACAGCGCGGCCGGCTACCGGCCGAGCTCGGATGGGACTTGCTCAGCGCACTCTGCCAGGACCGTAGGAGTCTGTATTTTCATCATCATAGTTGCTGTTGCTATAATCATGATGATTTACCTCCTGCCCAGGTGTATCTTTACCAAAGAAGGCTGCCATAAAAAAAACCAACCCATGGAACCGATTCAGCCGATCGCAACAAACGGAAAGTTGTTTCCGTGGGCCCAAATCAGGCTGCCCACTGCCGTTGCGCCAGTGCGCTATGACCTGACCCTCCACCCAAACCTCACTTCGATGACGTTCAGGGGTTCCGTGACGATTTCGCTTCAGGCCCTTCAGGCCACATGGAACATCGTTCTTCACAGCACAGGCCACAACATTTCCAGAGTGACCTTTATGACCGCAGTTTCAAGCCAGGAAAAAGAAGTTGACGTCCTGGAGTACCCACTGCATGAACAAATCGCCATTGTTGCCCCCGAGACCCTGCTTGAAGGGCACAATTACACCTTGAAGATCGAGTATTCGGCAAACATATCTAGTTCTTCCTATGGGTTTTATGGCATCTCCTACAGAGACGAAAGTAACGAGAAAAAGTATGTAGCCCTCTTCAGTGATGCTGCTTCTTTGCTCTCTGATGACTTCTGCAATATGGATCTCTTTGCCCACATCGGCGACATTGACTGCAATTATTATTATTTTTTTTTTAAAGAGATTAGGTGCAAAATAATAGAATGGGGATTTGAAAGAGTATAGTGTAGCTCAGATGGTAAAGAATCTGCCTGCGATGCAGGAGACCTGGGTTTGATCCCTGGGTCGGGAAGATCATCTGGAGAAGGGAATGGCAACCCACTCCAGTATTCTTGCCTGGAGAATCCCATGGACAGAGGAGCCTGGTGGGTTACAGTCCATGGGGTCACAAAGAGTCAGACACGACCGAGCAACTATCACTACTACTCCTCTTTCTCTCAGTCAAAACCCTGAGCATATACCATGACGTTATGTCATGCGTCATGATGGAGGCAGGGGCTTGCTGACGGAAGGGAATGGCTAAAGATTATATCAGTTACGTTCTCAGTTACAAGAACTCATGTTATCTTGAGCTTTTCGTACCTTATGAATCTAGTTTCTGTCCCCTTACAAGGTCTCTATGTGAAGCAGAGTGGAAAATATTGATTATCCCTTAAGACTTATTTTGCTATTATGTGGAGCTTTTAGGAGGTGCTTACGGAGATAGAGAAAGGAAGCATGAAGAAGTGCTGTAAACTTACATATATATATATATATATATATCACTTTTAGCATCTTTAATTTTTGCTGGTTTATTTATTTTTTTAGTGCCACTCTATTCTGGATTTCTGATGGAAATTTTAAGAAAGAAATTTTAGAGAGATTTTAATTTGAAAAAAGGGACTTAAAATTCCTAGACTCCCCATTTAGACCACATATTTTGTTCTTTGGCATGCTGCAGTCCATGGGGTCACAAAGAGTCAGACACGACTGGGAGACTGAACAACAACATTCTGTTTAACCTTAGTGTTCATAGATATAGCTTGAATTTCTGGAAGGACGCAGGGCACAGGTGCATACAGGTTACTCTTCACTAGCAGTAATGTCAGTTGTCTTACATGTCCAAATTCCTTGTCAGATCTGTCTAATGCTTTGGAGCATTCTCTCATATTCCTTTGCAAACCAGTGAATTACTGATGCTGGCCATTTGGCTAATGTATGTTCATATGTTGAGAAGAATAGATGAATATTTTAAATCTAAAGTGTTTTGATCCTTTTTAAATAGGGAAAGAGATAAGCAAAATCTGTACTCCTATTCAGATAAGTAATTTTTCTCTTTCCCCTTAATGTAATGTTTTAAAAATAAATGGCCTACTGGCTCTCACTGTGAGATCTGACATAAAAAGCAAATTTAAGTTGCAGTGGTAGCTTGGGGCTTCTTGGCTTTTCTTCTCCTTCTATAATCTCCATCATCCTCTAGGAATTATAGGATATATATAGAAACAGTGTTCTTAGTATGTGGCAAATCTTTGAATAAATCCCCTGGTCATCTCTTCCTTTCAGATTATTGCCATTGGGTTCTCTTGGGCCTGCCTATATGTAATGGGAAGAGTGGTGGTTTTGGATATTGTCACTTGTTGACTCTTGCTATGGGCTGGATTGAGTGGTGAAAAATGCTAGAGAAATGGAAGACAGATTCTTGCAATTAAGAAATAGAGTATTTTCTCAAACTCTGCTGTTACAGAAAACATATATAAATTTATTTACTTACCTGGTTCAATAAAATGAATGCCCCACCTAATTGTATATAGTGACACAAGATAAAAGTTTAAAAGATTATTTATACCTTTCAAGGGATCCGAAAACGGTAATTCAAAACAAAGTAAGGAATATATCCCTTATTGATTGGAAAATCAAAGTGTGTGTAAATGTCAAAAGTACTGACGCTGCTTGTGGTAGAGGAACTTAACCTGTGTCATCTATGAGGTGGAGCTGGTCAGGAACCTTGCAGTTAAATCTAGAAGCTGTTGAGGATAGACTTAAGGGTCTAGATAACAAACTGATACTAAACAAACTCGTCAAGAAATTTAGGGTGGGGATGTGTTTTATTTCTTTGTCCTTCCATCTCTCAGTGTCATTTTCTTGAACTCTTGAAGCATCTTCTTAACTAGCCCTCTGACCTCTAACCCAGCCGCAGCTCTCCCTTCTCTTTCCATCTTTCGCACAGGCTGCCAGACTAGTTCTGGAAGCACAGACCTGCCCATGTTGGTCTTTGGTTTATGATCCTCCAGCAGTTCCTCATTTTCAAGGTGACTTGGTGCAATCTCTTCCTAGATCTGGGAGCTTTGGTATTTTTTTCTTTTTCTCACAGCCCTCGCCTGGCTTCATGAACTTCATGTGCCCTTTCCTGGATTCCAGTGATAACAGCAGCCCGTATTTACTTGAGAACCGAAGTGCTAGAAGCTGGTGCAGGCATGCTGTGTGTTTAGTTTTTTATCCTGTCAAACTCACGAAGGGGTAGAAATGATACTTTATTCACTTTTCAGATGAGGAAGCAGAGGCACATGAAAGAACTCATTCAGCATCTTTGGACTGGCAAGTAGCAGAGGGGAATTCGAATCCAGTCATTTTAACTACAAAAGGCCACATATTCTTAACCACTGGGGTACACCACCTCCTTCTTCACCCATTCACACCTCTTTACCCATTGTTATCACCAGTGCTTAGAATTCTTTTACCTGACCCTCAGCTAATTCATAACTATCTTCAGTGCTGCTGGAGGTGGTGCTCAAACTGCAGCTAGTATTTCTGAAAGCCAATGCAATCACTAATGAGAGAGTAAGCTTTGCAGTATTCAGCTCAGGTTGTAAGTATCATCAATTAGCCTTCTCACAAGGACTTCGATGTAAGAGACTTGTTATTGCATCTCTTTCAACCTCTCTTTTAAGATCTTTTTGGTCTCAGAACATTATAATCCAGTTTTTATCCAAAATGATGGTCCAAGTAGACTCTCATATGAATAGTATGAATGTCATCAGACTTTATCCCCGCCCCCTCCACCCCCAGCCCCAGTCCCTTGCAGCCCTCTTCCAAAAGCTTCTGTTAACTGGGTAAGAATTTGGGAGCTGAGTGAAGAGAGAGAATGTCAGAAACATGTCTCCGTTGTTTCATATGTGTTGATTGCTATCATTCTTGCAGTTTGCTCTAAGAAATAGTTATTTGGGCATGAAGGAAGAGTTACGACTGTCTAGTATTTATAATAGACACCTGTGTAGGACTTTGTGGCATAAACGTGGTTGTCATTAAGTATCAACATGGAATTTTGAAATAGAATCAACACCCCTAAATGTTTGGTAAGGGATCCTATGTCAATCCTAGTTTCACAAATAAGGATATGGGATGTAGGTCACGGATATGCTTAAGTCACATGGCTGGTAAATTGCAGAGTTTGGGTTTTCTGCCTTTAAATCTTAAACTCTTGCCTTTTAAAAATCATCAGTAGAAACTAAGCCCTAAGGAAGCAGGCCATCATCTCTGAAGTGGTGGTTGTCTAAGAACCATATTGACTATATTGATTATATTGATTTGTGCACACCCGCACCGCATTTGTGCTGATTGCTCATGTTTGGATGATTTCCCAAATGCAGATCTACTTTATTCTGCTGCTGAATTAAAAATCTCCATTTCTTGTCTATTTATGCTTTTCCACCAACCTTGAATTGAGGACTTACCGTTAAATGCTCAAGTGTTGTAGCTGTGTTGTAGGAGAGGGGGGAAAAATTTTGATTCCCTTCTGAAGAGAGTAAAGAACCCCAGCACACTGTCGGATGCCTGGTTTTTTTGCATTTTTGTTCTAGTGCAGATTGTGAGTTTGAGGTTTAGTGATGGATGAACATCTTTCATGAACATCATTTTTGCTCAGAAACCTTTTTAGGACCTCAGTGGCCGGCTGTCACCTACCTCTGTGGTTTCATCTCCAGCCACTTTGGACATCCACCCCCAGCCCCTGAGCACGCACTGCTCTGTCCTTGCTTGTGCTTTCTGCTCTTTCTAGACTATACCTTCCTCCCTCTCTCCCTTTGCAGATATTCCTCATTTTTAAAGGCCCTCTTCATATTTTGTCGACAGTTCTCTTACAGTGTCTCTACCACTGGGCAGAATCCCTACGCTTTGTCCCCACTGCTTTGTTCTCACCATTAGGACATGATTTACAGCCTGAGAACTTTCTGTCTATTGTATAACCTCTGCCTCTCCCAGTTGATTGCAAATCCTTTAATGCGTGGACTTGTATGATATTTAGCTTAGTATCCCTGGAACTTGGCAAGGTGCCTTGAATAGTAGGTGCTCAATAACTGTTGGATGGATTTGCATTCGTTTTAGGTACTTTGCAGCAACTCAGTTTGAACCCTTGGCAGCAAGATCTGCTTTTCCTTGTTTTGATGAACCAGCATTTAAAGCCACATTTGTCATCAGGATCAAAAGAGATGAGCAATACACTGCTTTATCAAATATGCCTAAGGTACTGTTCTGTTCCTTGAATGTAGAATTTTTTGAGTGGGTCTCTTTCTTTGTTATGAATACTTGGATTCTTCTTTGCCATACCACTGAGAATGATTAAAATCATATACTTTCTTATTCTTTCTTAAAATGCTTTAATAAAAGTAAAATATGTATTGGAATCAGTTGTGAAGTCAGCCTGAGAAGCACTTGAGGAAGGAGAAAGACTGGATGTGGAATGCATGGGCAGGAAATATGGAGTGTGTGCTATGTACTGAAGTTCTATAAATATTAATACTATGAACTACTACTAAAGAGACAATGATATTCTTGGAGACATGGTGAATTTGCTATTCTAAACTGTGATATTTGATAAGTGTTGAGTCACGATTGACCTTAATGTTTTACTGGTTATTGAAAAAGTTGATATTGTGACATGGAGGTTTAACAGCAAGAACATGGATGTCTTTCTTGGCTGTGAGCTCCACATGAGAGGTAGTGGGAATGAAACCAGGCAGAATTGTTTTTACACTGAACAGAACTCAGAGGGTCCTTTTGTTACCTGGGGGCTCAGATGGTAAAGAATCTGCCTGCAATGCTGGAGACCTGGGTTGGGAGGATCCCTGGAGAAGGGAATGGCAACCCACTGCAATATTCTTGCCTGGAAAAATGCCATGGACAGAGAAGCCTGGTGGGCTGCAGTCCATGGGGTCGCAAAGAGTCGGACTCGACTGAGCAGCTAACACTTGGTACACCTGAGAGCTGAATGCAGCTGGATAGAAGCTTCTCAGAATCCCTGTGGCTGGGCTGGGGGGCGGGGAGGAGCAGCGACATCTAACTGATTGTAGAGTTACCCCTTGAGTCCAGAAGAGGACATGGTCTGTCCTTCAACAAGGACGTCACTTCAGCAGCTCTACTCCTCACCTTAACTCTTCACCTTAATCTTTCTTTGAGAGAGATTGTGTGCTTACTTGCCTAGGAACCTAAAACATTTTAAATTCATGGCTGGCAAATCCTGCAAGGTTGCGCACATTCCCACACTCAGAATTCCGTAGTGACTTCTCACCTTTGATCCCGTAGCCTTCTTGTGGTCGTCAGCACAGTCCCTTATGAAGCCATTTCAGGTCATTTGGGGGGATTAACCAGCTGTAGCTCCTCCTTGTGTGAATGTATTATTTTTATAGCAGTAGAATGGAGTATTCTCAGATCATAAGGAAGGCTTTTTGTCTCCGGTGGTGTTTTAAAGGGGAGACACAGAGCCACTGTCACTGTCTCTAACTTACATTTGTTTAAAGCCATGGTTTGAAACTAAGAGCTTCTTAAGGATTTTACTGTACTCAATGTGTCCTCAAGATGAAGGAAGGTAGAGCAGACTGAGGCTGAGATCCGTACTGTTTAGAAACTTGTGCTGAGAAATTAAAATAGGCCAGCACCTTCACTACGTATTTCCTATTTGAATTTTCAGTTGCCCAGTTTATATGTCACCGTCACGTATTCCCATGGTTACAGAACTGTCGTTTTCCGCTTTGCTTGTAGAAGTCATCAGTCGTGCTGGAAGACGGACTTGTTCAGGATGAGTTTTTTGAGAGTGTGAAGATGAGCACTTACCTGGTTGCTTTCATTGTGGGGGAGATGAAGAATCTGAGTCAGGACGTAAATGGAACGCTGGTATGTATGTCGTCACGGTAGTTGTCTTAAAACCTGTTTATAAGAGGTTGAGAGGAATCCTTTCGTGATAGCTGGCAACTGCTTCATGAAGGAAAACAAGCTTTTGATGTACCACTCTGACATTTTATACCAGAACTGTCACTTTTACTTAGTGGTTATTTACTATTTGGATACCTAAAAAAATCAGTGATTTTCAACTTCCTTTGAATTTTACTTCGTTAAGAGAATTTCAGTAAGGCAATATGTCAAAGCAATAAAGCCTCTAGAACTGTGCTGTACAGCATGGTGGTCACTAGTTTTATGGGACTGTTTAGATTTAAAACAAGTGACAGCATTGTGGCTGGATAGGGACTTTCCTGGTGGCTCAGATGGTAAAGAATTGCCTGCAGTGTGGAAGACCTGGGTTTGATCCCTGGGTCGGGAGGATCTCCTGGAGAAGGGAATGGCTACCCACTCCAGTATTCTTGCCTGGAGGATTCCATGGACAGAGGAGCCTGGCGCATTACAGTCTATGGGATCGCAAAGAATTGGACACAACTGAGTAACGTGCACGCCATAATGGCTTGATAAGATGCCCCTCATTCATCCCTGTCTGCTCCCCCCGCCCCAGGAGCAGCAGTTTGGCATCTATCGATGGACAAAAACGCCCTTGTGGAAGATGTGGGGTCCAGCACTATATTCCTAAGAACCTGGGAGGAGCCTTGCCCTCTCGTGCATTAGGTCTCAGCATACAGACCTCTGTCCTGGCTGTGGACCCTGTTGTGGCCCACACTATTACTGTAGTCCCTTTGGCTGTGGTCTGGGAGCTCTGTAAAGCGGTCTTAGACAATCATGCTTGGATAATAGAGACTTTGTGGAAGTCCACATTTCTAGCAGAAAAGTTCTAGTACACTTTTGGAGCAAAGCATACGGGTTTAGATGCACTGGAGAGAACAATTAGTAAAGACCAGAGAAGGTGACTGCTGTTTCAGATGTGAAAACACTAATGCAACAATTTAAGGAAGCACAGTACCACCAAAGGGTCACAGTCATCTTCCAGTTCAGTTCAGTTCAGTCACTCAGTCGTGTCCGACTTTTTGCAACCCCACGAATCGCAGCATGCCAGGCCTCCCTGTCCATCACCAACTCCTGGAGTTCACCCAGACTCACGTCCATTGAGTCAGTGATGCCATCCAGCCATCTCATTCTCTGTCGTCCCCTTCTCCTCCTGCCCCCAATCCCTCCCAGCATCAGAGTCTTTTCCAATGAGTCAACTCTTCGCAAGAGGTGGCCAAAGTACTGGAGCTTCAGCTTTAGTATCATTCCTTCCAAAGAAATCCCAGGGCTGATCTCCTTCAGAATGGACTGGTTGGATCTCCTTGCAGTCCAAGGGACTCTAAGAGTCTTCTCCAACACCACAGTTCAAAAGCATCAATTCTTCGGCGCTCAGCCTTCTTCACAGTCCAACTCTCACATCCATACACGACCACTGGAAAAACCATAGCCTTGACTAGATGGACCTTAGTCGGCAAAGTAATATCTCTGCTTTTGAATATGCTATCTAGGTTGGTCATAACTTTTCTTCCAAGGAGTAAGCGTCTTTTAATTTCATGGCTGCAGTCACCATCTGCAGTGATTTTGGAGCCCCCAAAAACAAAGTCTGACACTGTTTCCACTGTTTCTCCATCTATTTGCCATGAAGTGATGGGACCAGATGCCATGATCTTCGTTTTCTGAATGTTGAGCTTTAAGCCAACTTTTTCATTCTCCTCTTTCACTTTCATCAAGAGGCTTTTTAGTTCCTCTTCACTTTCTGCCATAAGGGTGGTGTCATCTGCATATCTGAGGTTATTGATATTTCTCCCAGCAATCTTGATTCCAGCCTGTGCTTCTTCCAGCCCAGTGTTTCTCATGATGTACTCTGCACATGGAAATCTGCCCTTTACTCAATAAAGACTTAAGAATAGCTGTTCCAAGGAAGCTATGCACTACTGGAAAATAGAAAAAAACAATTCGATTAAATCAAGAAACAATACATGAACAAAATGAGAAGTTTAACAAAGACATTGAAATCATTAAAAAGAAAAAATTATCGGTCTGAAAAATGAATGAAATGAAGATTGCAATACAGAGCATCAGCAGCAGAATGGATCAAGCAAGGAAAAGAACTTGTGAGTTAGAAGACAGGGAGCTTTATATTATCTGGCCAGAACAAAGGAAGAAGAGTGAAGAAAGCCTGCATGATCTGTGGGACACCATCAGAAGAAACAATTTGTGACTTGTTGGAGCTTCAGAAGGAGAACATAACAAGCAGTGGGCAGAAAGTTACATCAAAAAAATAATTGCTGAAAATTTACCACATCTGGGGAGAAATTTGGATATCTACGTCAGTGAAGCTTGTAGCATACCGAAAACCTCTGAAAAAGGAAAGGGAAGGAAACAAGAAACTGCCAACCCAAAATACTCTGTCCAGCAAAGTTACCCTTCAGAAATGATGGAGTGAGAAAGACTTTTCCATATGGAAAAAAGGCAGAGTGAGCCCCTTACCACTAGACCTGCCTTATAAGAACTGCTGAAAGGAGTGCTTGCAGCTGAATTGAATGGACACTGCTTAGTAACATGAAAATGTAGAACACACTGGAAAAGGTAATTACATAGTAAAATTCAGAATGCTCTAATGGTGTAATGTAGTGGTATATTTATTATATGGTATGTATCAAAAGCATTTCTAAAAGGGAAATTTAGATTGATAGATGCCTACACCAAGTAAAAAGAAAAATCTCAAATAAACAACCTACCTTTGCACCTTAAGAAACTAGAAAAAAGAATAACAGTCTAAGCCCAAAGTTGGCAGAAGGAAATAAACAAAGATCAGAGCAGATAAATGAAATGGATACCTGAAGAAGAGGAGAAAAGGTAAAACTGAGAGTTGGATTTTAGACAGATAAATGAAATTGACAACCTTTTAGCTTGACTAACTAATAAAAACAAGCCTCAAAACCAGAAATGAAAAGGAGACGTTACACTTGATACAGAAATACAATGGATCATAAGAGCCTGCTGCTGCTAAGTCGCTTCAGTCGTGTCCAACTCTGCGCGACCCCATAGACAGCAGCCCACCAGGCTCCCCCGTCCCTGGGATTCTCCAGGCAAGAACACTGGAGTGGGTTGCCATTTCCTTCTCTAATGCATGAAAGTGAAAAGTGAAAGGGAAGTTGCTCAGTCGTGTCCAACTCCTAGCGACCCCATGGACTGCAGCCCACAGGCTCCTCTGTCCGTGGGATTTGTCAGGCAAGAGTATTGGAGTGGATTGCCATTGCCTTCTCCCATAAGAGCCTACTATGAATAATTATAGGCTAAGAAACTGGATAATCTAGGAAAAATGGATACATTCCTTGGAATATACAGTCTACCAAGACTAAATCATGAAGACATTAAAAATAAAACAGATTAATAATGTAAAGAGAGATTCAGTTAATAATCGAAAACATCCCAACAAAGAAAAGCACAGGATCAAATCAGTTTCTCTGGTGAATTCTACTAAATGATTTTTTTTTTTAATCTATAGATTCAGTGCAATAGAATTCCAATGTAATTTTTCACAGAAATAGGGAAAAAAAAGTCCTAAAATTTTATGGAACCACAGAGACCTCAAATAGCTAGAGGAATTTTGAGAGAAAAGAACAAAGTTGAAGGTATCACACTTTCTGATTTCAAAATGGTTACAAAAATAAAGTAACCAAAATCTTATGCATGGTATTCAAAAGAGTATGATACTGGCATAAAACTAGACACATAGACCAATGGAACAGAATCAAGAAGCCAAAAGTAAACTCCTGCAAATATGGTCAACTAATATTAGACAAGAGAGTCAAAAGTACTCACTGGGTAAATGGTAGTCTCTTCAATAAATAGTGCTGGGAAAAATGGATCATTACATCCAGAAAAATGAAAGTGGATCCTTATCTCTCACCACTCACAAAAATTAACTGGAAATGAATTAAAGACTTAACTGTAGGTCTGAAAGTATAAAAGTCCTAGAAGAAAACATACAGAAAAAGCTCCACGACATGGGCCTTGGCAGTAATGTTTTTGTATATGATACCAAAGCACATTCAACAAAAGCCAAAATCAACAAGTGGGAATATCTTACACTGAAAAGCTTCTTCACTACAAAAGAAACAGTCAGCAAAGTAAAAAGGCAGCCTGTGGATTGGAGGAAAATATCAGATAGCATATATCTGGTAGGGCTTCCCTGGTAGCTCAGCTGATAAAGAATCTCTGCAGTGCAGGAGACCCCAGTTCTATTCCTGGGTGGAGAAGATCCCCTAGAGAAGGGATAGGCTACCCACTCCAATATTCTTGGGCTTCCCTGGTGGCTCAGGTGGTAAAGAATCCACCTGCAATGCAGGAGACCTGGGTTTGACCTCCAGGTTGGGAAGATCCCCTGAAGAAGGGAACAGCTACCCACTCAGTATTCAGGCCTGGAGAATTCCATGGACTGTATAGTCTGTGGGGTCGCAAAGAGTCAGACACGACTGAGTGACTTTCACTTTCAACACTTTCAATATATCAGGTGGGGATTAATATTCAAAATATATAAGGAACTCATAGAACTCAGTGGAAAAAATACAAATGATCTGGTTAAAAAATGAGCAGAGTTTTCCAAAGAAGATATACAGATGACCAACAAATGTATGAAAAAGTGCTCACTTTTCACCTATTAGTGAAAAAGCATCACTAATAGGAAGGAAAATGCAAATAAAAACCTCTGTGAGATACCACCTCACACCTGCAAGAATGACTGCCATCTAAAACAGATGACAGACATTTCTCCAAAGAAGACATACAGATGGCTAACAAACACGTGAAAAAACGCTCAGCATCACTCATCAGAGAAATGCAAATCAACACCACAGTGAGGTACCATGTCACGCCAGTCAGAATGGCTGCTATCAAAAAGTCTACAAACAATAAATGCTGGAGAGGGTGTGGAGAAAAGGGAACCCTCTTACACTGTTGGTGGGAATGCAAACTAGTACAGCCACTATGGAGAACAGTGTGGAGATTCCTTAAAAAACTGGAAACAGAACTGCCGTATGACCCAGCAATCCCACTGCTGGGCATACACACCAAGGAAACCAGAATTGAAAGAGACACGTGTACCCCAATGTTCATCGCAGCACTGTTTATAATAGCCAGGACATGGAAGCACCTTAGATGTCCATCAGCAGATGAATGGATAAGAAAGCTGTGGTACACATACACAATGGAGTATTAGTCGGCTATAAAAAGAATGCTTTTGAGTCAGTTCTAATGAGGTGGATGAAACTGGAGCCTATTATACAGAGTGAAGTAAGTCAGAAAGAAAAACACCAATACAGTATATTAATGCATATATATGGAATTTAGAAACATGGTAATGATGACCCTATATGTGAGACAGCAAAGAGACACAGATGTAAAGAACAATCTTTTGGGCTCTATGGGAGAGGGTGAGGTGGGATTATTTGAGAGAATAGCATTGAAACATGTATATTATCATGTGTGAAATAGATCGCCAGTCCAAGTTCAATGCATGAGACAGGATGCTCAGGGTTGGTGCACTGGGATGACCCTGAGGGATGGGATGGGGAGGGAGGTGGGAGGGGGGTTCAGGATGGGGAACATGTGTACACCCGTGGCTGATTCAGGTCAATGTATGGCAAAAACCACCACAATATTGTAAAGTAATTAGCCTCCAATTAAAGTAAAAAATAATAATAAAACCCAGAAGACAAGTAACAAGTGTTGATAAGGATGTAGAGGAAACGGAATCCTTGTGCACTGTTGCTGGGAATGTAAATTGGTGCGGCTACTGAGGAAAACAATATGTGAGTGTTCCTCTAAAACTTAAACAACAGTGCCACCAGATGATACAGTAATCCACAGGATATATATCAAAACAGGATCTTAAAGAGATGTCTGCGCTTCCTGGTTTGTTGCAGCATTACTAACAATAATACGATTATTCACAATAATAACAGTCTAAGTGTCTGTGCATGGATGGATAAAGATGAGCATATATTTATAATATATATGATGGAATGTTGTTCAGCCATGAGAAGGAAGGAAATTTTGCCCTTTGGGACAACGTGGATGGACTTTGAGGACATTATGCAAAGTGAGATCAGTCAGACAGAGATAAAGACTGGATGACCTCATTTACGTGTGGAATCCAAAACTGAACTCATGGCAGCAGTAGACTGGTGGTTGCCAAGGCCTGGGGGCTGGGGAGATGGGGAAGTGCTGCTGAAAGGCTCAAACGTCCAGTTATAAGATGAACAAGCGCCGCGGATCTAAGGCACAGGGTGGTGGCTGTAGCTAACCATATCTGTATTACGTGTTGAATGATGAACAAAAGAGTTCATCTTAAGTCTTCTCACTGCAATAAATAAATGGCAGTTATGTTACTACCTGTAGAATTACATTCAAACCCATCATTTTGTGATATTCAAGGCCCTCTTATAAATTCAGTTATATTTCCAACTGCTCCAGTGGAATTCTTTCATCTAGCAAGGCTGAATTATTCGTTGCTCAGATAGATACCACACACACACACACACACACACACACACACACACACACACACACACACACACACACACACACACACACACACACACACACCCCTATATGTGCGTGTGTGCTTAAGTTGCTTCAGGCTGAATTATTCGTTGCTCAGATAGATACCACACACACACACACACACACACACACACACACCCCTATATGTGCGTGTGTGCTTAAGTTGCTTCAGGCTGAATTATTCGTTGCTCAGATAGATACTACACACACACACACACACACACACACACACACACAACTGTCCAACTCTTTGCGACACTTTAGACTGTAGCTCACCAGGCTCCTCTCTCCATGGGATTCTGCAGACAAGAATACTGGAGTTGCCACGGCCTCCTCCAGGGGATCTTCCCAACCTAGGGGATCGATCCCGCATCTCTTATGTCTCCTGCATTGGCAGGTGGGTTCTTACCACTAGCACCACCTGGGAAGCCCCATATACCCATATATACACATATATATGTATGTGTGTGTGTATACATTGTCTATAGCAGTTGAGTCTTGAACAACGTGGGTTTGAACTGAGCAAGTCTACTTGATGTGGGTTGTTTTCAATAGTAGATACTATACTGCCACACGACCCACAGTTGTTTGAACCTTAGCTGCAGAAGACTGACTGTAAGTTATACTCAGATTTTCAACTACCTGGAGGGTTGTTACCCCTCACCTCACTATTGTTCAAGGGTCAACTGGAAGGAGAGAGAGAGAGTAGTTTAGGTGACTTTTTTGCTTTTTATTTACATATATTTGGAAGCAACTTGGTTAAACATGGAACCTGGCATCTGCCTGAGCTCAGATCTCTCTTTACAGCTTTCTAGCTGTATGCCCTTGGGCAGACTGCTCTGCAGTTCTCTAAACCTCACCTTCCACAACTCTAATACCTTACTGTCTATATTAGCCTGCCGCCACAGGGACAAAAATTTTTTAATTCCTATAAAATCTCCAGTTCCTGGCAGATAGTAACACACAGAGGAAGTACCCCTCTCTTTTTTCTATATGCAAATGTATTATAAACTCTTTGTATGTCTGTAAATACAAATAATCTTTATAATTTTTAATGCTACCCAGAAGCAAATGTGGTTTGAAGAAATTAATGTTATACGAATAGTCAACAGTCTTCTTAACTTTCTGTTTTTATTAGGAAATGGGGAAGAATCCAGCGTGTGCAGAGTTATACTGTGTGCTGGAAGTTGTCTTGAGCTTTTATTTATAAACACCTTTTTATTTTATAAACCAAATGAGCGGAAGGCATTAGCCTCCTATTGCTGATGAGGAGATAGTGTCCCAGAGAGGTTGAGTGATGGACCTAAGATTACACAGCAAATGCGTGTGTGCATGCCAGGTCACTTCAGTTGTGTCTGACTCTTTGTGACTGTGGCCTGCTAGGCTCCTCTGTCCATGGGATTTTCCAGGCACAAATACTGGAGTGGGTAGTCATTTCTTCCTTAAGGGGATTTTTTTGACCCAGGGATCAAACCCATGTCTCCTGCAGCTCCTGCATTGCAGGCAGATTCTTTATCGCTGAGCCAGAGGGGAATCACCTTGAATAAATGGTAGCATTTACTGTCTACCACAATGTGCTTCTTCTTACACCAAATGACATCAATAATTTCTGTAGGTATGGTGATTAGAAATTCGGACTGAGAGTCTAATAAAGGATTTTTGTCCCAGTAAAATGCTGCAATCTCCAGGCTATGTTCTATTTTGGAATATTTGACATTAGCCCGATTTCACAGGATTCTGGAATAGGGCAGTAGAGCTTTATTGACAAATGTCAGTCTCACCAAATAGCTGAAATTGCGAAAGTGTGTCCTGTTCAGTGCTAAAGACTACGATGTCAAAGACCTGTAGGAAGAGGAACAATTGTTTTACCAGTTCTCTCCATTCTTCAGTGTTCCTTAACCCTCTGTCTGCCTTCAGGAATGCCAGAATTACCTAGAAAATTCTAGCCCAGTTTTGAAATACACTGCCTTGAGGTTTATCAGTTTGCCTTGAGGTTTTTGTTTTGTTTTTGCCATTGCCTGATTTTGTTTTTACCACAAACCAGTCTCATTTGTAGAATCAGAATCCATTGGCGGTTAGTCAGATGTAGACACTATATGTCTCTTTAACATTCAACAGTATTTTCAACAGTATTATCCCTGTGAAGTTATCTTATTCAGTCAGAAACGTGACTTCATTCCAAATTCCTCAAGTAGCCTTCCAGCAACTAAGGACATTATACATAATTTATATCATTCTCCCAAAGTCCCAAGTCCCATCTAACCAGTTTTTCTGGATAGACTTCATTCTGGTGGGTTTTTTGGTTGTTGTTTTTACTTTTAAGACAATTATGCTTTTTGTGTGTGTATTCAGCTGTCTGTTTAGGAAAGCTGGTATTTTTTCAGGAAACTTAGTATTGAAAAATTCCAATATTCTCTATTCTCTATCTTTGTGAATCTTACAGGCCATGTTATTGTTCTTTTGGGAGAGTGAGGTTTGGTTCTGGTTTTACTTTTATTTGGTTTTTGCTTATTACGGAGCAGAGTAAGTGAAACCTAACAATCTGTTATTCCTCAGTCTTAACCCTTTTCTCTGAAAGCTGATGAGACTTCATGGACATTTTTTGTGTCTTTTATAAATCTCCTAGGTCTTAGCAAGAGATCTTGCAGAGAAAGTTTGATCTTGCCGACACAGACAGCTGAATACACACACAAAAAGCATAAATGTCTTAAAAGTAAAAACGACCACCAAAAAACCCACCAGAGAAAGATGTAAGTCTGAGCACTGGTTGGCTTGCCTTTATCAGTATTTAGAGTGCTCTTACCAAGGGTGGAGGACTCCTAGATGGCACCATGGTAAAGAATCTGCCTGCCCATGCAGGAAATGTGGGTTCGATCCTTGGGTCAGGAAGATCCTCTGGAATAGGCACTAGCAAGCTTCTCCAGTGTTCTTGCCTGGGAAGTGCTATGGACAGAGGAGCCTGGTGGGCTACAGTCCACGGGGTCACAAAGAGTCAGACACGACTTAGCACACAAGCATTCTACCAAGACTTCTTTGCTGAACTAGATTGTTCTCTTGGTTTATTCCTACTACTTCTATTGCTCTTAAAACAAGCACAATAGTAATTATAATGACCTGATGATTTATCTCTAGTGAGGATTCATAGCACATTTTTTTTTTTTAAGGAAGAGAAATAGAAGGAAAGAGAAAATACCGATCTACCTTTTTGCCCTAGTCCTTGTATTCCAGAAATGGGATGAAGTGGATCGTTTGGTCAGATTTCAGTTTCATATGAACTTCCTCTTTTGTCTCTTCACTTTCCTCTGATGTGCTTGCTTGCTTTCACACGTAGAGATGGGAGAGCCAAATGGTGTGTGTGGCAGAAGGATGTTGGAGGAGGAATCTGGAGTGTGTGGGTGGTGTTTCTGTCAGGACAGCATCTTCTAGATGGTTCCATTGACTCCATAAAATGTGTATGCCTGGAAGGAACAGGCAGAGATAATAAAGACTAGTCTCAGATTCCAAGTGATCTTGGTACAGTCATGTATCATGGTAGTTAGATTTAAAAAGACTATTTTGGACTTGTGTGTGTGTGTGCGCGCACGAGCACTAACGCGTTAGAGGGGCAATGATGCAGGAAGTGGCCGTGTTCCTAAGGCAGGTGGTGACGGAATTCAATCAACTGCAGTCACAGCCCTGTGCCAAGGGTGCAGATGTTTGAGTGCTGGGCTGGTGAAGTACGAATTTGGCCACATACTATGGGATTAAATTTCTTCTTAATTACCTTAAGAAAGAAACACATTTTAAATGAGCTAACTTCAGTCCTAACACTTCATTCTCCCTGTAACTTTTGCCACAAACGCTCTGCTCACACATATTTTACGCCACTTCTGATGGGACTCTTGTTTATAATAATGATAATAACTACTCTTTATTGAACACTTGTTTTCTGTCAGCCACTATCCTAAGTTCTATATGGATTAGTTCATTTAATCTGGGGATGGGAGCTACTTTTATCACGCTGTTATAGATAAGGAGATTGAGGTTAACGAACCTCCTCAAGTTCACACAACTAGCAGAGATTGGAACCTGGAAGTCTGACTACACAGGTTGTACATTTAGTTTTGTTGTTTGTTTACTTAAAATTTTTTTTCTTTCTTTTTTATGCCATGTTATCTCCATGTTTCTGTAATTGGGGCATATGTTCCATAGACTAAGGCCCCAGATAAAGACAGCTGTGGCTGAAATTATGACCTCTTAGAAGTTGTTGCCTGTTTTTCAGTGCTTTAATGAAAGACTATTTTTAGTCTTTATTTTAACTTGTGGTTAGAGTTCACCAGTGTATTTTTTCCAAATGCTCAATTATTCAGTAGGTCTCCTTTTCCCACCTGCCAAGATCTTTATTTTTGAGGTTTTTGTCTTCTGCCATGTCTTGTCCATATTCTTTCAATAAATTGAAGACAGTAAATACTGCTTTTTTAAACCTATTACTCTTAATGTAACTACTCAACTTTTGCCTTTTGACTCACTGATAAGACAGGTACAGTCAGTTACACCAAATGTGTAACTTACACATATGTAACTTACACACTTAGTCAGAAAAGAAAGAATAACAATTTAAGTAGTGTGGGCAGTTGCATCTTCCCTGGAGCATGTGCCCTGGATTCATGGGCATGAATCCTGTTATCCTTTTAATCGGTTGTTTTTTTAATTTTTTTTAAGTGTGTATCTTTGTTTTTTTAATTGAAGTGTTTCTTTTGTACTGGCGTGTAGCTGATTCACAAGCTGTGGCAGTTTCAGGTGGACAGCAAAGGGACTCAGCCATTCATATGTGCGTGTGTCCCTTCTCCCCCAGACTCCCCTCCCGTCCAGGCTGCCACATCGCACTGAGCAAAGTTCCCTGTGCTCTACGTGGAGCCTTGTCGGCCATCCGTTTTATTTTATTTTCTTTTCTGGCCATCCGTTTTAAATACAGCAGTGTTAGTTACTGTGAGCCACTCACCGAGTGTTTTTCACTCTGCTGGGTACAAGCCAACAACGTGGGGAAAAAAAAAAGTAAGCAGTTCCAAGGCTGAAAGAAAACTGGCTGTGCCCTGCTTACTGAAAGAGAGTGTGCTGTGCTCTCATGGGGGCTCAGGGCAGTTGCAACCAATGTGCCATTTCTGTCTCAGGTGTTCATGTTGGAAATGAGTCTCTCGTAAGCTGTGACTTCTCTGTATTGAATGCCTGCAAGATGCCAGGCACTACGTTAGGTACTAAAAAGATGAAAATTTAGTTTTGCCCTTCAAATAATTCACAGCTTGACAGTTCACAGACAAGGAAGCGCAACTGTAGGTAATAGGGAGGAAGAGAAGAGTATCGGAGGAAGTAAACGGGCAGATGTTTATAATTGCTATATAAGACAAAATAGTTTGGGTATGATGTTAATTTTTTAAAAAAGGAATCAGTAAGTTTTTCTGAACATTGTTGTACGTATGGAAATGACTTGCTAAGTCCTCTAGGGGTTAAAAGAACTATATGCAAGAATTTCCGGCCTAAAAACTCTCTCATACCTCTGTGTAGTTCTCACGTATGCCAAATCTTGACAGTGTTCACTTGATCTCATGCCATTTTTATTGTCCTTACATCATACCTGTTCCCTTTCAGGTTTCTATATATGCTGTCCCAGAAAAGATTGGTCAAGTTCACCATGCCTTGGAAACAACTGTGAAGCTTCTTGACTTTTATCAAAACTACTTTGAAATTCAATACCCGCTAAAGAAATTGGGTAAGAATCAAAGAGTGCCTCCAATTTCATTAGCAATAATAACCTAGACGTGGGTTGCAAATTTTTTCAGAAAGAACTTTTGCCAAAGTTATTTCAAAGGGAAACCAAGAAACTCTGTGAATTGTTTGCTTTAAGAATTGTTTGAAAAAAAAAAAAAGAATTGTTTGTATTTGTTAAGATTATTTAGATTCCATAGATACATCTGAATGTGTAGCTTAAAGCATTTAGAAATTTATGGGACTATTTCAGAGGTGCTGTGTAAGTAAGGATTTGCTTAGGGCTTAACCTGGAGTTGGACTAATTCCAATTTCCTGAGAAATTCCTAATTCAAATAATAATAGGAATAATGAGAGCTCAGGAAAGCAAGAGTACTTCAGTGTCATTCAATAGGATGCTGATTTTAGCTGGAAGACGGTTGGCCCTGCCTTCTGTCCTCCTTGTTCTGGAAAGTTCTTCACTGTGAAGGAGTTAGATCTCCCTTCTCTTGCTAAGGGACAGAGCAACAGTGACTCTGTAGGGGGTTGATCCGATCTTCTCAGCTGACAGGTAGGTAAGGAGCATATGAGCTAGAACGTTTCCTTTCCCTAGAAGTATGTAAGATGAACTTACCGATACAGTGACCTTGCTGATAGACCAGTGGGTAAAATACTTGGGTTTAACTAGGGAGTGCCTTAGATGGAGGAGAGTTGACTACTTCTTTCCTGTTATATCCAGACTTGGTGGCTATTCCTGACTTCGAAGCAGGAGCAATGGAAAACTGGGGTTTGCTCACCTTCCGAGAAGAGACACTTCTGTATGATGGTAATACTTCTTCAGTGGCAGATAGGAAACTGGTTACTAAAATCATCGCTCATGAGCTGGCCCATCAGGTATCGGCACCCAAAGCTGTTCTGTCTCACACCTCTGGTCTGTTTCATATCCTGGAGTTTTAGATGCTAATAATAACTCAGCTTTATATTAGAGTATTGCCTTCTTTCGTAATACAATGGAGCTTTTTTTTTAACACAAACTTAAAATTTTTGGATGAAGATGTTATCTAACGGTTGTTCTATGATTTTACAGTTTATCAAGCATTTTGACTTCCTTTCTCTCTCTTACATTTTATAACGTGGTGGGGAAGAAAGTTTTCCCTGAGCTGCATGCCTCTTCTCCTGGGACTGTAGTAGTCAGGGCTAGGTTTACCGTTTTTTCTCCTGCTAAAAACTGGGTTCTTAATTTGGGAGTGGGAGGGTACTCTGGATGATGTAGAGAAAAGGAAGGAAAATTATATGGGTGCGTGACCCTCACTCTTTCTTCCCCGGTACCTGGTCCCTCTCGTGCCCTCAATGCAGTGCTCATCAGGGTGGGGTGGACCGACCGGGGTGTCGCGACGGTGGGAGGAGGTGGGCGAGAGTGGGGCGTGCTCTGGCCGGTTGGCCGCCTACCTCAGCCACAGCCCCAGCGCACCGGGCCTTGTGAGGACTTCTCGACAGGCTGGCTTATGAAGCGTGTGCGTATTTGCTCTTACAGTTACGCACGTATTCAAACTGTTTTTTAGGGGATCTGCTCCAGGTCTGTTATTCCTGGGGCCGGCCATCACCACAGCAGGAGTGTTTCCTTTGTACTTCTTTACGACTTAGAAGTCATCTTCTTCTGAAAGAGGTTTTTAAGATATTAATCTTTGAAAATATGCTTTTGTGATTCTCCATAGAGCTTTGTTTCAGTACCTAGTAATCTTGTCATTTTGCTGATGGTTTGAGCCGAGCCCTTGGCCACAGTGACTGAACTGCACGCTTTTTATTGGCCACGCTTCATTTCAGGGATTTTTGAGATGAATTTTTTTAGGGGTGTCTCATCTTCTTTTTCCTTCTTATTACTTCATGGAAAAAAGCCATTTAAAAGTCTTTCTGATTTTATTTATTTGTATGCATGCCAAATTTCTTAGGGAATGTTGTTTGAATTCTGTTTTGAATCATGTAAATACTCAATGTGGTAACTGAGGAGAAGCATGCAGTGCAGGCTCTCTGACTATAGGAACATCCCTCATACAGACGTTCGTTTTTGGGTTGTCATGATGATTGTAGACATGATGGAAAATAATATTACTAACTTGATACTAGAAAGTAGAGGAATTTATCTAGGAAATGTTTTAATGAGGTGACTAAAAACAGTTTTTGTCTACCTACTATACAGCATGTCTGTTAAACTGATAAATAAGCCAGTTGTCTTTGTTTGTTTTATGTAAGGTAAAATGTTAAATTTATAATTTTACTTTAAAAGTGAATTTACTCCATGTATACAGTTTTACTTTTAAAGTAAATTTATATCACAAATGCAATGTATTTGTAAGACTTAAAGTTGAATATAGTTTGCTTTAACTGCAATAAGTATACTTTTAAGTAGTGGTAATCTGGTCATAGGCGATTAATCTGACAATTCGATTATTAGAAAAGTCTTGAGAATGTGAAGTTGGTTAGCTGTTTGCTCTTTCCCGCAGTGGTTTGGTAACCTGGTGACAATGCAGTGGTGGAATGATCTGTGGCTGAATGAAGGCTTTGCTACATTCATGGAGTATTTCTCTTTGGAAAAAATATTCGGAGAGCTCTCCAGTGTAAGTACGCTGTTTGTTAGGCCTCCTGTGAATGCCAGGAAGAAAAATAGTCCAATCATACTGGACATGTATTTTCCATGCATTTGGAGCAATGAAAATATTTCTAGAAAAATACAATAAAACTGACTTGTTACTGATCTCTATACCTCTTGAGATTTGACAGTGAAAATTGTGCTTTTAGTTACTGATGGATTTCAGAAAGCAGAAATAATGTGAAATTATTTTATACTTTGTCATTAAGATGAACATTTCAAATTGCTTTGCTAAATTCTGTGTTTAATAGATGTGGCCCTTCTGCTTTAAGGAATTTAGATAGAGTTGGAAAGCATTTTTTTTTATTTGCAAAACAAAACTTTTTATACTCCTTATAGAGAAGAAATGAAGACATTTTGTGGCAATGCTATTATCACTGTGATCATTCTTACAACAGTGATACACAGCGAGACAAATAATTTGCTCTTTTTAGGTCCAAACCATATTTTGTGCCCGTTTCAAAGCCGTGGAACCCCATTCTGTTACAGAGAGCATGATGATGTTGTTACTGTGTTCTTAGACTCTCCGGAGATGTTTCTTCTCCTTAGAGAGATTTGGACATACTAAGTCCTATATGGGGGGAGGGCATGGCAACCCACTCCAGAATTCTTGCCTGGAGAATCCCCATGGACAGAGGAGCCTGGCGGGCTACAATCCATGGGGTTGCAATGAGTCAGACACGACTGAGCGACTAAGCACGCAGCATAGGTCATACATGACAGATATTGTGGAATAATTCAAGCAGTAAATGGAAAAGTATAAGAATCCGTTTCTACTATAGAATTCTGTGACTTTCTATTAAGCTTCTTGACTGTATGATCCAAAAGTGCTTCAAAAGATGAGTACTCTCAGAGCTTTCAGTTTGAAATTTTTGTGTAGGGCCTATTCAAAGATTTCAAATGGTAAAATGAAGTCAGTTTAAGCTTGAATATTAATAAGCAAAGTAATGTAAATCTGGGTATGGGTCTTAATTAAACAAAGAGATATACAGTTTCACCACTTGGTGGTGCCCAGAATGTTTAAAAGCTTTTAGTATATATTCTAGAGGAACTGGTCTGTTGAACTCTCAGACTCCTTTCTGTTTAAGACTTATATTTTACTTAAGAATAGCCTCAGTCAAGGGAAATGTATATTATCTCAATAGAAAAGCTGGATTATGTATGAGAAATCAACTTAAGGAGCAGTTCCTTTTTTTTTTTAATTTAAGATTTTATTTTACAAATATTCACTAGCCATTTCTAAATAATCATTTGAACAACTGGATTTAGCATATGGTCGCTTTAGTAATAAACTCTTAATGTATCCTTGTGTTGTTGTTTAGGGAACACTGATTTTTGTGGAAGTTGTAATTTTATTTTCAAATTTAACAAATATGCATAAATGTCACATTCTTCCTATATCTTCAACAGATTATTTCTAAAGTTTAGTGAAGCTAGTTGATTTTTTTTATAATGACCTTAAACAGTAATTAGTCTAATTCCTATCAATAATTACTAAACTTGCCTCTGTCTTTAATACTGTTCACAGTTTCTTTATTCTGTTTCATTTTTTGTAGTATGAAGATTTCTTAGATGCTCGATTTAAAACAATGAGAAAAGATGCGTTGAATTCATCCCATCCAATATCATCATCATCTGTTCAGTCTTCAGAACAGATTGAGGAAATGTTTGATTCTCTTTCCTACTTTAAGGTATTGCCATGCACAAAAAGTACCTGGAGTGGGTTACAAATTAATTTCATATGAAAGCAAGCTGACTGATTTAGATTGTTTTAAAGACTAGACAAGTATTATTTTCAATTTTCCTGTTAATTTTTAAGATGTTTGCTTCTACTTAAATCTTGATCTTAACTTGATCTAGGTTCTTCTTTCTTTCTCTGTCTCTTAAGTTCTCTAACTAGTATTCTGGCTAGTTAACCAGATCTTACAGTAATAGATCTTTTAAAGTTGGATAACTGTCCAGATCTACAGGTGGAATATGTCCAGGGGAGGCTCTAAGCCTTTGGCTGTGTCATTCAGGACTGAAGTGTGTTCCAAAGTCAGAATTGCCAAAACAGGTAGACAAAAGGAGATTTTTACGAATCAAAGACTCTATTGTAGAATTAGAAACCTAGACTGCAGGTTTGGAAGTAAAGCAAAAACAGAAATTGAAAGTCCTGATTAGGATCACCTAAGTCAGAGAAGAGGGGAGGGGGATATCACATTTGTGTAGGGAAGGAGGGCTGAATGTTATAGCTTACTTGCCTCCTTAGTCTGGCTACCAGATTAAGATCAATAAATTGAATTCCCATCCTGAACAAAGACAAAGATATACAAAGCATATGGGTTACAGTTCATGTCATCAAGAAATGCGGAGTTTAGGTAGGGAGTACTTGTGAAGCAGTAAGAAAGAATGTGTGCTAAGGGAACGGTACAGAGTATTTTTCCCTGGGATCATGGAGAGAAATTTCTTAGAAGAACATGGAAACTAAATAATAGGAAAAACATATAGGTAAAGAGCAATGGGAACAATAGAATAGGGCTAGAATGGCTTGATGAGGTCTGCAAAAAAAGAGTCAGTAATACTAATGGGCAGGGAATTTTTGTTTAGGGGGTAAATGCTTGCAGTGGAAGCCACATGTGGGGTAGGGAAAGATGAGAAAGGTACGTCTGAGCTCAGTTGTAGAAGGTCCTGAATGCCATCAGGAATCTGGACTTTTTCTATAATCAGTGGGAAGCTTTAAAAGATTTTTAAATAGAGGAATGGCTTTGAGATTCAAGTGACTAGGAAAATTAACTTGCTTTAGTTTACAAAACAGATTTAAATGGAGAGAGACCTAAAATCAGGAAATTGCTGCTGAAGTCAAAGCATGAAATGGTAAAAGTTTAAAATTAGGAGCGGTAGTGAGAGTGGAAGGAAACGGATGGGTGTGAAAAAACCCCTGGGCAGAGGGAAATGCTTATAGGATTTAGTGATAGGTCAAAGCAGGTGAAGGAGGCAGAAATGTTTTCCAGGTTCAAGCCTGACTGGCAGGGAGAATGGTAGGACTGTTATTAAATGAGGAAATCAGGAGTACAGTTAGCTATATGAAGTATATTCCAATTAGAGCTACTGTTATGGGTTGTGATTTTTAAAGCCCATACTGGAGCTACCAATAAAGAAAATTTTACAACTTGGCAGTTCTTTTCTTACACAGAACAGTTATTTCAGGATCTCTCGTTATAGAGCTCTTTCTTTGTCTGACCCCCACCCTCCAAACCTAGAATTCAGTGTCTTCTGAACATGTTGCTTCCATAACATACATTATGCCTGTCCGTATGGTAAGTACTTATTTCAGAATTGGGACTCTGGCAAATGTCCCATCCGCAGAACTGAGAGAAATAGTTCACTGGATAATTTACACTGGATAATAGTTCACTGGATAATTGTGTATGAGAAGAAGTGTCAGTGTTTGACAGTAAGTCATGCATGTGGCAGACATAGGGTGTTTGATCTTCATAATCTTTAAGCCTAATTTTGATGCATGTTGCCTTGTGATAATTCAGTCGTTTATCAAATTATACAAGTACCAACCACGTACCTGGTGTTTTCCTAGGTACCAAGAATAGATCAGGAAAGAAGGCAGACTATGTCGCTTGTACCATGGAGCTTCCATTTCAGGGGTCGGAGATAGGGACATGCATAATACAAATGAATGAAAGATACTGTGTTTGGTGGTTAGTGTGAATATGAAAATGAAGCACAGTAAGGAAAATGAGAATGACAAGGGAAAGGCTGCTCTGTATAAGATGGCTAGGGAAGACCACTGATAAGGTGATATTTGAATAACATTTGGAGGATGTGGGGGAACGAGCCATGTGGACTTCCAGGGGGGAAATGTTCCAGCCAGAGGGTATAACCAGTGCACAGGGCTTGTGTGCAGACATCAGTTAGCGTAGTAGGCCTGAGACTGCTGTCCTTAGAAAGGCATTATTGTGAGGCTTGACCTTGGCTAATTTCTGGCAAACTGGATTTGGGGAGAGTTCTCACCATTCCCTGATAAGAATGACTCACTGTGCCATCACTGTTTGTGCGAACAGTGTAGTTTAGGGTAAATATCTGCTTTCCTTCTGGGAGTCTGGAATTTTGGTCCTTGCTGGGCAGAAGGGGATGGCACCCCACTCCAGTGCTCTTGCCTGGAAAACCGCATGGACGGAGGAGCCTGGTGGGCTGCAGTCCATGGGGTCGCGAAGAGTCGGACACAACTGAGCAACTTCAGTTTCACTTTTCACTTTCATACATTGGAGAAGGAAATGCCAATCCACTCCAGTGTTCTTGCCTGGTGAATCCCAGAGACAGGGGAACCTGGTGGGCTGCCGTCTATGGGGTTGCACAGAGTCAGACACGACTGAAGCGACTTAGCAGCAGCAGCGGAAGATACTTGCATGACTAGCCCCCAGTAAAAATCATGGGTACTGAGTCTCCAAGGAACTCCCCCAACAGCCAGGGTTTCATAAGTGTTGTCACAACTGGTCGCTTGGAGAATTAAAGGCATCCTGCAGAGGACTTTTGGAAGCTTGTACTTGTTCACCCCATGAGACTTTTCCCTTAGCTGATTTAGCTTCATGTCCTTTCCCAGCAATATCAATCATGGTGGTGGATATGACTGTATACTCAGTCCTGGTCCTGTGAGCCCTTCTACCATATCTGGACTTGTTTTGGGGACCCACACCACTTTAGATGAAGATTGGTTGGCGTGTTTAAGCACCAGCAAGGAGCCAGGGTGTCTGGAGAGGAATAGATGCAAGGGAAAGTAGCAGAGGGAGTGAGAAGGATTATAAGGGGCCAGATCATTGTAGATCAACTCATTAGATTTGATAAGGACCTTGATTTTACGCACAGTGGAATGAAAGCCATCTGAAGAGGGAAGTACCACAGTACGATTGATTTATTTATTTTTGGAATAAGTCAGCCTTCAACATCACGTGGAATCAAGGTGACTAGTTAGGAGGTTGTTGTAATAGACCAGCAGCAAGGAAATGGTGGCCTGGACAAAGGTGATAGTAGTGAACGTAATAAGCCGTGTTTGGTTTTGAAATATATTGGGAAGTTTAGTCCAGTAGAATTTGCTAGTGGACTAGATGTCGAGTTAAGAGACGAGTCAAGGATGACTTCAAAATTTTTGCCTGAACAGCTGGAAAAATGGAATTTTTATTTGTTGAAATGAGAAGATTATTGGAAGAGTATATTTAGGATAAGAAGGGAAAAAAAGGTCAATTTTTGAGTAAATTTCAGGTGCATAAGTGGCAATAGTAGGCATGTAATTGGATAGGAGTCTGGAATTGAAGCAAAGTCTGGTTAGATACATAAATTTGGGGGTCATGTAAAACCCCTGTGGTTGAGAAGATCAACAAGAAAGTGACTTTAGAGAAGAAAAGAAGTCTGAAGATTAAATGCCAGGGACACTAAAAGTTAGTCCTTGAGAAGATAAGGAAGATGCAGCAAAAGAGAGAGAGGGATGCCCAGTGCACAGGGGAGGAATCAGGAGTGACGTGCCAAAGCCGAGAGCAGGATGACTTTCACGGAGGAGGGAGTGATCGGTCATATCAGATGCTACTCGTGGGTGAGCCTGAGAATTGACATTGGTTTGACACCGTAAGGCTCACCAGTGGCCTTCATAAGACCACTGCCAGTGGGTGATGATGGTTGGAAGATGGCTCAAGAGGGAATGGAAACAGAACAAATGAGCACGGCAAATGCAGACAGCTCTTTTGAAGAACTGGCTTCCCAAAGGAGAAACAAGAAATATGGTGATAACTGGAGGAGGCGTGAGGTTAAGGAAGGGAAGCACATCTTCTGTTTAAAATAAGAACTGCTGGGTGGTTTTGTTTTGTTTTTTTTTTCCAAATGGAGTGTTGCAGTGTTATAGTAGAGAGGAAAAGTTAGTGACGCAGAAGAGAGGGGGACTATTGGGAACAACAGTGACTATTTAAATTTATAGAACAAGTACCACTGAAGTGTGATACAAAAACAAGAGAGTAATAAGTATTAAGTTCAGTTATCTGTATCTTGTAATCTTGATGACTTAACATTGCTACATTTTTTATCAGAAATTCAGTCATTCAGAATTTTTTTGCATTTGAGTGCCTTCCATGTAGTAGGCATTATTTTAGTCATAGGAGTTGAGCTCCTAGCTTCAGTTTTTCCCTAAATTAGCTTACAGTCTAGAAGAGGAAATAAATACATCTCTATAGCAGATGCAGGAGGTGTGATATAAATTGCCTTTGAATGTGGAGGAGGTGGTTGCTGCTTTAAAACTGGGGATGTTGACATGCATCATAATATGGTGTGACCTTAATAGTTCCACGTCTGACTCTGAATTATTAGTGTGTGCTTACAATGGCACCCCACTCCAGTACTCTTGCCTGGAAAATCCCATGGACGGAGGAGCCTGGTAGGCTACAGTCCATGGGGTCGCTAAGAGTCAGACACGACTGAGCAACTTCACTTTCTCTCTTCACCTTCATGCATTGGAGAAGGAAATGGCAACCCACTCCAGTGTTCTTGCCTGGAGAATCCCAGGGACAGGAGAGCCTGGTAGGCTGCCATCTATGAGGTCGCACAGAGTCGGACACAACTGAAGCAACTTAGCAGCAGCAACTACCTAAATACACACTCATATGTTCCAAACATATTTGAAGTGACTCTGCAAGAAGAAGAGAGATCTTAGATACTTCAGAAGCTTGACACCTTAAAACTGGAAATTAATGTACTTTCTAGCAAAGAGACTTTTGAGGGTTCAGCAGTGTGCCCATGAAGTCAGCTGGGACTTCAAGCACAGGGGGTAGGGGTGGGGATGCCACAGAAAATTCGGCAAGTTTTAAAGTTAAAAATATATGTATAAACACTTAACTTTTCAACATAACACTGAAACATTGAGTAATCGATAGACTGCACAAAATGGCCCACAGAAGAATTAGTGCACATAGGCATTTTTATTTTTCAACTTCTTTAAAATAATTTTTAAAGAATTAATTCTTTCTAAAATTCTTTAAAATAATTTTTAAGACAATTTGGCCATAGTCCACAACTGGCTACATGAAACAAAATAACAGCAAATTATAACTGGGTTAGTAAAGTGTTCGCTTAGAATGATTGTATTTTGAATTTTAGGTTCTTATTTCGATAGTCTTACTGTATTCTATTATTTTCCTCCATTTTTCACTTTTCTTTTTTCTTTTTTTTAATTTTTTGGAATAGGGAGCTTCCCTACTGTTGATGCTGAAAACTTACCTTAGTGAAGATATATTTCAACATGCCATTATCCTTTACCTGCATAATCATAGCTATACATCCACTCACAGTGATGACCTGTGGGATAGTTTTAATGAGGTAAGTGACCTGGATATTTATTTAGCTCTTGAAGTAAGAAGAGAGGGGTTCTTGTATTATTTTGTCAGGTATGTAAATAAGCTATGGCACCAAGGACAGTTTTTAAGAGAAAGGAATGGAACTTAGTGTACAAATGTTTATGGATAAAAGCACAGAATTAAAAGTCATGAAACGGAAAGTACTAGGCTTAATTGCCAAAAAAAAAAAAAAAGGCATGAGGCCTTATATAAGCACCTTTAGTCTATAGCTAAATCTCTATTCCTACCTTGTAGGAAAGTTCTCTTTTCTAACGTTTTTGCCATTTTTCTACCTTCCATTCATGAATTTTTGGCTCTGTACTTTGCCTTGCGACTCCTCCTGTCTTTGGTGGCCATACACCACTAAAGTGTTACAGATGACATGGCACAGTCTGGCGACCATAGCTGAGCTCTGCCCTCGGATCATTTTGCTGCTTGGATTTGGTTGTGCCTACAGATTCTAACAAGTAGTGTCATTGGTTAGAAGTTACGCTTTGTAACAGTGCCTGAACTCAGCTTGCTCACATGCACACATGCTGACTACGTAGACTTTATAAGCCTTTGAATTTGTTACCCTCATCTAGATCAATGGTTTTTCATGTTTTGGAAGATCACAGACATATCTGAACATTTGATGTAAGTTATAGACATGTTCCCCCCAAAATCCACAGAGATGCAAGATGTCGCACAGAGTTTCAGTTTTCTGGATTCTGGGTGAAGAACCCTTGCTCTGAAGCTTTTCTGTATGCTCTCTCTGCTTCCTTGCTTTATCTGAGATTTGGTACCTTCTAGTTGTTAGCCCTTTTCCCAGAAGATGTATCTTCCCTACTGTCTCAGTTCTCTTTGAGAAGAAGGATCCGTCCTTATCACCTAAGAGTTGCTTCTAAATGATCGTTTTTCTTATCATGTAGTAGCATTTCAACTGAAAGCCACATTATTTACTCTGTACTCAATGTATTATCTCCTGCCAGTTAGAATATATTTCTGCCTTCCTCACTGACTTCAGCTTTTGCATCATGGTGCTTTCCTGTCCTGACCTAGCCCCTAATATTATCCTCACATGTTTCAGCATCAGCATCAAATTATGCACTGGCCTCTTCATTTCAGTTCTGTTTCAAAGACCCAGAAGTGCCGTGCTTTGGGTCAGTTTTGTTTTCTTCCTAACCCCTTGTCCAGAAAGAAATAGATCAGAGCCATTGAACATGTAAGGTTAGTAGTATCACAGTGCATTTAGAAAGATTTGCTCCATCCTTTTTGGCTTTAAATACGTAGGTGTAAGTCTACTGAGGTAAGGCCAGTCATAGTGGTGTGATATGACCAAATGATTGTACCATTTTAAGTACTTGATGATTTGAATTGCTTGCAATTCAAATCCATATGTAATCTAGGAAAATAATTTGAATCATAAATTTAACTCACCTGCTTCAAAAATTGCTTCTTAATCATTGATGCCAGATGTCTTAGGGACAGTAAGCTTTAGAGGGCCTGTGAGCCTCTGACACTGGATTCTAGATTTTATAGATCAATTCATGTATTTTGTGGGGAAAGGACTATGTGTCTAGGAAAAATGTTCACCACTGTTTTCTGGAGAGACCTAAAGTCTGGGCAGCCAACCTGTTTATATTTCACTCCTCTGCAGCGGCTGCCGCTCCCATTCTAAGGCCCTCCCACAGGATGAGCTCTTAAAAAGATCAGCTTTACCATTTGCAATGGGCTTCCCTGGTGGCTCAGATGGTAAAGAATCTGCCTGCAATGCAGGAGACCTGGGTTCGATCCCTGGGTTGGGAAGATTCCGCTGGAGAAGGGAACAGCTACCCACTGCAGCATTCTGGCCTGGAGAATTCCATCAACTGTACAGTCCATGAGGTTGCAAAGAGTCGGACATGACTGAGCAACTTTCACTGTCACACCATTTTGTAAAAGCAGAGGGTCTGGGGAATAAAGAGAACTCTGGATCTAGCGGACTAACAGGAATAAAAGTAGTATTTCTGATTTCTCGCCTATGTATCCTTAGGAAAACCTTCTAAACAGTAGTATTGGGACCTAAAAGAGTGCTTATCCCTTCTCAGGGATTTTAATGTGCCTGGAATTGGTTTATAGCATCTGTGTTGCCTTTTTCAACAGATGCTGCCTCTCACTCTCTTTAGTTTTCACTTATTTCTAGTCCAGGTTACTTTCTTTTTAGCAATTTCTCATTTACTTAGAGTAGAAATGTAAATGCAACTTAGCATTGGTGCATTGTGGTAGAGAAAGAGAGAAAGATACTATAAACTTTTTAGACTCTTTATCTCTGAGAAAAATAATCTATTCTTCTTTCTCTAGTCCACAAACAAAACACTAGATGTAAAGAAAATGATGAGAACCTGGACCCTGCAGAAAGGATTTCCTTTAGTGACTGTCCAGAGAAAAGGAAAGCAAATTCTGGTACAACAGGAAAGATTCTCTTTAAATGTGAAGCCTGAAATTCAGCCTTCAGATGCAAGGTGAGAACCCACTGTCTCTCCTGTTATCTCTTTAATCCCAAAAAAGGGCAGTGCCAAAGAATGTGCAAACTGCTGTACAGCTGCGTTCGCTTCACATGCTAGTAAGGTGGTGCTCACAATCCTTCAAGCGAGGCTTCAGCAGTGCACGAACCGAGAACTTCCAGATGTACGCACTGCGTTTCGAAAACGCAGAAGAACCAGAGACAAAATTTCAATATTCGTTGGATCATAGAGAAGAAAAGGAAATTCCAGAACATCTACTTCTGCTTCACTGACTACATGGAAGCCTTTGACTGTGTGAATCACAACCAACTGTGAAACTTCTTAAGAGAATAGAATACCAGACCACCTTTCCTGTCTTCTGAGAAACCTGTATGCAGGTCAAGAAGCAACAGTTAGAACCTTACATGGAAAAACTGACTGGTTCAAAATTGGGAAAGGAGTACAACAATGCTGTATATTGTCACCTTGTTTATTTAACTTATATGCAGAATACGTTGCCTGAAATGCCAGGCTAAATGAGTCCTAATATCATTAGGATATTAGGAAATATCAACAACTTTATATATGCAGATGACACCATTCTAATGGCAGAAATTGGAGAGGAACTAAAGAGCCTCTTGATAAAGGTGAAAGAGGAGAGTGAAAAAGCTGGCTTAAAATTCAACATTTAAAAAATTAAGATCATGGCATCTGCTCCCATCACTTCATGGCAAATAGATGGGGAAAACATGGAAGCAGTAACAGATTTTATTTTCTTGGGCTCCAAAATCACTGTGGATGGGGACTACAGCCATGAAATTAAAAAAAAAAAAAGCACTTGCTCCTTAAGCTATGACAATGCTGCTGTTGCTGCTGCTGCTAAGTCGCTTCAGTCGTGTCCGACTTTGTGCGACCCCAAGCATATTAAAAAGCAAACACATTTACTTTGCTGACCAAGGTCCATATACTCAAAGCTTTGGTTTTCCAGTAGTCATGTACAGATGTGAGAGTTGAACCATAAAGAAGGCTGAGCACCAAAAAAAATCGATGCTTTTGAACTGTGGTGTTAGAAAAGACTCTTAAGAGTCCCTTGGACAGCAAAGAGATCCAACCAGTCCATCCTAAAGGAAATCAGTCCTGAATATTCATTGGAAGGACTAATACTGAAGCCGAAGCTCCAATACTTTGGCCATCTAATGCAAAGAGCCAACTCATTGGAAAAGACCCTGATGCTGGGAAAGACTGAAAGCAAAAGGAGTAGGGGGCAACAGAAGATGAGATGGTTAGATAGCATCACTAACTCAATGGACATGAGCAGACTCCAGGAGACAGTGAAGGACAGGGAAGCCTGCTGTGCTGCCGTCCATGGGGTCACAGAGTCAGACACAGCCTAGTGACTCAATAGCAGCAACAAATCTCTTTTGCTCCCTCAGGTTAGAGTGTTTTTAAATGCTTTGTAATCATAAGTTCTTAGAAAACCTAACAAGGCTATACCTTTCTCGAAATAACTTGAAAAATCTCACCTTCCTGCCAAAAGAGAAACCACTCAACAAAGTATGTGTAACTGACTGAACTATTGGAAAGAATTAATAATCTTCCAGTGTTTCCTTTTTATTACAGCTCTCTGTGGCATATTCCACTATCCTACGTCACTGATGGAAAAAATTACTCCAAGCATCGATCAGTATCTTTACTGGACAAGAAATCAGGTTTGACTCTTTTAACACTTTTCTGATGAATTAGAAACAGCATATTTTCTAAAAATCTTAACCAGGCAGCAGAAAGGAGATGACACTTTCCAATGTGCACAGCTCTATGAGCTAGTTCTATGAGACACCTACAGAAAGTGTGAGTAAAGGGAAATTGATTCTGTACGCAATGTCATACATAAAGCTGGTCTTTCTTAAGCATGCAAAATAAGGTATGAAAAACTGCCTTGAAGATGCTAGCAGTTGCCCTAGAAAATAGCAAATGCCTGTGTTTTTGTATTCAAGATAACCATTTTATGTTACAAAGTAACAAGTAGAAGATGAGTTTCCAAAGGATACTCTGCTGTCCACTCTCCATGGGTTGGGCTGGGCCCACTACTTTTTTATAAGCACCCTAGATGATTCTTAGGCATGACAAAGGTTGATTCATGATGCAGAATTGTAGTAAATAGTTACTGCAAGATGTCCTGTAGACATAGTATGCATTTTTTGATAATGAGAAAATAGCACTAGAAAGTATGATTGTGGAGGGTGATAAAATGTACAGATTGTATCTGCAGACTCACAAGGGGTCTATAAGAAGAAACTGAAATGTAGTTTCTGACCATCTGTTAAATACCACCAAGTGCCACGCCATGTAGTGTCTTAATTTACATCCTGAAAACATGAGGCTGTTGCATTTTGCAGGACTCATTAGTGATACTTGAGATTCATGGAAAGGGAAAATTTCTTGTTTGAATTTGGATCTGGTGTTCAGCCCTCTATCATTGGGAGGGAAGTATAGCTTAGTGATGATATGACTTTGGAGCCACATTGCTTGGCCCAATCATATAATTTTAGGTGAGTCTCCGAGTCTCTTTCCCTAAGCTATAGAATGGAGAGAGTAATTGTACTAAAGTTATAGTGTTATGATTTAGTTCATGCTAGGATTTAGTTCATTTATATGAAGCACCTAGAATAATGCCTGGCACATGTTACGTGCTATAGAAGTGTTGGTTATCATTATGAATGTTACTAATGAAAAAAATAATTTTAAAGCATAACATATCCACATTACGTAAAATCCAGGAGATGGAAAACATTTTATTACTCTCTTATAACTGCTCTGATGTCTATCTTTCTAGTAATTTTTTAAAAGTAGTTTTTGACTTGGGTTGATGCTGTGTACATGTGATTTTTGCATTAATAATCTTAACTTTCACTAATTGACTTAATCTTTAATTACTGTTGGATACTTGATTTACCACTTTTATCTATTTTAAAAATGCCTCAATAAAATCTGAGTTTTTAAATGCTTTCCCATTATATGAACTTTTTCATAAGACCGCGTCTCAAAAATGATGACTGTGTTACCTTCTGTGGTTTAATGCATATTCCAAGTTGCCCTTATTTTGTGTGGTAATAACTTATAAGGCCAGTTGAACTATATGAGCATACCAGTTGCATTGCGGTCTAACTGGAGTGTTACAGTGATTATTTAAAACATTAAGTACAATAGATGATATTATCATATCTTTGATTAACACAGCATAGCTGGAGGTGCAAGAAATTGCTGCCTTCTCTGATTAAAAACAAAACCTCATACTTTCAGTGGGCCTTGCAAGGAGTCTCTGACCTAAGAGAGAACAAACAATCCCATCTTGTATTTTTGAAAGGGACCAGTACAGAAATTTTGCAGACCTCTCCATAGTATTTAAGTTTTTGGTGGTATCAGAAAGAACCAGACAATAAGAAATCTGCTTTTATTAGCCTTTTACTCTTTTGGCTCAGTTCATAAGTCAACTTTTTAAACTGTTTCTGAGAGTCACACCCCAAAGTCATGCCCATATTTTCCTGCTGTGACCTTTTCTTCTAAGCACTCTCTCCTTCCACTGCACAAAAATTGTTTCAGCAGCTCAAGCACGCTGTGCTGCCTCTTGTCTCTGGGCCTTTGCACATGGCTGTTTTCTGTCCTGGAAGAACACTTGCCTCTTGACTCCCTGGTTTAATTCCTATTCACTCTTCAGATCTCAGCTCATCCACTGCTTGTTCTAAGGGGCACTCTCTCATCCCAAGACAGGTTAGATGCCTCCCTTATATGTTTTAATGATACTTTCTGCTTTTAATATACTCTGGTTGTTTAGTTGCTAAGTCATGTCTGACTGTTCCTCGACCCCAGGGACTATAGGCCGCCAGGCTCTTCTGTCCATGGGGTTTCCGAGGCAAGAATACTGGAATGGGTTGCCATTTCCTTCTTCAGGGGATCTTCCTGACTCAGGGATGGACTCTAGTCTCCTGCATTGGCAGGCAGATTCTTTACGACTGAGCCGCTTACTTATATCTTTGCCCACAGGAGATGTATCCCCCCATTGAAAGTGGAGATCTTAGTTCCACAAGTCACTTTTGCAGTCCTGGCACCCCGTAGGCACATAAAAACGTATTGAATAAATACATTTTAGTTTATAATGGAGTGACTCAATTTCAGATGTCACTGTAAAAAGCTCTAGGAGCAGAGCATTCAAAGCTTGGTGAAATGGCAACTTCTGTTTCTCTTCATTTGAAAATATTCTTAGTAAAGGAGAATTTGTGACATGCACTATAATGTGGCTGGTTTAATCTAGAGGGGGAACTGAGGCAATATATGACAAAGCAGGGTCTGCCACTTCCTCTGCTCAGCCGTGCTATTTACCTTACTGCTGCTGCAGTTTTAATTCCTGGCAGTTCAGGTTTTGAAAGTCCACACCGCAAATGTCTGTCCTTCAAAATGGTGTTTGACCCTGAGAACAGCTGAGTCTTCTTGGTTCCTGATGCTCCTGTGAAGAGCCAATTTCAGTTTCACTGAATTTTAGTCTTCTCTTTTCTCGAAAGAAATGTAGCACAGACGGTGAATAACAGAGGCTTATTTTATGCCGTCATGACATTGGTACAGTGTGTTAACTTGGTGGTTTGTTAAATCCGTAGTCTATTTCCATGAGTTCTAGTGCCAGGGTTTCTGGGTTAGTCCCTTAGTTCAGTAAGACGTAGAAGTTATATGTGGTCAATATCTTGGTCACTTTTCTCCCACGTCCACGGATTTTGAACGGTTAATAGTTTTTGTGCATCAGAAGGGCTGAAACGGGACTGTTTTTCTAAACTACCTATTGAGGAAATTACACCAAAGGGTCTCCTTGTTGCTTCTCTTCCTTGCTCTCCCCAACCCTGACCTCTCTCTCTTCCATTTTATTTTCAAACCTAACCTGTTTCACTAGAGGACATTTTTATATTAAATTTCTATAAATTTTTATATTAACTCTTGGCACATTCATGTTTCTAGAAGGACATCACTGCGCCATAAACGTTTTTCTGAAACTAAAGGACATGGCACCGAATTGAAAGGCAGTTGAAAAAAGGGAGGAAGGGCATGTAGATAGGATTGGGTATTTATCACGTGCCTTTTCCCCCTGATGAAACAAAGGGGAAGAAAAAGGGGTGTGGGAGAAAAAGGAATGGTTTTGAACAGGAGGGGATGTAGTTCAACTGTGTGTATCGTGCTAGCTCTCTGGAGCAAGCCATAGAGGGAATTTTGCAGCTTTGTAGTAAAAACATATTTTTTTGTTTCTGTGCTTTAATGTTTCTTTATAAAACAGTAGTTGATTTTCATAACTCATTGACAAGTGTTTTTTTTTAATCACTATTAGATTACTTAATCTGGGCTTCTGCCATTTAACATCAGTTACTCTTTTTTTTTTTTTTTTTTTTACTACTCAATGGACTGTGAAAATTGAACTGTTAATCTGTTAATGATTATAATAAATTAAAAACATATGAGAGTAGCTTCATCCACATTTGAGCTACAAGATGTAGTTACCTCCCTTGTGTGCAAAGCTGATTTTTTTTTTGATACCTGTGGTTTTAAGGTCCTCTATTGGGAATCATTCAGAAGACCTGAAAGAGACTAATATGTTGATTCTTTAATGATAACTCTCCTCTCTATGCTGTTGGCTGCGCCGCTTCATATTCTGTCATCAAAATGACAGTAATAATTTCAAGTACACTGTCAGCTGTGTTCCTGCTCTCTGCCATCTGGGCTTGGCTAGGTTTACAAGATAGCGAGTTGCTTATCATCCAAGAGACTCTGTATTTCAATATTTTCCTATTTCCATCCAATGGGAAAATTGCCATGCTTATCATTCCTTGCCTCCTGTTTTGGGAAAGGGAGATTTGAAGCTGTTCAGTTCTTTTTCCCAAGGTCCTTTCTTGATAAAAGCCTTGTAGGAAATTGTTTGGTGACCTAGAGAGTGTTGATATTTTTGCATTAGCTACTGATAAAGTTAATTTCATTAGTCATAGGTTTGTTAAAAATATATCCACTTGAAGCAGCTACTCTTACCAATGCAAATATTCCTTAGAACTGTGTCCTGCTTTAGAAAAGGAATAAACCCAATTAATGTGACTAATCTATTCCATCTGTTGCTATATCAGCAATAAAACAAATTAGTATAAAATGTTTTTAATGAAAAAGACTGATTATCTGATATGTCATGTTAAGACGTGATCAGAACATAAATCTTTACATCTTAAAAATCTTTGACAGTCTCAGAATTAGAGTGACTTAGGTATTAAGAAAATCTGATAAATTTAAATAATTCATGCTTTTCAAGTTGATCAGTCCTAGATTTCAGGTACTAAAAGGTTTAAATGTGTTTCCAAAGCGTTTTATGTGTAAAACCCCTCATATATAATTATTATGATAGTAAAAATTTTAAAACAGCCTAAGTATTTCCAAATAGAAGATGGGTTAAACTGGGGTATGTCCCAAAATAAAATATCCTTAAGATTTTGAATCCTGCATATGAAGGCAGAGGGAAAATGGCAGGAAATGGAATCTGATATGTCAAAAAGAAGCATAATATAATGTATAAAATAACGTACATAGATCCAGTATATTAAATATTAATTCAGTTAAAATGTGTATAGGAAAAATCTTGGTAGGAGATATACCTATGATGCTTTTATTGTTTGAGTTTAGATGATTTTTCTTATCTCTACGCCCCTTTTCTCTTTTGAGTTAAAAACTGTATTCCCCACTTGAAAGTGGGGAAGAAAATTTACATCATCAAGCTGCAAACCTTATTTAGATTTGTTTGAAACCACTTACCGTAACATAATCGTTTTGTTCATTCATTCATTAATGCACCAATTATCTCTTGAGTACCTGCTAGGAACATTGTTCTAGGTACTGAGAGATGAGCAGTAAGCAAAGTAATGCTCATGGGGTTTATAGTCTAATAAATATTAAAACCTTAAGATGCTTAGAAGCATACCCTTAACTGTTGTTTTAAATTCACATCTTCTAAAAACATAATAAAAATTAAAAAATTAAAAAAAAAATTCACATCTTCATTGCCAACTTTAAAGGATGTTTCCTGGTTAGTAATTTTAAAGGTTGCAGTCAACTTTTGTAGTAATATTTTTAAGGTTGCATTTTTTAGCTTCTTATTAATCGTGCATTAATTGAAGTCATTCCATATAAATTTCTACTGTCGGCATTAAAATATAATGGTAGGGGTTCACAAAGTATATTAGCAGCTTTATATTATTTTAACTCAATTATTTCTTATTTGTGCCTAATGAGACATCCGTCCTTCCCTAATGTTTATTTTGCTATCTTTGAATTATCTTTGACTTTTTAAAATGGCTTCGTGTGTCCTTTCTTAGGCCGTTAACATGCCCGAAGACAAAAGGCCGAGAGGGAATACATTTTATTTGCTAACAGATTGTTCCTCACTGTCTGCCCTGCGCCACGCCCTGCACACACTCCCAGCGTGAACTTGGGAGCCAGTTCAGTGCATGGATGCCATGCACACTTTCTCTCTGGGCCTTGAACACTTACGAGCCCCTCTTTACCTGGCTCACAATACCTATATATCCTAAAGTCTCAATGGTGATGTCATTTCTCCCAAGAAATCTCTCCTAACCTTCCCCCGGGGGTGAAGCATTTCTACCCTGTTCTCCTACAGAATGCCACGTTTTCTTTTTCCATTGATAACGTTTGTATGACACCCTACTCACCTGGTCACGTTGGGTTGTAAGACCCAGGAGAGCAGGCACATGTACCTTGTTTACCATTAAATAAAGACTTGTTAAGTGAATGGGGGTGATCTTTGGTGACATGGACATGACTGCCCTTGGAGGCAGACATTTAATTTATCAGTAGAAATAATGTAAGTATTTTTAAATATAAAAATAATATATAATATTATTATATTATTATTAATATATAAAATAATAACATAATATTTTAAAATATAAAAATAATACCTTATTAACTTCAAAACATAGTATTCATTTAATACTTTTCTTTGCCTAACCTCTCTCTCTCTCTCATTTTTTGGTCTGTATTAGGTGTCATCAATCTCACAGAAGAAGTGCAGTGGATCAAGGTCAATACAAACATGACTGGCTATTACATTGTCCATTACGCAGATGACAACTGGGAAGCGCTGATCAAACAGCTGAAAACAAATCCTTATGTGCTGAGCGACAAAGATCGAGCCAACCTCATCAACAACATCTTTGAACTTGCAGGGTAGCGTATGCTTGGCTTGGGTCTAATTTTGTTTCTTTTTTTTTTTTCTGAAGTAAGTGTTCTTGAGGAAAAGGACATTTAAGAAAAGCAATTGAAAAGAACTAGCATGTATTGCCTGGAAGGTATGATTCATTTCGGAGAGCTGAGAAGATAGAAGACATGTCCCTTGTCTATCTAGAAACATCAGCACAAGCATACTGAACAGTTATATGCTAAGATTTAAATCATGTTTCAAGACTGTAGATACTGACAAGCGCGACACATAAATTTGCTGAATAAATGGATACAGAAGTTCAGGGTTTGCTTTACTCACGAGAGAATTCTTTTCAAGAAGCCGGTGCTTTCAGCGTAAAAGCTTCGTGTTCGTATATTAGTGTGAGACATGTCTCGAGAGCTGGCATACCACTCACCTCCCCAGCTGCCCCCCAAGCTACACAAGCCCAAAGCCCAGAATGGCAGTGACCTCATGTGCCAGTGTCCTCTGAAGAGGAAGATCACTGACCTAGGTCGTCAGTGGGTCCAGACACACAAAGAAAAGAAAGAAAGTGAAGTCACGTGGGTGGTCGTGTCTGACTCTTTGTGACCCCATGGACTGTAGCCCACCAGACTGCTCTGTCCATGGGATTCTCCAGGCCAGAATACTGGAGTGGGTAGCCTTTCCCTTCTCCAGGGGACTTTCCCGACCCAGGGGTCGAACCCGGGTCTCCCGCATTGTGGGCGGACGCTTTACCCTCTGAGCCACCAGGGAAGCCCGAGGAACAAGGAAGCCCAAGCACCAAGGAACACTCAAATGCATTCTGACGGCTCTTGACCTTCCTGTTACGTGATGACCTCACGCCATCTCAGCCATCCATGTTGTGATTTCTGTCAAGTGGTCAATTTTTTAAAGGTGTGCACTAAAAATTCACAGTGGGCCTTGCTTTAACAAGTTCGACAAAATTCCCATACAAATAACAAATTACTTTCTGATTCAAATCCTCTTTCTGACACCTGATCAATATAGGTAACTGATGATAAGTAAAATCGGCGTGCTTCATCATTTCTCGTCTAAAATGTTATGATACTTTTCCTGAACCAGTAGCAATTTACAGGTGACTTATAGAACAAAGAACTGAGCTGTTGTTCATCTTTTTCCTGAAAGGCGTCTTTAACCTTAAGTTGCACACGTGAACTTAATCAAAGATATTTAATCTAAGTTTACAGAATATCGGGCTTCTCTAGTGGCTCAGATGGTTAAAGAATCTGCTTGCAATGCGAGAGATCTGGGTTTGATCCCTGGGTTGGAAAGATCCCCTGGAGAAGGGAACCCACTCCAATATTCTTGCCTGGATGATTCCATGGACAGAGGAGCCTGGCAGACTACAGTCCACAGGGTTGCAAAGAGTCAGACATGACTGAGCAACTTTCACTTCACTTCACTGAAGACTCTGGAGCCCTAGAATAGCTACCACTCAAAGCTTAAATTTTAGGTCTTCAGGATTCCCACTCCCCCACCTAGCCATAGTTTCTCTCTCAGCTTGCATACTTGTTTGGCATATTTACTTTTCTGGCATATTTACTTTTTTGTTCTTTTACCCATTAGCCTAGGCAAGGTGTCTCTTCAGAGAGCTTTCGATCTGATTGATTATCTTAGAAATGAGACCTACACTGCACCTATCTCTGAAGCCCTGTTCCAGACAGAACTCATCTATAACCTCCTTGACAAACTCGGGCACATGGATCTGGCCTCAAGACTGGTGGTAAGTCTGCCTTTTTGCCAAGTCCTCTTTGTTGTTTGCCTTTACTGATGTTATTCATGTTCCGTTCAGCTGTCACAGACTGAAAAAGCAGTTATATTCCATTTTCATCACTTTCCTGGTGCTGAAATCTTAACTTTGAATAAACATGTCATTTCTTACCATGAGGATCTGGTAAAGGGTTACCATGACATATTCTTTTCTGAATATCAAAGTATATAGACTTCTGACACTGCTGTCGAAATGAGATCACATGAAAAGAAAAATTTCTCTATTCAACTCTTGGTTTATTTTCTTATAATAAATGCTTGGAATAGGCCCTTTTGCAAAGCAGGGCTCCCCATTAATTTCCTGGTGGTCATTATAAATGACAGCTATGTTTGTACTGGGAATATTTGGTTTGGGAGGTCCTCACTGATAACTGTCTTATTAAGGATGGTGATGGTGGTTAATATAAGTTTCTTTGCAAAGCACTACTGGTTTTGGAGACTGTTTTACCTTTTCTAAAACCAATTGCCTGGTCTTAACAGTTGTTATTTTTGACACTTCTGGTATTAAATTTAGACTGTGTATTTAAAAGCTTGAGGAGTGACGAGTTCTTTGTCTCATCTAATTCTCTGGATCACATTCAGACAATAAGATTTGCTTTGCCAACCAGTCAGAGTTTCCAAAGAGCAGGCAAAAGGCAGCTTTCAGGAAAAAGGTGATGGGCCAGGAATTAGAGTAAGTCTTTTAGAATTTTGGCATCCTCACTGGTAAAAGGAAGGAGCTAGATTGCACCTGAAAAAAAAAAAATCCTCTTTTCTGCTGTCCTACTGTGCATCCCCTGTGATTCTCAGTGACAGGGAGGGAGCGCAGGGCAGGGGGTCATACAGAGCTTGCAAAGCCCCTTCCTTACAAGTTTCTGATCTGACCTGCGAGGAGCCACCCCCGCCCCCTACCCCCAACTGAAGTGAGATGCTTCGGTTAGATGATTTCTGAGGTATCTTCTGATTACCAAGATTTTTGTCATTCTTCTATTTCATAAGGCTTTCAACTACCAACCTTAATAAAAGCCAGCACCTGGAATGTGACCTGGCCTGTAGTGACACTCAGTAAATGTGGGATGAATGAGTGAGTGAGACAGACAAGAACAAGGACACTGCAGCACTCACTGTACCCTGCACACCCTGCTTAGTGCTTATGCCGATGACCTCGTTTAACCCGCACACAGCAGCAGATAGGTATTTCTGCCCTCATTAATGCAGATGAGACTGAATGACTTCTCCAAAGTCACTTACCTCGTGAATGATGAAGCTGAAGACTCAGACCAAGATCACTTTCACGCCAGACCCTCCTCTTTGTGTTTTAAGGCCGTATTTTCATGTGTTCTAGCTTGTCATCTATCAGAGGATACCCTTTTATTGGAAGAATCAAAGCTGCCTCTTGCTATATTTTCCCCTTTTTTACACCAGTATTTTAAATTAAAACAGTTTGAAGGCTTGCTAAACTTCATGATGGCATAAGTCACTCTTCTGCCTACCTCTCTCCATTAATGTGTTGAGGGCCTGGTGTCAGGAGGCATTTGATAGTTAATTCAGGCTGGCTGTGTGCTGAAAGCACAGATGCTGAACTCAATTCCAGCAGTTAGATCTTTTGAATATCTTCCTGCTGTGACACTCAACTAACTCTGCATCTTCATCTCAAATGATGATTTCCAGTTTGCTGGGCAGGTATGTGGTTTACTCAGGACGTGGCAGAACGTACCCAGTCGACTGGTGGTTAGAGAATCGAAACGGGAGGCTTAGTGTGTGTTTTTGAGACCTTTCCCATTGTACGTCTTCATGCACTTGACTGGCATGACAGTTAAAAGTTATGATGAGTTAGAAGTTAAAAGTCATGATGGCTTTAATTCAGGAACAAGAAACTCTCTCTTTAAAATTCTTGTTCTGATCCTAGGGCATTCAAGTAGGATCAGAATTCTCAAAATATGAAATGTGACCCACTGTAGATGAGATTGGAGTGGCAGAACCTTCTGAGACCTTGGATCCAATCATCAAGTCATATTTGTGATTAAGACTGATGTCTAATTACTTTTTTAAGTTAGTGTCATGAGAGCGTTGTGTGCATTTATTGGTCATTTTGTTATTCAGGCTACACAGACCCATATAACACGTATTACCTATATGTCACATTTAGTGATGTCTGCTCTAATGTGTGATGGGTAGTCTGGAGGCATATTTGAATTGTGTCAAAGTGTTCACATCTGACCCTGAAATCTGATCTCAGCCATATTCCTGCTTCATCACTGATAACTCTGCCACTCTTTTACATGTGAGGAACTGGTGGGAGAAACCTTTTGTAATAAAAGTTGACACTTCACTTTTAAGAAGCTTAGCTGACCCAAGAAAGAACTCCCTGGGAACATGAGTGTACAATTAAAGCAGTAAATCAAAATGTAATAAATAAGTGCCAGCATCTTGCCCTGTTTCATTTTTAAAGTCATCTTGTGTCATTGTTCTTGTGTGTACGTAGATTGCATCAGACTCATCAGTTTATTCTCTCTCCCTACCATCTTCACTTTATGAAATCAGAGGATTGAATTCTGATACTTACTGGGTTTAGATTTCAAAAAATCAATGTAGACTAATGGAAAAACAGGTTAAATTTTACTTATAAAAGGGAAAGATAATTTGAAGCACTTGCTGTGGTCTGTTAACATTAAAGATATAACCTCAGTTGCTTACAAAAATATTTTATAATTGAAATTTTCTAAAAACAGAACTATTATTTTTTAAATAAAGTCTTTTATGTTATCATTTAAAAATTTTTTTTTTTTCTTGGCTGCACTGCATAGCTTGCTGGACCTTACTTCCCCAATCTGGGCTCAAATCTGGGGTCTGGCAGTGAAAGTGTTGAGTCCAAGCCATTGGATCACCAGGGAATTCCCCTGAAATATATTTAAAAATCAACAATTTGGGGACTTCCCCTTGACTCGGGTACGGGCTGTAAGTAAGAAAGTTATAGAGGGAGAGGGCGGGATGATTTGGGAGAATGGCATTGAAACATGTATAATATCATATAAGAAACGAATCGCCAGTCTGGGTTCGATGCAGGATACAGGATGCTTGGGGCTGGTGCACTGGGATAACCCAGAGGGATGGTATGGGGAGGGAAGTGGGAGGGGCATTCAGGAGTGGGAACTTATGTACACCCGTGGCGGATTCATGTTGATGTATGGCAAAACCAATACAGTATTGTAAAATAAATAAGGAAAGAAAGTTACACCCCATAACTGCAAAGGAGTAAACACCCAGGAATTGGCTGCAGCATCACTTGAGGTTTCCCTCGCTTCCAGTATTTTGAAGTGCCATTTTCCCCACTGCTTTCTTTGTTTTAGTATAAACTCTCAAGGGTGGTTGCCATTTTTCTCCACTGAGTTTTTGTTGTTGTTGTTGTTGTTAATAGTTTTGCAAGCATGGGAGGTTCCTTTCTTGTCTCTCATTCTTCCTTTGTTTCTGTTTGACAGTTATGAGTAGCTTGTCACTCTCATTTGTCATAATGCCATCATGATGGCTAGGAGAAGGCAATGGCACCCACTCCAGTGCTCTTGCCTGGAAAATCCCAGGGACGGCGGAGCCTGGTGGGCTGCAGTCCATGGGGTCGGGAGGAGTCGGACACGACTGAGCGACTTCACTTTCACTCTTCACTTTCATGCATTGGAGAAGGCAATGGCACCCACTCCAATACTCTCGCCTGGAAAATCCCATGGACGGAGGAGCCTGGTGGGCTGCAGTCCATGGGGTCGTGAGGAGTCGGACACGACTGAGCGACTTAACTTTCACTCTTCATTTTCATGCATTGGAGAAGGCAATGGCACCCACTCCAGTGTTCTCACCTGGAAAATCCCAGGGACGGCGGAGCCTGATGGGCTGCCGTCTATGAGGTCGCACAGAGTCGGACATGACTGACGCGACTTAGCAGCAGCAGCGTGATACCACCGAGAAGGCCAGGCCTGCGGAAGACGGCGTGTGCGGTGGTCACGGGCACCCCGCAGGGGCGCCGCACTGTTAGCTTCCTTGCGCCATCAGTCAGCGTGGCAAGTAGCCTCTCCTACCACTTCACACCCTCCCGTGACTGCAAGCCTGCGCACATTCCGCAAGGCGTCTGTTCGCTGTTTCATTGCCTTTGAAGCAAGCGAGCAGAAGGGAGTTGACCTCTTATCACAGACTTCGCATCCTTCTTCTTATACAGAGGCTTTTTTCAAAGCCATTCGCATAGTCAGCTCAAGAGACTTACTCAGACCTCAGAGAAAGGTCTGCTGAGAAAAACGGCCTCAGCAGTTTAAAACTCTCCGATCAGGACTTATTTTAAGTGCCAACAGAGGCACTCTAGAACATTACGCTCTGTGAAGAATTTGAACTAGTTTGGAGGGCGGTTAAGAGGCTTTGTACACGGTTGTCTGTGGTGCTTGAAATAAGACTGGTCATGGTAGAGTTCCAGGACCAGGGACAGAAAACCCTCTTATGCCAGGAACACTGCAGGAGGGGATGTCTGTAAACTGGTTTCATTTTGATCCTCCTCGTTTGTTGCCAGGAAAGTTATCTACAAAATACCTATAAGCATTTTTATGTTAGAATTTTGGTTCCTTTCAGTGACATTCACAAATGCATATTTTACATGATGACTTTAAGGTTCCCTGTGCCCTCTTTTCCTTCCCTCCAGCACAGCTTGGAGTATGGAAATAGTTCCATATATTATGAACAGCTTGCTTGCTTTTGTCATGGGAAGAGATGAAAAGAAATGAGAGATCTGTTGATTTCTTAAAACCATTGTTGTTGTTGTTTTAGTAGCTAAGTTGTGTCTAACTTTTTTTCAATTCCATGGACTGTAGCCCGCCAGGCTCCTCTGTCCATGGGATTTCCCAGCCAAGAATACTGGAGAGGGTTGCCATTTCCTTCTCCAGGAGATCTTCCTGACCCAGGGGTAGAATCCATGTCTCTGCATTGGCAGGCGGATTCTTTACCACTGAGCCACCAGGGAAGCCTTAACACCATAAATACTTATTTAAGAATGAGATCTCATTCAGAGGTAATTATAACAATGGACTTTCATTGTAGATGATTTTAGTGAATAACTGGTAATTTTCTTAAGTATAATAAGGTATTGTGGTTATATAGGAGTTATATAGGTTGTATTGGTTATATAGGAGTCTTATTTCTGAGACTTGCATGCTAAATTATTTATAAATAGAATCTCATGATATGTGTAACTTGCTTTCATATGGTTGAACTAAAACCAGAAAAACCAATGTGCGTATATTTGTGTTATACACAAATGTAAGAGTATTAACAAAACAGTGAATCTAACATATGGCTATTCGTTTTGCTATTCTTGTGGCTTTTCTGCAGGCTTGAAAAATTTTAAATAAAAAGTTGGGGAAGGAGGAAAAATAAACAACCTTTCTTCCCTGTAGGCATCATTTTCTTAATTTGATTAGATTAACTTGTTAGAGCATCAAGCTAGATGATACTTTAAATATTCCTTTAAAAATGGATTCAGAAACATTTAAGCACCTACACATTCAGAAAGAAGTATATTTTTCTCTCATTTCTTAATGGATTTATGGATGCTAAAGTCACCAGGTCAGGAAGTTTCAGCTTTCTTCCAGCAGTGGTTATAGATGATACTTCTTGGCAGGAAAACAACTTCTAGCTGAGTATACACAGAAGAAAGGTTCCCTACTGCACAAAGTCATTAATTCTTTCTGTCCTATGTCATTAAGTTCCTCTTGGCTATAGCAACCTTATTTATAGCCTCAGTGATATTGAATGGTTTCATCCCAACCACATGTGAGCTTCATATGCCAATTGTTATTTAAATGAGTAATATCTATGTCCCCCACTTTTTTTTTCTTTTTTGGGTAAGTGTAGGAAAAAAAGATCTTGTCCTGATTTTCCTGATTGCCCTCATTGTTACTACTCTGCTATAATCCATTCTGTCTCTCTAGAACAAGGTATTTAAATTGCTTCAAAGCCAAATCCAACAGCAGACTTGGACTGACGAGGGCACCCCATCTACTCGAGAGCTCCGGACGGTCTTGCTGGACTTTGCTTGCACCCACAGCTTGGAGAACTGCAGCGCTGCTGCCTTGAAGCTCTTCAATGACTGGATGGCGTCCAATGGCACTCAGAGGTGACGTGTGCTTCTCTCTTGCTCTTGTGGGCCCCACAGCAGGCAGTGAAACCAGGATCTTTATGTCCTGAATCATGGAGTTTATAAAGCCGAGCGTTAATGTAGGCGAACTCTATGTACCTGATTCTCAAACCAGACTGTTGTTTTAATTGTGATGAAATCCATGTAGACTTTAGTATCTTAATTTTTAAGTGTGCAGTTCAGTAGTATAAGTATATTCACATGATTACACAATGAATTGTCAGAACTTTTCCACCTTGCAAAACTGAACAAGACAACTGCTCCCCGTTTTCTCCTCACCCAGCCCTTGGCAGCCAAGGAATTCTGTAGGAGTTTTACTGCTCTAAGTACCTCATATAAGTGAAATCATACAGAAAGTCTTTTTGCGCCTGGCTTTCACTTCAGTCACTCAGTCATGTCCGACTCTTTGCGACCCCATGGACTACAGCATGCCAGGCCTCCCTGTCCATCACCAACTCCCAGAGCTTGCTCAAACTCATGTCCATCGAGTTGGTGATACCATCCAACCATCTCATCCTCTGTCATCTCCTTCTCCTCCTGCCTTCAATCTTTCCCTGCATCAGGGTCTTTTCCAAGGAGTCAGTTCTTCGCATCAGGTAGCCAAACTATTGGAGTTTCAGCTTCAGCATCAGTCCTTCCAATGAATATTGGAATATTCCAATGAATATTCAGGACTGATTTCCTTTAGGATGGACTGGTTGGATCTCCTTACAGTCCAAGGGTCTCTCAAGAGTCTTCTCCAACAACACAGTTCAAAAGCATCAATTCTTCAGCATTCAGCTTTCTTTATAGTCCAACTCTCACATTCATACATGACTACTGGAAAAACCATAGCTTTGACTAGACAGACCTTTGTAGGCAAAGTAATGTCTCTGCTTTTTAATATGTTGTCCAGGTTGGTCATAGACAACCTAATAATGTCCTCAAGATTCATCCATGTTGTAGCATATGTCAGAATATCCTTTCTTTTTAAGGCTGAGTAACCCACTGGATGTATATACCACATTTTGTTTTATCTCTTCATCCACTGATAGACATTTAGGTTGCTTCCACCCTCTGGCTCCTCTGAATAATGCTGCTATGAACATAGGTGTACAAATACCTCTTTGAGACCTGCTTCATTTCTTTCATATCCAGAAGTGGTATTGCTGGGTCATGTGGTAGTTCTGTATCTAATTTTACAAGAATCCTCATAATGTTTTCCAGAGGGGCTTCACTGGTTTCCATTCCTACCAGCAGTGTACAAGAGTTCCAGGTTCTCCACATCCTTGACAACACTTATTCTCTGGGCTTTTGATAGCCATCCTCCTAATAGCTTGAGGCATCAAACAGGTCTCTCTTAATTTAGGAATAAAACATAGCAGGTGGCATTAGCAGTTATAGAAATGTGTGTTATGATGATTGGTTTTCGCCAGGTTTCTTACTGGTTATATGAGAAGAGATTCAAACACCAGGTGGAGACTTGGGGTGTAGGGTATTGGGGTAACCTGTTGAAGCCCTCTGAGATCTTAAGACAGAAAACTGTGCTCCTACCCCTGTTCTTGCCCCTCTTGCTGCACTTGCTGATAGATTTCTACCATGGGACTTACCACGCTGTGTTACGATGTCGGTATTTACCGTTCTGTACTGATGATAGCCCGCGAGCCTCCCAGCAGGTCATGACTGTGTCTCATTCTTTTTCCCTGCTCACAGCGTCCAGCCAGTTACCTGCCTGGTTCTTTGTGGGTAAGCAGTAAATAATTACAGGGTTGAATTCATATGCTTTTTAGTCGCATCACTAGGAAAGGAGCAGCCACGGAATTAATCATTTTCCTAACAGTTAATTATACAGTGAAGACGCTTTAGTATTACCTGCTCAGTCCCCCAAAGCCCTGCCCCTAGTCAGTCCTTGCCTTTGTGTTCAGGGTTTTTTCTGGTTGTTCTCATATCGGACCACCTGTCTTACAGCCTGCCTACGGATGTCATGGCGACCGTGTTCAAGGCTGGAGCAAAAACTGAGGGAGGCTGGTCATTCCTCTTAAGCAAATACGTCTCTCTAGGCTCTGAAGCAGAGAAGAATAAAATACTCAAAGCTCTTGCCAGCTCGGAGGATGTACGGAAGCTTTACTGGTATGAAGCCACCAGAGGAATATGATCTATGGAAACCAAAAGCATGAGAGCACAGAGCCCCTTGGGAGGGGGGGATCCCCCTTTTCCTCCCTTTGCTCACAGGCCAGGCCTGACCTGGGCAGGGTGGTGAGGAGACCCTCGGGGGTGGGGGGATCCCCCTTTTCCTCCCTTTGCTCACAGGCCAGGCCTGACCCGGGCAGGGTGGTGAGGAGACCCTCGGGGGGGGGATCCCCCTTTTCCTCCCTTTGCTCACAGGCCAGGCCTGACCCGGGCAGGGTGGTGAGGAGACCCCACATGCCGGGGTTCATCTCAGGGACCAGACCTGTCCCCACAGGCGACAGTGCTATGCCCAGAAGGAACTGGAGATGCCAAGAGTCACAGCCCTGCTAGGTGTGGAATTAAAAATGTCTTCCTTCCCTTGGCTCATTGTCTTTAATTCCACACCTAGCTTCATTCTTTTTGGGCAAAGGCACGGTTCTGTCCCAGCCGTCTCTTTGAAAATGCAGGCACTTCAGGAAAAGGTACTACTTAAAAGCTTACAGGTTACACCTTTATGTGAATCTGCCAGACTCTTTAATTACTCAGCTGATGACGACCTGGGACTGGAAGGCTCATGTGAGGAAAGAAGGGCAGTGAGTAGGTGTCCCCTCAGGAAGAACCGGGGAAAGGTGTCCTGAGTCGCTAAGAGACACTGGAAGCGTCTTCAAAGTCAGTGCCCAGAAAAGGGTGGACGGAGGCGCTGGAGCCTTGTTGCTTCGCTTGTACAGTTTTGCTCAGATAAATCACAGTGTCCCCGAAATGGCTTCAGAAGCTGCCCAGACCCACTTTCCAAAGGATGCACTGTAAATGGTCACTTTCTTGAAAGTAGTAGCCAGGCTCTGACCCAAGCAAACAGAGAAAGGTTTGTTTTTAAATCAGTAATAATTTTGTTTTAGACCAGGAATATGCTGATAAATTTCCACCCTAAAGTCTTTAAACAGTACCTAAGAAATGGGGTAACACATAAAACGACCTCTTGTTTGATCCTTCACCTCTGTTCTTATCCCCTCCTCTGTTAACACTGTCAGTCCTGGTCTGTGTACTTGCTGCTTTATTCTGTGCCCAGTGTTTTGTGACATTCGTTTTAGTGAATGATCAGTCCTTGAGATTTGCCCCAAAGCCTACTCCATTTTTTTTATAGATGTGTATTATTCCATAATATGGCTCCTATCATAGTTTATTCAACCCATCATGTCTTGATGAGCAGTTGGGGTTTTTTCCAGTTAAAAATATTGCTGCATTCTTTTAGGGGTATGTGTGTTCTCATATAAGGCGATATTATCACATAGTAAATGCTTATGTTCAAATGCCTAACATATTTATTAGCAATAGCTGTGTCCCTGGGGTAATTATATAACCTCAGCTTCTTAAACTATAAAATGAGGATAGATAGTAATGACCTATTTCAAACATTGTTATTCAATTGTTAGTATCAATTTATTGAGTGCATTCTGAAAAGTACCTTCATTTTTATATGACAGCCCAGTTTTAAGAGTAATAAGATACCTCCCTACTCAGTTTTTAACAGAAAAAAAACAGTACCAGTTTTCAGAATTATAATAAATTCTACTGGAAATTATATCCTAAATGTCCTTTTTTTCCCCGAAATGTCCTTATTACGTCAAGAACAATTTATTACTATGTAACAGTGTATTTATGTGTTTATCTCATTGGTTTTCCTTCATTTAGAAACATGACTAGTTTTCACTGTTAACGAAGCTTAGACGGAACCAAAACTTGTATCTCTTGAATTGCCACAGAGCTTTAATTAGGAGACTGGTATTAATTTAAATTCAGTCATCACTTCATCATGAATAATTATTTTGGAAGCTCAATCTGCTCTGCCCTCCAGGTTAATGAAAAAGAGCCTCGATGGAGATCTCATCCGAACACAGAAGCTGTCGTTTATCATTAGAACGGTGGCCCGGCATTTTCCCGGACACTTACTGGCATGGGATTTTGTCAAAGAGAACTGGAGTAAGCTTGTGCAGAAGTAAGTTTCTCAGACAATTACAAATTTTCAGTATCCGCAAGCCTTGCATCTGAAAGCAGTTCCCAGGGCTGTATTGGTTCAGAAGAGTCACGCTTTGCTATGAGAGGAAAAATGCTTCAGTGATAGTTTAACGAACACAGAAATATTCACATTTGTAAACAACATTCCTTAATGCGAGTCAATTTAACAGTGGTGTTTTGTTTAAGTAATAGCACTAATCAAGCCCAACCTTGCTTGGCACCAGCTCACTTAGCTTGAGTGAGTGAAGTCGCTCAGTTGTGAGGGACTCTTTGCGACCCCATGGGCTGTAGCCTACCAGGTTCCTCAGTCCATGGAAATTTCCAGGCAAGAGGACTGGAGTGGGTTGCCATTTCCTTCTCCAGGGGATCTTCCCAACCCGAGGATCGAACCCGGGTCTCCCGCACTGCGGGCAGACGCTTTACCATCTGGGCCACCAGGGAAGCCAACTCACTTGGCTTGGCCGCGGACTATTTCACAATAGCTGTTTCGTTTCATGTGTTGAAAACACCTCCTCACTACCAAGGGATCGTTTACAAACTCAGACCCAGCTCAACAGCACAAGTCGCTCATTTTTTCCTTTTAAATCAGTAATGACACCTTCTGGGTGTATGATGCTGTTTTTGAGGCAAACATGGGCTGTTAATTTCTCTGGGTCTCCTGCCTGCTGGGAGAGGTGTGTGTGGGGTGACTCCTGATGCCCCAACCCCACCCCATCCTCCCCCCCACACACACACACACTGTTCCCAGGATCAGGACTCTACTCTGCCTCAGGCATGTGGAGTTTACAATAAGCATGTCCTTTGCACTCAGGAACTAGGCTTACCAGCAGCTGACTCATTCTTTTTTGCCTTTTGCCCTTACCTTTGTGTTTCTTCAGGTTCCATCTGGGGTCCTATACCATACAAAGTATCGTTGCTGGATCGACTCACCTGTTTTCAACAAAGGCACATTTATCTGAGGTTGGTTGCATCAGATGCTTTTCGGGGAGATTAGGCCATCCCTTTGCCAAACCTCAGAGTGCTCAGTTTTAGTCAGATGGTGGCTTCTCCTGCAAAGCCCTGTCCCTTCTCTGTCTGCCTTCATCAACACTAATGATCCTGCACTGGGATTATTCCTAAAGGGTGTATATACAGCAAGGAGGAAAAGTTCTGCTTCATTCTCAACAGTGTTGTATTGTCTCCCATCTGATACAGATGATTTGTTGAATTAAGATCAACATATGCCAAGTTTATTTTTAATTGGCGATTAGACTGTTCTTGAAGAGTTCCATTCAGAGGGGAAAATTAGGCCCCAGGCCTAACTTTAGACTGTACTTATTTACTGTTACTTGGCCTTTCCGCTCTCCGCCCCCCCTCCCCCACCCACCACCCACCCGCCCTGCCACTTGAAATTTGAACACTTCATCCTTGTGGGAGTAAGGGGAATTCCTTTTTAAAACAGCTTCACATCAGCACGGCCATCACTAAGTCAAAGCTGATTTGAAAAGGATATTCAAAGCTGCGGTATGCCTTTCTTTTCTTCTTTTGAAATACTTCTGTGTGCAACTTACAGGTCCAGGCATTCTTTGAAAATCAGTCAGAGGCCACCTTTCAACTTCGCTGTGTCCAGGAGGCTTTGGAAGTCATTCAGCTGAACATGCAGTGGGTGGAGAAGAATCTTAAAACCCTGACATATTGGCTGTAGCACGCACACCTGTACCTCATCACCCGTTCAGAGAGCTTGTTAACTGGGCCTCTGCTGCTTTTGCAAAAGCCAAGGTGAAACCAGGATCGCTGCTGAGTTGTTTGCACTCTTAGGAGTTCTAGTTTGCTCAGGGCCAGTCTGTATTTTTTCATCTGTCTTTTCTGAAATGTCTTTGGGCAGTGTGTAGTTATTTATTACCAAATTATATTCACCTGTATGCCAACCATCTACAAAAACAATGGGTAATTTTTCTACTTTGAAGATATTCAAATGGGAAAAAAAAAAAAATCTGTTTTGCAATTCTGTCCTCAGTTTCTGGCTAAATGTTGACACCATGAAATAAGGAAAAAGCTACCATGGGAGCCACCGTCTTTGCAGGCTGCTGGTTGGTTAGCCATTTGTTGCTTCTTGTTAATAGATGTTATTTGAATGTGGTTCCAAGTTAGCATCAAAAAGGATAGTAATGAAGTCATCGAATCATGCAGCTGTAGAGAACTGACCTCAGGTGTGCAGATCTACTTTGATTGGGGGTTTTGAATAATCCTTTCTTTTCTGGAAAAAGTTTATAACTATTATATTTTTTTCCGAAGAATAGTGAGGTGCTACCGAATTTTTAAATTTTTGTTGTAAAGCTAAATAACAAGGCCAAAAGAGTAGATTTTCCAAATATTTAACACCTTCTTTTTCATCTTTCAGGAAAATATTTCCAACCGAGTTAGCGTTAATTATTTTGCTTATGAATTCCAGTATTCTCCAAATCTCTGTACACCTTTATCACTCCCTGCCATAGATATCCCTTGTGTTACAAATAAGTATTTCTGCATTTATGGCATTTTTTTAATACTGGTGTCTCTTATCATGACTTTCTTACTAAGAATTACAGTTTACAGTTTGTTTAAGTTGCTTTTTGGCATGATAGATCACAGACACTTTCTCTTAATCATACCCATTGGGTGGTTTTTCATTTTATATTATAGAGTTGCATATTAGAAGTATATTTTAAAATAGGGCCTTTGAGAAATTGAACATTTTTATTTGAAGTTCACCATAATACCTTAAAGGAATAAAGAGAATGTGGATAGGAATAACTTGATTTAGGTTTATTTTAATATGGTGGGCTTTGAATTTTTTCTAAAGTCGGAAACAGTACTTTTCTTTAGTTGAAAAATCAAAGTTTTCTTTTGTAATGGCCAAACTAACAGATGATAGGGAATGGCCAAGGAAGGAAAGAAAGTATCCAAAACTATATGGCAATTTTACTCCTTCTAAAGGGGAAATACTGTACTTGAATTTTTTGAGCTATGCAGACTTATACCTAGATTGTTGTGTTTCTTTGATTCTTAGGAGAAAAGCTTTCTTCCTAGTATTTATTGTACTTTTTATTTTGCTTGAAAATACCTACTTACATAAAAAGGGTATTTACCCATGTTTCAGCACTTCAAACACTCCACTGAATCAGACAATGGGAAAGGTCACCTTTTTTTATTCAGCGGGTATCAAGTGAGAATATATGGAATTATGTATCAAATTTTATTTTATGAAAATATTTTTATATAGCAAAATTGAAAAGACTGGCAATAGAAACTAAAGATAACCTTCTTAGCCCTAGTGTGTTTTCTCCCAATTTAGTGTTTTCTAAACAGCACTTATCTCTCTATTTTAGAGTAGAAAATAGTATTATCTGAGAATCACAGAATCATCTGAAGATGTTTTTTTGAAATTAGGGTGATTGTAGGTCTTTATTACTCTTGTGCTTCAGTAAATGAATGATAATTTAGTCGATATTTGAAAGTGTGTTTTTATATTTTTAGAGTGGGGGAAAATACTAAAATTTTGGAGGATTTTTTGCTGCTGGGTTTTTTTTTTTTAAACCATATTACTAAAGTCCACTTTGATACAGAGTTTAAACTTTGCTACTTCTCAAAATCATTTAAGATTCTTCCGTTTTACCTGCCCATCTTCACATTGTTTCTATAATATTTGTTAGCTCCGCATATGGCAAATCTTGTCTTGAATTACATCATTCTTTCCTGTGAGTGTGTGTGTCTGGAACGGGGTTATAATTAAAACTTTATCAAAACATGGGCTAAAAAGGAGGTAACTCAAAATCCATTTCTATCTTTGTACTCAAAAGCCATTCATTCCCATAATACCAGATCCATACCAATTGTATTTTTCATTTATAGGCCTCACCTCAGATTTTCCTGTGAAATTCCATACTTTTTTAATGTTATGCTATCCCATCTATACAGGGCTTCCAAAAACCAACTCTAAGTCAGGAATATATGGTTAAATAATGGCTAGACCATGTAGTATAATAAGTATTGTTGGAGCATTTGAAGTTTCCCCCCCAGAATTTTATTTCGCCACTGTATTTCTGAGAACTCAGAAGCACAGCAGTTCTTTGTTATATGAGCACACAGATCCACAACACAATTCAGCACTGCCTGACAAGCATTACATTCATTGCAGAGAGAGAGTCAACTTGAATTAATAAAAAGACACATCATACCGTATTATTAGGAAAGGCCAAGTTGGAAATCTGAAACTGTAGAAGAAAAGCTTAGGCTTTGGAAATCTGAAAGGCTACAAACCTAGAAATCCAAGGAGTTCAGTTTGTTGGTATCTAATTGCTTGTTAAGACCAACTGATTAGATATATTAAACTGAAGTAGTGTCAGCAGCTACCATAAGCTTGTGCCTTGCTCCATCTTGTTGGCTATGAATCTCTTTAAGTGAATTTATGTTGTTTGCCACTGTTTTGGTGTTCACGAACTTTCTTACTGTCGCAGGCTCCACTTAACACTACTGTTCTTCACCATTCGTGTGTTCACGTGTACTTTAGCCACCGTGGAAACAGAGCTGTCAGAAGAGTTCTGGGTATATAGAGGATACTGAGCCACATCAGTCTTCCTGGGTGCAGAACAGAATCCTTTCTGAACACTGGAAAGGAAGAAATGAAAGTTAAGTGCTGCGTTTGTTGGATTATAGATTGCCTGTTCCTGAGTTGGCTTTTGAGCATCTACTCAATCTAATGCACGTGGAAAGATAATCTGTAGTCAGGTTGCTGAATATTTACA